>NC_091282.1:16025488-16638405 GCF_032444005.1 Ranitomeya imitator
ATCTGTTGTGAATTCTGTGGCTGAATTCACTCCTGTGGTCACAAGTGGTACTGCAGCTTCTGGGCTTCCTTCCTCAGGTGTTCTGGTGAGCTCATTAGCTGCTTCGTTACTTAACTCCACCTGATGCTGCTATCCTTGCTCCTAGTCAATGTTCCAGTGTTGGATCTGAGCTTCTCCTGATTGTTCCTGTGTCCTGCTGCTCTGTATAGCTAAGTGCTTTTTTGCCATTTTGTTGTTTTTTTTCTGTCCAGCTTGTCTTTTGTTTTGCTGGAAGCTCTGAGACGCAAAGGGTGTACCGCCGTGCCGTTAGTCCGGCACGGTGGGTCTTTTTGCCCCCTTTGCGTGGTTTTTGCTTTAGGGTTTTTTGTAGACTGCAAAGTTCGCTTTACTGTCCTCGCTCTGTCTAAGATTATCGGGCCCCACTTTGCTGAATCTATTTCATCCCTACGTTTTGTCTTTTCATCTTACTCACAGTCATTATATGTGGGGGGCTGCCTTTTCCTTTGGGGTATTTCTCTGGGGGCAAGTCAGGCCTATTTTTCTGTCTTCAGGCTAGCTAGTTTCTTAGGTTGTGCCGAGTTGCCTAGGTAGTTGTTAGGCGCAATCCACAGCCACTTTTAGTTGTGTTTAGGATAGGATCAGGTGTGTGGTCTACAGAGTTTCCACGTCTCAGAGCTCGTTTCTTTGTTTTGGGTATTTGTCAGATCACTGTGTGCGCTCTGATCGCTAGGCACACTGTGTCTCTGGATTGCCTTCATAACACCTCTCATTAGCAGACATAACAGTACTAGGAGCCATCTAATTATTCTCAATAAAGGGTCTCTCTGAGGCTCTTAAGGATGTCATGGTGGGATTTCCTATGCCTGCTGGTTTGAATGAGTCTTTGTCTTTGGCCATTCAGATCGGTCGACGCTTGCGCGAGCGTAAATCTGTGCACCATTTGGCGGTATTGCCTGAGGTTAAACCTGAGCCTATGCAGTGCGATAGGACTATGACCAGAGTTGAACGGCAGGAATACAGACGTCTGAATGGGCTATGTTTCTACTGTGGTGATTCCACTCATGCTATTTCTGATTGTCCTAAGCGCACTAAGCGGTCCGCTAGGTCTGCCGTCATTGGTACTGTACAGTCCAAATTCCTTCTGTCCATTACCTTGATATGCTCTTTGTCGTCGTTTTCTGTCATGGCGTTTGTGGATTCAGGCGCTGCCCTGAATCTGATGGATTTGGATTATGCTAAACGTTGTGGGTTTTTCTTGGAGCCCTTGCAGTGTCCTATTCCATTGAGAGGAATTGATGCTACACCTTTGGCCAAGAATAAACCTCAGTACTGGGCCCAGCTGACCATGTGTATGGCTCCTGCACATCAGGAAGTTATTCGCTTTCTGGTGTTGCATAATCTGCATGATGTGGTCGTGTTGGGGTTGCCATGGCTACAAACCCATAATCCAGTATTGGATTGGAATTCCATGTCGGTATCCAGCTGGGGTTGTCAGGGGGTACATGGTGATGTTCCATTTTTGTCGATTTCGTCATCCACCCCTTCTGAGGTCCCAGAGTTCTTGTCTGATTATCAGGATGTATTTGAAGAGCCCAAGTCCGATGCCCTACCTCCGCATAGGGACTGTGATTGTGCTATCAATTTGATTCCTGGTAGTAAATTCCCTAAAGGTCGATTATTTAATTTATCCGTGCCCGAACACGCCGCTATGCGCAGTTATGTGAAGGAATCCCTAGAGAAGGGACATATTCGCCCATCGTCATCACCACTGGGAGCAGGGTTCTTTTTTGTAGCTAAGAAGGATGGTTCACTGAGACCGTGTATTGATTACCGCCTTCTTAATAAGATCACTGTTAAATTTCAATATCCCTTGCCATTGTTATCTGACTTGTTTGCTCGGATTAAGGGGGCTAGTTGGTTCACTAAGATAGATCTTCGTGGTGCGTATAATCTGGTGAGAATCAGGCAAGGAGATGAATGGAAAACTGCATTCAATATGCCCGAGGGTCATTTTGAGTATCTAGTGATGCCGTTCGGACTTGCCAATGCTCCATCAGTGTTTCAATCCTTTATGCATGACATCTTTCGTGAGTATCTGGATAAATTCCTGATTGTTTACTTGGATGACATTTTGATCTTCTCAGATGATTGGGAGTCTCATGTGAAGCAGGTCAGAATGGTTTTTCAGGTCCTGCGTGCTAACTCTTTGTTTGTGAAGGGATCAAAGTGTCTCTTCGGTGTGCAGAAAGTTTCATTTTTGGGGTTCATCTTTACCCCTTCTACTATCGAGATGGATCCAGTTAAGGTCCAAGCCATCCAGGATTGGATTCAGCCGACATCTCTGAAAAGTCTGCAAAAGTTCCTGGGCTTTGCTAATTTTTATCGTCGCTTCATCTGTAATTTTTCTAGCATTGCCAAACCATTGACTGATTTGACCAAGAAGGGTGCTGATTTGGTTAATTGGTCTTCTGCTGCTGTGGAAGCTTTTCAAGAGTTGAAGCGTCGTTTTTGTTCTGCCCCTGTGTTGTGTCAGCCAGATGTTTCTCTTCCGTTCCAGGTCGAGGTTGATGCTTCTGAGATTGGAGCAGGGGCGGTTTTGTCACAGAGAGGTTCTGATTGCTCAGTGATGAAACCATGTGCTTTCTTTTCCAGGAAGTTTTCGGCCGCTGAGCGTAATTATGATGTGGGCAACCGAGAGTTGCTGGCCATGAAGTGGGCATTCGAGGAGTGGCGTCATTGGCTTGAAGGAGCCAAGCATCGCGTGGTGGTATTGACTGATCATAAGAACTTGACTTATCTCGAGTCTGCCAAGCGCTTGAATCCTAGACAGGCCCGTTGGTCGTTATTTTTTGCCCGCTTCGACTTTGTGATTTCGTACCTTCCGGGCTCTAAAAATGTGAAGGCGGATGCTCTGTCTAGGAGTTTTGTGCCCGACTCTCCGGGTTTATCTGAGCCAGCGGGTATCCTCAAGGAAGGAGTCATTGTGTCTGCCATCTCCCCTGATTTGCGGCGGGTGCTCCAAAAATTTCAGGCGAATAAACCTGATCGTTGTCCAGCGGAGAAACTGTTCGTCCCTGATAGGTGGACTAATAAACTTATCTCTGAACTTCATTGTTCTTTGTTGGCTGGTCATCCTGGAATCTTTGGTACCAGAGAGTTAGTGGCTAGATCCTTCTGGTGGCCATCTCTGTCACGGGATGTACGTACTTTTGTGCAGTCCTGTGGGATTTGTGCTAGGGCTAAGCCCTCCTGTTCTCGTGCCAGTGGGTTGCTTTTGCCCTTGCCGGTCCCAAAGAGGCCTTGGACGCATATTTTGATGGATTTCATTTCTGACCTTCCCGTTTCTCAAAAGATGTCAGTTATTTGGGTGGTCTGTGATCGCTTTTCTAAAATGGTCCATCTGGTGCCCTTGGCTAAATTGCCTTCCTCCTCTGATTTGGTACCTTTGTTCTCTCAGCATGTGGTTCGGTTGTATGGCATTCCTGAGAATATTGTTTCTGACAGAGGTTCCCAGTTTGTTTCAAGGTTCTGGCGAGCCTTTTGTGGTAGGATGGGCATTGACCTATCCTTTTCCTCGGCTTTCCATCCTCAGACTAATGGCCAGACCGAACGAACCAATCAGACCTTGGAAACATATCTGAGATGTTTTGTTTCTGCAGACCAGGATGATTGGGTGTCCTTTTTGCCGTTGGCTGAGTTCGCCCTTAATAATCGGGCCAGCTCGGCTACCTTGGTTTCTCCATTTTTTTGCAATTCTGGGTTCCATCCTCGTTTCTCTTCAGGACAGGTTGAGTCTTCGGACTGTCCTGGTGTGGATTCTGTGGTGGACAGGTTGCAGCAGATCTGGACTCAGGTAGTGGACAATTTGACCTTGTCCCAGGAGAAGGCTCAACTTTTTGCTAATCGCAGACGCCGTGTGGGTCCCCGACTTCGTGTTGGGGATCTGGTTTGGTTATCTTCTCGTCATATTCCTATGAAGGTTTCCTCTCCTAAATTTAAACCTCGTTTTATTGGTCCGTATAGGATTTCTGAGATTCTCAATCCTGTGTCTTTTCGTCTGACCCTCCCAGACTCCTTTTCCATACATAATGTATTCCATAGGTCGTTGTTGCGGAGATACGTGGCACCTATGGTTCCATCTGTTGAGCCTCCTGCCCCGGTTTTGGTGGAGGGGGAATTGGAGTATATTGTGGAGAAGATTTTGGATTCTCGTGTTTCTAGACGGAAACTCCAGTATCTGGTTAAATGGAAGGGTTATGCTCAGGAAGATAATTCCTGGGTTTTTGCCTCTGATGTTCATGCTCCCGATCTTGTTCGTGCCTTTCATGTGGCTCATCCTGGTAGGCCTGGGGGATCTGGTGAGGGTTCGGTGACCCCTCCTCAAGGGGGGGGTACTGTTGTGAATTCTGTGGCTGAATTCACTCCTGTGGTCACAAGTGGTACTGCAGCTTCTGGGCTTCCTTCCTCAGGTGTTCTGGTGAGCTCATTAGCTGCTTCGTTACTTAACTCCACCTGATGCTGCTATCCTTGCTCCTAGTCAATGTTCCAGTGTTGGATCTGAGCTTCTCCTGATTGTTCCTGTGTCCTGCTGCTCTGTATAGCTAAGTGCTTTTTTGCCATTTTGTTGTTTTTTTTCTGTCCAGCTTGTCTTTTGTTTTGCTGGAAGCTCTGAGACGCAAAGGGTGTACCGCCGTGCCGTTAGTCCGGCACGGTGGGTCTTTTTGCCCCCTTTGCGTGGTTTTTGCTTTAGGGTTTTTTGTAGACTGCAAAGTTCGCTTTACTGTCCTCGCTCTGTCTAAGATTATCGGGCCCCACTTTGTTGAATCTATTTCATCCCTACGTTTTGTCTTTTCATCTTACTCACAGTCATTATATGTGGGGGGCTGCCTTTTCCTTTGGGGTATTTCTCTGGGGGCAAGTCAGGCCTATTTTTCTGTCTTCAGGCTAGCTAGTTTCTTAGGTTGTGCCGAGTTGCCTAGGTAGTTGTTAGGCGCAATCCACAGCCACTTTTAGTTGTGTTTAGGATAGGATCAGGTGTGTGGTCTACAGAGTTTCCACGTCTCAGAGCTCGTTTCTTTGTTTTGGGTATTTGTCAGATCACTGTGTGCGCTCTGATCGCTAGGCACACTGTGTCTCTGGATTGCCTTCATAACACCTCTCATTAGCAGACATAACAGCCATCATAAACTTTATGGAGCATTATATGGGGCTCCTCATTCAATATGGATATTCAAAAACACTTAACCTACTGATGTCTCAATTAATTTTACTTTTATTGGTATCTATTTTTATTTTTGATATTTACCAGTAGCTGCTGCATTTTCCACCCTAAGGCTTATACTCGAGTCATCAAGTTTTCCCAGTTTTTTGTGGCAAAATTATGGGGGGGGGGGGTCGGCTTCTACTCGAGTATATACGGTATGTCCCTAAGCCAATGTGCATAATGTAAATAACTTCTTATACTCGCCTACGGGGCGGTCCGGTGTTATGTTTGGCGCTGGTCTTCGTCCGGCACAGTCCTTCCCATGGATGATGTGTTCTACATCATCCACACAACCTCCCTCATCACGCTTCTGTGCAGGAACACTTCTCTGCCGAGCACAAAGCAAAGTACTGCAACGGGCAGAAAGAAGTGCCTAGCACAGGATCACGATGGAAGACACCGTGTGGATGACATACGACGCGTCATCGACTCAAAGAAAGAAGGACGGTGATAGAAGAGGAGAAGGCACCGGATTAAGACTAGCGAAGCCCATTGTATGGGGTTAGGCAAGTCTAATATGCCACTATCTTAAGGGCATACAGATAGTGGTTGTGCTTTATAAAATGCTGTATATAAGGGTATACAGGCAGTGGGCCTACTATATATACACAGCATTCTAGAATGCTGTATATAAAGGCATATAGATAGTGGTCGTACTTTATATGGGGGGGACAGAAACAATGAATACCCTGTAGTAAGTGAACGGCTACAGTGCAAGAAAATAAAGGGTACTTAGTTAACACTTTTTTGGGGGCCTGAGAAAGGAGTCAGAAAAGAGCATTGGGGCGGACGCGCTGCTTTGAATGTCAGTGTCTATATCTAGCACGGCATAATTTTCATAACCAGCAGAGGGAAAGCTGACAGCTGATGTTAATATTCTGGAGGAGCCAATAACCATAAAGGTTCCCAGGCTATTAATATCAGCTCACAGCTGTTTGCTTAGCCTTTACTGGCTATTTTACAGTGGGACACAAAATATTGACATGGGGTCCCCCTATAAAAGCTGTAGGCTGATATTAATAGTCTGTGAAGAGGCCGTGGATATTGGCAGCCCCAGAGGCTAAAAACCATCAGCTCTCAGCCATCCCAGAAATGGCGCATCTTATAGATCTGCCAATTCTGGCACTTAGCCTCGCTCTTCCCACTTGCCCTGTAGCAGTGGGGCTCATATTTGTGGGGTTGATGTCACCATTTTATTGTCAAGTAACATCAAGCCCACAGGTTAGTAATGGAGAGGCATCTATCAGACACCTCTCCATTAGTAAGCTGGCCTACTGTCACCTTACAATACAAAGGTGACATTAACCCCTTATTACCCCATATGCCACCACTACAGGGCAGTGAGAACAGAGGCTGAGTGCCAGAATTGGCGCATCTTACAGATGCACCTTTTCTGGGGTGGCAATAACCATGGTCCATCTCTAGGCTATAATATCTGTCCTCAGTCACTGACTTTCCCTCTGTGGCACAGAAAATTGTGTGGGAGCCCACGCCAGTTTTTTCAGTGAAAACATTTTTATTAAATACATACAGGTCCCAAATTTTACACACACACATACTACTAACCGTATTAGTCACTGACCTATATAAATCTAACCGTTCTGCAATGGTTTACTGTATGTAAACCATGTCTCCTGTTGTGAATTCTGTGGCAGAGCTCCCTCCTGTGGTCACAAGTGGTACTTCGGCTGATTCTCTCTGTGAGCTTCCATTGGTGGAGGAGAGTGGTACTGCGGCTTCTGAGTTTCCTTCCTCAGGTGCTGTGGTGAAGTCGTTAGGTGCTGCTCTATTTAACTCCACCTAGTGCTTTGATCCTGGCCTCCAGTCAATGTTCTAGTATTGGACTTGCTTCCTCCTGGATCGTTCCTGTGTCCTGCTGCTCTGCATAGCTAAGTTCCGCTTTTGTTATTTTTGTTTTCTGTTTTTTTTCTGTCCAGCTTGCTTATTTGGTTTTTCTTGCTTGCTGGAAGCTCTGGGACGCAGAGGGTGTACCTCCGTGCCGTTAGTCGGTATGGAGGGTCTTTTTGCCCCCTTTGCGTGGTTGTTTGTAGGGTTTTGTGTTGACCGCAAAGTTACCTTTCCTATCCTCGCTCTGTTCAGAAAGTCGGGCCTCACTTTGCTAAATCTATTTCATCTCTACGTTTGTCTTTTCATCTTAACTCACAGTCATTATATGTGGGGGCTGCCTTTTCCTTTGGGGTATTTCTCTCTCAAGGTAGGCTTATTTTCTATCTTCAGGCTAGCTAGTTTCTCAGGCTGTGCCGAGTTGCATAGGGAGCGTTAGGCGCAATCCACGGCTGCCTCTAGTGTTGTTGGAGAGGATTAGGGATTGCGGTCAGCAGAGTTCCCACGTCTCAGAGCTCGTTCTATGTTTTTGGGTTATTGTCAGGTCACTGTATGTGCTCTGACTTCTATGTCCATTGTGATACTGAATTGCCTATCATAACAGTACTGGAGGCCCAAAGTACTAATGATTCTCAATAGAGGGAAAAAAGAAGTTCTGAGACCATTTTTTTTTTCTCTGCACTGTGTTTTGCCTTTTTTTCCCCTAGACATTTGGGTGGTTTAGGACACAGGTGTAGTGATGGACATTAAAGGTCTGTCCTCATGTGTGGATCAGCTCACCGCAAGAGTACAAAATATTCAAGACTTTGTGGTTCAGAATTCTATGTTAGAACCAAGAATTCCTATTCCTGATTTGTTTTTTGGAGATAGAACTAAATTTCTGAGTTTCAAAAATAATTGTAAACTATTTCTGGCTTTGAAACCTCGCTCCTCTGTAATATTGTAAAGTAATATTGATGCGTTTTTCCTGGCGCTCGGATTGGTGTATGATGAACCTAATTCAGTGGATCAGGCAGAGAAAAATTTGCTGGCTCTGTGCCAGGGTCAGGATGAAATAGAGGTATATTGTCAGAAATTTAGAAAGTGGTCCGTACTCACTCAGTGGAATCAAGGTGCGCTCGCAGCTATTTTCAGAAAAGGTCTCTCTGAAGCCCTTAAGGATGTTATGGTGGGATTTCCTATGCCTGCTGGTCTGAATGAGTCTATGTCTTTGGCCATTCAGATCGGTCGACGCTTGCGTGAGCGTAAATCTGTGCACCATTTGGCGGTATTATCTGAGCATAAACCTGAGCCTATGCAGTGCGATAGGACTTTGACCAGAGTTGAACGGCAAGAACACAGACGTCTGAATGGGCTGTGTTTCTACTGTGGTGATTCCACTCATGCTATCTCTGACTGTCCTAAGCGCACTAAGCGGTTCGCTAGGTCTGCCACCATTGGTACGGTACAGTCAAAATTTCTTTTGTCCGTTACCTTGATCTGCTCTTTGTCATCCTATTCCGTCATGGCATTTGTGGATTCAGGCGCTGCCCTGAATTTGATGGACTTGGAGTATGCTAGGCGTTGTGGGTTTTTCTTGGAGCCCTTGTAGTGTCCTATTCCATTGAGAGGAATTGATGCTATGCCTTTGGCCAAGAATAAGCCTCAGTACTGGACCCAGCTGACCATGTGCATGGCTCCTGCACATCAGGAGGTTATTCGCTTTCTGGTGTTGCATAATCTGCATGATGTGGTCGTGTTGGGGTTGCCATGGCTACAAGTCCATAATCCAGTATTAGATTGGAAATCCATGTCTGTGTCCAGCTGGGGTTGTCAGGGGGTACATGGTGATATCCCATTTCTGTCTATTTCGTCATCCACCCCTTCTGAGGTCCCAGAGTTCTTGTCTGATTACCGGGATGTATTTGATGAGCCCAAGTCCGATACCCTACCTCCGCATAGGGATTGTGATTGTGCTATCGATTTGATTCCTGGTAGTAAATTCCCAAAAGGTCGACTGTTTAATTTATCTGTGCCTGAGCACGCCGCTATGCGGAGTTACGTAAGAGAATCCTTGGAGAAGGGGCATATTCGCCCGTCATCGTCGCCATTAGGAGCGGGGTTCTTTTTTGTGGCCAAGAAGGATGGTTCGCTGAGACCTTGTATAGATTACGGCCTTCTAAATAAGATCACGGTTAAATTTCAGTACCCCTTGCCGCTGTTATCTGATTTGTTTGCTCGGATTAAGGGGGCTAGTTGGTTCACCAAGATAGATCTTCGTGGTGCGTATAATCTTGTGCGTATTAAGCGAGGCGATAAATGGAAAACTGCATTTAATACGCCCGAGGGCCATTTTGAGTACCTAGTAATGCCATTCGGACTAGCCAATGCTCCATCAGTGTTTCAGTCCTTTATGCATGATATCTTCCGAGAGTACATGGATAAATTCCTGATTGTATACTTGGATGATATTTTGATCTTCTCGGATGATTGGGAGTCTCATGTGAAGCAGGTCAGAACGGTGTTTCAGGTCCTGCGTGCTAATTCTTTGTTTGTGAAGGGATCAAAGTGTCTCTTTGGTGTTCAGAAGGTTTCATTTTTGGGGTTCATTTTTTCCCCTTCTACTATCGAGATGGACCCTGTTAAGGTCCAAGCCATCCATGATTGGACTCAGCCGACATCTCTGAAAAGTCTGCAAAAGTTCCTGGGCTTCGCTAATTTTTATCGTCGCTTCATCTGCAATTTTTCTAGTATTGCTAAACCATTGACCGATTTGACCAAGAAGGGTGCTGATGTGGTCAATTGGTCTTCTGCTGCTGTGGAAGCTTTTCAAGAGTTGAAGCGTCGTTTTTCTTCTGCCCCTGTGTTGTGTCAACCAGATGTTTCGCTTCCTTTCCAGGTCGAGGTTGATGCTTCTGAGATTGGAGCAGGGGCTGTTTTGTCGCAGAGAAGTTCTGATTGCTCGGTGATGAAACCATGCGCCTTCTTTTCCAGGAAGTTTTCGCCTGCTGAGCGAAATTATGATGTTGGCAATCGAGAGTTGCTGGCCATGAAGTGGGCATTCGAGGAGTGGCGTCATTGGCTTGAAGGAGCTAAGCATCGCGTGGTGGTCTTGACTGATCATAAGAACTTGACTTATCTCGAGTCTGCCAAGCGGTTGAATCCTAGACAGGCTCGTTGGTCGCTGTTTTTTGCCCGTTTTGACTTTGTGGTTTCGTACCTTCCGGGCTCTAAAAATGTGAAGGCGGATGCCCTGTCTAGGAGTTTTGTGCCCGACTCTCCGGGTTTATCTGAGCCGGCGGGTATTCTCAAAGAGGGAGTAATTGTGTCTGCCATCTCCCCTGATTTGCGGCGGGTGCTGCAAAAATTTCAGGCTAATAAACCTGATCGTTGCCCAGCGGAGAAACTGTTTGTCCCTGATAGGTGGATGAATAAAGTTATCTCTGAGGTTCATTGTTCGGTGTTGGCTGGTCATCCTGGAATCTTTGGTACCAGAGAGTTAGTGGCTAGATCCTTTTGGTGGCCATCTCTGTCGCGGGATGTGCGTTCTTTTGTGCAGTCCTGTGGGATTTGTGCTCGGGCTAAGCCCTGCTGTTCTCGTGCCAGTGGGTTGCTTTTGCCCTTGCCGGTCCCGAAGAGGCCTTGGACACATATCTCTATGGATTTTATTTCAGATCTTCCCGTCTCTCAAAAAATGTCAGTCATTTGGGTGGTTTGTGATCGCTTCTCTAAGATGGTCCATTTGGTACCCTTGTCTAAATTACCTTCCTCCTCTGATTTGGTGCCATTGTTCTTCCAGCATGTGGTTCATTTACATGGTATTCCAGAGAATATCGTTTCTGACAGAGGTTCCCAGTTTGTTTCGAGGTTTTGGCGAGCCTTTTGTGCTAGGATGGGCATTGACTTGTCTTTTTCCTCGGCTTTCCATCCTCAGACTAATGGCCAGACCGAACGAACCAATCAGACCTTGGAAACATATCTGAGATGCTTTGTTTCTGCTGATCAGGATGACTGGGTGTCCTTTTTGCCTTTGGCTGAGTTCGCCCTTAATAATCGGGCCAGCTCGGCTACCTTGGTTTCGCCGTTTTTCTGCAACTCTGGGTTCCATCCTCGTTTCTCTTCAGGGCAGGTTGAGTCTTCGGACTGTCCTGGTGTGGATACTGTGGTGGACAGGTTGCAGCAGATTTGGACTCATGTAGTGGACAATTTGACCTTGTCCCAGGAGAAGGCTCAACGTTTCGCTAATCGCAGACGCTGTGTGGGTCCCCGACTTCGTGTTGAGGATTTGGTTTGGTTGTCTTCTCGTCATATTCCTATGAAGGTTTCCTCTCCTAAGTTTAAACCTCGTTTCATTGGTCTGTATAGGTTTTGTGAGATTCTTAATCCTGTGTCTTTTCGTTTGACCCTTCCAGATTCTTTTTCCATCCATAACGTATTCCATAGGTCATTGTTGCGGAGATACGTGGCACCTATGGTTCCATCTGTTGATCCTCCTGCCCCGGTTTTGGTGGAGGGGGAGTTGGAGTATATTGTGGAGAAGATTTTGGATTCTCGTGTTTCAAGACGGAAACTCCAGTATCTGGTTAAGTGGAAGGGTTATGCTCAGGAAGATAATTCCTGGGTCTTTGCCTCTGATGTCCATGCTCCCGATCTTGTTCGTGCCTTTCATATGGCTCATCCTGGTCGTCCTGGGGGCTCTGGTGAGGGTTCGGTGACCCCTCCTCAAGGGGGAAGTACTGTTGTGAATTCTGTGGCAGAGCTCCCTCCTGTGGTCACAAGTGGTACTTCGGCTGATTCTATGAGCTTCCGTTGGTGGAGGAGAGTGGTACTGCGGCTTCTGAGTTTCCTTCCTCAGGTGATGTGGTGAAGTCGTTAGGTGCTGCTCTATTTAACTCCACCTAGTGCTTTGATCCTGGCCTCCAGTCAATGTTCTAGTATTGGACTTGCTTCCTCCTGGATCGTTCCTGTGGCCTGCTGCTCTGCATAGCTAAGTTCCGCTTTTGTTATTTTTGTTTTCTGTTTTTTTTTCTGTCCAGCTTGCTTATTTGGTTTTTCTTGCTTGCTGGAAGCTCTGGGACGCAGAGGGTGTACCTCCGTGCCGTTAGTCGGTACGGAGGGTCTTTTTGCCCCCTTTGCGTGGTTGTTTGTAGGGTTTTGTGTTGACCGCAAAGTTACCTTTCCTATCCTCGCTCTGTTCAGAAAGTCGGGCCTCACTTTGCTAAATCTATTTCATCTCTACGTTTGTCTTTTCATCTTAACTCACAGTCATTATATGTGGGGGCTGCCTTTTCCTTTGGGGTATTTCTCTGAGGCAAGGTAGGCTTATTTTCTATCTTCAGGCTAGCTAGTTTCTCAGGCTGTGCTGAGTTGCATAGGGAGCGTTAGGCGCAATCCACGGCTGCCTCTAGTGTGGTTGGAGAGGATTAGGGATTGCGGTCAGCAGAGTTCCCACGTCTCAGAGCTCGTTCTATGTTTTTGGGTTATTGTCAGGTCACTGTATGTGCTCTGACTTCTATGTCCATTGTGGTACTGAATTACCTAATCATAACAGTCTCCTATCCTGCAATGATTTGACAGAAGCCGACAAATTAACTATTTGTAAGTATTGTAAGCTGTCAGTGTGATTTTACTGTACACTGCACCTGAATTGCCAGCCTTTAAAAGGACACCGTTGCGTATTTCTCGCAAGTCACACTGATGGCCCGTGTGGTATGAGTTTTTCTTGCATAAACAGACTTTCATTGGGGATTCTCGGCTGATATACGGTGCAAATCGCAGCATACTGCAATTTCACTCGCACATATAATACGGCCGTGAAAAAAAAAAAAAATGTGATGGGGGCTGCCCAACAGATTAACATTGGTCCGAGTGCTATGCAATTTTTTTTTCTCGCATAGCACTCGTCCGTATTCCTCTCTAGTGTGACTCCGGCCTTAAAGGGAAAATCATTCAAAATTTGAAAATTTCTATTTTTTTTTTAATTTCTGATATTTTTACAAAATAAAGCAAAACATATTAACCCAAGTTTATCATTAGCCCAAGTTTACCATTATCATAAAGTCTAATATGTCAGGAAAAAAACAACCTCAAAATCAATGGAATATGTTGAAGCATTCCAGAGTTATTACTACATAAAGTGACACTGGTCAGATTTAAAAAAAATTGGCCCCGTCACTGAGGGGTTAAATGCTTGTACAAGTGAACATTGTTTCAAAAGTGGTTTACCTGTCTAAGACTGGTTTCACACCAGCGTTCGGCAGCCTTCTTCCTCCGTTAAGCCCCACCCACTGCTATACCTCTTCTTTCAGCTCCGCCTACGTCTGCATGCATCCCCTATCTTTAACATTGGGTACACAGGCACGTGTTGTTTTGACGATACGCTGAACTGCGTCGAACGCAACATGTTGCATTTTGTTGCGGTCGGTGCAGCGTTAAAACAACGCATGCAGAGGCATCCGCTTGGCCTGCGTACCCAATGTTAAAGATAGGGTTTGCAGGACGCATGCAGATGCAGGACGCATGCAGACGTAGGTGGAACTGAAGGAAGAGGTGCGGCATTGGGCGGGGCTTAACGGAGGAAGAAGGCTGCCATCCGCAGCCCTGCCGAATGCTGGTGTGAAACCAGCCCAAGGCTGTTATTATAGCACCTTACGTCTTACGCTAGGTTCACATTGCGTTAGTGCAATCCGTTAAGCGCATAGTGCTAACGCAATGTTTCTAGAGGGTCGGCGTTCACCCTCCCCGCTAGCGCAGATCCCCGATCTGCGGTAGCGAGGAACGGGCCTCGGACGCACCTAGGACGCTGCTTGCAGCGTCCGAGGTCCGTCACAAAAGAACGGCACATGCGCTTCAGCTAAAAGTAACATTGCTGTCAATGGGTGCGCTAACGGACCCGTTGCACGGCATTAATTTCGACATTTTCGCCGTGCAACGCAGTCCGTTAGCGTTAACCCATTAACGCAATGTGAACCTAGCTTTACACAGATACATCATGGGCTTGTCCTGCCCTACGCATGAAATGAAAGACAAATACAACGTGGAGACTTAACCCCTTAGCGACCGCCGATACGCCTTTTAACGGCGGCCGCTAAGGGTACTTAAACCACAGCGCCGTTAATTAACGGCGCTGTGGAAAAAGTCAATAGCGCCCCCCAGAGGCCGTTTATCTCCGGGGTCTCGGCTGCCGAGGGTAGCCGAGACCCCAGAGAACATGATTCGGGGGGGTTTTAACCCACCCCGCATTTGCGATCGCCGGTAATTAACCGTTTACCGGCGATCGCAAAAAAAAAAAAAGCGATCTCTTTTTAATTTCTCTGTCCTCCGATGTGATCGCACATCGGAGGACAGAGAAAAGGGGTCCCAGGTGGCCCCCCAATACTCACCTAGCTCCCCCGATGCTCCTCGTGTCTCCCGGTGGGCGCCGCCATCTTCAAAATGGCGGGTGCATGCGCAGTGCACCCGCCGGCCGGCACCGGGAGAATCTTTGGGGTCTCGGCTGCCGGGGGTAGCCGAGACCCCAAAGAGCATGATCGGGGTCGGTTTTACCGACCCCTGTTTTGCGATCGCCGGTAATTAACTGTTTACCGGCGACCGCAAAAAAAAAAAAAAAAAAGTAAAGTGTAATTCTCTGTCCTCTGATGTGATCGCACATCAGAGGACAGAGAAATAGGGGGATTCGGGGACCCTACAATACTCACCTTTGTCCCTGGATCCTCTTGCTGCTCCTCCTGGCCGCCGGCAGAAGAACATGGCGGACGCATGCCCAGTGCGCCCGCCATCTGTCTCCATCTGCCGGCCGGCAGGAGAACAGCAGTTGGGGCTAAAATTAGGGTTAGGGTTAAGGGTAGGGTTAGGGGTAGGGTTAGGTTAGGGGTAGGGGTAGGGTTAGGGATAGGTTAGGGGTAGGGTTAGGTTAGGGGTAGGGTTAGGGTTAAATTTAGGGTTAGGGTTGGGGCTAAATTTAGGGTTAGGCTTCTTTCACACTTACGTCGGTACGGGGCCGTCGCAATGCGTCGGCCCGACATACCGACGCACGTTGTGAAAATTGTGCACAACGTGGGCAGCAGCTGTAGTTTTTCAACGCATCCGCTGCCCAATCTATGTCCTGGGGGGGAGGGGGCGGAGTTACGGCCACGCATGCGCGGTCAGAAATGGCGGATGCGACGTACAAAAAAACGTTTCATTGAACGTTTTTTTGTGCCGACGGTCTGCCAAAACACAACTGATCCAGTGCACGACGGACGCGACGTGTGGCCATCCGTCACGATCCGTCGGCAATACAAGTCTATGGGCAAAAAACGCATCCTGCGGGCACATTTGCAGGATCCGTTTCTTGTCCAAAACTACGGATTGCGACGGAATGCCAAACGACGCAAGTGTGAAAGTAGCCTTAGGGCTAGGGTTAGGGCTAAAGTTAGGGCTAGGGTTGGGGCTAAAGTTAGGGTTAGAGCTGGGATTAGGGTTAGGGTTTGGATTAGGGTTGGTATTAGGGTTAGGGTTGGCATTAGGGTTACGCTTGGGATTAGGGTTAGGTTTGGGATTAGGGTTAAGGTTAGTGTTGTAATTAGGGGTGTATTGGGATTAGGGTTAGGTTTGAGGTTAGGGTTGAGATTAGGATATGGGGTGTGTTGGATTTAGGGTTTTGATTAGGGTTATGGTTAGGGTTGAGATTAGGGTTGTTTTGGGGTTAGGGTTGTGATTATGGTTAGGGTTAGTGATTAGGATTATGGATCAGGTTGGGATTAGGGTTAGGGGTGTGTTGGGGTTAGGGTTGGAGCTAGAATTGGGGGGTTTCCACTGTTTAGGTACATCAGGGGGTCTCCAAACACGACAGCCAATTTTGCGCTCAAAAAGTTAAATGGTGCTCCCTCCCTTCTGAGCTCTGCCGTGCGCCCAAACAGTGGGTTACCCCCACATATGGGGCATCAGCGTACTCGGGATAAATTGGACAACAACTTCTGGGGTCCAATTTCTCTTGTTACCCTTGTGAAAATAAAAACTTGGGGGCTACAATATCTTTTTTGTGAAAAAAAAATATTTTTTATTTTCACGACTCTGCATTCTAAACTTCTGTGAAGCACTTGGGCATTCAAAGTTCTCACCACACATCTAGATAAGTTCCTTGGGGGGTCTAGTTTCCAAAATGGGGTCACTTGTGGGGGGTTACTACAGTTTAGGTACATCAGGGGCTCTGCAATCGCAACATAATGCCCACAGACCATTCTATCAAAGTCTGCATTCCAAAAAGGCGCTCCTTCCCTTCCGAGCTCTGCCGTGCGCCCAAACAGTGGTTTACCCCTACATATGGGGTACCAGCATACTCAGGACAAATTGGACAACAACTTTTGGGGTCCAATTTCTCTTGTTACCCTTGTGAAAATAAAAACTTGGGGGCTAAAAAATCTTTTTTGTGGAAAAAAAAATATTTTTTATTTTCACGGCTCTACGTTATAAACTTCTGTGAAGCACATGGGGGTTCAAAGTGCTCGCCACACATCTAGATAAGTTCCTTAAGGGGTCTAGTTTCCAAAATGGTGTCACTTGTGGGGGGTTTCCACTGTTTAGGCACATCAGGGGCTCTCCAAACGCGACATGGCGTCCGATCTCAATTCCAGCCAATTCTACATTGAAAAAGTAAAACGGCGCTCCTTCACTTCTAAGTTCTGCGGTGCGCCCTAACAGTGGTTTACCCCTACATATTGGGTATCAGCGTACTCAGGAGAAATTGCACAACAACTTTTGTGGTCTAATTTCTCCTGTTACCCTTGTGAAAATAAAAATTTGTGGGCGAAAAGATCATTTTTGTGTAAACAAAAGCGATTTTTTATTTTTGTGGCTCTACGTTATAAACTTCTGTGAAGCACTTGGGGGTACAAAGTGCTCTCCACACATCTAGATAAGTTCCTTAAGGGGTCTAGTTTCCAAAATGGTGTCACTTGTGGGGGGTTTCTACTGTTTAGGCACATCAGGGGCTCTCTAAACGTGACATGGCGTCCGATCTCAATTCCAGCCAATTCTGCATTGAAAAAGTCAAACGGCGCTCCTTCACTTCTAAGTTCTGCGATGCGCCCAAACAGTGGTTTACCCCCACATATGGGGTATTGGCGTATTCAGGAGAAATTGCATAACAAAATTTATGGTTACATTTCTGTTTTTACACTTGTGAAAATAAAAAAAATGGTTCTGAATTAAGATGTTTGCAAAAAAAAGTTAAATGTTCATTTTTTCCTTCCACATTGTTTCAGTTCCTCTGAAGCACGTAAAGGGTTAATAAACTTCTTGAATGTGGTTTTGAGAACCTTGAGGGGTGTCGTTTTTAGAATGGTGTCACACTTGGGTATTTTCTATCATATAGACCCCTCAAAATGACTTCAAATGTGATGTGGTCCCTAAAAAAAAAATGGTGTTGTAAAAATGAGAAATTGCTGGTCAACTTTTAACCCTTATAACTCCCTAACAAAAAAAAATTTTGTTTCCAAAATCGTGCTGATGTAAAGTAGACATGTGGAAAATGTTATTTATTAACTATTTTTCATGACATATCTCTCTGATTTAAGGGCATAAAAATACAAAGTTTGAAAATTGCAAAATTTTAAAAATTTTCGCCATATTTCCGTTTTTTTCATAAATAATCGCAAGTAATATCGAAGAAATGTTACCACTAACATGAAGTACAATATGTCACGAAAAAACAATCTCAGAATCAGCGGGATCCGTTGAAGCGTTCCAGAGTTATAACCTCATGAAGTGACAGTGGTCAGAATTGCAAAAATTGGCTCGGCCATTAAGTACCAAATTGGCTCTGTCACTAAGGGGTTAATCAGAGCAATGTTTTATTTACATTCAGAACTGGTTTAAGAGGTAAACAATTACCATTTCTCACAGAAATCTCAGACCTTTACTTATAGAAATACTGGATAAATATCATTTTAACATTAGATATAGAAATATTTCTAATTTTATAAAACTGCCTTTTTTTGCATTGAAAAACTTTATGCCTTTCCTTGTTTCATTTTATGCATTTCTAAAGTATTGTAAAAATGTAATATGCTGTTGGTGCATGCGGGCAGGACTGTCGGTAGGGTATGCGGCTCTGAAGCCCCCCCCCCCCCCCAGGCCTGCCTCCGGTGTCTGAGGTTTCGGTGTCCCGGACCAGAGATCATAATACCGGCCTTGAATTGTGAAGGACACCGCAGCCGACCCTGAGAAACATCCAAGGTGGGAACGCCCCATCATGTCGAAGAGAGTCTGCTAGATCCAGGCCTAGCAGACCAGTGCTGGTGGGTTCATGGATGCCAGGAGGGAGCTGGCCTAAAGGAAGGTCTCGTCTTTTCCTGGCGGGTCAGAGAGTTGTCCCGTTTTTTTTTTTGGACAGAACATTTCCAAAACAACCAAATTTGAACAGATCTCTTGGGAGGCAGACTTTAGTCCTCTGTTGCAGAAGCGAAGTACTCTTAAACTGATAGGCGCAGAGTAGGACGCACTAGAAAGTTGGCGTGCATGATTGTTCAGGGCGCTGGCGGTGTGGACCGGCCACCAAAGAAGGCCTAGACCAAAGCCTGGATAGAGCAGAGTCACAGGAGCCTCTGGAAAACGTGGAGGCTGCATGAATAGAAAGGTTTCCTCAGGAGACGTCCACATTGCTCAGGGGAAAACTAGGACATATTTGTCCTGTTTTTTTTTTTTTTTTTAAAAGTAGCCCCCTTACTGCCTCGTAGGATATACCAGTCCTTATGATCACAAATCCTTTTTCGCAGAGCGATGATGAAGATGGGCATGGAATAACCTGGACGCAGAGAGGCAAGAGGGTAGGGCGATTCGTGGCATGAACGGTCCTCCGGGGAACCCCAAACACTCTTGATGTGTTAGGGCCTTGCCTCGTAGACCACAGATGATTTGGTAGTGACAATTCTAGGTGGGAGATTAGAGTGACAATTCCACTGTCGCCCTCAAAAGCCATATCTGGGAAGAAAAAAAAAAAATTAAAAAGAAAAATCGTTAATAAAAAAACCTCCCAAAACCTAAGGCCTAAACTGGGCTGGGCGGTCCAGACCCATGTCTTCCTCCTACTGACATTAAGTTAAAACGGATTAGCTTCGTGCTATTTGGTGGTGTACCATCCTCTACAGGAAATACCTAAAAAAATTTTTTGCATAGCATAAGCAGCATACACCCATTTTTTTGTGTGTACCCCAATGAAGCATTAGCTCCCCCACATCAACCAGAAGGCCACACAGCATAACCTCGCTCCCCCAGTCAGAAACCTCCACCTCACATTAACCAGCGGACCCCACAGGATAAACCCAAAGCCCACCAGACATTCCCTCCCACAAGCGTAAATCCCCATATGACGCCCCCTGCCCCCAACCATAAATCCCATCAGACCCCCCCCCTCCCATCTGATGCCACCCCAGCTTAACCCCCCAGCATAAACCCCCATCGGACGTCCACCCCTCCTCCAAGCATTACTCCCATTGTACACCACGCCCACCCAATAATAAACCCCCACCGGACGGCCAAACCCCCACAGGACGTGGACCCCCCATCCAGCACACACCCCCATCAGACGCGGACACCCCACCCAGCACAAACCCCCCATCGGACGTCCACCCCCGACCCAGCCTAAACTCTTATCGGACGTCCACTCCACCCAGCCTAAGCCCTCATCAGCCCCCCCAAACCCAACCGATAAGCAGGTCGCCCCCCAATAAAGGGGATCCCTCCGTAAGCAGCAGGTCGCCTCCCCACGTCCCACCACAGGCAGGTCGCCTCCCCACGTCCCACCACAGGCAGGTCGCCTCCACACGTCCCACCACAGGCAGGTCGCCTCCACACGTCCCACCACAGGTAGGTCGCCTCCACACGTCCCACCACAGGCAGGTCGCCTCCACACGTCCCACCACAGGCAGGTCGCCTCCACACGTCCCACCACAGGCAGGTCGCCTCCACACGTCCCACCACAGGCAGGTCGCCTCCACACGTCCCACCACAGGCAGGTCGCCTCCACACGTCCCACCACAGGCAGGTCGCCTCAACACGTCCCACCACAGGCAGGTCGCCTCAACACGTCCCACCACAGGCAGGTCGCCTCAACACGTCCCACCACAGGCAGGTCGCCTCAACACGTCCCACCACAGGCAGGTCGCCTCCCCACATCCCACCACAGGCAGGTCGCCTCCCCACGTCCCACCACAGGCAGGTCACCACCACATCCCACCACAAGGGTCCCCCAATAGCCTGCAGCAGGTCTCCCCCCCACATCCCACAAGCAGATAGCCCTCAAATCCCACCACAGGGGTCCCCCCCAATAGACAGGTCACGCCCCCCCAAACCAAACCACAAGCATGTCACCCTCAAACCCCACCACAGGTCTCCCCCACTAAAAGGGGTCCACCCCGTAAGCAGCAGGTCACCTCCAAACCCCACCACAGGGGTCCCCCCCAACAGCCAGCAGGTGCCCCCCAAAATCCAACCACAGGGGTCCCCCACAATAGTCAGCAGCAGGTGCCCCCCAAAATCCCACCACAGGGGTCCCACCACAATAGCAAGCAGCAGCAGGTGCCCCCCACAACAGCCCACCACGGGGGTCACCCACAGCAGCAGCAGCGGTGCCCCCCCCACAAAGCCCACCACGGGGGTCCCCCACAGCAGCAGCGGTGCCCCCCCACAAAGCCCACAACGGGGGTCCCCCACAGCAGCAGCGGTGCCCCCCCCACAAAGCCCACCACGGGGGTCCCCCACAGCAGCAGCGGTGCCCCCCCCCAAAGCCCACCACGGGGGTCCCCCACAGCAGCAGCGGTGCCCCCCCACAAAGCCCACCACAGGGGTCCACCACAGCAGCAGCGGTGCCCCCCCACAAAGCCCACCACGGGGGGCCCCCACAACAGCCGGCAGCAGCGGTGCCCCCCCCACAAAGCCCACCACAGGGGTCCCCCACAGCAGCAGCGGTGCCCCCCCACAAAGCCCACCATGGGGGTCCCCCACAGCTGCAGCGGTGCCCCCCCACAAAGCCCACCACGGGGGTCCCCCACAGCAGCGGTGCCCCCCCACTAAGCCCACCACGGGGATCCCCAACAGCCGGCAGCAGCGGTGCCCCCCCACAAAGCCCACCACAGGGGTCCCCCACTGCAGCAGCGGTGCCCCCCCAAAAAAAGCCCACCACAGGGGTCCCTCACAGCAGCAGCAGTGCCCCCCCACAAAGCCCACCACGGGGGTCCCCCACAACAGCCAGCAGCAGCGGTGCCCCCCCACAAAGCCCACCACGGGGGTCCCCCACAGGAGCAGCAGTGCCCCCCCCACAAAGCCCACCACGGGGGTCCCCCACTGCAGCAGCGGTGCCCCCCCAGAAAGCCCACCAAAGGGGTCCCCCACAGCAGCAGCGGTGCCCCCCCACAAAGCCCACCACGGGGGTCCACCACAGCAGCAGCGGTGCCCCCCCCACAAAGCCCACAACGGGGGTCCCCCACAGCCGCAGCGGTGCCCCCCCCACAAAGCCCACCACAGGGGTCCCCCACAGCAGCAGCGGTGCCCCCCCCACAAAGCCCACCACGGGGGTCCCCCACAGCAGCAGCGGTGCTCCCCCCACAAAGCCCACCACAGGGGTCCCCCACAGCAGCAGCAGTGCCCCCCCACAAAGCCCACCACGGGGGTCCCCCACAGCAGCAGCGGCACCCCCCCCACAAAGCCCACCACGGGGGTCCCCCACAGCAGCAGCGGTACCCCCCCACAAAGCCCACCACGGGGGTCCCTCACAGCAGCAGCAGTGCCCCCCCACAAAGCCCACTACAGGGGTCCCCCACAGCCGCAGCAGTGCCCCCCTCCAAAAAGCCCACCACAGGGGTCCCCCACAGCCGCAGCAGTGCCCCCCTCACAAAGCCCACCACGGGGGTCCCCCACAGCCGCAGCGGTGCCCCCCCCCCAAAGCTCACCACGGGGGTCCCCCACAGCCGCAGCAGTACCCCCCCCACAAAGCCCACCACGGGGGTCCCTCACAGCAGCAGCGGTGCCCCCACCACACAAAGCCCACCACAGGGGTCCCCCACAGCAGCAGCGGTGCCCCCACCACACAAAGCCCACCACGGGGGTCCCCCACAGCAGCAGCGGTGCCCCCCCACACAGACAAGCAGGTCGCCCACCACAGAGCCTCCCCCAATAGCGAGCAGCAAGTAGCATTTTTTCACCCTGAAACCACCAACCTCCATGTGCCATGGCGTCCACAAGCTATAATCATACAAGGCATTGTGGGCAGTATTATATGATAATTGCGCATGCGCCACATGCACGCGCGGCACTCGCGTCCGCACGGCCACGCGCACCTGGCGCTTGCGCAGTAGCTAGGGCTACTGCGCGCCGCACGAGGCTGCACGGCCGCGTGCACCTAGCCCATGCGCAGTGGCTGCGCGCCGCCCGAGGCTGTAATAGCAATGCCTTGTGGTGGGCGGGTGGTCTCCTGGTCGGGTTCTCTCCCAGCGAAACACGCCCCAACCCCCTTCTCCCACAGCGGACAGTGACACTGCTACCGGTATTAACCCTTTAGGGGGGTGCCAACACTTCTACCGGTATTAACCCTTTAGGGGGGTGCCAACACTTCTACCGGTATTAACCCTTTAGGGGGGTGCCAACACTGCTACCGGTATTAACCCTTTGGGGCTGAGAGGGTGCGGGGGGGCTCAGAGAGGGGGGGGAGGGCCCGGGGGGGGAGCACGGATAGATAGGGGGGTCCGTTATGGCGGGGGTCAGTGTATGGATGGATAGGGGGTCCCTTACTGGGGGGGGGGAGGGTGAGTACGGATAGATAGGGGGTCCCTTACTGGGGTGGGGGGGTGAGTATGGATAGATAAGGGGGTCTGTTATGGCGGGAGTCAGTGTATGGATGGATAGGGGGTTCCTTACTGGGGGGGAGTACGGATAGATAGGGGGTCCCTTACTGGGGTGGGGGGGGGGTGAGTATGGATAGATAAGGGGGTCCGTTATGGCGGGGGTCAGTGTATGGATGGATAGGGGGTCCCTTATGACGGGGCCCGTGTATGGATAGATAGGGGGTCCCTTACTGCGGGGGGGGGATGAGTACGGATAGATAGGGGGTCCCTTACTGGGGGGAGGGATGAGTACGGATAGATAAGGGGGTCCGTTATGGTGGGGGCCTGTGTATGGATGGATAGGGGGTCTCTTAAGGCGGGGGCCTGTGTATGGATGGATAGGGAGTCCCTTACTGGGGGGGTGAGTACGGATAGATAGGGGGGTCCGTTATGGCGGGGATCGGATCACTGAGCGCATCGGATCACTGAGCGCACTGGATCACTGAGAGCATTGAATCGCTGAGCGCACTGGATCACTGAGTGCAGCAGATCAATGAGCGCACTGGACCACTGAGCGCACTGGACCACTGAGCGCACTGCATCACTGAGCGCAGCAGATCACTGAGCGCACTGGATCACTGAGCGCAGCAGATCACTGAGCGCACTGGATCACTGAGTGCAGCGGATCACTGAGCGCAGCAGATCACTGAGCGCACTGGATCACTGAATGCACTGGATCACTGAGCGCACTGGATCACTGAGCGCAGCAGATCACTGAGCGCACTGGATCACTGAGCGCAGCAGATCACTGAGCAGTGCGGATCACTGAGCGCACTGGATCACTGAGTGCAGCGGATCACTGAGAGCATCGGATCACTGAGCGCACTGGATCACTGAGCGCATCGCTGAGCGCAGCAGATCACTGAGTGCACTGGATCACTGAGTGCAGCGGATCACTGAGCGCAGCAGATCACTGAGCGCACTGGATCACTGAGCGCAGCAGATCACTGAGCGCACTGGATCACTGAGTGCACTGGATCACTGAGCGCACTGGACCACTGAGCGCACTGGACCACTGCATCACTGAGCGCACCGGATCACTGAGCGCACTGGACCACTGAGCGCACTGGACCACTGCATCACTGAGCGCACCGGATCACTGAGCACCTGCGGATTTACCTGCGTGATCAGAACGCCGCGTCGAAGACGCTATTATTCCTGATCGTTGAGAACGTGGCCAATATGGTTATATTTTCTTTTTGTTTTCTTACAGGAGATGAGGGCTTCGGTGGAATTAGGTGTTAGGTGAGTAATACTGTGTTTAGTCTGATTTCTAATAAAGGACTTTATTCTGTCTGTGTCTTTATTTACCATATAACTATAGGATTAGTAATGGAGAGGTGTCTTATAGACGCTTCTCCATTACTAACCAGTGGGCTTGATGTCACTGGACAATACAGAGGTGACATCAACCCCACAAATACGAACCCCACGTGCCACCGCTACAGGGCAACTGAGAAGAGTCGGGCAAAGCGCCAGAATTGGAGCATCTAATAAATGTGCCTTTTCTGGGTAGCTGAGGGCTGCTATTTGTAGGCTGGAGGGGGTCAACCAGCCCCCAGCTGTCTGCTTTAGCGATCATGGTTGTCAAAAAAGGGGGTGACTCCTCTATTCTTGATAACCAGCCATGATAGACCTGAGGGTTGCTGCCCCAGTTTTGCCTGGTTGGTTATCAAAAATACAGGGGAACCCATGGCATTTTTTAACATTTATTTATAGTGCAGGAGCCGGCTGATGAATACTGTTAGGAGCGGCAGCAGGCATAGGCTGATGGGAGTAGTAGTCCCATCAGCCTACTCCTGTAACCAGAGGTAACATTTCAACTTCGAACAGGGGAGGGATATATATGAACATATATTCCTGCCCACAATGCCTTGTACTTCATATACTCTGGACACAGGAAACCATAACGCCATGCAAATAGACGTATGAGCATGCGCGCCACTGACTGGCGGTCTCTGATCACGTGACAGTACGTCAAGACTTGCCATTCGGTGTAGACTATCTTAGCAACGTTACGCCACGCTGTGGTTTACCTGGTGAAGGGGACAGCAGACAAGGCATTGTGGGCAGGAATATATGTTCATTGCGCATGCGCCACATGCACGCGCGGCACTCGCGTCTGCACGGCCGCGCGCACCTGGCGCATGCGCAGTAGCTAGGGCTACTGCGCGCCGCCCGAGGCTGCACGGCCGCACGCACCTGGCGCATGCGCAGTAGCTGCGCGCCGCCCGAGGCTGTAATAGCAGGTGGGCGGGTGTTCTCCCAGCGAAACACGCCCAACCCCCTTCTCCCGCCTTCTCGTTTTGGCGGCATGCCAAAACAGCGGACAGCCGGACACTGTTACCGGTATTAACCCCCGGGGGGGGAGAGGGTGGGGGTATTAACCCTTTAGGGGGGGGTGCCAACACTGCTACCTGTATTAACCCTTTGGGGGGGGAGAGGGCGCAGGGGGCGAGTACTGATAGATAGGGTGTGTATGGATGGATAGGGGGTCTCTTATGGCGGGGGCCTGTGTATGGATGGATAGGGGGTCCCTTACTGGGGGGGGTGAGTACGGATAGATAAGGGGGTCCGTTATGGCGGCAACCATCTTCTGTAATGGTGGCATTTTGGAGGCTGCAATTTCATCGGCCATGGCTGGAAACACTAATGTGACCCCACCCCACCGATCGCCCCCCCCCAGCCCTCCGATCTGTCCAGTACACTGCTCCGGCTCACCTCCGTCCTGTGCTCCGCTCCCCCCGTGCTCTTGTCTGCTCCCCCCGTGCTCCAATCACCCCCCCCCCCCGTGCTCTGATCCAACTCCCCTGCACTCCCATCCACCCCCCGTGCTCCGTTCCACCCCCCCGCGCTCCGTTCCACCCCCCCGTGCTCCGATCCACCCCTCCATGCTCCCCCCCCACCCCATCATACTTACCGATCCTGCCGGGGTCCGTCCGTCTTCTCCCTGGGCGCCGCCATCTTCCAAAATGGCGGGCGCATGCGCAGTGCGCCCGCCGAATCTGCCGGCCGGCAGATTCGTTCCAAAGTGCATTTTGATCACTGAGATATAATCTATCACAGTGATCAAAATAAAAAAAATAATAAATGACCCCCCCCCCCTTTGTCACCCCCATAGGTAGGGACGATAAAAAAATAAAGAATTTTTTTTTCCACTAATGTTAGAATAGGGTTAGGGCTAGGGGTAGGGGTAGAGTTTCGGTATGTGCACACGTATTCTGGTCCTCTGCAGATTTTTCCGCTGCGGATTTACCGCGTTTTTTCTGCACATTTCACTGCGGTTTTACAACTGCGATTTTCTATTGGAGCAGTTGTAAAACCGCTGCGGAATCCGCACAAAGAAGTGACATGCTGCAGAATGTAAACCGCTGCATTTCCGTGCAGTTTTTCTGCAGCATGTGTACAGCGATTTTTGTTTCCCATAGGTTTACATTGAACTGTAAACTCATGGGAAACTGCTGCGGATCCGCAGCGTTTTCCGCAGCGTGTGCACATACCTTTAGAATTAGGGTATGTGCACACGGTGTGGATTTGGCTGCGGATCCGCAGCCGATTGGCCGCTGCGGATTTGCAGCAGTGTTCCAGCAGGTTTACAGTACCATGTAGTTAAGTAAATAGGGCAGCACACTGCAGCGCCAAAACATGCAAACTTGAAAACACGAAATTTGAACTGCATTACTGCACTAGAAATATGAAAAATGAGAGCTTTTAGCGCATAAAAATGGCCAATTTTATGTGTACCTCGTAGCCACTTTACGGCATCTCTCTTATACGAGGTCCTACGCTTGACCTACCTCGCTGAGAATAAACGTCTCCATCTGAATGGGTACATGTGAAACCTCTTCTTGGACTCAAATTCTCTCTCTATGTGGAGGGGTATTGGACCTGCTGTAATTAAAACACCTGAAACTAGGAGGCGGGGAGT
The DNA here is from genome assembly GCF_032444005.1 of Ranitomeya imitator. Classification (NCBI taxonomy): domain Eukaryota; kingdom Metazoa; phylum Chordata; class Amphibia; order Anura; family Dendrobatidae; genus Ranitomeya; species Ranitomeya imitator. The sequence continues at coordinate 16,052,361 of NC_091282.1, forward strand.
GCACGATCAGAAGGCTAGAGAATACATTTCAAAAACCTGACCTGCACATCCAAACATAGACTGAGTGTGAACAGGTGCTGAACCCAGAGTCGCCAACTCGTATATAGTTTCACATGTACCCATTCATACGAGTTGGCGACTCTGGGTTCAGCACCTGTTCACACTCAGTCTATGTTTGGATGTGCAGGTCAGGTTTTTGAAATGTACAGTACCATGTAAACCTATGGAAAACCAAATCCGCTGTGCCCATGGTGCGGAAAATACAGCGCGGAAACGCTGCGTTGTATTTTCCGCAGCATGTCAATTCTTTGTGCGGATTCCGCAGCGTTTTACACCTGTTCCTCAATAGGAATCCACTGGTGAAATCCGCACAAAAAACACTGGAAATCCGCGGAAAATCCGCAGGTAAAATGCAATGCCTTTTACCCGCGGATTTTTCAAAAATGATGCTGAAAAATCTCACACGAATCCGCAACGTGGGCACATAGCCTTAGGGTTAGAATTAGGGTTGTGATTAGGGTTATGGCTACAGTTGGGATTAGAGTTAGGGGTGTGTTGGGGTTAGTGTTGGAGGTAGAATTGAGGGGTTTCCACTGTTTAGGCACATCAGGGGTCTCCAAACGCAACATGGCGCCACCATTGATTCCAGCCAATCTTGTATTCAAAAAGTCAAATGGTGCTCCCTCACTTCCGAGCCCCGACGTGTGCCCAAACAGTGGTTTACCCCCACATATGGGGTACCAGCATACTCAGGACAAACTGCGCAACAATTACTGGGGTCCAATTTCTCCTGTTACCCTTGTGAAAATAAAGAAATGCTTGCTAAAACATTTTTGAGGAAAGAAAAATTATTTTTTATTTTCACAGCTCTGTGTTGTAAACGTCTGTGAAGCACTTGGGGGTTCAAAGTGCTCACCACATATCTAGATAAGTTCCTTTCGGGGTCTAGTTTCCAAAATGGGGTCACTTGTGGGGGGTTTCTACTGTTTAGCCACATCAGGGGCTCTGCAAACACAGCGTGACGCCCGCAGAGCATTCCATAAAAGTCTGCATTTCAAAACGTCACTACTTCCCTTCTGAGCCCCGACGTGTGCCCAAACAGTGGTTTACCCCCACACATGGGGTATCAGCATACTCAGGAGAAACTGGACAACAACTTTTGGGGTCCAATTTCTCCTGTAACCCTTGTGAAAAAAAAAATTCTGGGCTAAATAATTATTTTTGAGGAAAGAAAACGTATTTATTATTTTCACGGCTCTGCATTATAAACTTCTATGAAGCACTTGGGGGTTCAAAGTGCTCACCACATATCTAGAAAAGTTCCTTTCGGGGTCTAGTTTCCAAAATGGGGTCACTTGTGGGGGGGTTTCTACTGTTTAGCCACATCAGGGGCTCTGCAAACGCAACGTGACGCCCGCAGAGCATTCCATAAAAGTCTGCTTTTCAAAACGTCACTACTTCAATTCCGAGCCCCGGCATGTACCCAAACAGTAGTTTACCCCCACATATGGGGTATCAGCGTACTCAGGAGAAACTGGACAACAAATATTGGGGTCACATTTCTCCTGTTACCCTTGGGAAAATAAAAAATTGCAGGCTAAAAGATCATTTTTGAGAAAATATATATATTTTTTTATTTTCATGGCTCTGCGTTATAAAATTCTGTGAAGCACTTGGGGGTTCAAAGTCCTCACCACACATCTAGATTAGTTCCTTTGGGGGTCTTACTAATCCTATAGTTATATGGTAAATAAAGACACAGACAGAATAAAGTCCTTTATTAGAAATCAGACTAAACACAGTATTACTCACCTAACACCTAATTCCACCGAAGCCCTCATCTCCTGTAAGAAAACAAAAAGAAAATATAACCATATTGGCCACGTTCTCAACGATCAGGAATAATAGCGTCTTCGACGCGGCGTTCTGATCACGCAGGTAAATCCGCAGGTGCTCAGTGATCCGGTGCGCTCAGTGATGCAGTGCGCTCAGTGAACTGCTGCACTCAGTGATCCAGTGCGCTCAGTGATCTGCTGCGCTCAGTGATCCGCTGCACTCAGTGGTCCAGTGCGCTCAGTGGTCCAGTGCGCTCAGTGAACTGCTGCGCTCAGTGATCCAGTGCGCTCAGTGATCTGCTGCGCTCAGTGATCCGCTGCACTCAGTGATCCGCTGCACTCAGTGATCCAGTGCGCTCAGTGATCTGCTGCGCTCAGTGATGCAGTGCGCTCAGTGGTCCAGTGCGCTCAGCGATCCAGTGCGCTCAGTGATCCAGTGCACTCAGTGATGCAGTGCGCTCAGTGGTCCAGTGCGCTCAGTGATCCAGTGCATTCAGTGATCCAGTGCGCTCAGTGATGCAGTGCGCTCAGTGGTCCAGTGCGCTCAGTGATCCAGTGCGCTCAGTGATCTGCTGCGCTCAGTGATGCAGTGCGCTCAGTGGTCCAGTGCATTCAGTGATCCAGTGTGCTCAGTGATCTGCTGCGCTCAGTGATCCAGTGCGCTCAGTGATCTGCTGCGCTCAGTGATGCGCTCAGTGATCCGCTGCACTCAGTGATCCAGTGCGCTCAGTGGTCCAGTGCGCTCAGTGCGCTCATTGATCCGCTGTACTCAGTGATCCAGTGCGCTCAGCGATTCAATGCTCTCAGTGATCCGATGCTCTCAGTGATCCGCTGCACTCAGTGGTCCAGTGCGCTCAGTGATCCAGTGCACTCAGTGATCTGCTGCGCTCAGTGATCCGCTGCAGTGATCCAGTGCGCTCAGTGATCTGCTGCGCTCAGTGATCCAGTGCACTCAGTGATCTGCTGCGCTGTGATGCGCTCAGTGGTCCAGTGCGCTCAGTGATCCAGTGCATTCAGTGCGCTCAGTGATCCGATGCTCTCAGTGATCCGCTGCACTCAGTGATCCAGTGCGCTCAGTGATCTGCTGCGCTCAGTGATGCAGTGCGCTCAGTGATCCGATGCGCTCAGTGATCCGCTGCACTCAGTGATCCAGTGCGCTCAGCGATTCAATGCTCTCAGTGATCCGATGCTCTCAGTGATCCAGTGCGCTCAGTGATCCGATGCGCTTAGTGATCCGATCCCCGCCATAACGGACCCCCCTATCTATCCGTACTCACCTCCCCAGTAAGGCTACGTTCACACTAGCGTTCGACTAGTGTGCGTCGTGCTAGCGTCGGGCGACGCAGCGGCGACGCACGCGTCATGCGCCCCTATGTTTAACATGGGGGACGCATGCGTTTTTGCTTGTTGCGTTTTCAGACACGTGCGTCTTTTTTTACGCTAGCGTCGGACCAAGAAAACGCAACAAGTTGCATTTTTCTTGCGTCCGATTTTCGTAAAAAAACGCGTTTTTGCGTGCGTTTTTCTGTGCGTCGCCGACGCAGCGGCGCACAACGCTAGTGTGAACGTAGCCTTAGGGACTCCCTATCCATCCATACACAGGCCCCCGCCTTAAGAGACCCCCTATCCATCCATACACAGGCCCCCACCATAACGGACCCCCTTATCTATCTGTACTCACCCCCCCAGGAAGGGACCCCCTATCTATCCATACACGGGCCCCAGTCATAAGGGACCCCCTATCCATCCATACACTGATCCCCGCCATAACGGACCCCCTATCTATCCGTACTCCCCCCTCAGTAAGGGACCCCCTATCCATCCATACACGGGCCCCCGCCATAACGGACCCCCCTATCTATCCGTGCTCACCCCCCCGCGCCCTCTCTGAGCCCCCCCCCCGCACCCTCTCACCCCCAAAGGGTTAATAACGGTAGCAGTGTTGGCACCCCCCTAAAGGGTTAATACCGGTAGAAGTGTTGGCACCCCCCTAAAGGGTTAATACCGGTAGCAGTGTCACTGTCCGCTGTCTGGCATGCCGCCAAAACGAGAAGGCGGGAGAAGGGGGTTGGGGCGTGTTTCGCTGGGAGAGAACCCGACCAGGAGACCACCCGCCCACCACAAGGCATTGCTATTACAGCCTCGGGCGGCGCGCAGTAGCCCTAGCTACTGCTCAAGCGCCAGGTGCGCGCGGCCGTGCGGACGCGAGTGCCGCGCGTGCATGTGGCGCATGCGCAATTATCATATAATACTGCCCACAATGCCTTGTATAATCATGCTGCTTTGCTTTGCCGCCTTCATGAAGTTCATGATGTGAATGAAAACACGCCCCCTCCCGATAGGACACGCCCCCGGAAATGACGTCACACCTGGAAGGAGCCCATACACTCTAGCATTTACCCTTCTGGTGGCGGAGCAGCGGCCATGCCCCCGGTAAAGAGACCCGAGATGGAGCACGAACGTCTCCTGCAGGCCTTCTAGAGTGAGTGCGGCCGCGTGTGCGAGAGCGGCTCGTGTGTGACCAGCGCCCAAGAGCCGCAGCGAGAGATCTGTGTTTATAACGCGCGTGTACCTCATATTACCGCTCATATTGCCTCGCCGGCACCTCATATTACCGCATGTACCTCATATTACCGCATGTACCTCATATTACCGCATGTACCTCATTACCTCATATTACCGCTCATATTACCACCTCATATTACCGCATGTACCTCATTACCTCATATTACCGCCCATACTGCCTCGCCGGCACCTCATATTACCGCGTGTACCTCATTACCTCATATTACCGCTCATATTACCACCTCATATTACCGCGTGTACCTCATTACCTCATATTACCGCTCATACTGCCTCGCCGCCACCTCATATTACCACATGTACCATATTACCGCTCATACTGCCTCGCCGGCACCTCGTATTACCACGTGTACCTCATATTACCGATCATACTGCCTCGCCGGCACCTCATATTACCGCGTGTACCTCATATTACCGCTCATACTGCCTCGCTGACACCTCATATTACCGCGTGTACCTCATTACCTCATATTACCGCTCATACTGCCTCGCCGCCACCTCATATTACCGCGTGTACCTCATTACCTCATATTACCGCTCATACTGCCTCGCTGACACCTCATATTACCGCGTGTACCTCATTACCTCATATTACCGCTCATACTGCCTCGCCGCCACCTCATATTACCGCGTGTACCTCATTACCTCATATTACCGCTCATACTGTCTCGCCTGCAGCTCATATTAACGCGTGTACGTCATTACCTCATATTAGCCTCCATACTGCCTCGCTGACACCTCATATTACCGCGTGTACCTCATTACCTCATATTACCGCTCATACTGCCTCGCCGGCACCTCATATTACCGCATGTACCTCATATTACCGATCATACTGCCTCGCCGGCACCTCATATTACCGCTCATTACCTCATATTACCGCTCATACTGCCTCGCCGTCACCTCATATTACCGCATGTACCTCATTACCTCATATTACCGATCATACTGCCTCGCCGGGACCTCATATTACCGCATGTACCTCATATTACCGCTCATACTGCCTCGCCGGGACCTCATATTACCGCATGTACCTCATTACCTCTTATTACCGCTCATACTGCCTCGCCGGCACCTCATATTATCGCATGTACCTCATTACCTCATATTACCGCTCATACTGCCTCGCCGGCACCTCATATTACCGCATGTACCTCATTACCTCATATTACCGCTCATACTGCCTCGCCGGCACCTCATATTACCGCATGTACTTCATTGCCTCTTATTACCGATCATACTGCCTCGCCGGCACCTCATATTACCGCATGTACCTCATATTACCGCTCATACTGCCTCGCCGGCACCTCATATTACCGCATGTACCTCATTACCTCATATTACCGATCATACTGCCTCGCCGGCACCTCATATTACCGCGTGTACCTCATTACATCATATTACCGATCATACTGTCTCGCCGACACCTCATATTACCGCATGTACCTCATTACCTCATATTACCGCTCATACTGCCTCGCCGGCACCTCATATTACCGCGTGTACCTCATATTACCGATCATACTGCCTCGCCGGCACCTCATATTACCGCATGTACCTCATTACCTCATATTACCGCTCATACTGCCTCGCCCGTACCTCATATTACCGATCATACTGCCTCGCTGGCACCTCATATTACTGCGTGTACCTCATTACCTCATATTACCGCTCATACTGCCTCGCCGGCACCTCATATTACCGCATGTACCTCATTACCTCATATTACCGCTCATACTGCCTCGCCGACACCTCATATTACCGCATGTACCTCATTACCTCATATTACCGCTCATACTGCCTCGCCGGCACCTCATATTACCGCATGTACCTCATTACCTCATATTACCGCTCATACTGCCTCGCCGGCACCTCATATTACCGCGTGTACCTCATATTACCGATCATACTGCCTCGCCGGCACCTCATATTACCGCATGTACTTCATTGCCTCTTATTACCGATCATACTGCCTCGCTGGCACCTCATATTACTGCGTGTACCTCATTACCTCATATTACCGATCATACTGCCTCGCCGGCACCTCATATTACCGCGTGTACCTCATTACCGATCATACTGCCTCGCCGGCACCTCATATTACCGCATGTACCTCATTACCTCATATTACCGCTCATACTGCCTCGCCGGCACCTCATATTACCGCGTGTACCTCATATTACCGATCATACTGCCTCGCCGGCACCTCATATTACCGCTTGTACCTCATTACCGATCCTCCTTTGGCATCAAAGACCTCGCCCTATCCTGGATCGCCTCGTACCTTTCCAACCGCACATTCAGCGTTTCCCACTCCCATACTACCTCCTCATCCCACCCTCTCTCTGTTGGAGTCCCCCAAGGCTCTGTTCTAGGACCCCTACTCTTCTCAATCTATACACTTGGCTTGGGACAACTCATAAAGTCCCATGGCTTCCAGTACCACCTCTATGCTGACGACACTCAGATCTACCTCTCTGGCCCAGACGTCACCGCTCTGCTGTCCAGAATCCCAGAGTGCCTATCAGCCATATCCTCCTTCTTCTCCTCTCGCTTCCTCAAACTCAATGTGGACAAATCTGAACTTATCATCTTTCCTCCATCCCACAAATCTTCCTTACTTGACCTATCTATCGCAGTCAATGACATCATGCTTTCCCCTGTACCCGTAGTCCGCTGCCTCGGAGTAACCTTCGACTCTGCCCTGTCCTTCAAACCACACATCCAAGCTCTTTCCACCTCCTGTCGCCTCCAGCTCAAAAATATCTCCAGGATCCGTCCTTTCCTCAACCCCCAATCTACTAAAATGCTTGTGCACGCCCTCATCATTTCCCGCCTTGACTACTGCAACATCCTTTTCTGTGGCCTCCCTGATAACACCCTTGCACCTCTCCAGTCCATCCTTAACTCTGCTGCGCGACTAATTCCTCTCTCTCCTCGCTACTCCTCCGCTTCCCCCCTCTGCAAATCTCTTCACTGGCTCCCATTCCCTCAGCGTATCCAGTTCAAATTGCTAATACTGACCTACAAAGCCATCCACAACCTGTCTCCTCCATATATCTCTGAACTAATCTCTTGATATCTTCCCTCACGTGACCTCCGGTCCTCCCAAGACCTCCTTCTCTCCTCCACACTTATTCGCTCCTCATCCAATCGCCTCCAAGACTTCTCCCGAATATCCCCCATCCTCTGGAACTCTCTGCCCCAACACGTCCGACTATCAACCACAGTCGGATCCTTCAGACGGAACCTGAAAACTCATCTCTTCAGGAGAGCCTACAGCCTGCACTGACACCGCTGCTGCCTCATCACCAACGAAGCTACCGCCTCACCAACACCGGAGCTCCTGCAACCCTCAACCTACTGTCTCCTTCCCCATAATCCTGTAGAATGTAAGCCCGCAAGGGCAGGGTCCTCGCCCCTCTGTATCAGTCTGTCATTGTTTGTTTACTGTAAGTGATATCTGTAACTTGTATGTAACCCCTTCTCATGTACAGCACCATGGAATCAATGGTGTTATATAAATAAATAATAATAATACTGCCTCGCCGGCACTTCATATTACCGCATGTACCTCATTACCTCATATTACCGATCATACTGCCTCGCCGGCACCTCATATTACCGCATGTACCTCATTACCTCATATTACCGCTCATACTGCCTCGCCGACACCTCATATTACCGCATGTACCTCATTACCTCATATTACCGCTCATACTGCCTCGCCGGCACCTCATATTACCGCATGTACCTCATTACCTCATATTACCGCTCATACTGCCTCGCCGGCACCTCATATTACCGCGTGTACCTCATATTACCGATCATACTGCCTCGCCGGCACCTCATATTACCGCATGTACTTCATTGCCTCTTATTACCGATCATACTGCCTCGCTGGCACCTCATATTACTGCGTGTACCTCATTACCTCATTACCGATCATACTGCCTCGCCGGCACCTCATATTACCGCGTGTACCTCATTACCGATCATACTGCCTCGCCGGCACCTCATATTACCGCATGTACCTCATTACCTCATATTACCGCTCATACTGCCTCGCCGGCACCTCATATTACCGCGTGTACCTCATATTACCGATCATACTGCCTCGCCGGCACCTCATATTACCGCTTGTACCTCATTACCGATCCTCCTTTGGCATCAAAGACCTCGCCCTATCCTGGATCGCCTCGTACCTTTCCAACCGCACATTCAGCGTTTCCCACTCCCATACTACCTCCTCATCCCACCCTCTCTCTGTTGGAGTCCCCCAAGGCTCTGTTCTAGGACCCCTACTCTTCTCAATCTATACACTTGGCTTGGGACAACTCATAAAGTCCCATGGCTTCCAGTACCACCTCTATGCTGACGACACTCAGATCTACCTCTCTGGCCCAGACGTCACCGCTCTGCTGTCCAGAATCCCAGAGTGCCTATCAGCCATATCCTCCTTCTTCTCCTCTCGCTTCCTCAAACTCAATGTGGACAAATCTGAACTTATCATCTTTCCTCCATCCCACAAATCTTCCTTACTTGACCTATCTATCGCAGTCAATGACATCATGCTTTCCCCTGTACCCGTAGTCCGCTGCCTCGGAGTAACCTTCGACTCTGCCCTGTCCTTCAAACCACACATCCAAGCTCTTTCCACCTCCTGTCGCCTCCAGCTCAAAAATATCTCCAGGATCCGTCCTTTCCTCAACCCCCAATCTACTAAAATGCTTGTGCACGCCCTCATCATTTCCCGCCTTGACTACTGCAACATCCTTTTCTGTGGCCTCCCTGATAACACCCTTGCACCTCTCCAGTCCATCCTTAACTCTGCTGCGCGACTAATTCCTCTCTCTCCTCGCTACTCCTCCGCTTCCCCCCTCTGCAAATCTCTTCACTGGCTCCCATTCCCTCAGCGTATCCAGTTCAAATTGCTAATACTGACCTACAAAGCCATCCACAACCTGTCTCCTCCATATATCTCTGAACTAATCTCTTGATATCTTCCCTCACGTGACCTCCGGTCCTCCCAAGACCTCCTTCTCTCCTCCACACTTATTCGCTCCTCATCCAATCGCCTCCAAGACTTCTCCCGAATATCCCCCATCCTCTGGAACTCTCTGCCCCAACACGTCCGACTATCAACCACAGTCGGATCCTTCAGACGGAACCTGAAAACTCATCTCTTCAGGAGAGCCTACAGCCTGCACTGACACCGCTGCTGCCTCATCACCAACGAAGCTACCGCCTCACCAACACCGGAGCTCCTGCAACCCTCAACCTACTGTCTCCTTCCCCATAATCCTGTAGAATGTAAGCCCGCAAGGGCAGGGTCCTCGCCCCTCTGTATCAGTCTGTCATTGTTTGTTTACTGTAAGTGATATCTGTAACTTGTATGTAACCCCTTCTCATGTACAGCACCATGGAATCAATGGTGTTATATAAATAAATAATAATAATACTGCCTCGCCGGCACTTCATATTACCGCATGTACCTCATTACCTCATATTACCGATCATACTGCCTCGCCGGCACCTCATATTACCGCATGTACCTCATTACCTCTTATTACCGCTCATACGGCCTCGCTGGCACCTCATATTACCGCGTGTACCTCATTACCTCATATTACCGATCATACTGCCTCGCCGGCACCTCATATTACCGCGTGTACCTCATTACCGATCATACTGCCTCGCCGGCACCTCATATTACCGCATGTACCTCATTACCTCATATTACCGATCATACTGCCTCTCCTGGACCTCATATTACCGATCATACTGCCTCGCCGGCACCTCATATTACCGCATGTACCTCATTACCTCATATTACTGCTCATACTGCCTCGCCGGCACCTCATATTACTGCATGTACCTCATTGCCTCATATTACCGATCATACTGCCTCGCCGGCACCTCCTATTACCACGTGTACCTCATTACCTCATATTACCGATCATACTGCCTCGCCTGTACCTCATTATCTCTTATTACCGATCATACTGCCTCGCCAGCACCTCATATTACCACATGTACCTCATTACCTCATATTAGCGCTCATACTGCCTCGCCAGCACCTCATATTACCACATGTACCTCATTACCTCATATTAGCGCTCATACTGCCTCGCCCGCACCTCATATTACCGCATGTACCTCATTACCTCATATTACCGATCATACTGCCTCGCCAGCACCTCATATTACCGCATGTACCTCATTACCTCATATTACCGCTCATACTGCCTCGCCGGCACCTCATATTACCGCATGTACCTCATTACCTCATGTTACCGATCATACTGCCGATCATACTGTCTCGCCTGCACCTCATATTACCGCATGTACCACATTACCGATCATACTGCCTCGCCGGCACCTCATATTACCGCATGTACCTCATTACCGATCATACTGCCTCGCCTGCACTTCATATTACCGCATGTACCTCATTCCCTCATGTTACCGATCATACTGCCTCGCCTGCACCTCATATTACCGCATGTACCACATTACCGATCATACTGCCTCGCCAGCACCTCATATTACCGCATGTACCTCATTACCTCATATTACCGATCATACTGCCTCGCCTGCACCTCATGTTACCGCATGTACCTCATACTACCGATCATACTGCCTCGCTGGCACCTCATATTACCGCATGTACCTCATTACCGATCACACTGCCTCGCCTGCACCTCATATTACCGCATGTACCTCATATTACCGATCATACTGCCTCGCCGGCACCTCATATTACCGCGTGTACCTCATTACCTCATATTACCGATCATACTGCCTCGCCGACACCTCATATTACCGCGTGTACCTCATATTACCGATCATACTGCTTCGCCTGCACCTCATATTACCGCATGTACCTCATTACCTCTTATTACCGATCATACTGCCTCGCCGGCACCTCATATTACCGCGTGTACCTCATATTACCGATCATACTGCCTCGCCGACACCTCATATTACCGCGTGTACCTCATATTACCGATCATACTGCCTCGCCTGCACCTCATATTACCGCATGTACCTCATTACCTCTTATTACCGATCATACTGCCTCGCCGGCACCTCATATTACCGCGTGTACCTCATATTACCGATCATACTGCCTCGCCGGGACCTCATATTACCGATCATACTGCCTCGCCGGCACCTCATATTACCGCATGTACCTCATTGCCTCATATTACCGCTCATACTGTCTCGCCGCCACCTCATATTACCGTGTGTACCTCATTACTAGTGATCAGCGAGTATACTCGTTGCTCGGTTTTCCCAAGCATGCTTGGATGGTCTCAGAGTACGGTATTTGTGACTGCTCGGACATTTAGTTTTCGTCGCCTCAGTTGCATGATTTGCGGGTGCTAGACAGGCTGACTACATGAGAATTACCTGTTAGAGAATTCCGTCGTGTATTCAGCCTGTCTAGCAGCCACAAATCATGCAGCTGAGGCGACGAAAACTAAATGTCCGAGCACTAACAGATACTCGGAGATCACCCGATATTGCTCGAGAAACCCCAGTAATGAGTATACTCGCTCATCACTACTCATTGCCGCCTCACCGGTGCCTCAATGCCGCCTCACGGGCATACCTCCCAACCGTCCTGGAACCAGCGGGACAGTCCCAATTTTGAGCTTTTTACTTTTCCCGCACTGTCAGGGCCACCATCGGCATTACTGCCCTGATTGTCGTATGGGGCCCGATGACGAGAGGGCCCACATCGGGCCCCGTCTCTTCTGGTCATATGGCCCCAGTGGCAGGATCTTGACTGTTCGGTACCTGAACCTGTATCTGAGATTCCGGTTTGGTTAAGCTCTAATTCTGTGCGGGCCCGGACCGCCATGGCAATAATTAAAAGAAATCCAGCCATATAATCTCATAGTACCGCCATACCCCCACACACAGTATAATTAATGTTCCTACAATACCGCCATACCCCCACACAGTATAATCTTCTCATAGTACCGCCATACCCCCACACACAGTATAATCTTCTCATAGTACCGCCATACCCCCACACACAGTATAATCTTCTCATAGTACCGCCATACCCCCACACACAGTATAATCTTCTCATAGTACCGCCATACCCCCACACACAGTATAATCTTCTCATAGTACCGCCATACCCCCACACACAGTATAATCTTCTCATAGTACCGCCATACCCCCACACACAGTATAATCTTCTCATAGTACCGCCATACCCCCACACACAGCATAAAGCTCCCTCAGTACCATCATCCCACCAAACTTAGTATTTTGTTCCCACAATAGTGGCTAACCACAGGGCAGCAGGATACTCTGCACCGGGTCCAGTCGCTGTTAAAGGGGATGTCATGGTGGATGCGACCCGGTCCGTTGCCCTGGGACTCGCTGTAAAAGGGGAACCTGCTTTAAAGAGGAATTGTGATAGTCTGTCGTGACACCACCTGTGGTTTTCGGTCAGGGGGACCGACGCTGCTTTAAAGGGGTCTTCTGGTGGATGTTGTTGCAGCAATGATGGTGACACTTCCCACAGGTGAAGCGGGGTCCACAGGGCTCCCAAGGTGTGTGGCAAAGATGGTGTATGCCAACGAATAAGTAGAGGACACAAGTTGTAAAATCTTTACCTGGTTTACTGTTATTAGCAGGCCACAGTCCAGGATAGCAGGCACGGGTGATGATGTGGTCCGGCCGGCTTGGAGGCAAAGGTGATCCCTCTCCCAGGGGAGGTCCGTAAGCCTTTCCTACTTGTGCTTAGTTGGCGAGGACCCTGCTGCTTGTAGCTTGCTGGCAAGGAATCCTCTCTCTCCCGTGCTGGAACAGATGCCTGAACGGTAGGCAGTTTGAGCCTTTTTATAGGGTCTCTACCACGATTCCGGCTCTTAGAGTACTGCTGTACCTCATGCTTGGTTGGTGTAGGCAGTTAACGTGTAGTCTAGTGCCCTCCTGTTCTGCTTTGTGTCTTAAAGTCCAATAAAAGCCTCGGGCTCCCGGTACCCGTTTTCTGTGCTTTGGCTCTGAGAGTGCCCGGTCTAGTTCCCCTCTGAGCCCTGTTCCACTCCTGTGCTCCTTTCCTCAATGCTCCACTGCATGCAACAACCTTTCAGGTTCTCTCTTCCCTGGAGCCGCAGCACAATCCTGGCTGCCAGCTCCAATGTCTGCTGTCTCAGACTTCCTTCTCCTTTTGTGTCTCTTTCAGACTGCCTAACTCCTCCTCCAGACCAGGATATATATATCGATATATGAGGGAAGCTCCCCTGAATCCGGGTCCTGAGCTCCCTCTCCTGGCCTGGATTCAGAATGTGTTGAATGCGTGTGCTTATCTGGTAAAGAGAATCCTCCTTGCCTCCACGCATGACATCGCCCACCCCAAAAGGAAGGCAACATCACTGCAACAACCTGTTACCTGGGGTGTTGCATTTCCACAGGACTGGCATCCCCCTCACACACAGTGTGTCCCCACAGTACTGCCATCCCCCACTTTCTAATGTCCCCACAGTACTGCCCCCTACATGCACAATATGGTACCATCCACCTCACTGACTACCTCCGACCACCGACAATTAATAAATACTCACTTAGCCTCATTCTTGGTGCAGATACTAATGAACCCAGGATCTATGAGATATTTACCATACAATAGTTGGATAGGCAGGAGTGTATCATCCATAAAGGTAGCCCACTCTGTTGCTATGATGCCTATGAATTGACAGGGCTCGGTGGGGTGCGGTATTGGTCACCCTCTCCTTCCCATCATCACAATGTCAGCGATATCCACATTCCCATGACGGTGATACCGCTGAATAGATTAGTGGATCAGGGAGTGGAAAGCTCCTGATCCACCATTCAGCCTTCACTTCTGAGTCTGAGACTCCGTGCACTGCAGGCCCAATGACGTCACTACATCACACCTGTAGTACGGAGCCTCAGTACTCACACCGCACAGACCAGAGCAGCGCTCCACAGGAACCGGGTTGGGTGAGTAGTGTGTGTTTATATCAAACTAGCTATTGAACCCGTTCTACGCCCGGGTGGCGAGCATTTATATTGGTATATGGTCTCCATCCTGGTATGTGCTGCTCCATCCTGCGTCCCCATCCTGTCATGTGCTGCTCCATCCTGCGTCCCCATTCTGTCATGTGCTGCTCCCATCCTGCGCCCCCGTTCTGTCATGTGCTGCTCCCATCCTGCGCCCCCGTTCTGTCATGTGCTGCTCCCATCCTGCGCCCCCGTTCTGTCATGTGCTGCTCCCATCCTGCGCCCCCGTTCTGTCATGTGCTGCTCCCATCCTGCGCCCCCGTTCTGTCATGTGCTGCTCCCATCCTGCGCCCCCGTTCTGTCATGTGCTGCTCCCATCCTGCGCCCCCGTTCTGTCATGTGCTGCTCCCATCCTGCGCCCCCGTTCTGTCATGTGCTGCTCCCATCCTGCGCCCCCGTTCTGTCATGTGCTGCTCCCATCCTGCGCCCGTTCTGTCATGTGCTGCTGCCATCCTGCGCCCGTTCTGTCATGTGCTGCTGCCATCCTGCGCCCATTCTGTCATGTGCTGCTGCCATCCTGTGCCCGTTCTGTCATGTACTGCTGCCATCCTGCGCCTGTTCTGTCATGTGCTGCTCCCATCCTGTGCCACCATTGTATTATATGCCCCCCATAAGACGCTCCAGTGTGTATGCCCCCGTATGCTGCTGCCATATAAAAAAAATATATATACCATACTCGCCTATCGTCCGGCTCCACTGCAGGTGTGTCTTCAAGAAAATGGCGCCGGAAAGCGCGGACTGCGCAGGCGCCGATTCCGGCAGCAGGAATCGGCGCCTGCGCATTCCGCGCTTTCCGGCGCCATTTTCTTGAAGACACACTCCGGCTCCTCTGCCTGTGACTGGTAAGTCAGAGGGCGGCGCCGGCGCGCATTAAGCGCGTCATCGCGCCCTCTGAACTGTCACAGCAGAGGAGCCGGGAGACGGAGCCGCACGCAGCGCTGGAACGGGGAAAGGTGAATATACTTACCCTCCTGGCGGTCCCTGACTTTCCGGTGGAGATCGCGGTATGCGTTCAGTGCTTACGCATACCGCAATCTCCTGGGAGCGTCACTCTGTGGGGGCCAGACTGCGCCGGCGCTTGCGCCTGCGCAGTCTATAAAGGCTTCGGACAGAGTGACGCTCCCAGCGTTATATTATAGATATCAGGAATTGTGGGGGCATCATATTAAGAGAAGAGCTATTGGGACTCTCATACTGACTGTGTGGCTGGTAGGGGCCATTATACTGGGGTTGTGGTGGACTGTAAATGCCTCCATACTGAGTGGGGTTTTATTTTGTGTAGCACCTTGTGGTGGCCATAATTAGAGATGAGCGAATATGTTCGATAAATGATCGCCAAACATAAATCGGGCACGAATATGGTACATTCGGATTCATTCTCGGTAAGACGAGCATTTTCCTTAAGATCTGAAAAAGTCCGTAACATTAGGTAAAAGACATAATAGAGGCCGGTAATACATGTGCCGTGTTTAGTAAAATCACAGCCACCAATGTGGGAGACTGGGGTTCAAATCCTGGCTCTGCCCTGTTGGACATAATATACCAGTAGTGGTCCATAACACTATTATTATTTATTTATATAGCACCATTAATTCCATGGTGCTGTACATGAGAAAGGGGTTACATATAGTTATAGATATCGTTTACAGTAAACAGGTTTACAATGACAGACTGGTGCAGAGGGGAGAGGACCCTGTCCTTGTGGACTTACATTCTATGGGATAATGGAGAAGAGACAGAAGGTAGGGGCGAGGCGGCAGAATGGTTATTGCAGGCTGTAGGCTTTCTTGAAAAGATGGGTTTTCTGGTTCCGTCTGAGGGTGGTGGATAGTTGGATGTGTTGAGGCGTGGAATTCAAGAGGATGGGGGATATTCGGGAGAAATCTTGGAGGCGGTTGTGTGAAGAACGAGTAAGTGTGGAGGAGAGTAGGAGGTCTTGGGAGGATCGGAGATTACGTGAGGGAAGATATTGGGTGCCTACCTCAGTAAACATGATGTCACAAGCAAAGAGAGTCATGCCGGCTCAGACGTCGCCTGGATTAACAAGGTCCGCGTCAGATGTCGCGGAACCAGGACAATCTGATGATAAATGGTCTACTGGACCAAAACCATACATGGACAAGGCAAGAGGGAATGGGAGCCAGTGAAGAGATTTGTAGAGGGGAGAAGCAGAGGAGTAGCAAGGAGAGAGAGGAATTAGTCGGGCAGCGGAGTTAAGGATGGACTGGAGAGGTGCAAGGGTTTTAGCAGGGAGGCCACAGAAAAGGATGTTGAAGTAGTCGAAGCAGGAGATCATCACACATCCTGAATCCCATAGTCCAGTACCCATATGCATATCATACATTTTCCTATCGCCACGACAGCACCCACAACGAGAGAGGGGATCCGCCCACCTTCCGGACAGGAACCTACAGGTTAAAAAGGGGCGGTCCCCCTCGCCCTCCAGTTTGGGTTCCTGTCCGGAGCCTACAGGTCGTTTTCTCTTACCCGGGTCCGCCAAGCCTCTGTGCGGTGTCCGGGGAGAACGGCAGAGTCGGGGGCCCGGAAGCAGCGTCGGGGGAAGTCCTGTGTCCAGCTTCCCCCCTCGTCTGGCAAGGAGCGGTGACGTTCCCGGGGGAAGGCACGCCGCCCTGGGTCGTCCACACGCGCGCGATGCTGCAGGAGCAGGTCGGCGCTTATGACCCGGAAGTAGAGTGAACGACTTCCGGAGGAGACCGGGAGGAGGAGCGCGGGACTTTTGAAAAGGAGCAGCGCTCAGGTGAGATGTGTGTGCGGCAACATGTCTTCGGCAGGAGACGCCGAACACCGACAGGCAGGAGAGCACAGGTCTCATAGCGGCGAACGTGGGCAGCAGGACCCTGGCAAGCCAGCGTCATGTCGCACCTCACCCCCTCAAAAACCGGTACTCTACATTTTCCAGCAATGGTGAGTGTAATATGTAAACCATTGCCTGATACAGCTGTTTTTCTACACTATGCTTTATTATAGGGGAAAAAGGTCTCCAAATCTAAGCATAAGCAGTGTGCTGTATGCACAGAGCCTCTACCTGACGCCTATGTAAAGAGATTATGCCAATCATGCATATGTCGTATGTTAGAAGAAGAGGCCCCTCTCCGGGTATCGGATTTGAGGGAGGTAATTAGGGAAGAAATAAAATCATCCCTTAAAACCAGACGGCATGAAAAAAGCAGTGTGGAGTTGGTGTCCGATTCCAGCCCTTCGGTACAAGAGGGCGAATGTTCTGAAAGTTCTTCGGCATCCTCTTCAGATGAAGAGGGAAGACCTTGCTTTTCCACGGATGGTATGGAAACCTTAATTAAGGCAGTCCGGACAACTATGGGGGTTGCAGAGAGTACAGAACCAAAAACAACCCAGGAGATCATGTTCGCAGGGCTGAGCCAGAGAAGTCGGAAAGCTTTCCCAGTGGTGGATTCCGTTAAAGATCTGGTCAAACGGGAGTGGGACAAGCTGGATAAAGGGTTTTTACCTTCAGCTGCTAAAAGAAGGTACCCCTTTGAAGATGAGACTTTATCCCAGTGGATGAAGGTTCCGAAAATAGATGCGGCAGTAGCCTCGACTTCGAAAACAGCCTCACTTCCGTTAGAAGATGTAGGGCTCCTCAAGGATCCTTCAGACAGAAAGGCTGACATGCTCCTTAAAAAAACTATGGGAGTCATCATCTGGGGCCTTTAAGCCTGCTATCGCAGGCACCTGTACGGCCAGATCAATCATGGTCTGGGTGACTCAGTTAGAGGAGCAGCTTAAAGCGAAGGTACCCAGGGATAAGTTGTTGAATTCCCTGTCTCAGGTCAGAGAAGGAGCAGCTTATCTAGCGGATGCCTCAATTGATTCTCTGAAATTGGCCGCAAGATCGGCAGGTCTTTCGAATGCAGCCAGACGGGCACTATGGCTTAAGACCTGGAAGGGGGATGCTCAGGCTAAAGCTAAACTCTGCTCCATTCCATGTAGGGGTGAGTACCTATTCGGCCCGGTGCTGGATGACATCCTTGCAAAGGCAGAAGATAGGAAGAAGGGATTTCCTAAAACCTTTAATCCCACTTTTAGGAACGCCTTCCGAAGACACATGCCCTTCAGGAGATTCCAGGCAGACCAGCAGGGATATAATCGCGACTGGGAAACATCAGATCAAAAGAAGAAAGGTGGATACTATAAGAACCCTTCATCTTTCTCAAGGCGTAGGCGTAATTACAGATAAAACAGATCTACCAGTAGGGGGGAAGACTAAAGTTCTTCTCAGATAAATGGAGAAAGATTACTTCTAGTGCCTGTATAATGGGGGTGGTTGAGTCCGGATTAAAATTAGAATTTTTGAGAACTCCCCCGGATCAGTTTGTGATAACATCACTGGACACTCCGGCCCAACAACAGGCCTTAGAATTAGAGATTCAACAATTGCTTACAAAGCGAGTTATTGAAGAAGTACCAAAACATCAGGAGAAGACGGGTTTTTATTCTCCGCTATTCTTAATCGCTAAACCTGATGGGTCCTTTAGGACTATCATAAATTTACGTAAATTGAATAAATATCTTCAGTACCACGCTTTTAAGATGGAATCCATTAAATCAACAACTAAGCTTTTGTTTCCTAGGTGCTACATGTCGGTCTTGGATCTAAAAGATGCATACTACCATCTTCCAGTTCACAGAAATCACCAGCAATTCCTCAGGATGGCAGTATGGGTAAACCATCAGATTAATCATTTTCAATTTTTGGCAATGCCCTGTGGCCTGTCCATGGCACCTAGAGTTTTTACTAAGGTTGTTTCGGAAGTAATGGCCCATATCAGAGAGAGAGATACCCTTGTGGTGCCCTATCTAGATGATTTTTTGATAGTAGGAAATTCAATTGATCAGTGTGCGTCTAGGGTAAATGCCATAATATCATCCCTACAGGAGCTCGGATGGATTATCAACTGGGAAAAATCAAAACTGGAACCCACAAGACGTCAAATGTTCCTAGGAGTTCTTTTAGACTCAGAAGATCAGTCATCCTTCCTACCACAAGAGAAGAAGCGGAAGATCATTCAAAGGATCACGACTGTAAGGAAAGCTCCAAACTTAAGTCTAAGGGACGCAATGTCTCTACTAGGATCTTTGACTGCGTGTATATCGGCGGTAAGATGGGCTCAAGCTCATACCCGAATGCTTCAATACGAATTTCTTCAAGCAGAAAAAGATCTTCACGGTGCTCTGAGCAGAAGGTTCGAATTATCACCCGCCACTCTTCACGATCTGAGATGGTGGCTCAATCCAGCACATTTGTCAGAAGGAGTTCTCTGGACCATCACTCCGGACAACATAATTACAACAGACGCCAGTCCGTTTGGTTGGGGAGCCCATATGGGAGACATTCTAACCCAGGGGCGATGGTCGATTCAAGAGTCCCAGAATTCCTCAAATCTAAGAGAGCTTACGGCAGTCAGTCAGGCTCTTCTTTCCTTACTACCATCGCTGAGGAATATGCATGTACAGATACAAACAGACAATATGACTGTGGTAGCCTACATCAATCATCAGGGGGGGACAAGGTCTCGATCCCTGATGACCACTACAGCACAAATATTGTCTCTGGCCGAGAAACACTTACAATCCCTGTCGGCAGTTCATATAAAAGGGGAACTCAATATAGAGGCGGACTACCTCAGTCGCCATTCCCTTCGTCAGGGAGAGTGGTCCCTAAACCAACAGATATTCGATCAGATAATCAATCTGTGGGGGTTGCCGACAATAGATCTGTTTGCTACGAGGAAGAACAGGAAGGTCAGAAGGTTCGCGTCTTTACAGATAGCAGACCAACCATTTATAGTGGATTCCCTTCGTGTCCGTTGGGACTTCCAGCTAGCATATGCCTTTCCCCCTATGTGTCTGATTCCGATAGTTCTCAGAAAGATCAGGGAGGAAAAAGCCAGAGTGATCTTAATCGCCCCCTTCTGGCCCAGGAGGCCTTGGTTCTCTCTCCTCAGGACAATGTCTGTGACGGATCCCTGGGTGTTGCCAGTGGTTCCGGAACTCCTCTCTCAAGGACCATTTCGTCATCCAAATTTGGAGACTCTTCACTTAACGGCTTGGAACTTGAGAGGGAGCTTCTGAAGGAGAGGGGGTTCTCTAATGCTTTAATAGATACCTTATTGAAGAGTAGAAAGGAGGTCACTACAAAGATCTACACAAAAATTTGGAAAAAATTCCTTTTGTTTTATCAGCAACCATTAGGAGATAAGTAGCAGTCAACACTCTAAGAGTTCATGTTTCAGCCTTGGGAGCTCTATATAACAGTGATATAGCTGGTAATAGATGGGTTGCTAGGTTTATTAAGGCATGTCAGCGTTCTAACCCAATCCATATTGTAAGAATACCCCCTTGGGATCTAAATTTGGTGCTTGAGGCGTTGACTGAACCTCCGTTCGAGCCATTAGACTCTATTTCAATAAAAAATTTAACCTTAAAAACAGTTCTACTCTTAGCATTAACATCTGCCAGGAGGGTCAGTGATATACATGCGTTGTCAGTAGATCCTCCCTATCTGATAATTCTCCAGGATAAGATTGTCTTAAAACCTGATCCCGCATACTTACCGAAAGTAGCAACTAAATTTCATAGAAGTCAGGAGATTTATTTACCATCTTTCTATGAAAATCCAGGTTCAGAAGAGGAGAAAAAATATCATACCCTAGATGTAAAGAGGGCGATATTAGAATACCTGGATAGGACACAGAGCTGGAGACAGAGTAGGGCTCTGTTTGTTTCTTTCCAGAATCGGAAAAAGGGTTCTGGTGTCACGAAGAACTCTATCGCTAGATGGATTAGAGAAGCGATATGTCTTGCCTATTCTGCCAGGGGAGTAACACCACCAGAAGGCATCAGAGCGCACTCCACTCGGGCCATGGCATCATCCTGGGCGGAGAAGGCAGATGTCCCCATTGAAATGATATGTAAGGCGGCAACTTGGTCATCACCTTCCACCTTTTATAAGCACTATCGCCTTGATCTATCTGCTAATTCCAGCTTACAGTTTGGCCGTTCAGTACTTAGTGCTGTGGTCCCTCCCAGTTAAATAGTCTTTGAAAGTCTCTCGTTGTGGGTGCTGTCGTGGCGATAGGAAAACCGGTTTTTACGTACCGGTAATAGGATTTTACAGAGTCCACGACAGCACCCATACATTCCCCCCCGTATTTAGTTACTTATTCCTGCACTCTGTTGGAAGGTGTGCCTTAGAGATAGTGGTGGTATTTAGTAGTGTTTAACATAATATTGTCATGTACTGATTCATTGGCGGTATCCCTTGTACTCTGGAACACAAACTGGAGGGCGAGGGGGACCGCCCCTTTTTAACCTGTAGGTTCCTGTCTGGAAGGTGGGCGGATCCCCTCTCTCGTTGTGGGTGCTGTCGTGGACTCTGTAAAATCCTATTACCGGTACGTAAAAACCGGTATCCTCCATCCCATAGCCCAGTGCCCATATACCCATCACACATCCTCCATCCCACAGTCCAGTTCCCATATACCCATCACACATCCTCCATCCCATAGTCCAGTGCCCATATACCCATCACACATCCTCCATCTCATAGTCCCGTGCCCATATACCCATCACACATCCTCCATCCCATAGTCCCGTGCCCATATACCCAACATACATCCTCCATCCCATAGTCCCGTGCCATGTACCCATCACACATCCTCCATCCCATAGTCCAGGGCCCATTTACCCATCACACATCCTCCATCCTATAATCCCGTGTCCATATACCCATCACACATCCTCCATCCTATAGTCCAGTGCCCATATACCCATCATGCATATCCTCCATCCTATAGTCCAGTGCCCATATACCCATCACACATCCTCTATCCCATAGTCTAGTGCCCGTATACCATCACACATATCCTCCATCCCATAGCCCAGTGCCCATATACCGAACATACATCCATCCCATAGTCCCGAGCTGGGAGGCCCCCAAATACATTATATAGTCGCCCAAACCCCCGAAATCAGTGATTTCCTGTAACTTTAGTCTAATGTGTATGGGGGCGGTAAAAGGTAACTTATTGGACGCCGCCTCTGGCCTAATAGACCTTCATACATTGCAGCCCAGACCCCATTATTAGGCATGAAAGTATCGTAATAACTAGGCCGCCCCATACTATCCAGTACTTGGGGGCATTCAGCCAAACTCTGTCACCTTCTTAGACGCCATGTTTGCTTTTCACAGCAGCAAGTGGTTAAACTGCCAGGGTTTTTGTTGAAGCCTCATCTGTGCCGTCCCTGCGGCGCACATTTATGTTCTGGGGCACAAAAAGATTAATTTCTTTTTAATAAATGTTTAACATGTTAAAAATTATAAAATGTGTCTTGTGATTTTTCCATGTTTTTTTTTGTTTTTACATGAATTGTTGGAGCCAATTTTCTTTAGAAACATTTTAATATCGTTTTTTTTTTGTAATATAGGAAAGCCTAAGGCCAGAAATAATACCCATAAATCTCTGTACATGGAGACTTTGGGATCAGATCATTTCTGTCCGCGTTGATTGTGGAAACAAAAAATCTTTTGTAAAAGCCTCAAACTTGTGTGTGTGAATCAGAGCTGAGATCTAACGTGATAGAAGATTCCAGTGCGGGGAAGACGGGAAACCTTCATATAGAGGCCGGTGGTGATGGAGTCAGTGACCGACTCTGGCCAAATCTGTCTCTAGAGCCGTAGTAGAAGATGATGTCGTCCTCACCATAAAGTAGTTATTTCTCATGTCGCGGGTAATGAATATCTCCTGCAGTATTGCTAATGCCGATTCCAGGGTCGGTAAATGAGACGAGAATTAGCGTTATGGAAGATGAGTCTATGAGGAACGTATTCAGCTGCCGACTCCGAGGAGGAAACTGCTTGTTGTCTGTGGCCTAAATATATAGGATTTATTAGTGGATGTAAAGAAGGAAACTAAATACTGTAAAATAATAAATCTCCTCATATGTTTCCCTTATTATCTCCAGTAATTGTATTATTACACAGGATTCTTATGATGTTACATCGGCTCATCTTCTCATTCAGGTCTCTAAAATATCGTATCCTCTCAGTGAAGATCTTCCACAAAAGAGAATTTTCCTGATTTACCCATCAAAGATGGATATGGACAGAGACAAGATGGCGGAGAGGATATTACACCTCACCCTAGAGATCCTCTTCCGGCTTACTGGAGAGGTGAGAGATTCTGATGACGTCACATTACATCATTCTTATCTATGGGAATAACAGATGGACAGAACTGGAGAGGTGAGGACTCTGGAAATGTCTGTAGTGAGATTTATTAATGTGTCTCTCCATTACCAGGATTACACAGTGGTGAAGAAGACGTCTAGTGATCACTGTCAGGACCCTGTGTCTGAGGGATGGGGAAGACCCCTGAGCCCAATCGCGGGGCCTCCACCTCACCCCCTGATCCATGAGGACATCAATGACCAGAAGATCCTAGAACTCGCCTACAAGATGATTGAGCTGCTGACTGGAGAGGTGACACTGCTGGGAATGCTGGGACATTATACAGTAACACTATGAAGGGATCGGGGGATGACGGTGTCATTGTATGTGTCAGGTTCCTATAAGGTGTCAGGATGTCGCCGTCTATTTCTCCATGGAGGAGTGGGAGTATTTAGAAGGACACAGAGATCTGTACAAGGACGTCATAATGGAGGTTCCCCAGCCCCTCACATCTCCAGGTAATAGGACTAAATACACACGGCCTATAATTATCTGTATGTAAAGAATGAATTCACTCCCTGTATGTGTTTCCTCCAGATCTATCCAGTAAGAGGACAACACCAGAGAGATGTCCCCGTCCTCTTCTTCCACAGGACTGTAAACAAGAAGATCCCAATGCTCCTCAGGATTATCAGGTAGATGGAGAGAAGGTGTCAGGAGATCTCCCCTATGATGTATAGACGCCGGTGAAGGTCTTGTGCTCAGTCTTGTTTTATCCACCAGTATTATATGTTTTATACTTGTGTAATGAGAACGTTTGGAGATGGCATGATTAGAGCTGATCATAGATGTGACTTCTCCATCTGTCGGTGACTTTTAAAATATTTGTTTCAGGGTGAAGATCTGACCCATATTAATACTACAGAGACCTATGTGAGGGGGGATGAGTGGTGTAAAGAGGAGATTCCTACATATGACTACCCAGGTGAGTAGTAACCACTAAATGCAGATAAGTCACAGATTCTTCTCAGTCACCGGCTGTGGCTGGTTTATCGGTGGTGTAGTCCGGCCGTATTACCATGATTGCCATTTTGCCTCTAGACCACAACATTCTCCTTCTATACACTGACCTGAGAGGCTTCCTGATCATCACTGCGCATGAGAGGAAGCCTCTCAGGTCTGGAGACCCGGATGTCGTCATGACTACATGGGGTCTCCATGGCAGTGATCGAGACCACTCATCATGCCACAGGGTCTAGGATCCAAAGGCAGAGGGGCTGTCGGCCCATGTAGTGAGGGACCAGCGACCTGTCATAAGCCAATACAGATGCATATACACCACATAAAGCCCTGCCCACAGCCCCATCTCAAGACTATCAAGGGATTCTAGAGAGAAATGTGCTGCCCAGTGTCAGAAAGTTTGGTCTCAGTCACAGGTCATGGGTCTTGCAACAGAATAATGACCCAAAACACACAGCTAAAAGCACCCAAGAATGGCTAAGAGGAAAACATTGTACTATTCTGAAGTGGCCTTCTATGAGCCCTGACCTAAATCCTATTGAGCATCTTTGGAAAGAGCTGATACATGCCGTCTGGAAAAGGCAACCTTCAAACACGAGACAGCTGGAGCAGTTTACTCTTGAGCAGTGGCCAAAATACCCGTCTAGAGGTGCAGAAGTCTCACTGACAGTTACAGGAATCGTTTGATTGCAGTGATTGCCTCAAAAGATTGTGCAGCAAGAGGGAGCGTGGCCAGCAGCCAAAGGAGCAGGACGTGCCTCTCTGAGCTCCCTAAGCTGCGGGGACAATCCGCCGGTTTTTCGGCACTTTAGAGGCCCATCCAAGCTGCAAAAAGCAGCAGCATATAGCCCCTAGGCCACAGAAGTAAAACCGGGCCGCGGTGGTGAGGCAGACTGGAGTTGCGGCGCCGGTTTGGGGCCTACTGTCAGGCCTGAAGCCTGAGAGACGCTGGCGCAGCCCATCTCTGGCTGGGAGGCTTTTGGCCGCCGTCTTGGAGCAGCCCATACTGTGCCTCCCCGGGAAGCCTGTACCAGCCGCCCCGGAGCGGAGGGAACCGGAGGCCGCCGCACAGTAAGTCACGGCAGCGCCGCGAGACCGCGCCCTGCTCCGCCTCCTCCCGCTCCTTGGGGGTGACGTCGCGGACCCCGGCTCGCGCCGCTGGAGCATCGACGGTGCTTACCTGCCGGCGGCGGTCCCGGAACCTCTGCTGGACTGTACCGCCCGCTCCCCCACGCGCTCTCCTCTGAAGTGCGGGCCCTGCGGAGATCGCTGCTGCCGCTGGGAGGCGGGTAGCCCACGCTGGAAGCCGACTGCCCAGGAGACACACAGCCACTAGCTACGGACTGGCAGGCGCAGCACACCGAATCCCTGGGGCTGCTGCCCTGACAGCTCTGCCATAGGAGACCCAGCACCCCCCGGTGGACGGCAGGCCTATCAGCACCCAATAGCAAAGGTGAGAGACTTTTGCTACACCCCCCCCCCCCCCCTGCTTGAACTACCTGTGAGGAGAGTGGGATCTACAGGGGACTATTCTCTAATGCAACACCTGCCAAGTAAGACCCAGCCTACAAAATACCCCGAAATCGCTGCAATGCCCTAACCTCATACACCTGCTAGGGGATACAGCGCAATATGCCATATCCTAGACTTCATTCTCTTTAACCCCTTCATGACCTTGGGATTTTTCGTTTTTCCGTGTTCGTTTTTCACTCCCCTCCTTCCCAGAGCCATAACTTTTTTTATTTTTCCGTCAATTTGGCCATGTGAGGGCTTATTTTTTGCGGGACGAGTTGTACTTTTGAACGACATCATTGGTTTTTAGCATGTCGTGTACTAGAAAAGGGAAAAAACTTCCAAGTGCGGTGAAATTGCAAAAAAAGTGCAATCCCACACTTGTTTTTTGTTTGGCTTTTTTGCTAGGTTCACTAAATGCTAAAACTGACCTGCCATTATGATTCTCCAGGTCAGTACGAGTTCATAGACACTTAACATGACTAGGTTATTTTTTACCTAAGTGGTGAAAAAATAGTAGTGTCTCCATTTTTCATGATCTGGGGTCGGTTGAGGGCTTATCTTTTGCGTGCCGAGATGACATTTTTAATGATGGCATTTTGGTGCAGATACGTTCTTTTGATCGCCCGTTATTGCATTTTAATGCAATGTCGCGGCGACCAAAAAACCGTAATTCTGGCGTTTCGCATTTTTTTCTCGCTACCCCGTTTAGTGATCAGGTTAATGCTTTTTTTTAATTGATAGATCGGGCGATTCGGAGTGCGGCGATACCAAATATGTGTAGATTTGATTTTTTTTTTTATTCATTTATTTTGATTGGGGCGAAAGGGGGGTGATTTAAACTTTTATATTTTTTTTTTCCTACCGCCACGACAGCACCCCTACGAGAGACGGGATCCGCCCACCTTCCGGACAGGAACCTACAGGATTTAAAGGGGCGGTCCCCCTCACCACTCCAGTTTTGGGTTCCTGTCCGGACGGCGGGAGCCTGCAGACAGCAGCTTACCCGGGCCTCCATGCCTCTGCGCGGTATCTTCTAAGAACGGCAGAATCGGGGGCTCGGAAGCAGCGTCGGGGGTGTCCTGCGTGCAGACCCCCCCTCGTCTAGCCATGTGGAGCGCGTCCCAGGAGTCGGGCAGTGCCGTCCTGGTCCGCGGTGGAGCGCGGTGTGCAGCGTCCACACCGGCGCTGGTGAACCCGGAAGTAGTTGGTACACTTCCGGGGTAAGCCGGGGGAGGAGCGCTGCAGTGCTGTAAAAGAGCAGCGCCTATGGAATGATGCGCGCAGCCATGTCCTCAGTAGGGGACGCCGAGCACCCTCATGGAGAGGGAACGGAACAGCGCAGTAAGAGCGGTAGCGGCCGCTCAAGGAGAAGCAGCAGCAGCGTGGTACGGGGGCAGCAGCGTGCGAGCGCGACCCAGCGTCACATTTGGATCCTACTCCTCCAGAACCGGTATTCACAGAATCAGCCTTACGGTGAGTGTTAAATCAGACACCTGGTGCTGATATGGTCTGTTATTTGTGCTTTGTTGTAGGGGAAAAAAAACGCTAAATCTAAACATAAGCAATGTGCTCTATGCATGACTCCAATGCCTGACAGTTATACCAAAAGGCTGAGTCAGGCTTGCATCTCTCAGACCTTAGAAGAGGAAGCTCCCTTTCGGTCATCAGACCTTAGAGCGGTCATCAGGGAGGAAATTAGCTATTCCCTTAGAAGCAGCCGCCAGGAAAGGTCGGGCAGGGACATATCGCCAGGATCCAGCCTATCCCTGCAAAAAGGTGAATGTTCCCGCTCCTCATCTCCATCCTCCTCAGATGAAGAGGGAAGGCCTTGTTTCTCGGTGGATAACATGGACATGTTAAAGGAGTCCGGGCTACTATGGGTGTTGCAGAGAGCAAGGAACCAAGGTCCGCACAGGACATAATGTTTGCGGGCTTGTGCCAGAGGAGTCGTAAGGCGTTCCCGGTTGTGGATACGGTTAAGACTCTTATAAAGAGAGAATGGGATAAACAGGATAAAGGCTTCCTCCCGTCATCAGCCAAAAGAAGGTATCCCTTTGAAGACAATGATCTGGCAGAGTGGATGAAAGTCCCGAAAGTGGATGCAGCGGTGGCTTCTACGTCTAAAGCCGGTACTTTGCCGCTGGAGGACGTGGGCCTTCTGAAAGATCCGTCAGATAGGAAGGCGGACATGTTTTTGAGAAAAGTATGGGAGTCCACTGCAGGGGCGTTCAAGCCTGCAATCTCTAGCACGTGTACGGCTAGATCCGTCATGGTGTGGATATCCCAGCTGGAGGAACAGCTGAAGTCCAAGGTGCCCAGAGACAAGATGCTGAACTCCCTTTCGCAAATACGTGAAGGGGTAGCGTATTTAGCGGATGCATCAGTGGATTCTTTAAAATTGGCGGCAAGATCAGCAGGTCTCTCAAACGCTGCTCGTCGTGCCTTATGGCTTAAGACCTGGAAAGGGGATGCCCAGGCGAAAGCTAAACTGTGTACAATACCGTGTAGGGGTGAGTACCTGTTTGGCCCGGTATTGGATGACATCCTAGCTAAGGCTGAGGATAGGGAGAAAGGTTTTTCTAAAGCTTTCAATCCTACCTTTAGGAATACCTTCAGGAGACGCTTCCAATACAGAAGACCTTACCACAACCGAGACTGGGAACCATCAGACCCGAAAAAGAAAGGTTCGGACTTTAATGCTTCAACATCTTCCTCAAGAAGAAGAAGGAATTATCGTTAATAAAGATCTTCCAGTAGGGGGCAGGTTAAAATACTTCTATGCTCAGTGGGCCAAAATAACTTTGAGCAATTGGGTTCTGGGTATAATTAATTCAGGGTTAACATTAGAGTTCCGGGAAAGACCTTCTGAATTTTATATCTTGACTGCCCCTGATTCCTTAGACCAACAAAAGGCCCTTGAAAAAGAGGTCCAAATGTTAAGACGGAAGAAAGTCATAGTGGAGGTTCCAAAACATCAGCGGGGGAAAGGGTTTTATTCCCCTTTATTTTTAATCTCCAAGCCAGATGGATCCTTTCGAACCATCATAAACTTACGGAGATTGAACAAACATCTAGAGTATCATGCCTTTAAGATGGAATCTATTAAAACGGCGACTAAACTTCTTTTTCCCAGATGTTATATGACAGTCCTGGATTTAAAAGATGCGTATTACCATCTGCCCATTCACCAGGATCATCAACAATTCCTCAGAATGGCGGTGCGCTTAAACGACCAGGTCAGACATTTTCAGTTTGCTGCAATGCCCTTTGGTCTATCTATGGCACCGAGGGTGTTTACTAAAGTCATGGCAGAAGTAATGGCCTATGTCAGAGAACAGGATACGTTAATTATACCCTACTTAGATGATTTCCTGGTAGTGGGGAATTCCTTTTGCCAGTGTAGTACTCGCCTAAATCATGTAATATCTTCCTTACAGGACTTGGGTTGGATAGTCAATATGGAGAAGTCAAGACTCGAACCATCAACAACTCAGACTTTCCTAGGTATTCTGCTAGATTTGGAAGAGCAACAATGTTTCCTTCCGGAAGAAAAAAAGCAGAGGATTGTACACAAAGTCAGTACGGTAACAAGGAAGCCAGATCTGACTTTAAGAGACGCTATGTCCCTTCTGGGATCCCTAACGTATTGCATACCAGCCGTCCAGTGGGCTCAATTCCACACTCGAGTGTTGCAGGCCCAAGTCTTGGATACAGAGAGGAGTCTTCAAAGGCAATTAGGCGGAAGACTCAGGCTGTCTACCGCCACTCTACACAGTCTGAGATGGTGGTTAAACAGGAGACATTTAGAAAAAGGAGTACGCTGGAGTGTAGTGCCAGACAACACGGTCACAACCGATGCCAGTCCAATAGGTTGGGGAGCTCATATAGGAGATGTTTGGACTCAAGGGCAATGGTCTCTCTTAGAGGCTCAAGAGTCCTCAAATTGGAAAGAGCTCACGGCAGTAAAGAAGGCCTTACTCAGGTTGCTTCCATCTCTGCAGGATTCACATGTAAGAGTCCAGACAGACAACACAACAGTAGTGGCGTATCTCAACCATCAAGGGGGTACAAGGTCAAGATCCCTAATGAACACTGCCACAGACATACTCAATGTAGCCGAAGCCCACTTTCGCTCTCTATCAGCTGTTCACATTCGGGGAGAGCTCAACACGGAGGCAGATTACCTCAGCCGTCATTCTCTACGTCAGGGAGAATGGGTTCTAAATCGACGGGTGTTCAGACAGATAGTAGACCTGTGGGGATTGCCCGTTATCGATCTATTTGCAACAAGAGAGAGCAGGCAGACCAGGAAGTTCGCTTCTCTTCGGGTGGCGGACAAGCCCTGTATAATAGACTCCCTTCAAATACACTGGGATTTCCCTCTGGCTTATGCGTTTCCCCCAATGTGTCTGATCCCTATAGTACTCGGGAAGATCAGGGAAGAGGGGGCGACAGTGATCCTGATTGCCCCCTTCTGGCCCAGGAGGGCATGGTTCTCGCTACTCAGGGCAATATCTGTGTCCGACCCCTGGGTACTGCCGACCAACCCGGAGCTTCTTTCTCAGGGTCCGTTCAGCCACCCCAATGTGGAATCCCTGCATCTGATGGCGTGGAATTTGAGAGGGAGTTATTGAGGAGAATACCAGGGATTCAAGCTTCAGGAGGCTAATTTGCATATTCCAGGTGCCTTCTGGGAGAAGCGAAGTCTCCCTAAGCTAGAAGATCGTTGGATACAGCCGGGACCAGCTGCTTCGAAAGCATCACCAAACCGCGCGCCGTAATTTTGCCTGTAGGACATTATTGCAAGAGAGCTTGGCTGAGTAGATTACACAAGAAGGAAAACACACAGCAAGTCAGCAGGATCTAGGAGCAACATGGCAGATGTGACAACCTACATGGTGAGCTGCAGCATGTGCTACATGTTCACAGATCGACCAGAAGAAGAATCCAATTTCACCTGTCAGAAGTGTAGACTAGTGGCCCTTTTAGAAGAAAAGGTGCGGGGTCTGGAAGAAAGAATAGCAACTTTGAAACTCATCAAAGAGAATGAAGACTTTCTAGACAGAACAGAAGCATCTCTACTGGTCACAGAAGGTGCAAAAAGTGTCAGAGAACCTCCAAAAGCAGATGAGTGGAAGCATGTGACCAAAAGAAGCAAGAAGACCATGGAGAAATCACCAACCACACAACTAAAGAACCGATATCAAATCTTTGTAGAGGATGAAGATGGCACACCTAAGGATGAAGCAATACCAGCAAGCAAAAAAGAAAAGGGCACACAGCAACAAGTGACAGCAAAAAGTACAGCCAAGAAGCAACGAAGAGTGGTGGTGGTGGGAGACTCACTACTGAGAGGCACCGAAGCAGCCATCTGCAGACCGGACATAACTGCAAGAGAAGTATGCTGCCTTCCAGGTGCGATGATCAAGGATGTGACCGATAGGATACCAAAGCTCTTCAGCTCCAAGGACGTCCACCCATTTCTTCTGATACATGTTGGCACCAATGACACGGCAAGGAAGGACCTACCGACAATCTGCAAGGACTTTGAAGAGTTGGGGAAGAAAGTAAAGGAACTGGATGCACAGGTAGTTTTTTCTTCTATCCTTCCAGTAGACGGGCATGACACCAGGAGATGGAACAGGATCCTTGATGCAAACAACTGGCTAAGACGATGGTGCAGACAACAAGGATTTGGATTCCTGGACCACGGTGTGAATTACTGGTATGATGGACTCCTCGCCAGAGACGGACTACACCTCAACAAACCTGGGAAACACACATTCGCCAGAAGACTCGCTACACTCATCAGGAGGGCGTTAAACTAGAAGAAGAGGGGACGGGAAGAAAAACATTAGACTCGAACAAAGACGACCCAGGAAAACATACTCAGAAGGGAGGTAAGAACATTTCTAAAACAATCCACAGTGAGGAGATTGGAACAAAACAAAATCCTCTAAACTGCATGCTCGCAAACGCCAGAAGCCTGACAAACAAGATGGAAGAACTAGAAGCAGAAATATCTACAGGTAACTTTGACATAGTGGGAATAACCGAGACATGGTTAGATGAAAGCTATGACTGGGCAGTTAACTTACAGGGTTACAGTCTGTTTAGAAAGGATCGTAAAAATCGGAGAGGAGGAGGGGTTTGTCTCTATGTAAAGTCTTGTCTAAAGTCCACTTTAAGGGAGGATATTAGCGAAGGGAATGAGGATGTCGAGTCCATATGGGTTGAAATTCATGGAGGGAAAAATGGTAACAAAATTCTCATTGGGGTCTGTTACAAACCCCCAAATATAACAGAAAGCATGGAAAGTCTACTTCTAAAGCAGATAGATGAAGCTGCAACCCATAATGAGGTCCTGGTTATGGGGGACTTTAACTACCCGGATATTAACTGGGAAACAGAAACCTGTGAAACCCATAAAGGCAACAGGTTTCTGCTAATAACCAAGAAAAATTATCTTTCACAATTGGTGCAGAATCCAACCAGAGGAGCAGCACTTTTAGACCTAATACTATCTAATAGACCTGACAGAATAACAAATCTGCAGGTGGTTGGGCATTTAGGAAATAGCGACCACAATATTGTGCAGTTTCACCTGTCTTTCACTAGGGGGACTTGTCAGGGAGTCACAAAAACATTGAACTTTAGGAAGGCAAAGTTTGAACAGCTTAGAGATGCCCTTAATCTGGTAGACTGGGACAATATCCTCAGAAATGAGAATACAGATAATAAATGGGAAATGTTTAAGAACATCCTAAATAGGCAGTGTAAGCGGTTTATACCTTGTGGGAATAAAAGGACTAGAAATAGGAAAAACCCAATGTGGCTAAACAAAGAAGTAAGACAGGCAATTAACAGTAAAAAGAAAGCATTTGCACTACTAAAGCAGGATGGCACCATTGAAGCTCTAAAAAACTATAGGGAGAAAAATACTTTATCTAAAAAACTAATTAAAGCTGCCAAAAAGGAAACAGAGAAGCACATTGCTAAGGAGAGTAAAACTAATCCCAAACTGTTCTTCAACTATATCAATAGTAAAAGAATAAAAACTGAAAATGTAGGCCCCTTAAAAAATAGTGAGGAAAGAATGGTTGTAGATGACGAGGAAAAAGCTAACATATTAAACACCTTCTTCTCCACGGTATTCACGGTGGAAAATGAAATGCTAGGTGAAATCCCAAGAAACAATGAAAACCCTATATTAAGGGTCACCAATCTAACCCAAGAAGAGGTGCGAAACCGGCTAAATAAGATTAAAATAGATAAATCTCCGGGTCCGGATGGCATACACCCACGAGTACTAAGGGAACTAAGTAATGTAATAGATAAACCATTATTTCTTATTTTTAGGGACTCTATAGCGACAGGGTCTGTTCCGCAGGACTGGCGCATAGCAAATGTGGTGCCAATATTCAAAAAGGGCTCTAAAAGTGAACCTGGAAATTATAGGCCAGTAAGTCTAACCTCTATTGTTGGTAAAATATTTGAAGGGTTTCTGAGGGATGTTATTCTGGATTATCTCAATGAGAATAACTGTTTAACTCCATATCAGCATGGGTTTATGAGAAATCGCTCCTGTCAAACCAATCTAATCAGTTTTTATGAAGAGGTAAGCTATAGACTGGACCACGGTGAGTCATTGGACGTGGTATATCTCGATTTTTCCAAAGCGTTTGATACCGTGCCGCACAAGAGGTTGGTACACAAAATGAGAATGCTTGGTCTGGGGGAAAATGTGTGTAAATGGGTTAGTAACTGGCTTAGTGATAGAAAGCAGAGGGTGGTTATAAATGGTATAGTCTCTAACTGGGTCGCTGTGACCAGTGGGGTACCGCAGGGGTCAGTATTGGGACCTGTTCTCTTCAACATATTCATTAATGATCTGGTAGAAGGTTTACACAGTAAAATATCGATATTTGCAGATGATACAAAACTATGTAAAGCAGTTAATACAAGAGAAGATAGTATTCTGCTACAGATGGATCTGGATAAGTTGGAAACTTGGGCTGAAAGGTGGCAGATGAGGTTTAACAATGATAAATGTAAGGTTATACACATGGGAAGAGGGAATCAATATCACCATTACACACTGAACGGGAAACCACTGGGTAAATCTGACAGGGAGAAGGACTTGGGGATCCTAGTTAATGATAAACTTACCTGGAGCAGCCAGTGCCAGGCAGCAGCTGCCAAGGCAAACAGGATCATGGGGTGCATTAAAAGAGGTCTGGATACACATGATGAGAGCATTATACTGCCTCTGTACAAATCCCTAGTTAGACCGCACATGGAGTACTGTGTCCAGTTTTGGGCACCGGTGCTCAGGAAGGATATAATGGAACTAGAGAGAGTACAAAGGAGGGCAACAAAATTAATAAAGGGGATGGGAGAACTACAATACCCAGATAGATTAGCGAAATTAGGATTATTTAGTCTAGAAAAAAGACGACTGAGGGGCGATCTAATAACCATGTATAAGTATATAAGGGGACAATACAAATATCTCGCTGAGGATCTGTTTATACCAAGGAAGGTGACGGGCACAAGGGGGCATTCTTTGCGTCTGGAGGAGAGAAGGTTTTTCCACCAACATAGAAAAGGATTCTTTACTGTTAGGGCAGTGAGAATCTGGAATTGCTTGCCTGAGGAGGTGGTGATGGCGAACTCAGTCGAGGGGTTCAAGAGAGGCCTGGATGTCTTCCTGGAGCAGAACAATATTGTATCATACAATTATTAGGTTCTGTAGAAGGACGTAGATCTGGGTACTTATTATGATGGAATATAGGCTGAACTGGATGGACAAATGTCTTTTTTCGGCCTTACTAACTATGTTACTATGTTACTATGAGAAGAGGGTTTTCAGAGGCTCTCATATCTAAGCTTACGAGCAGGGCCCTCACTCCTCTTGGTATCTGTTTTGAACTGTATTTCTGTTATGCTGTAATGTCTATTGTATGTACAAGTCCCCTCTATAATTTGTAAAGCGCTGCGGAATATGTTGGCGCTATATAAATAAAAATTATTATTATTATTATTATTATATCTACCCTTTTAAATAACCGGAAAGAAGTTACCACTAAAATGTATGCTAAAACTTGGAAAAAGTTCCTTGCCTTCTACCAAAATCCCTTTTCTGGCAAGGTCCCAATTCCGGCTATTCTGGAGTTTTTACAGAAAGACCGAGAATTGGGCTTGGCGGTAAATACCCTTAGAGTCCAAGTATCAGCTTTGGGAGCGTTATATAACAGCGATGTGGCGGGAAATAGATGGGTTTCCCGATTTATTAGGGCCACTGAACGTAGTAACCCAGTGTATATTCCTAGATTACCGCCATGGGATTTAAATTTGGTTTTAGACGCCTTAACAGAACCCCCCTTTGAGCCATTAGATTCTGTCTCCATAAAAAATTTAACCTTAAAAACAGCCTTCCTAGTAGCCCTGACCTCTGCTAGGAGAGTGAGTGACTTACAAGCTTTGTCGATAGACCCTCCTTATTTAATGGTCTTTCAGGACAGGGTAGTGTTAAAACCTGATCCAGCATACCTACCAAAAGTAGCTTCCAAATTTCATAGAAGTCAGGAAATAATTTTACCATCTTTCTGTGACAATCCGAATTCAGCTGACGAGCAGAAATATCACAAGTTAGATGTCAGAAGAACTCTATTAGAATACCTACACAAGACAGAACCATGGAGGCAGAGTAGGGCTCTGTTTGTTTCCTTTCAGAATCCAAGGAAAGGGGCGAGTGTAACTAAAGCGTCTATCGCCAGATGGATAAGAGATGCCATATGTCTTGCTTATACTGCTAAAGGCAAGACACCACC
The DNA here is from genome assembly GCF_032444005.1 of Ranitomeya imitator. Lineage (NCBI taxonomy): Eukaryota > Metazoa > Chordata > Amphibia > Anura > Dendrobatidae > Ranitomeya > Ranitomeya imitator. The sequence goes on from NC_091282.1 coordinate 16,088,405, forward strand.
AGATGGCATCAGGGCCCACTCCACTCGAGCCATGGCCTCCTCCTGGGCGGAAAGAGCGGACGTCTCCATAGACGTAATATGTAAGGCGGCAACGTGGTCATCTCCTTCCACCTTTTATAGACATTATCGTCTTGATTTATCTTCAGAGGCCAATTTAGTTTTTGGCCGTACAGTACTTAGTGCTGTAGTCCCTCCCAGGTGATTGATCTTTGAAAATCTCTCGTAGGGGTGCTGTCGTGGCGATAGGAAAACCGTTTTTTACGTACCGGTAATAGGATTTTACGGAGCCACGACAGCACCCGCACATTTCCCCCCGTAGTTGATCACTGGTTTCTGCACCTCTTTGGGAAAGTGTGCTTTTAAAAAATCACTCTTTAGAAGGTGATGGTATTTAGTAATGTTTAAGTGTATATGTTTATGTCCCTTATACTCTGAAACACAAACTGGAGTGGTGAGGGGGACCGCCCCTTTAAATCCTGTAGGTTCCTGTCCGGAAGGTGGGCAGATCCCCTCTCTCGTAGGGGTGCTGTCGTGGCTCCGTAAAATCCTATTACCGGTACGTAAAAACAGGTATTTTTTTTCACATTTTTTTTTTTTACTTTTGCCATGCTTCAATAGCCTCCATGGGAGGCTAGAAGCAGGCATAGCACGATCGGCTCTGCTACATAGCAGCGATCATCAGATCGCTGCTATGTAGCAGAATTGCAGGTGTGCTTTGAGTGCCGACCACAAGGTGGCGCTCCCAGCTGCCGGGGATCAGTAACCATAGAGGTCTCAAGGACCTCTATGGTTACTATTCTGAAGCATCGCCGACCCCCGATCATGTGACGGGGGTCAGCGATGCGATCATTTCCGGCCGCCCATCCGGAAGCGGTAGTTAAATGCCGCTGTCTGCGTTTGACAGCGGCATTTAACTAGTTAATAAGTGCGGGCAGATCGCGATTCTGCCTGCGCCTATTACGGGCACATGTCAGCTGTTCAAAACAGCTGACATGTCTCGACTTTGATGCGGGCTCACCGCGGAGCCCTGCATCAAAGCAGGGGATCTGACCTCGGATGTACTATCCCGTCCGAGGTCAGAAGGGGGTTAATATGGAATATACATCACGGGGATCTACTTCCACCCATATTCTAATCGCCCTCATGCCTAAAGCGCGTAGAGCCAATTCAAAACAACCTAGTAACAGGTTTGCCGCATTAACAGACTTGGACGCCGACATGTCTTGTGGACCATTTTCCCAGTCGGAGTCCTCCAACTCTTCCATGCCTGACTGAGCAGACTCTGAGATGATTCCGGCTTCTACCACCAAAACCCCAAACACCCCTACTCCGGACCAAACTGTTCTTTCGCAGTTCCAATCTATTTTACATTCTGAATTGCTCAAGATGTCGGACAAGTTGACTAAGGACATAACCAAAGAGATCAGAGATCTTGGTTCCCGTACTTCCGACCTTGAAGATAAAATGGAGTCGACCCTTGTAAATCTAGCAACCCATGAAAAAGATATTGAAATGTTACAGGACGAGATCCTCACCCTAAACAGCAAGCTAGAAGACTTTGAAAACCGAGACCGTAGGAGCAATATTAGGATTATGGGAATACCAGAAACAGTCACCGACCTCCAGTCCACTGCGACAGCTCTGTTTCAAGAACTACTACCGGGGATCTCCATCGAGCGCTTAGAAATGGACCGCATCCACAGAGCCTTAAGTAGATGTAAGACAAATGGTCCGCCGCGAGACATCATCCTTAAAATGCACTTTGACAAAACTAAGGAACAGCTCCTACAAGCGGCAAGAAAATCTGCACCGCTATCATTCCAAGGCCACCCATACGAGCTGCTCTCAGACCTGGCCCCTACCACCATCGCCAAGCGACGAGCTATGAAGCCATACCTGGAGATTCTACGATCCAATAACCTCAAATATCGCTGGGGATTCCCCTTTAGACTGATATTCTCCCACCTTTATATGACCCACACAGTTTTCTCTGCCGAAGTAGCGAGCCGTTGCTTGGCTAAACTACAAATCATGGATCCCTCTTTGACCCCCCCCCCTCCCCCCTGCTTGCTTCCGCTCAGCCTCGGCCAGAGAGTTGCCGATCATATATATATATATTCTATTCTACCGCAATGTTTCAAATACAACACAAAGTTTTATAACGGCTTCAGTTAGTTATGCTATTGGGCGTAGTTGTTATCTTTTGTAACCTGACCTATGCCCTCTATTTACTAGCCGCTACAATAGGTTGATAAGATAGAACATCATTGAACACCCCCTAGAAGGTTGAATCAGGCCCCCAGTTCGACTTTATCACGTACTTGATTACATTTCCGTATTCCGTTACGATCACAAAGTTTTTTTCTTGCGCTGCCCCTAGCAGACCTTTATGACCCCACAGTGTCCTCACACACTGCCGCTCAGCACATAGTGCTTAGCCAACACTACAGTTACCCCTTCCCCCTTAACAGACTTTCTCACCCTACCCAAACTACAGACACCTTTTAATCTACCCTATTCCCCAACCCAACCACTTACCCGGGCCCAAACTACCTGCTTAGTTCATTCTGCAATGCCTCCTCTGCTCCTACTGATAAACCACAATCAACGATAACCACAAGCAAATCACACAACCTTCTAAAATGCCACTCAAAATCATATCGCACAATGTGAGGGGACTTAACTCCCCACATAAACGCACCAAGGCCTTCCCCTACTATAGATCCCAGCAGGCAGATGTTGTATGTCTTCAAGAAACGCACTTTTCAACTAAATCTTGCCCTAGATTTTTGGCCGCTTCTTACCTGCTTTTCTATACAGCAAACGCCCCAAACAAAACTAAAGGCGTAGCTATCTGTTTTAAGAAATCTGTCCCGTTTGTTTTAAAATCTTCAGTAGCTGATAAAGGAAGGTCGCTATATCATGGTGACGGGCACAATAACTGACGAACTGGTGACCTTTGTTTCCTACTATGCCCCTAATACCCACCAAGCCGCCTTCTTTTCTCAACTACTAGAATTGATTTCAGAGCATGCCCAAGGCACCACAATGTTATGCGGAGACTCCAATTGTGTACTTAAAGCTAGCCTAGACAAGTCCTTAAGCCGCCACTCATCTACTCCTCCGCCACCATACCCTTCTGCAGACTCAGCCGCCCTCAACAAACTCCTTTCCCAATACCACTGGATAGACCTATGAAGGGAACTTCACCCCACCAAAAAAGACTTCACCTTTTTCTCCGCACGCCACCTAGTGTACACTAGAATTGATCATATTCTGGTTCATCCTTCCTTTATCCCAAATGTATCAAATATCTCAATCCAATCTACTCCCTGGTCGGACCATTCCCCAAATCTAATCACATGCTCAACACTCCACCCACGGCCCCGCTCATTCAATTGGACCCTTAATGATTCACTGCTCTCCTATCCTGAAATCGCCCAAAAATTGAAAAATCATATCGATGAATATTTCTCTTTGAACAAACAATCAGCCTCTTCGCCGATTTCCTTATGGAAGGCACACAAAGCAGTACTTAGAGGTCTCTGCATCCAAGAAGCCTCTCGCAAGAAAAAAGATAGAAATGCGAAAATAGACGATTTGGAGAGCAGGGTGTCAGCTTTGGAGTCCCAGATGAAAACCACACCTTCACCCACCACATATCGAGACCTCCTCCACGCTCGGACAGAACTAGACCTTCACCTCTCCAAGAACGCCGACCGTGCTATACGTTGGTCACAGCAACGCTTCTACGCCATTAATAATAAAAATAATTCTAACCTCGCCCGCCGCTTAAAATTCAATTTTCTACCTAGACCCCCATACGCTTGCCCACATCCACAGGTGTTACAACTAACCCACAGCAAATTTTTCATGTTTTCCAGCAAAAACTAAAACAGCTGTATAATATAACGCCCCATCTACCACAAATATAGATACCGTGGAGAACTTTTTAGACTCTGTCCCCCTCCCGGCCCTTAGTTCTGATATGGTCGAACTTCTTGACCAAGCCATAACCTCTAATGAAATCGAGATAGTTTTCAAATTTTCAATGGCTAACAAAAAACCAGGCCCTGACGGGTTTACGGCCCTTCATTATAAAAAATATGCCCCGGCACTGACCCCGCACCTCACTAATTATTTCAACTCCCTGAGAGATGGTAATAAACCAGGCACAGCCTCATTAATGGCTGCAATATCCATGATACCTAAGCCCAACTCAGATCACTTATTTTGGTCCAATTATAGACCAATATCTTTAGTTAACATAGATCTTAAAATACTGGCTAAAATCCTATCCCAAAGGTTGAATTCAGGCTTAGGTGCATTAATACAGAAAGACCAAGTAGGCTTCGTCCCGCACCGACAAGCCTTAGACAACATACGGAGGGTCTCCCACTTACTACATCTCTGTAAGCATCGCAGCATATCAAGCATGTTACTGTCTAGACATCAAAAAAGCCTTCGACTCTGTATCGTGGCCTTACCTGTTTGCGGAGATGGAAGTTTCCGGACCACTTCCTTTCCTGGATCTATGCTCTCTATAGTTCCCCTTCTGCCTACGTGCGCTACAGCGGCTTCTCCTCTACACTAAGCAGAGGTACCCGACAGGGTTGTCCCCTCTCACCCCTATTATTTCTCCTAGCGCTCGAACCACTGGCTATCCAGCTGCGACTCAACTCCAAAATACAGGGCGTAGAAGTGGCAACAGTCCCACACTAGCTATTCATGTTTGCAGAAGATATTCTTCTCCTTCTATCGTCCCTTCAGACGTCCTTACCGGCCCTTCTCCAAACCTTACAAGATTTTGACTCTATATCCGGTCTGCAAATAAATACCGCCAAATCTTACGCAATGAATATATCCCTCCCGCAATCCACTATAACACATCTCCAAAAAGATTTTCCGTTCCAGTGGGTTACTAAACATTTAGATTATTTAGGAGTAAAACTGACGACTAATTTAGACTCCCTCTACACAGCCAATTATCCACCCATGCTCCGAAAACTTCGCCTTTTGCTCCAATCCTGGGAGAAGCTGCACCTCTCATGGCTAGGCCGAGTGCGTGCCTTGAAGATGTCGATTCTTCCTAAGCTACTTTATCTATTCCGTGTCCTGCCAATCCCTATCCCTTTACACTTCCTTAAAATGGCCCAAAGATTAAGGGTATGTGCACACGTTCAGGATTGCATCAGGATTTGGTCAGGATTTTTCATCAGTATTTGTAGCCAAAACCAGGAGTGGGTGATAAATGCAGAAGTGGTGCATATGTTTCTATTATACTTTTCCTCTAATTGTTCCACTCCTGGTTTTGGCTACAAATACTGATGAAAAATCCTGACCAAATCCTGATGCAATCCTGAACGTGTGCACATACCCTAATAGATACTTTTGTTAGGAGGGGAGGTCTCCCCAGAGTAAATAAAGCCACCCTCTCCCGTCACCGCCTGAATGGGGGCTTGGGTGTTCCCAACCTTTCTGAGTATTACCACGCCGCCCAGTTGGGCCAACTGACCCTATACCACGCCTACACTGAACCTCCATTATGGCTATCCATAATCCACAACCCGACACCATAAATACAATATTATGGATTCTCCCAACCCAACGCAAACATATCTCGAACCCCATTATAAAACTCTCTTGCAATCTGGGACTCACATAAATATTCTTCAAAGCTAATTTCACCCTTTTTGCCCCTCGCTCCACTATGGGACAACATCCTATTCCCCCCAGGCATGAGATCCCTTAAATACTTCCATAAGTGGATTGAAGCTGGGATAACTAGAGTTTACCATCTCTTCAATGTGGACGGGATTATCCCATTCCCGGCTCTTAAAGAAAAACACGGTTCCCCCCTGGAGAGATATTTAGATACTTACAACTAAAGAACTTTGTCTGCTCTTTATTAAAAAATTCTACCCCTCCATACTCCTTTACCTCATTTGAACAAAGGTGTCGTCAAAGCCCCCACGCCTCAGGTACTATATCTCTCCTCTACTCACAAATAAACTCCCCCTCACATAGAAGCTGCTTGAAATACACCTCTCGCTGGGAGTCCGATATTGGGTCTACCATGTCTGACTCAGAGTGGTCCCAAATCTGGTCCTCCTCCACTGGAGGAATACTAAATACCCTCATGCTGGAAACCAACTATAAAGTTCTGACCCGTTGGTATCTGACCCCAGCTAGAGTGGCCAAGGCAGTTGCCAACTACTCCCCAAACTGCTTTAGAGGTTGTAACTCTAATGGAGACATGTTCCATATCTGGTGGCTATGCCCAACTGTTATGAGACTATGGATCAGAATCTACCATTTAGTGTTCTCTGTCACAAATATAAATCTCAGAAAAAACCCTTGGGAGGCCCTACTCAACAAACGCATCTCCAACATTCCCAAACACACCCAGGCTCTTATATCATTCATATTTTTAGCAACTAAGCAAACTATAGCTTTGGCTTGGAAATAATCAACCATAGACTTCTCCGCAGTTAAAACACGCCTCTCTTGGTACATGGTCAATGAAAAACGGTCAGCTATTCTTATGGACAAAGTGGGTAAATTTGAGAAAGTATGGCTACCTTGGGCGGAATATAGTAATCACACTGCCTTTGCCGTACCTACGTTTTACTTAACTAACCCTGAACCATCTGACTCAGAATGACTTTCCGCAATTATCGCTCACAAAGTGATTTTATCCCCGGGCCCCCCTTTCCCCCTTCCTCCCCTCCCCCACTTTTTTCTCCCCCCCCTCCCTCTTTCCTTACCCCCTCCTCCCTTTACCCCCCATTGTTGTTAGTATATAGGATTGCGTACTACTCGTTTACATGCATTTCTGCACATATTGTATTTACAGCTTTGTAACGATACTTTATTACTGCACCATATGTAAATTGCAAATTTTCAATAAAAATTTATTGTTGGAAAAAAAAGATTGTGCAGCAAAATATTAACCCTTTTGCGCCAATTTTTTCAGTTCTGACCAGTGTCACTTTATGAGGTCATAACTCTAAAACTCTTCAACGAATCCTGGTGATTCTGAGATTTTCTTGGGACAATCCACGCAAAGAAAAGATAAAAGTGGCACTCACCCTGGTGTTGCTGAAAAATAGTGTCCTTTTTTCAGAAAACAAATGAACAGACATAAAATGGAGAGGCGGCTGGTAGAAGTTTAGGGTGCGGGAGGGAAGAAAAGGTCAACGGCCGTTTCGCGCTTATGCGCATAAGCGCGAAACGGCCGTCGTCCTTTTCTTCCCTCCCGCACCCTAAACTAATACCAGCCGCCTCTCCATTTTATGTCTGTTCATTCGTTTTCTGAAAAAAGGACACTATTTTTCAGCAACACCAGGGTGAGTGCCACTTTTATCTTTTCTTTGCGTGGATTGTTACAATACCTTGTGGTTGAGCACCGCCCATAAGTTGCTGCTTTAGCTTTTTTGTGCCATATATGTCTTTAATAGAATCCTACGCTTAAGAGTGAATTGTCTGCTTTAAAGCCGCCTTAGTGCCTTCCTACTTTCAGTTTTCTTGGGACATATTGTACTTTATGATAGTGGTAAAATTTATCTGATAGAACTTGCGTTTATTTGTTAAAAAAAATGGAAATCTAGCAAAAAATTTGAAAATTTTCATTTTTATGCCCTTAAATCAGTCATATCACACAAAATAGTTAATAAATAATATTTCCCTCATGTCTACTTTAAATCAGCACAATTTTTGGAAAAAAAAATTTTTGTTAGGAAGTTATAAGGGTTAAAAATTTACCAGCAATTTCTCATTTTTACAAAAAAATTTACAAAACAATTTTTTTAGGGACCACCTCACATTTGATGTGACTTTGGGGGGGTCAATATAACAGAAAATACCCAAAAGTGAAACCATTCTAAAAACTGCACCCCTCAAGGTGCTCAAAACCACATTCAAGAAGTTTATTAACCCTTCAGGTGCTTCACAGGAATGAATGGAATGTGGAAGGAAAAAATAAACATTTCTTTCACACAAATTTTCTTTTAGACCTAATTTTTTTTACTATCGCAAGAGTAACATGACACAATTTTGGAAACTAGACCCCTTACTTAGGGAACTTATCTGGATGTGTATTGAGCACCTTGAACCCAGAGGAGCGTCACAGAAGCTTATAATGTAGAGCTGTGGAAAGAAGAAAAAAATAACATTTTTCACAAATCTTTTTAGCTCGATATTTTGCATTTTCATTAGGGTAACAGGAGAAATTGCTCCATACAATTTGTTGTGCAATTTCTCCTGAGCACGCCGATACCCCATATGTGGGGGAATACTACTGTTTGGGCGCATGGCAGAGCTCAGAATGGAAGGAGCACCATATTGGATAGCAGATTTTGCTGGAATTTGTGGGTGACATGTCACATTGTCAGAGCCCATGAGGTGTCTAAACAGTGGAAACCCCCAACAAGTGACCCCATTTTGGATACTAAACCCCCCCAAGGAACTTATCTAGATGTGTAGTGGGCACTTTGAACCCTCAGGTGCTTCACAGAAGTTAATTATGTAGAGCCGTGAAAGTAAAAAATATTTTTTTGAGGAAAAAATATGATCTTTTCGCCCTCAATTTTTTTTTCAAAAGGGTAACAGGAGAAATTGGACCCACAAAAGTTGTTGTTCAATTTCTTCTGAGTATGCTGACATCCCATATGTGGGGGTAAACCACTGTTTTGGCACATGGCAGAGCTCAGAAGGGAAGGAGGGCCATATTGGAGAGCAGATTTTATGGATTTGTTTGTGGGTGACCTGTCACATTGTCAGTGCCCCTGAGGTGCCAGAACAGCATAAGCCCCCAAAAGTGACTGCATTTTACAAAATACTTCCCTGAATGAATTCTTCTAGTGGTGCAGTGAGCAAACTGACACCACAGCTGTTCCATAGAAAATTGTACCATTGGGCAGTGAAGAAAAAAAAAAACATTTTACCACTAAAATGTTGTTTTAACCCCAGATTTTACATTGGAAAATAGGTAGATAGGTAAATGGTCACTATACCCATAGATGAATTCTCAGAGGGGTGTCATTTCCAAAATGGGGTCACTTCAGGGGGGATTTTGCTGTTACGGCACTTTGGAGAGCCGCTAAGTAACAGAATCCCCCCTGAAGTGACCCCATTTTGGAAATGACACCCCTCTGGGAATTCATCTATGGATATAGTGACCATTTTCTCTACATGGTTGATTTCCAGAAACACGTAGTGGAAGTTTTAGAGCAAAAATTGCAAAAATGTCATTGTAGTGCCCAATATATTGTGCCCAGCTTGTGTCTCTGGAGACATCCCCCCACCTACCCCTGGAAATTATGTCAGCTCTACTCAGATGTGTCTGTCACTAAATAAACCAAATGCTTGAATGTCAAAACAGTGTAAAACCGTGGTTCTGTGTGGAAGATTGTAAATCAGTCATGGAGGCATAAGGCCGGCAATGATGGGCATTGTGGGCAATAATAGCGGGTATCATGCCTCATTCCTCTCTTGGAACATACACGACATCTTCTCTGGGGGCTCTTTCTTGTTTCAGTTGCTGGGATAAGTGCAATAAAAAGTCGCTCAATGAGTCTTCTGACATCTTCAGATTCTAAAGGATTGGCGGGGATAATATTTTCAAAAACAAGAATTTCAATGAGGTACCAAGAGGTTGCAGTCCAATAAGCTTTATTGCAAAATCTTCATTAAAAGCATGGACAACCGAGAATAGAAAAATGGCATAAATAGCAGGGGTCCCAGACACAGGTTTACGCGTTTCAGGACCAAATATGCCCCTTAGTCATAACCTAGTGTTATACCATTGAGTCAGGGTTTATATAAAACTCCCCATCACATGGTTCAGTTATTTCACATCCACAACATTAAAACTCTTTTACCAGTACAAAAATACAAACTTAAAACCAACAATATGCTGCTGTGATTATACAGTCAAGAGGTTGGTGAACAATATTAACCCCTTTCTGACCTCGGACGGGATAGTACGTCTGAGGTCAGAACCCCCACTTTGATGCGGGCTTCGGCGGTGAGACATTCCGTCACTAAGACCACAGGAGCACCACCTCCCTCCTGTGACCTCACTGGAACGCTGCACGCCCACCCACTGGAACGCAGGACTCACTTCCGGAACGTCACATCCGATCTAGCGAACACAGGATTACCGCACTATTTCACAGGCGGTTGCACGGAGCAGGACACACATCCCTCACTCCTTTGACAAGCGGTGGACACCGCGTCAGGCCGAGGACACACAGCCAGCAAGGTTCCGGAACGTCACATCCGGTCTAGCGAACACAGGATTACCGCACTATTTCACTGGCGGTTGCACGGAGCAGGACACACATCCCTCACTCCTTTGACAAGCGGTGGACACCGCGTCAGGCCCGAGGACACACAGCCAGCAAGGTAATGGACACCCGGACTCTCTCCCACAGCTATGTGATGTCTATATACAGGCACGATCTGAGGGGAATTTTCATGCTTTATTTTACAGCATCTTGCGATATTTCACCCCTCTCCACCTGACCGGAGGGTCATACTTACCATAACCACCTAAGGTAATCCTACCTAGTAGTGAGCACTACTCACCACCACCGACCTCTGAATAACAGCACGTGCACATATATACTTTATTATATCTACAGAGTAGGTGGCTCACGTTAGACTCTGACCAAGCTGCGGCATTCTCACTCCTAAAATTGCAGTCGGTATGCTACCCATTTACTTATGAATGTGCTATATATGCTATATACATGTGATTACAGAATATTTCATGGCTCCCTATCGCGGAGTTGAGATTTCCATATATAACAGGACCGCATTACTATTTGTGTATATACTTTTGTTCGGTTTTTCTCTGGTTTTCCTGCTTTTCTATTTTCTCCTTCGCCTCATTGGGGGACACAGGACTATGGGTGTATGCTTCTGCCGCCAGGAGGCTGACACTGAGTAAACATAAAAAAAAAAAAAAGTTTAGAGCCTCCTCCATCGTATACACCCTGACACTGGCTACCAGAGAATCCAGTTCATGCTTAGTGTCTGAAGGAGGCACACTTCTGGGTCCCGGATCCTTTGGACCCTTTTTTCATCTCTACATCATATGGATTGAGAGGGGCGACGGACCCTTTTTTGAGGGGGTCCGTTCTCCCCAAACCAGCAACGGGCAAGCACGTGCAAGTATCCTCCACGTATCCTTTCCCAAGACGTGGGATTGCAAACCGGACTTGGCCCTGACCACCCTGAGATATTTAAGACCATAGGCTGTACAGGTGCCCACAGATGTCCGTGTGACCCCCCTGCTTTTTACACCTATGTTTCGGCAGCGGTGATAGCGGGGTGGTGGACGGTCCCTCTCCTTATCCCAAGGGCAGAAAATGGAGCTAAAGTTCCTGCACCGTCATGTATTCTGCTCTCCCCCCGCTAGATTTTTAAAACCCACGCTGGTCCTCTTTTCACAGAGGGTTCAGCTTGCAAAAGAGGGGCTCCTGATGCAGCACAGATTACCTTTTAGGCAGGTTCGAGCATCCCTGCGCCGGTCTGGCGCCGGGTTAATATGCGGCGCCGCTGTCCTCCAAAGCTCCGGTCGGCGCTGCTGTTCGTCCGATGCTTGTCAGCGCTGCAGCTGTCCAGTGCGGCTTTCCAGAGGCTCCAGGCTCTGGCCTAGCATCCCGGATACACTTCCGGGTCAATCAGGCCCGCCTTCCGTCCTGGACAGACGGCGCTGTGAGGCTCCGCCCCCTCCGGCGCATCTTCCGGTCCTCCCCCTCCTCTCCTCGCTGGGGCAAATCGAGGCCCCGGCTTCGGCCCCCTGAGGTCAAGTGAAGATAAAGGTGGCACATTTGTTCATCTTTATGTGTTCGGACTGTATGCGGGGGACACAGGACTGGGGTAAGTGCTTCTCCTGACAGCAGAAGCATTATTTTTTCCCAGTCTAAGGCCATGGGTAGAGCATTTACAGATCACTATGTCTAGAGGGATCAAGTCTCACACGGTCCTGTATACCGTTTGTGTAGCCTGTCGTTCTGCCTTCCCGCATGCCCAGAGCAATTCTCTGTGAGGCCTGTGACTCCGAACGCGCTCAGGAGCCCCCCTCTGCTAGTTCCCCCTGCAATCTCCCCGGTGGGTACTCCTGCCTTTCTGGCAGAGACTGGGGTGGTTCCACCGGCATGAGTCACGTCATTATCGCAATCTATGGCGTCCCTAACTAAAGCGATCGAGTCCCTTCAGTCCCCGGCTGGAGTCAGGGACAGCAGTTCATCTGTCTTAGAGAGAGCCTCGGATTCTCAGGGGCCTCTGGCCTGCAGGGGCCGCGCTCACACTAGGCAGACGCAGGGGAAGCGAAATCTCACAGCGTCTCCCGGGCCATCAGGTGCATCAGCATCCTGGAGTTCAGGAGATGGTGAATGGGCTACGCACACACAAACATAAAATGACTTTGATTATTGAATGTGATAGGCCGCTCTGAACAAATGTGTTTTGAGCGAGCGCCTAAAACTATGCAAATTGTGGATGGTCCTAATATCTTGGGGTAGAGCATTCCAGAGGATTGGCGCAGCGTGGGAGAAATCTTGGAGTCGGGAGTGGGAGGTACGGATTAGTGCAGAGGTTAGTCGAAGTAATTTGCAGAGCGCAGCGGTCAGTTAGGCCGATAGACAGAAATGAGGGAGGAGAGAGATGTAAGGGGGTGTCGCACTGTGGAGAGCTTTGTGGGTGAGAAAAAGTACTTTGAATTGTATCCTGTAATGCAGTGGTCCCCAACTCCAGGCCTCGAGGGCCGCCAACAGTGCAGGATTTCAGGATTTCCTTAGTATTGCACAGGGGTTGGATTCCAACCCCTGTGCAATACTAAGGAAATCCTGAAAACCTGCACTGTTGCCGGCCCTCGAGGCCTGGAGTTGGGGACCACTGCTGTAATGAATGGGCAGCCAGTGTAACGACTGGCGAAGAGCGGACACGTCCAAGTAATGATTAGCCAGATGGACGACCCTGGCTGCTGCATTAAGGATGGACTGGAGAGGAGAAAGTCGAGTGAGGGGGAGGCCAATTAATAGAGCGTTACAGTAGTCCAGGCGGGAGTGGATCAGGGCGACAGTGAGGGTTTTTGTTGTTTCCATGGTGAGAAAAGGGCGAATTCTAGAGATGTTCTTTAGGTGTAAGCGGCACGAGCGGGCAAGAGATTGTATATGGGAGATGAAGGAGAGATCGGAGTCAAACATAACACCCAGACAGCGCGCCTGATATCGGGGTGTTATTATGGTGCCACCCACGGAGAGGGAAATGTCAGATTTAGGGAGGATAGTAGATGGCGGGAGCAGAAGAAGTTCAGTTTTGGAGAGGTTGAGTTTCAGATAGAGAGCAGACATGATGTTGGAGACTGCAGACAGACAGTGGCATTCTGTAGTACAGCGGGGGTAAGGTCAGGAGATGATGTGTATAGTTGTGTGTCATCAGCATAAAGATGGTACTGAAAGCCAAATCTGCGGAATGGTCTGTCCAATTGGGGCCGCGTGGCGGAATCTCCTTCGGTAGATCCACCTGTGTCCCGCTTAGCCTCTAACACTCTGTTATCCCTTCCAAACGGCTGTTCTATTAAGGATCCCACGGATCGTCTTAGAGAAAGTTTGGCCCGTTTTGTTTTTGCATCTTCAAGTTCAGCCCTGTTTCCCTCTTTTGCGGCAACTTGGGATGCTAAGGCTATGATGTCTTGGTCAGAATTTTTGACAAAGGCTCTTCAAGAGAGAGAATTGCCAGCGGAATTGACAGAAATGTCAAGTCAGATAACCCTTGCTGGGAGCTATCTGATTAATGCATTGTTAGATGCAGCAGACTGTGCTGCTTCTGCAACAGCAAATGCAATTGCCATTAGAAGGGCTCTCTGGTTAAGAACTTCACGGGAAGACTCTACCTCTAAAAAATCTCTTACAACCCTCCCGTATCAGGTGGGTCGCTTATTCGGAGAGAAGCTGGATCAGCTTATCTCTGATACCACAGGGGGGAAATGCAATTCTCTCCCACAGCAGACGACTAGACAGCCTTTTCATCGCCAATTTCATGCTCGTTTCAAACCCTTTCGCAATACCAGATGGACCCCAGCATCATGTTCCGCTACGCAGGTTTGACCCAATCTGGACCGAGACAATTGGATCTCCTATAGAGCCAACCCGGGGGATCAATACGTTCCCAGCCGCCTAGATCCAGGGGGTCCATGTTTTAAAGGTTTTCAGCTAAGTGACTGGAGGCATCCTCGGATTGCTGCCAACAGAGTAGGCGGGCGCCTACTTTTGTTTCACCAGGCCTGGCTCCATTCAATTCACGACATGTGGGTAGGAGAGCTCGTGTCCTCAGGGTACAAGATAGAGCTGGTTTGTCAACCCCCACACCGGTTCTTCCCATCCCGTCTTCCCAGGTTCGAGTCCCAGCGTCAAGCCCTTTTTGATTCTATAGAGTCCCTTCGTCTCCACGGGGTCATCAGTCCTGTTCCAAGGGAGGAGAGATTTCAGGGGTTCTATTCCAACCTATTTGTAGTACCCAAAAAGGACGGATCAGTAAGGCCCATTCTGGATCTAAAAAGCTTAAACAAGTTTGTCAAGATTCGTCACTTTCGGATGGAATCTCTCCGGTCAGTCATTGCGTCGATGGAAAAGGGGGAGTTCTTGGCTTCGATAGACATTCAGGATGCCTACCTGCATATTCCCATTTTTCCTTCCCATCAAAGATTTCTACGGTTTGCCATAAACAACTTACACTTCCAGTTCACGGCTTTACCCTTCGGGCTGGCCTCCGCCCCCAGGGTGTTCACAAAGGTCATATCAACTGTGGTGTCCATTCTGCACTCCCGAGGCATAGTAGTCTTGCCATATTTAGATGACCTTCTCATCAAAGGGCTGTCCTTTTGTGCCTGCGAGGAGAATGTCAGCATTTCTCTAGACACACTTTTCGTCTGGGTTGGCTAGTGAATTTAAAGAAATCATCCCTGGTACCATCCCGGAGAATCTCATTTCTAGGGATAATTTTCGACACCTCTCAAACCCTCTCGATCCTGCCCCAGGACAAGGTCCTAGCCCTTCGGCGAGAGGTGAGGATCCTTCGACAACCATACTTTCATACAATCCGGTCATGCATGAAGGTCTTAGGAAGGATGGTTGCAGCCATCCGTCCTGCATGAAGGTCTTAGGAAGGATGGTTGCAACAATAGAGGCAGTACCATTTGCACAGCTTCATCTTCAGCCTCTCCAGCATGCACTTTTAGCAACATGGGACAAGAATCCATTCTCCCTCAAACTCAGGTTCCGGTTGTCTCCCCAGGTGAGGCAAGCTCTTTCATGGTGGTTAAACAGCTCATCCCTACGAAATGGGAAACCCTTTCCTTCAACTAATTGGCTAGTGGTTACAACGGTTGCCAGTCTCCTAGGTTGGGGAGAGTTGTTCTTTCACCACACTGCTCAGGGGAGTTGGTCCCCCCGGGAGTCAGCTCTTCCTATCAATCTCTTGGAGATTCGGGCAGTTCGACTGGCTCTACAGTGTTTCCATCATCTTCTGGCGGGTCGCCCTGTCCAGATTCAATCGGACAATGCCACAGCTGTGGAATACATAAATCATCAGGGGGGCACCCGCAGCAGGGCGGCCATGCAGGAAGTAAAGCAAATTCTGTACTGGGCCGAGAGGAATCACTCAGTGATTTCGTCAGTCCACATTCCGGGCGAGGAGAACTGGGCGGCGGACTTCCTCAGTCGGCAGGGCCTGGCTTCTGGGGAGTGGTCCCTCCATCACGAGGTATTTCAGCAAATATGCCATCAATGGGGGACTTCGGACGTGGATCTAATGGCGTCCGGGAGGAATGCCAAGGTACCCAGATTCGTCGCCCGGTATCGAGATCCACAGACAATCGCCGTGGATGCGCTAGTTCTGACCTGGAACCAGTTTCATCTCCCCTATCTGTTTCCCCCTCTGGCACTATTCCCGAAAGTAATCAAGAAAATCAAGTCCGAGAGAGTGCCTGCTATTCTGGTCGCCCCGGATTGGCCGCGGCGGTCATGGTACGCAGACCTAGTACAGCTTCTCTCCGGAGCTCCGTGGTGGCTCCCCGACCGTCCAGATCTTTTATCTCAAGGGCCGATTTACCACCAGAACTCAGGAGTCCTGCGTTTGACGGCCTAGCTGTTGAATCTTGGGTGTTAACTCAGGCCGGGTTCTCCCAAGAGGTGGCTGATACCATGATCAGTGCCCGAAAGACCGTTTTGGCTCGGATTTATTATCATACTTGGAAGGTTTTTATTTTGTGGTGCAGAGAGCGCGGGCTGCCTCCTCTGCGTTTTTCCGTTCCAAATATTCTTGCTTTTCTCCAGGCAGGCCTGGATTCAGGACTGGCTCCAAGTACTCTTAAAAGGCAGATTTCAGCCTTTTCGGTCCTTTTTCAGCACAGGATTGCTACTAACCTGCAAGTAAGGACATTTTTTTTAGGGAGTTGCTCATAAGGTCCCTCCTTATAACATGAACCCAGAAAAAATAGGAGTACTCAGTCCAGATATTTCATATAAACGTATATAGTACTTTATTACATCAATTATAGAAACATGTATGACAACATTACATAATTAGAGGGTTAGGGTAGTCACAGTTACACCGGCACAATCATGTATCATAACGTAAAGTGCATAGTGCTCTAAGTTTTTAGATGGGAAGCTTCCCCAGTAGCGTATACCCACTAGCGTCAGGGATTGGAAGTTGCTACACACTTGTAGCCCAATAGAGTGATAGTACTCTTTAAGGGAGCTTACCCATCGTGTAGTAAAAGACCGGGTCTGTGTTGCACCGCCACCGACGCGCGTTTCGCAGTTCTTCTTCAAGGTGCGGTGGTATTGTGATAGGGCCGGGGTTAAATAGCAATCAGCGCCGGAAGTTGTATAGTCGGCGCATGTCCTCTGACCTGCACGCCGTGATACGCATCACTTCCGGCGGGAGGGGCAACACTGCGTGTCAGCGTCCATGACGATGTGACGTCATTGGAACGCATGTGTCATCCCCATTCGCCCTCGGCAATGCTCCAGGCCATGTCACATCAGACATGCGCACTACAGGATCCGGTGCGGCAATAGAAGGTGTCAGATCAGAAGTGGAAATTCGGAGGATAGGCTTGTCGGGGTCGTCACGACAATACCCTTCATCCACCAGTCATTCCAAATCAGATTAAAGCATGTTGGTACCGGATAAGAATGAGTCAGACACAATGCTGGTTCAAACTCATAGCATGCTCGTGTGTCCACACATAGTGGGAACGTCACAGCAACTGAACACTTTATTTCATATACATAACATTATATAGTCCATTGGGGGAAGGTGTGCAGAGGGCAGGGTTAGGCGGGGGTTAAGCAATGTATCTAGTATTCAGTCCTTCTGATTGGCTCTGACATCATCTGATGAATCTTCCTTTGTCCACATCTTAAGTTTCCATTTCTCCAGAAACGATACTTTAGCTTCAGAAACAAAAGTAGATTCTTGGCAAGTACAAAAACTAAGGCAAAAGTGAATACTGGCAGCCATCTTAAATACAGTTATATATGCATGAACAAGCACAACGGGAAAAACTTATTGTTTCACAGCATAAGTATATATAAAAGTACAAAAGTGTATAAAGACATATATTTTTACCTTGACAATCCCCCCTAAACACTAAGTTTTTCCCTAAAAAGAAAGATCCTTCGAGACTGTCCATGTGATGGGGAAAGGGGAGGTGGATTTCTTCATCCAGACACCTCAGAAGCTCTCCCCTTGTGAGAGGCCTCCAGGCAGCTGAACCCTTCACTAGTCTCACATGGAGTTCTCCTGCTGTCCCTAAACTAAATCTTTTAGCATCATCTGAGAGTAAAGGGTTTTGTCTATCTTCTTGAGGGGGACATACTTAGGGATTTCCCCTGGATCAGTGCCATTGTACTCTGGTGAGTCTACTTCTTGGTTAAGGAAGGTGCCAGTCGGAGTTGCCTCAGTGATAACCTTTTTATACAGGGGAATAACACAACAGAAGACTATCGATCCAACTACAAGAAGGGCAATCAGTACCAGACAAGCTTGTTGAAGGAATCCTTTGAGCCCACCCAGCCAACCGGAAAAGAAAGATGTCTACTCCTGCATTAGTTTTTAATTCTGCTGCTAACCCATTTATCTTTCTAAGGGCTATCATGGTCTTTCCATTTACCCCAGAGTTCTGAGGGATATAGGTACAACATTCCTCTCCCACCATCCCACAGACTCCTCCTTTCTCAGCTAAGATCATATCAAGGGCTAGTCGGTTTTGGAGGGTCATTCTAGTGTTAGGGCCTAATTCCTCAACCATACCTTGGAAGGTATCACAGGTAAAATTGACAAACCTTTGTTCACTGTAATATATATATCAACATTTTTATTAATCTGCACCTGCGGGATTATGGAAGCAAAGGCAGCATAAATCTGATTCTGGGCCTTAAATTAGTCAGGCACCCCCCTTGGCACTTCAATGCCATCGACATATACCAATGGATCTTCTTCATAACTCATGTGGAGCTGATCGAGACTTCTCCTCTTTCTGGTACATTCATCAGGTATCTCTGGATCCCAAGGTAAAATCTTGAACTGCATAGCTAGTTTAACAAGGGTGCATTGACCTGTCCAGGCATTAGGCAACCTAGGACGGAGCTTACCATCTCCACATAACCAATAAATGTCGTACATGTACTGTGTATGATTAGTTAGCAAGTCAGTATCTAGGGAACTGTTCTCTTTGCAGAACCCTGTCTCGAAGACCCCTACTGGTGTACCTGTAGTGTCGTGGGAATTTATGTAGGCAATCCAGTGACACAGTGTGCCAGCAATCAGAGCACATACAGTGATCTGACAATAACCCAAAAACAATAGAACGAGCTCTGAGACGTGGAATCTCTGTAGACTGCAAGCCTGAACCTATCCTAAACACAACTAAAAGTGGCTGTGGATTGCGCCTGACACTACCTAGGCAACTCGGCACAACCTGAGAAACTGACTAGCCTGAAGATAGAAAAACAAGCCTGGCTTGCCTCAGAGAAATACCCCAAAGGAAAAGGCAGCCCCCCACATATAATGACTGTTAGCAAGATGAAAAGACAAACGTAGGGATGAAATAGATTCAGCAAAGTGAGGCCCGATATTCTAGATAGAGCGAGGATAGCAAAGAGAACTTTGCAGTCTACAAAAAAACCCTAAAGCAAAAAACCACGCAAAGGGGGCAAAAAGACCCACTGTGCCGAACTAACGGCACGGCGGTACACCCTTTGCGTCTCAGAGCTACCAGCAAAACGAATGGACAAGCTGGACAGAAAAAGTAGCAACAAAAACAAAGCAGCACTTATCTAAGCAGAGCAGCAGGCCACAGGAAAGATCCAGAAGCTCAGATCCAACACTGGAACATTGACTAGGAGCAAGGAAGACAGAATCAGGCGGAGTTAAATAACAAAGCAGCCAACGAGCTCACCAGAACACCTGAGGGAGGAAGCTCAGAATCTGCAGTACCACTTGTGACCACAGGAGTGAATTCAGCCACAGAATTCACAACAGGAATTATAGCAGGTATAATTATCAGCTACTACGGTTATCCCTCCTGGGACCATTAGTGTGGGTTCTTCATGAATTAGTGGGACATAATCTGAGCAATCAGTGGGCTTTAAATCCTTCAACAGATTCATAACACAGGCAGTAGTATTGTCATCAGGAAAAGACAATGCATATGTGTATAGATATATATTCGCTGCAGCACAAGCAATACATCCTACAGAAATATTCTGAACTCTTACATTGTATCTTACCCATTCTAACCATAAATTTATCCTTGGGGCTGTTTGTGTTTCTATGGAGAAGACTTCTTGCCAACTGAGACCTGGAATGGGGATTAATTCATTAACTATATTTTGCAAACGTTCACCTGGGCCTGTTTTAGCTGTACTGGTAACGGGGGCCTTGGTTGGTCTGAAGCTAATATCCTGGAGCTGTATATGGCCTAAATTCCCATAGTATCCACTATTAAACACATTATGAAAATATCTTCCCAGCACAATTGTTATCTCTGGTAACACATATATATATATACTGGATAATTCCCTCTACCACCCGCTGAGTCTCGGGGCACTTGACTACATCGCAGAAATCAAATCACCAGATATTTACCGGGGCCGTTAGGTTTACCCAGAGAATAGTAGCACCGGGATTCTTATTTACAATAGGGGCCGGGGAGGTAGGGGCGAGGATGACCCCTGGCCCCAGGACCAAAAACAACAACAACCTTTTCCTTCGATCATCACTATGAGTAAGCGCTGGTCCGGTCTCTTTTGCAGTGTGAAGCGTAGATTCAGGTGCTCTTTCCTTCAAGTTTCACTGACATAGCTTTTCACGACCATAAAACCACCAGGCTTCAAATTGTGACCAATATCGGTTTCTGCTGAATCTGGAATGGAAGAAAAAACTAAAACATGGGTGTTAGCAACATTTCTACTAAACTGAATAACATATTGAACAGCACGGTCAGTTTCTTCTGACTACTACTGAGACTGAAAATTTGCAACTGAGAACCTAGCACCAAACAATATCTCATATGGGGACAGGCCATATTTTGCAATAGGGGTAGTACGAATGTGTAAGAGCCCTGGCCATGGAGCCGTAGTCTCCTGCATCATTTTGGTCAATTGTCCCTTCAGTGTACCGTTCAGCCTCTTAACTTTCCCACTAGATCGTGGAGAGTATGGAGGGCTACAGTGGATCCAAGCATTGTCAGAACCTCCTGACACACATGAGAAGAAAAATCCGGGCCTTGGTCACTTTCAGCAACTTCTGGAACACCATATCTGCATATAAGTTCCATCACCAGTTTCTTTGCTGTGATCTTTGCAGTCACGTTGGTAACGGGGAATACTTCTGGCCAACTGGAGAACATGTCGACAACCACCAGACAATATTCATACCTTCCAGACTTCGGCAACGTGATGAGGTCCACCTGGAGCCTTTGGAAAGGATAGTCGGGCTTAGCAAGGTGTTTCGGGGGTACACGTTGAAGTTGACCGGGTTTGCAGGTCTGACAGATACCTCGATATGTGGGCCCATGCACCCACGTGGCAATAGCAGGGTACATCTGCTTAGGGAGACACACAAGTTGGTTCTTTTTTCCAGCGACCATTGTCCATACGTGCTCCATCAGCTTCCACTGCTTCACTTCTTCCTTTGGAGACATTCTCTGCATCGTCATTAAGCGGTCTTGCGGGGTCCGGCAGAAAACCTCAGTCTGTCGTAGATCATCAGGTTCCTGTAGAGTCAGTGTTTCTTGTAACTGTTTACGCTGAGAGCGTGTGGTCACCATAGTTGGTATGGTCAGTTCAACGGGTAGGAGAGCAGCGGCTTTTGCTTGCATATCTGCAAAGGTGTTACCAACAGTCTGTGGTCTGTTCCATGATACCGTGCTCCTTAACTTTGATAATGGCCACCTGAGTAGGTAATTTGATTGAGTCCATGAGGGCTTTAACAGCTTCAACATTCTTCACTGGAGTCCCGGCAGTAGTAACAAATCCTCGATTGGTCCATAGAGCTCCGAAATCATGAGCAATACCAAATGCATACTGTGAGTCCGTGTATATTAGCCCGCCTGTCCTTGGCCAAAGTACATGCAGTAGACAGAGCCTGACATTCTGCTTCTTGTGCTGACAGTGAGGGAGGGAGGGAGTGCAGCTCCGTGCACTACAGTATCTTCCATAGTAACAGCATATCCTGTGTGGAGTCTGCCAAAATCATCACCACATCTTGAACAGTCTTTCAGGGCATTGTAGAGAGGTTGCATTATGCGGGATGCGTCCGGTATCCACTGACAACAATAAGTACATAGTCCAAGAAAACGCTGGAGTTCAGTCTCATCCTTTGTAGCTGACGGCTATTTTTCTTTCTTCTGTGAGGTGTCTGGCACCCTGAAGGAGACAGTGACCCAAAAATATCACTTGACCAAGGCAGAACCGAAGTTTCAAGGCTGAAACCCGACAGTTCAGATCTGCCGGATACTTGCGAAAACTAACAGTGGCAACAATGGCTTCCTGCTCTGTCTGTGCACACAACAAAAAACAAAAAAATTACCCACATACTGAAGCAGCATAACATAGGGATATTCTAACTGACAGGGTTAACAACACTATCCCCCCTATTTTTTTATTTATTTTTTTTTTCTGGTTGGGAAAGGACATGTGAGATACACATCTCATTATACTCTTCTACATAGGGGTTATATAACATAAATACCATCTGACCATCATCTTGGCTCACCAACTCTCTAGGTCTGCTCAGGTGCACTTATACATCCATCATATTATCTTTGTAAAATGGGAAAGGTTTGTTCTCAGGGTCAGCCAATTATTTTAGCGTAGCTAGCTAGTCAGAGGGCTTCCAGGGATAATACTCCTGTATCTGTCTTACACTACCTGATGTGGTTGGTTCTCTGGTGGTGGGAGTGACTAGATGACCGGTTGGGGGTGACATGACATGCTGGTCTACAGCTCCTTCCCAAAAGGATTACTGTCAGCCTACTCCCAAAGTTAATGTCCCCACTACCCACTATCCTGTGTCAGCTTCTTATGTAATTCACTTAGGTTGGGTTGCAACACAGTTTATACAAGCATTTCTCCAGTCTGGGTTTGTCTGACCGCAAAATTTACAAATCCATCTGTCCTGTCTTGGTCTGAGAATTAACATGGCGAGAGAGATTTCCAGACACAGGGTTAAAATGAATATTGGAATATGAGACTAGATTTGTGTAAGGGAGGGGGAGCTGGAGCTGAAGTCTTCTGCTTCTTGGGCCACTGATAAGGAACTGGGAGCTGCCAGCCATGTCCTTGAAGCTGCGCGGCGGGGGCTAGAGAGCGGTGGGGGCCAAGAGCGCAGCTGCTGATACAGAATAGGTTAAATTCTTCTGGACTCAGCGCGTACTGAACCAAGGACAGAATATACACAACTCCATATTCTTCAGCGCAGCTAGCCCCCCTTTCTCTGGCCCGCAGCACAAAGAGGAAAAATCACAAACAATTCACGCAGGGGTTCACCCCTCCCATTGGGTGTCTCGGAAAACCACACAGAGTGACGAAATACAGCAGTTCTCAGACTCAATTAATTTCTACAAAACCTTCACACAACTCATTTGCCAGAACACCCTAGAAAAACTAATGATTGAGGTATTTTATAGCCAAACACGGGCTCTGCATCCTTTCATCTTTCCTCTCCATCAACCTTTTTGCTCGTTCTTTATGAGATGGTGCCATGTAGACGGCTGCAATCTCCCTGTCGATGGCAATCCTACATGTTCGTACACCCTCTCGACATTCTTGACTGCCTTCTTGCCCTCCCGTGACTCTACTATTGTCTTGACTTCCACAGCATCCTCATCTAACCTGTGGGGCACGGACTTCTTCTTCCATAAGAGACGCAACATGACTCACAGAATACTACGCCCTTCTGCAGTAGGCCGCTGACAGCGACAGCAACACTTGTGTCCTTAGCACGGAGCCTCACGTTCGACGTGCTATGAATAAAGAGCCTCGCGCTCAATATTTTTCCCTAACCTGAACACCAGTGATTACAGTCTGCCCTGTCACGATATTCTAAACATTGGGAGGCGGTCTCCTAGTGAGACCCCTCCACTGAGATTCTGGTGGTCCCCCCACTCGGGACGTCTTAATTACCAATGTGATTCTGGTGGTCCCCCCACTCGGGATGTCTTAATTACCAATGTGTGCAAGTGAGTGATTCTGGTGGTCCCCCCACATGGGACGTCTTAATTACCAATGTGATTCTGGTGGTCCCCCCACTCGGGACGTCTTAATTACCAATGTGATTCTGGTGGTCCCCCCACTCGGGACGTCTTAATTACCAATGTGTGCAAGTAAGTGATTCTGGTGGTCCCCCCACTCGGGACGTCTTAATTACCAATGTGATTCTGGTGGTCCCCCCACTCGGGACGTCTTAATTACCAACGTGTACAGTATCACAGAGGCTGCGTCTCCTATCCCTTTCTCTCAGCCGCCCCCAATCCACAACTTCTTCAATCTTTCACTCTATCACTACTAGGCAACAGTCACGGGTAGGGTGGTTGAATGGAGTACAATGACCGGTGGAGGAGGTGTGGTGTACACGAGGACGCGCAGAGTGCGACGTCTCTCAGTTGCTGGTTCGAAGCGTGGCACGGGATCGCGCTCGGTCTCACCACTCGACCGGTCACTCCCCAGACCCAAGGAGACCACAGACTAACCAATAACGGCTGAAACACTAGCAAGTGTGACACATACATAGTATGTGATCTCCACTTACCGTGTTTGGAGGGTGATCAGTCCTCGAGGTCAGCCACTACGGGTGTCGTCCACGGACGTTCAGGCATGGGTCCAGGGGGTCTCGGATCGCGGGCCACGCCCCACGTTGGTTACGCCAAATTGTCGGGGTCGTCACGACAATACCCTTCATTCACCAGTCATTCCAAATCAGATTAAAGCATGTTGGTACCGGATAAGAATGAGTCAGACACAATGCTGGTTCAAACTCATAGCATGCTCGTGTGTCCACACAGTGGGAACGTCACAGCAACTGAACACTTTATTTCATATACATAACATTATATAGTCCATTGGGGGAAGGTGTGCAGAGGGCAGGGTTAGGCGGGGGTTAAGCAATGTATCTAGTATTCAGTCCTTCTGATTGGCTCTGACATCATCTGATGAATCTTCCTTTGTCCACATCTTAAGTTTCCATTTCTCCAGAAACGATACTTTAGCTTCAGAAACAAAAGTAGATTCTTGGCAAGTACAAAAACTAAGGCAAAAGTGAATACTGGCAGCCATCTTAAATACAGTTATATATGCATGAACAAGCACAACGGGAAAAACTTATTGTTTCACAGCATAAGTATATATAAAAGTACAAAAGTGTATAAAGACATATATTTTTACCTTGACAGGCTGAATTGTATCACGTTATAATTGATTACTTTAGTAATATCACTGATTATGCTATATGTATATTTATTTTGATTTAAATTTATTTATTTATTTATTTTTTATTATTTATTTTTTGTTAATTAATATTTATGTATTGTATGATTAGGCACATACACAGCTGCTGAATATAATTATTAGTATATATGTAATTCACTGTACTTACTGTAAAATTGTATATATTTTTACATATGTTACACTTAATAGTTTGTTTGACCCGACCTCTGATCTGACACCTTCTATTGCCGCACCGGATCCTGTAGTGCGCATGTCTGATGTGACACGGCCTGGAGCATTACCGAGGGCGAATTGGGATGACACATGCGTTCCAATGACGTTACATCGTCATGGACGCTGACACGCAGTGTTACCCCTCCCGCCGGAAGTGATGCGTACCATGTCGTGTAGGTCAGAAGACATGCGCCGACTATACAGTTTCCGGTGCTGACTGTTATTTAGTGCGCATGTCTGATGTGGCACGGCCTGGAGCATTGCCAAGGGCGAATGGGGATGACACATGCGTTCCAATGATGTCACATCGTCATGGACGCTGACACGCAGTGTTGCCCCTCCCGCCGGAAGTGATGCGTATCACGGCGTGCAGGTCAGAGGACATGCGCCGAATATACAACTTCCGGCGCTGATTGCTATTTAACCCCGGCCCTATCACACAATACCACCGCACCTTGAAGAAGAACTGAGAAACGCGCGTCGGTGGCGGTGCAACACAGACCCGGTCTTTTACTACACGATGGGTAAGCTCCCTTAAAGAGTACTATCACTCTATTGGGCTACAAGTGTGTAGCAACTTCCAATCCCTGACGCTAGTGGGTATACGCTACTGGGGAAGCTTCCCATCTAAAAACTTAGAGCACTATGCACTTTACGTTATGATACATGATTGTGCCGGTGTAACTGTGACTACCCTAACCCTCTAATTATGTAATGTTGTCATACATGTTTCTATAATTGATGTAATAAAGTACTATATACGTTTATATGAAATATCTGGACTGAGTACTACTATTTTTTCTGGGTTCATGCAATTGGTTGGAGTGTCCTTTTGATGTTATATGGCCTGTGATACGTGGTTCGTATTTACGGATCCTATGGGCTGTGGTAGAAGTAGAGTGTTCTATCTGGTTTGGCTTTATACCCTCCTTATAACACTCCGTTGGAAGCTTGGGACCTTAATTTGATCTTAAGGGCTATACAGGAAGTTCCTTTCGAACCTCTTCAGGATATTTCCTTAACTTTCCTTTCCTGGAAGGTCGTTTTCTTAGTGGCCATAACTTCCATGAGGCGGGTATCAGAGCTGGCAGCCCTTTCCTGTCGTGCTCCTTTTTTACGGTTTCATCAGGCTAAGGTGGTGGTCAGACCGGCGCCCTCCTTTTTGCCGAAGGTTGTTTCCTCATTCCACATTAACGAGGATATAGTTCTTCCTTCTTTTTGTCCGCCACCGACGCACCGTGTGGAAAAAGCTCTCCATACGTTGGACCTAGTGAGAGCGCTGAGGAGGTACATTTCTCGAACAGCTCCTTTTCGACAGATGCTTTGTTCTCCCAGAAGGTCGCAGGAAGGGATTCGCAGCCTCGAAATCTACCTTGGCCAGGTGGATACGTTCAGCTATTCAGGAGGCCTACTGCGCCAAGGGCATGACGGTCCCGGCTGGAATCAAAGCTCATTCACTAGAGCTGTGGGGGCTTCCTGGGCGATTCGGCACCAGGCCTCAACAGAACAGGTTTGCAGAGCTGCGACTTGGTCTAGTCTGCATACCTTTGCCAAGCATTACAATGTCCACTCCCAGATCTCTGCAGATGCAAGTCTGGGCAGAAGGATTCTTCAGGCAGCAGTAACGCACTTATAACGACAGCTGCTTGGATAATTATAACGGTGAGTTAATTCCCCACCCAGGGACTGCTTTAGGACATCCCACTGTCCTGTGTCCCCCAATGAGATGAAGGAGAAATAGGGATTTTTGTGTTACCGTAAAATCCTTTTCTCCAAGACGCTCATTGGGGGACACAGCTCCCTCCCTGGTAGCCTGATGGCTGCTTTTGTTGTTCCTGAATTTATCAGTCAGTAGGTCTTTTCTAGACATAAGTTTTCTGTATTTATGCTGTTACATTTCAAGTTTTTTGTTCTCCTACTGCTTTTGCATCAAACTGGATTCTCTGGTAGCCAGTGTCAGGGTGTATATGATGGAGGAGGAGCTAAACTTTTTTTTTTTTTTTAGGTTTACTTAGTGTCAGCCTCCTGGCGGCAGAAGCATACACCCACTGTCCTGTGTCCCCCAATGAGCGTCTCGGAAAAAGGATTTTATGGTGAATAATGCAAAAATCCCTATTTTTTTCCCTCTCCCGTCCCCCTCCCCCCAATCCTTTTCAGTTTTTCTTATTTTTCATGTTAAGACAGCTTAGTCTGTACACCATGTCTGTAACATTTTGTGAACTGTGGTATGTCACGTTATCTGTACCTCTGAATTACTGTTCTCTTGATTATTGTAGCAAATGAGGAAGGTCTCCTAGACCAAAACTTTTTATTGGTACTACAATAAAAATACGGAGTTACTCACACTTAAGTTGAGTGCCAGGTTCTTTTGTGTATCTGTGAACTCGTAATGACCTGGAGAATTATAATAGCAGGTCAGTTTTAGCATTTAGTGAACCTAGCAAAAAAGCCAAACGAAAAACCAGTGTGGGATTGCAATTTTTTTGCAACTTCACCGCACTTGAAATTTTTTTTCCCCGTTTTCTAGTACATGATATGGTAAAACCAATGATGTCATTCAAAAGTACAACTTGTCCCGCAAAAAATAAGCCCTCACATGGCCAAATTGATGGAAAGATTAAAAAGTTATGACTCTGAGTGAGGGGAGCGAAAATCCGAGAAGCTGGAGTCATGAAGGGGTTAACAAAACAATATTCTATCTTTGCGCTGATTTGCATCGGTGTGACGTGCGGTCTATCATTAGGATAAAGTGGTTTCTTGGCTAAGAAGTTTTTGTTGCCGAGTTCCGCTCCTTCTGGGCTTGCTGACCCATTCCATTCTGAAAAACTGGAAACCGCTCAAATCGCTACCGTGCACCTGATAAAATGTCTGGAAACATTAGAGGGATTAGGTCTCTGGTCACTGAATCCCTGAGATGTTCACTGAGGCTGCCGGAGTTCTCGTGTTGTGCGGCCGATATAGGAGAGATCAGATACTGCAGGTAACCATGTACAGCGCCTTGCGAAAGTATTTGCCCCCCCCTGGTACTTTTCAACCTTTTCCCACATATCATGCTACAAACATAAAGATACCAAATGTAAATTTTTGGTGAAGAATCAACAAGTGGAACACAATTGTGAAGTTGAAAAATGTATTGGTTATTTTAAATTTTTTTTGTAAATACAACAACTGAAAAGTGGGGCGTGCAATATTATTCGGGCGGAGTCCTGGGTTAAAACCCCACCAAGGACAACATCTGCAAAGAGTTTGTATGTTCTCTCCGTGTTTGCGTGGGTTTCCTCCGGGCACTCCGGTTTCCTCCCACATTCCAAAGACATACTGATAGGGAATTTAGATTGTGAGCCCCATCGGGGACAGTGATGATAATGTGTGCAAACTGTAAAGTGCTGCGGAATATGTTAGCGGTATCTAAAAATAAAGATTAAAGATTATTATTATTCAGCCCGTTTACTTTCAATGCAGTAAACTCACTCCAGAAGTTCATTGTGGATCTCTGAATGATCCAATGTTGTCCTAAATGCCTAATGATGATAAATAGAATCCACCTGTGTGTAATAAAGTCTCTGTATAAATGCACCTGCTCTGTGATAGTCTCAGGGTTCTGTTTGAAGCACAGAGAGCATTATGAAGACCAAGGAACACAACAGGCAGGTCCGTGATACTGTTGTGGAGAAGTTTAAAGCCGGATTTGGATGCAAAATGATTTCCAAAACTTTAAACATCCCAAGGAGCACTGTGCAAGCGATCATATTGAAATGGAAGGAGTGTCATACCACTGCAGATCTACAAAGACCTGGTCGTCCCTCTAAACTTTCATCTCAAACAAGGAGAAGACTGATCAGAGATGCAGCCAAGAGGCCCATGATCACTCTGGATGAACTGCAGAGATCTACAGCTGAGGTGGGACAGTCTGTCCATAGGACAACAATCAGTTGTACACTGCACAAATCTGGCCTTTATGGAGGAGTGGCAAGAAGAAAGCCATTTCTCAAAGATATCCATAAAAAGTGACATTTAAAGTTTGCAACAAGCCACCTGGGAGACACCAAACATGTGGAAGAAGGTGCTCTGGTCATATGAAACCAAAATGAAACTTTTTGTCAACAATGCTAAACGATATGTTTGACGTTAAGGCAACACAGCTCATCGTCCTGAACACTCCATCCCCACTGTCAAACATGGTGGTGGCAGATTAGGAAGGGTGGGAGCTCTCCTTGTGGAGAATAAATCCCCTCCTGAAGAATACTCTCCAGAGCAGGATCGCTTCTGAGCATTGGTGAGTATTTATTGAGAATCATCTTTGGGTGTATTCTCTGCTATAGGTGGTGACAAATGTGGGTTTTTGATCCTCTTGTTTCTTTGTTCTTTTATGCAATTTTACCAGGTCAGTTCTGGGTATTTTTTCACCAGTTTTTTTTTTTTTTGCTTTTTCCAAAGCCCAATTCTGATGACCTCTTTCTCCATCGCCACATTGGGGGACACAGGACCGGGAGTGTATGCTGCTGCCACTAGGAGGCTGACACCAAGCAAATACAAAACGGGTTAGCTCCTCCTCTGCAGTATACACCGCCCACTGGCTCCAGATAATACCAGTTCTTGCTTAGTGTCCGTAGGAGGCACACGGTGTCTGGATTTTTTTCCAGACGTTTTATTTTTTCATTTTTATTTTTATCTTTGCGCAAGAGGACGAAAGGGGCGAAAGAAACCTTTTAACCCCTTCCCGACCTTTGACGCACCGTATGCGTCATGAAAACCTGTGCCATTCCGACCTGTGACGCAGCATATGCGTCATGGCCGGATTGGGCTCCTGCAGGCCGGGTGAAAGGGTTAACTGTAATTTCACCCGGCCTGCAGGGACAGGAGGAGTTGTACTTTAGCCCAGGGGGGGTGGCTTCACCCCCCGTGGCTACGATCGCTCTGATTGGCTGTTGAAAGTGAAACTGCCAATCAGAGCGATTTGTAATATTTCACCTAAAAAACTGGTGAAATATTACAATCCAGCCATGGCCGAAGCTGCAATATCATCGGCCATGGCTGGAAACACTGATGTGCACCCACCCCACCGATCGCCCCCCCAGCCCTCCGATCTGTGGTCCGCTCCCCTCCGTCCTGTGCTCCGCTCCCCCGTGCTCCAGTCCCACCCCCCTGCACTCCAATCCCACCCCCTGCACTCCGAACCACCCCCCCGCACTGCGATCCACTCCCCCATGCTCCGATCCACCTCCCCGTGCTCCCCCCACCACCCCATCATACATACCGAGCCTCCAGGGGTCCGTCGTCTTCTTTCCTGGGCGCCGCCATTTTCCAAAATGGCATGCGCAGTGCGCCCGCCGAATCTGCCGGCCGGCAGATTCGTTTCAAGTGCATTTTGATCACTGTGATAAAACCTCACAGTGATCAAAATAAAAAAAATTCTAATTGACTCCCCCCCCCCTTTGTCACCCCCATAGGTAGGGACAATAATAAAATAAAGAAAAAAAAATTTTTTCTTCCACTAAGGTTGGGATTAGAACTAGGGTTAGGGTTTCGGTTTGTGCACACGTATTCTGGTCCCCTGCGGATTTTTCCGCAGCGGATTTGATAAATCCGCAGTGCTAAACCGCTGCGGATTTACCGCGGTTTTTCTGCGCATTTCACTGCGGTTTTACAACTGCGGTTTACTATTGGAGCAGTTGTAAAACCGCTGCGGAATCCGCAGAAAGAAGTGACATGCTGCGGAATGTAAACCCCTGCGTTTCCGTGCAGTTTTTCCGCAGCATGTGTACAGCGATTTTTGTTTCCGATAGGTTTACATTGAACTGTAAACTCATGGGAAACTGCTGCGGATTCGCAGCGTTTTCCGCAGTGTGTGCACATACCTTTAGAATTAGGCTATGTGCACACGGTGCGGATTTGGCTGCGGATTCGCAGCAGAGTTCCATCAGGTTTACAGTACCATGTAAACCTATGGAAAACCAAATCCGCTGTGCCCATGGTGCGGAAAATACCGCGCGGAAACGCTGCGTTGTATTTTCCGCAGCATGTCAATTCTTTGTGCGGATTCCGCAGCGTTTTACACCTGTTCCTCAATAGGAATCCGCAGGTGAAATCCGCACAAAAAACACTGGAAATCCGCGGTAAATCCACAGGTAAAACGCAGTGCTTTTTACCCACGGATTTTTCAAAAATGGTGCGGAAAAATCTCACACCAATCCGCAACGTGGGCACATAGCCTTAGGGTTAGGGTTGGAATTAGGGTTGTGGTTAGGGTTGTGATTAGGGTTATGGCTACAGTTGGGATTAGGGTTAGGGGTGTGGGGGGGTTAGTGTTGGAGGTAGAATTGAGGGGTTTCCACTGTTTAGGCACATCAGGGGTCTCCAAACGCAACATGGCGCCACCATTGATTCCAGCCAATCTTGTATTCAAAAAGTCTGAGGAAAGAAAAATGATTTTTTATTTTCACGGCTCTGCGTTGTAAACATCCATGAAGCACTTGGGGGTT
Organism: Ranitomeya imitator; assembly: GCF_032444005.1. Lineage (NCBI taxonomy): Eukaryota > Metazoa > Chordata > Amphibia > Anura > Dendrobatidae > Ranitomeya > Ranitomeya imitator. The sequence continues at coordinate 16,120,128 of NC_091282.1, forward strand.
CAAAGTGCTCACCACATATCTAGATAAGTTCCTTGGGGGGTCTAGTTTCCAAAATGGGGTCACTTGTGGGGGGTTTCTACTGTTTAGGCACACCAGGGGCTCTGCAAACGCAACGTGACGCCCGCAGACCATTCCATCAAAGTCTGCATTTCAAAAGTCACTACTTCCCTTCTGAGCCCCGACGTGTGCCCAAACAGTGGTTTACCCCCACACATGGGGTATCAGCGTACTCAGGAGAAACTGGACAACAACTTTTGGGGTCAAATTTCTCCTGTTACCCTTGGGAAAATAAAAAATTGCGGGCTAAAAAACAATTTTTGAGAAAAGAATTTTTTTTATTTTCATGGTTCTGCGTTATAAACTTCTGTGAAGCACTTGGGGGTTCAAAGTGCTCACCACACATCTAGATTAGTTCCTTTGGGGGTCTAGTTTCCAAAATGGGGTCATTTGTGGGGGATCTGCAATGTTTAGGCACACAGGGGCTCTCCAAACGCGACATGGTGTCCGCTAATGATTGGAGCTAATTTTCCATTTAAAAAGCCAAATGGCGTGCCTTCCCTTCCGAGCCCTGCCGTTCGCCAAAACAGTGGTTTACCCCCACATATGGGGGTATCTGCGTACTCAGGACAAACTGGACAACAACATTTGGGGTCCAATTTCTCCTATTACCCTTGGCAAAATAGGAAATTCCAGGCTAAAAAATAATTTTTGAGGAAAGAAAAATTATTTTTTATTTTCATGGCTCTGCGTTATAAACTTCTGTGAAACACCTGGGGGTTTAAAGTGCTCAATATGCATCTAGATAAGTTCCTTGGGGGGTCTAGTTTCCAAAATGGGGTCACTTGTGGGGGGCACCAATGTTTAGGCACACAGGGGCTCTCCAAACGCGACATGGTGTCCACTAACAATTGGAGCTAATTTTCCATTCAAAAAGTCAAATGGCGCTCCTTCCCTTCCGAACCTTACCATGTGCCCAAACAGTGGTTTACCCCCACATATGAGGTATCGGCGTACTCGGGAGAAATTGCCCAACAAATTTTAGGATCCATTTTATCCTGTTGCCCATGTGAAAATGAAAAACTTGAGGCTAAAAGAATTTTTTTGTGAAAAAAAAGTACTTTTTCATTTTTACAGATCAATTTGTGAAGCACCTGAGGGTTTAAAGTGCTCACTATGCATCTACATAAGTTCCTTGTTGCATCTAGTTTCCAAAATGGGGTCACTTGTGGGGGAGCTCCAATTTTTAGGCACACGGGGGCTCTCCAAACACGACATGGTGCATAAAGAGTGCAGCCAATTTTTCATTCAAAAAGTCAAATGGCGCTCCTTCCCTTCCAAGCCCTGCCGTGCGCCCAAACAGTGGTTTACCCCCACATATGAGGTATCGGCGTACTCAGGACAAATTGGACAACAACTTTTGAGGTTCAGTTTCTCCTTTTACCATTGGGAAAATAAAAAAATTGTTGCTAAAAGATCATTTTTGTGACTAAAAAGTTAAATGTTCATTTTTTCCTTCCATGTTGCTTCTGCTGCTGTGAAGCACCTGAAGGGTTAATAAACTTCTTGAATGTGGTTTTGTGCACCTTGAGGGGTGCAGTTTTTAGAATGGTGTCACTTTTGGGTATTTTCAGCCATATAGACCCCTCAAACTGACTTCAAATGTGAGGTGGTCCCTAAAAAAAATGGTTTTGTAAATTTCGCTGTAAAAATGAGAAATCGCTGGTCAAATTTTAACCCTTATAACTTCCTAGCAAAAAAAATTTTTGTTTCCAAAATTGTGCTGATGTAAAGTAGACATGTGGGAAATGTTATTTATTAACTATTTTGTGTCACATAACTCTCTGGTTTAACAGAATAAAAATTCAAAATGTGAAAATTGTGAAATTTTAAAAATTTTCGCCAAATTTCCATTTTTATCACAAATAAACGCAGAATTTATTGACCTAAATTTACCACTAACATGAAGCCCAATATGTCACGAAAAAACAATCTCAGAACCGCTAGGATCAGTTGAAGCGTTCCTGAGTTATTACCTCATAAAGGGACACTGGTCAGAATTGCAAAAAACGGCCAGGTCATTAAGGTCAAAATAGGCTGGGTCATGAAGGGGTTAAGGGGGCCGATCTCCCCCGAAACACCAACAGGCGAGCATGGCGAGTTTACTCCCCATACCCTTTCCTGCGACGGATGTTCGGCCCTGAACTGGCCCTGTGAAATCCTAGGGGAGTGAACCCTTAGGATACACAGAGGCACTTTCCCTGAGCAGTCCGGCCGCCCTCCCTCTGCACCACCACTGTGGAACAGCGGTGCTGCATGGAGCTCCTCAGTCCCTCTCCACCCCCTCATCAAGAGGGGGGTGGATTGAGGTTGACTGCACCTTCCCTCGTACCTCACCTGAAAAGGACCACAAGCGGTGAGTCTGATAGGGTGGGGGGGCTCCCAAGCCCACCGCGGGCTCGGCCGCATTTCGCGGCCGGGCATCGCTAATTTAGTCCCCGGCTTCAGCCTCAGCTAGGCCGCGTTCCGCTCATAGCCGCGTCACTCGCGAGGCCCCGCCCACCGCTTCAGCGCTTCTCAACTCTCGGTGGCCATCTTGGACAGAAGATAGAGCTCCCGGTGTCTCTCTGGAGCCTCAGAACGCCACCAAATCAAGGAGTACGTCCCTCTCCGGTCTCAGTGCGGCATCCGGACACAGGACCTAGGAAGGTGCGCTGCACACTTAACACAGGCCCTTCTACTCCTGCAAACAGTGCTCCGCTCACTAGCTGCACAGGTGCCCCACAGCCCTGCACGGAGGTTAACTGACAACATGTCTCTGCATAAACCCAAAAAGTCTGCAAAAAGTGTTCTTCACTTCTTGCACCTCCTGTCAGGCTGCGCTACCAAGCGGGCATACTGCTCCGCTCTGTAATGCTTGTGACCCTAAATGAGCTCAGGAGCCCCCCGCCGCAAACGAGCTTGCGGTGACCAGTCCCCCTGAGTGGGCTTTGTCACTTTCGCAATCTATGGCTTCTTTGACCAAAGCTATCGAGTCCCTCCAGGATCCAACCTGGAGCCGGACCACTAATCCGCATATTCAGGATGTTTCCCCTACGGCTGCGGAATCTTCAGCCTGCAGGGGCCGCTCTCATTCTAAGCACAAGCGGTCATCTATGAAGCGCGTCCGTAGCTCGTCCCCCAGGCCCTCTGGTGCCTCGGCGTCCGTTAGCTCTGCTTCCCGCTCCCCAAGCACCTCTTCCGACCAGAACTCTGATCCTGAGTCTGACGGGCCTCTAGATCTGGAGTTGCCAGGTTATCAGAGCACTATAGATAGTCTCATCGAGGCTGTCAACCAGTCCCTTCAGGTTGATGAGGAACCGGCGACCATCAGTACGGATAATTCGGTGTCTTTTAAAAGGACCTAACGTACTCACAGGGTGTTCGCCAATCACCCAGACATAGTCCAGGGACATAGGGAGCGTCCAGACAAACGCTTTCAGAGCCAGAAATCTCTGGAGTCCAAATACCCCTTTTCTCCTGATCTCCGCAAACAATGGACAGAATCCCCTCCTGTGGATGCTACTGTGTCATGTTTGTCCTCTAAAAACTGTCCTATCCGTGCCGGACGGATCTTTGATCAAAGATCCCACAGATCTCCTAGTTGACAGTCTCACTCGCTCAGCTTTCGAGGCTTCAGGCTCGGCACTCTTTCCCTCCTTCGCTGCTACCTGGGTAGCCAAAGCTGTGACTTCTTGGGCACACTCCCTGCACCAGGCCTTACAAAGCAGTGATCTTCCTTCTGACTTAGCGGAGCTAGCAAATCAAATTTCCCTGGTGGGCAATTACTTATTAAACGCTTCCTTGGACGCGGCGAACTGCTCTGCACTTACGGCTTCAAACGCTGTGGCGATTAGGAGAGCGCTATGCCTGTGAAATTGCCGAGCGGACTCCGTCTCTAAAAAGTCCCTCACGTCTCTGCCATATCTCGGTGGCCTTCTATTTGGTGAAAAGCTGGACAAACTGATTTCAGACACCACCTTGAGGAAGTAGTTCCCTTCCCCATCAGAGGTTCAGACAACCGTTCCGACTTTCGTGGATCTTACGTATGACATTCCTCAGCCAATTCCCCTGGCTCGGGGCGCCGCGCCGGCAGAGACAAAAGCCCTCAGGCTCCATACAGGACCAACCATAATAATAATAATTTTTATTTATATAGCGCCAACATATTCCGCAGCGCTTTACAAATTATAGAGGGGACTTGCACAGACAATAGACATTACAGCATAACAGAAATACAGTTCAAAACACATACCAGGAGGAATGAGGGCCCTGCTCGCAAGCTTACAAACTATGAGGAAAAGGGGAGACACAACCATTCCTGGAGGGGCTGGTCCACACAGTCTAGGTCCAGGGGATCCAGACCCCAACCGTCTTCCTCTAAATGACTCGCAATCTCTTCCGGACGACACTAGCAAAGTATGCGGACGCCTTCTGTTGTTTCGTCATGTCTGGCTCGCAGTCGTTCACGACGAGTGCGTCAGGGATCTGGTGTCCTCCGGTTACAAAATCGATTTTTTCCTTCAGCCCCCCCCCCCTCCAACCTGGTTTTTCGCTACCCGCCCTCCCAAAGCAGGAATGCGCGCTCGGGCTTTTTCCAAGGCCACTCAGTCGCTCAGACAAGACGGAATGATTGTCCCTGTCCCAGAGGACGAAAAGTTCCACAGTTTTTATTCAAATCTGTTTATGGTCCCCAAAAAGGATGGAACAGTAGGGCCCATCCTGGACCTAAAGCTCTTGAACAGATTAGTCAAAGTCCGTCATTTCAGGATGGAATCTCTCTGTTCCGTCATTGCCTCGATGGAAGAAGGTGAATTCTTAGCATCCATCGACATCTGGGATGCGTACCTCCACATCCCAATCTTCCCACCTCATCAAAGGTTCCTTCGCTTCGCCGTCGGCGAAGAACATTTTCAGTTCACGGCCTTGCCTTTCGGCCTCGCCACCGCCCCCAGAGTTTTCACAAAGGTCATGGCGGCTGTCAGGGCCATTCTGCATTCTCGAGGTCTAGTCGTGCTTCCCTACCTAGACGACTTACTGGTCAAAGGCCCATCTTTCCGATCCTGCAAGGAGTGCATCCGCATTTCCTTGGATACTCTTCTCGGTTGGACTGGTTGATCAATCTAAAAAAGTCATCTCTTGTTCCAGCTCAACGGATCTCCTTCCTGGGCATGACCCTGGATACCTCCCTAGGGTTGGTGTTTCTTCCTCAGGACGAGGTCCTGGTTCTTCAACAGGGGGTCTGGAAGCTTCTTCAGCCGTCCCCTTGTTCCATCCGTTTCGGCATGAGGATTCTCGGGAAGATGTTGGCTGCAATGGAGGCAATTCCATTTGCACAACTGCACCTCCATCCCCTACAGCATGCTCTGCTGGACGCATGGGACGGGAGTCCCTTTTCCTTCGACCGTGTCCTCTCTCTCCTCGGGTCAAGCAGTCACTCCAATGGTGGATGCTCCGTTCCTCTCTCCTCCAAGGGAGGTCCTTCTTCCCAGTCCATTGGCTGGTATTCACTACCGACGCCAGCCTCCTAGGCTGGGGTGCGGTCTTTCGCCATCACACTGCGCAGGGAACCTGGACTCATCACGAGTCTCGTCTTCCCATCAATATCCTGGAGATACGTGCGATTCGGCTATCCCTAAAGCGGTTCCATCATCTCCTAGCAGGTCGCCCCATCTGTATCCAGTCGGACAATGCCACGGCTGTGGCTTATATCACCATCAAGGGGGAACCCGCAGAAGAGCTGCAATGGGCGAGGTAGAGCACATCCTTCGCTGGGCCGAAAACAACCACTCGGTCATATCGGCCGTTCACATTCCAGGAGTGGAGAATTGAGCCGTGGATTTCCTCAGCAGGCAAGGTCTTGCCTCAGGAGAGTGGTCTCTCCATCAGGACATATTCCAACAGATTTGCCTTCGTTGGGGTACTCCGGACGTAGACTTGATGGCTTCCTGGTTCAATGCCAAGGTACCTCAGTTTTTAGCCCTGTACCCCAGAGCAATTGGGGCGGATGTGCTAGTCCTTCCATGGAGTCAGTTTTGCCTCCCTTACTTATTTCCCCCACTGTCCCTGCTTTCCAGAGTAATCAGGAAGATCAGGACAGAGGATGTCCCTGTGATTCTCATTGCCCCGGATTGGCCTCGCAGGGCGTAGTATGCAGAGCTGGTCCAGCTCCTCGCAGACGTTCCTTGGCGCCTACCAGATCATCCAGATCTATTTTCTCAGGGCCAGATTTACCACCAGAACTCAGGGGCCCTGTGTTTGACCGCATGGCTATTGAATCCTGGATTCTGACTCAAGCAGGTTTTTCCCATGAGGTAGTTTCCACCTTGATCAATGCCCGAAAGCCAAGTCATCGCGCATCTATCATCGGATCTGGAGGATCTTCTTCGATTGGTGCAGAAGCAGAGGTCGCCCTCTGATGGTTTTCAACATCCCAGTATTATACTATCCGCACTGAAATATTGATTTTGGGCTTTTTTGGTCTATGGGGATTAACCCTGTGTGTGTGGAGTAGATATGAGGAAGGGAGCACGGCTCCTATGTGCAATATGATTGGTTCCTAGTATTATACCTTCTGCTCCGAGATAGTGATCTCGGGCTTCTCTGTCTATGAGGATTAACCATTTGTGTGAAGAGCAACTATAATTGGTATGGTCAAATGGGAGGGACATTTCCTTACTGTAGTGTAGCCTCAATTATAAAATATATTTAAAGAGTACTTACCTGTAAATCGTGCCGCTCACCTTGATTGAGTATTTCATCTGATTGTGAGGCACTATTATATATTTGTATGTTTTAGGTATGTTAATAAAGATTGTGTTTTAAAATATACACTTCGTGACGAAGGTTTTCTATCCGGTAGTCAATATGTTTTTATTGTATTTGGAGTGTGGCCCATTGTTGACTTGAGGAAATGGGCTGGTGCGTTTTGTTCATCCTCAGATGCAAGCCTGGTTAGGCGTATTCTGCAGGCAGCGGTTGCGCACCTGTAGACAGCAGGTGCCATAAGTTTACAGTTGAGTTGTTATTCCCCACCAAGGGACTGCTTTTGGACGTCCCACGGTCCTGTGTTCCCCAATGTGGCGATGGAGAAATGGGGATTTTTGTGTACTCACCATAAAATCCTTTTCTCCGAGACGCTCATTATGATGAGTGTTTTAGTCTTCGACATGTTGTTACTACGGTTAAATCTTGTTAATCTCCTACTGCTTGGCTACGAACTGGTATTATCCGGAGCCAGTGGGCGGTGTATACTGCAGAGGAGGAGCTAACCCTTTTTGTATTTATTAGTGTCAGTCTCCTAGTGGCAGCAGCATACACCCACGGTCCTGTGTCCCCCAATGAGTGGCTCGGAGAAAAAGATTTTCCGGTGAGTACACAAAAATCCCTATTTCCCTCCAGCATTCACAAATTTCTCCTCTCTTGAATATAGAATTCATGGTCACTGCGGATTCTTTAGATCTTTGTAATTCTCCCCTAGGTATATTAACCCTCACATGTCTGGGATGACAGGAATCAGCTCTCAGAATGATGTTGCCCATAGTTTCCTTGCGGAAAGAAGTAGTTTTTACCTTATTCCTGTCATCCACAGAGATCAGTAATTCCAAAAAACTGATGCTAGTTTTATTATGGGTGTGGGTAAAAAAAAAAAGGTTAGTTATTATTGTTCAGATAACTCATAAGTTTAGGAATCTCAGAAATGTCAGTGCCAATGCTCAGAAACGATCCTGCTCTGGAGAGTATTCTTCAGGAGGGGGTTTATTCTCCACAAGGAGAGCTCCCACCCTTCGTAATCTGTTAACCCCTAGTCTGGTAATGGATGGTCCTAGTAGAGCGTCCTGGCTGTCTACTAAAGGTTTCATCAGCTGCGGAGGCAAATGTGGAGCATGTAAATATGCAGGAAATTCCAAGCAATGTGTTAAGTGAGGCCTGAAACAATAGTTATTGGTGACTTTATGACTTGCAGCAATACATGTCATATACATGGTTACCTGCAGTATCTGTGATCTCTCCTATATCGGCTGCACAACGAGATCTCCGGCAGCCTCAGTGAGCCCTTCAGGGATCAGTGACCAGAGATTCACCTAATGTATCCAAACATTTTATCAGGTGCACGGTGGCGATTTGAGCTGGTTCCAGTTTTTCGGAATGGAAAAGGGTCAGTAATCCCAGAATGGGTGGAGCTTGGTGACAAACTTCATAGCCGAGAAACCCATTGGATCCTGATGATGGAGACCGCCCATCCCACCGGTGTAAATAAGAGCACAGATAGAATATTGTGTTATTAATATTGTTCACCGCATGATATTGTTGGGTTTAAGTTTGTATTTTCGTACTGGTAAGAGTTTTAATGTTGTGGGTGTGAAATAACTGAACCATGTGATGGGGCGTCTTATATTATTTATTTATAGAGCACCATTGAATCCATGGTGCTGTACATGAGAATGGGTTACATACAAATTATAGATATCACTTACAGTAAGCAAACTAACAATTACAGACTGATACAGAGAGGTGAGGACCCTGCCCTTGCGGGCTTACATTCTACAGGATGGTGGGGATGGAGACAATAGGTTGAGGGTTGCAGCAGCTCCGGTGTTGGTGAGGCGGTATCTCCGGTAGTGGTGAGGAGGCAGCTGGGTCAGTGCAGGCTGTAGGCTTTCCTGAAGAGGTGGGTTTTCAGGTTCCGTCTGAAGGATCCGAATGTGGTTGATAGACTTGTTGGGACACAGAATTCCAGAGGATGAAGGATATTCGCGAGAAGTCTTTGGAGGTGGTTATATAAACCCTGACTCACTGGTATAACGCTAGGTTATGACTAAGGGGCATATTTGGCCCTGAAACTCGTAAACCGGTGTCTCAGACCCCTGCTATTTATGCCATTTTTCTATTCTCGGTTGTCCATGCTTTTAATGAAGATTTTTGCAATAAAGTTTATTGGACTGCAACCTCTTGGTGCTGGATTTTTTACTACTTGTTGGATTTTCCTGGGATGGCAGCCATGCACAGAGTGGACAGATGAGCTGAAAAAACTTTTTTTATTTACTTAAGAACTTCAATGACCGTTTCCTGATAATCAAGGAAAGTATCTGCATTTCTGGCTTTTTTGTATAACACAAAATAATTATATGTGGCCACCTGAAACAAATAAATGACTAACTTATACTAGATATATGATTTTCTTGATACCTGGTATGGCTTGCAGAACCTGATCTAGAAGGTCCGCACCCCCCATATACTTGTTGTAGTCAATGACAGACACAGGTTTTGAAGTAGTGGATCCCTGTTGGTCTGCAGTGGCCCTTGTGGTATCTGTGTGGATCGAGCTCAGGATAAAAATAACTTTTTTATCCTTGTGCTTGGGGGCAAGCATCTCTCCATTGCGTAAAGCCCCTGACTGGCCCTTTTGGAACTTTTCATTGACCAATGATTGTGGAAACCCCTGACTGTTTTTGCAAATGGTCCCACAAGCCCCCATGTTATGTTCAACCAGACTTTTAAAATAGGCGTATGCTGGTGTAGTAGTTGTCAACATACAGATCGTAGCCTTTATGCAATAATGGAGTTATCAGCTGCCCAAAATTTTTTCCAGATGTCCCCAGATGAGGAGGGCATCCTGGTGGGTTTAGTTGGCTATCTTTCCCCTCATAAATGCAAAAAGCTGATGTGTATCCGGTTGAAGTCTCGCACATTTTATAGAGCTTTATTCCGAAACTTGCCCTCTTAGAAGGAATAAATTGCTTGAGCTGCAGTCTTCCTTTGAATTTTACAAGGGACTCATCAATGGAAATGTTTTCTGTTGGGGTGTAAAGCTTGAAAGGGAACCTGTCACCCCGTTTTTTGAAGATGAGATAAAAATAGCGTTAAATAGGGGCAGAGCTGTGCTTTACATTAGTGTATATTTTGTGCCTTTATTACCCCCTATGCTGCCGAAATACCTTTGTAAAGTCGCCGTTTTGGGCTGTCACTCACGCTGGTCTGGTCATATGGGCGTGGTGACATCCCTGTTTGTCCCCCAGTTCTTGCTCATCTTTCCGTTGGTGGCGTAGTGGTTTGCGCATGCCCAGCTGCACAATCCACTGGGCAGCTGAAGAAAAAGAGCGCGATCTGCGCTATAGTATGGATTAGCGCTGGCGGTGGCCATCTTCCGGAGGCCGCGCCTGCGCAGATGGTAGTGCTCGGCTTCCCGGGCTTCCGGTAAAATGGCCGCGGGATGCTGCACGTGCGCAGATGGAGATCGTGGCGGCCGTTTTCCTGAAGCCAGTTAGGGATTTCCCCGGAATGATTTCTTCAAGGGCTGCCAGTTCGGGTCGGATGAGGGTTCGTTCAGCCCCGGTGTCCTTGAGGCGTGTAGCAACATGGCCTCCCACCGTGACGTGCTGTACGTTGTCACACACCCTCCCAACCACACCACCCACCAAAAGAACTGCATTAGGCCCTGGAGCCTTGGCTGGGAGGTTCTTCTGCTTGTCTGGACAGTAGGTACTGATATGACCAGGCCGCTTGTAGTGGTAACACTGGCGAGGCTCGGTGGTAGGTCTGGTGTGTTGGCTGGCAGGGGTACTGGCGTTGGTTGCAGGCTTACCCCCTCTCCAGCTGGTGGTGACTGGCTTCCGCACTTCCGATCTACGGTTGGCCTCATAGGCATCGGCAATCTGTGCTGCTTTCGTCACGTCTTTGGGTTCTCTGTCCATCACGAACTGTCGCACCTCAGCTGGGCAAAGATGGAAGAACTGGTCTTTGATCATCAGGTCTCGCAGCTGTGCAAAGGTGGTCACTGACAGTCCTTGGTCCACTGGTCAAAGTGGGTCCCCAGTCCATGCACCACATCACTGTAACTGTCGTGTGGGCCACGTTGGGGGGTCCGGAACTTTCTACGGTACACCTCGGGTGTAAGCTGGTACTTGGCTATCAGAGCCTGCTTGATGGCCTCATAGTCACCATCTTGTTCTTGAGGGAGGGCAGCAAACGCCTCCAGAGCTTTGCCTCTCAGCCCTGGTGTCAGGTATCGGGCCCATTCATCTGTAGGCAGCCGGTACTGTCTGCAGGCTTTCTCAAAGGCCCGCAGAAATGTGTCCAAGTCCCCGTCCTTCTCCATAACAGGGAAGTGATCGGGCCGGGGCTTAGGTATCTGAGCGCTGCTGGGCTCACGGCTCTGGGCGGTGGAGGGCATCCCCCCCCCCCTGCCGGAGCATCTCCAGTTCATGTTCTTCTGGGCTTGGCGCTCGGCTCTCTCAGCCTCCCGCTCGGCTCGCTGGGCCTGGCCCTCTTGCTCGGCTCGGGCCTCGGCCTCCTGCCGGTATTGCTGGATCAGCTGCCGACGTCCCTCATGGTCGTCAGTAGGGAATTCTTTCAAGGCCGCCTGCAGGTGGGGGTCCAATTCGCCCTGGTTGCTAGTCGGGCCCATATTCAGTAGTTGGACCTCTGCTGCATCACCTCTGCTCGTGCTGGCTTCTGCGGCCACTGGGCTCTGAGAGTGGTCTAGAGCGGCTTCCCATTGCACCAGATCTGTGACCAGTTGGGCTTTGTTTTTGCCTGCAAAGTCCATGTGCTGTGACTTGCATAAGGCAATAAGGGTGTCTCTGGTCTGCTGCTCATAAAAGGTTTCTCCCAGCACAACCATGGTTGCCAAATAAAAGATAGGACAGAAAAAAAAAAAAAAAAAAAGAAAGGGAGGGGATAATTACCAGTACACAATTGTCTCAAGACTAATAAACACTGAGTTCATTCTCCAAACTTATTTGCGCAGAATCCTCGCAAGAACTTTCTGCAAGTTGTTAGTGAGAGGAATGAATGAATGAATGCTCAAACCAAAACACTAATGCTCTAATATCCCACCGCTGCCACTAATTTGTCACGATTCACACCGTGACCGTCACCCCTACGTCACGGATCGAGGTGACTTTAGGCCAACAGACGGCTATCACATGTGCAGGGGGGCTTATCTTAGTTATCCCTCCACTCCACAATGTGATGAAAAATCACACAAGGCTATTGACCTCTTAGTTTACAGCAGGGGCTTATTTTAGGTATCCCACTGCTCTTCAATATACCACGAACTGCAGGGATTTATGTATATCCCGCTTACAGTTCCCCTTGAAACTTGCAGATCTCTGGCGCCCCCCCTTACTCTCAGGTCAGATTAGGTACTGCACCTTGGGTAATTAGTCGCTAGAAAGGCTGCCTGCTATGTACTGGCTATTGGGCACGCTGCAGCGACGCGATTAACTACTCCCACTCAAGCAGGAACAATAATTATCAACGCCGCAGTCGCTACGACAACACCCAAAAGCCTGCACACGGTAAGCTGCCACCAGCTTCGATTAAACGAAGCTAACCCAAAACAGTAGCGTAATTCCCTTCAGGAGACAGGGTACGTTTTAGAACAGGAGAACGAATCTAGTATATTAAATATTATACTCCATAAATGATTTTTTTTTTAAATTCGTTTATTGATTACAGGATAGATCATACACACATTTGCTTGTATTCATCATTATCCATTAATTACAGAAAATTATCATACATAGCCATGTATAAAATATTATAAAGATAATAAACTGTGCATGTTGATCATTAACGTCTTATTTTGAACCTTAACTACACTAACTTCTAATAAAGCCTCTAAGACTAACATAGTGCCTCTTGCAGGAGAGTTCTAAATAGATTCCGCCCTGTGAGTAAATAATGTCCAAATCGTACACCCTTTTCTTATGCGTATACTGAGTTATTTTGACCTAAACAGTATGACAGGATGAGTTCCATCTTCCCCATATCTTCTCAAATTTGGTTGGACAACCCCTATTTTGATACAGCGTCCGCTCATACGGAATAATTGAGTTCACTAAGTCAATCCATGCTCTAAGAGATGGACAAGAACCTCCCATCCAACGCATTGCCAACACCTTTCGCGCCATAAACAGCGATTCCCTCAAAAAAATTCCCGTGTGGTGGTCCCAAGCCTCCGCCTCCCATACTCCAAACAAACATACCAGTGGCTCAAGTGGAACAGGGATCGACACCAAGGATGTCAATAGTACCGTCACCTCTCTCCAATATTGAAAAACAACAGGACATTTCCATATCATATGGATAAAATCTGCGTCACTGGAGTGACATCTCAAGCAGTCTGATGAATGAAGACGGCCCATTTTAAAATGACGAGTCGGGGTCAAGTAGGATTGATATGATATACAGTAGGATCATCCTATTATTGATTGATGGGGAGACCTTAGTTGGAGATTCCAAGATTTCATCCCATTCTTCTCCCAGAGCATCTGGAAGTAGCCTCCCCCATTTTCCCTTAATTGAATCTATGGTAGATTCTCCGCCTATGGATAACAGGTATATAAAGAGGAAATAAGTCCCTGAGGACCCTGTGAATTGAGAATTCCTATTAACGGTAGAGTTGAAATAGCTCGACTTGCACTTGTATTCCGTACTTATGATTGGAAAGCAGATCTTAATTGTAAGTACCGGAAAATTGAGATCTCGGGATATTATGAGTATTTTGTAATTGTTCAAAGGACACAAAAATCCCCAGGCTATGTATATCACTCACTGTGAGGACACCATACGATATCCAAAATTCAGTAGACGGGTGGCCTAATAATCCCGGAAAATAGCCATTGTTCCATAGCGGCATTTCGGCTGCTATATCGACAAATTTTGTTACTTTTTTAATTTGCCTCCATATCGATCATGCCAATCGGAGCAAAGGAAGCAAACGAGGGACGGCAATTTTCTCCATCTCTAAAAAACCCAGCGGGCAATCAATTTTAGCTGAATGTAATATATGGCTTTCAGAGTTAGGAAGAGATTTCCCGGGCATCCACTTATTTATCATTTTAGCCTGCCCAGCAAGGTAATACAGATAGAAGTCCGGCAAGGCCGCCCCGCCCCCCTGTTTGGGTCTCTGCAGGGTGGATAATTTAAGTTTAGGCCTAGCCTTCCCCCATATGAAAGATGTAGTAAGGGAATTCAGGGTTGCAAAAAAAGATTTAGGTATTAAGACGGCACTATGTTGAAAACAGTAGCTCAATTTTGGGAGCAATATCATTTTGATCAGGTTGATACGACCAGCCATAGATAGCGGGAGCTTGTCCCAGGTAGCAAATTTAGATTTAACCACGTCCAGTAGTGGATATATATTGAGATGAAGATCTAGGTGACTGCGCTGAGACATATGTATTCCAAGGTACTTAAAATTGGAGACAAGGGGCAGCAGCTAGAGGGTTTCAAGACATGGCATTGGGGTATGGGAGAGAGGCATCAGAGCAGACTTATCCCAATTTATATATAGGCCAGAAAACTTACTAAATTTAACAAACATTGTTATTACTTTTGGTAATGTATCTTCTGTCTGGTCCATAAACACCACCATATCGTCAGCATAAAGACCAATAATGTCCACTCGATCAGCAATATGTATCCCTTTAATGTCTACAGAGGACCTCATCCGTATTGCCAAGGCTTCTATAGCCAAGGCAAATAGAGCTGGGGAGAGAGGGCATCCCTGGCGAGTTCCCCTATGCAAGGAAAATGGTGCAGATATAGAGCCGTTTACCACCATATGTGCCCCAGGCTTCGCATATAGTGTACCTATCCCTCTCAGAAATTTATTCCCGAACCCATATTTCCGTAGATATGCAACTAAAAAGGACCACTCAAGGGAGTGAAAAGCCTTGGCTGCGTCCAGCGACGCCAATGCCCACTTGTTATCCGGTTCTAGTGAACTATATTGAATGACCGATTGCACCCGTCTGATATTAATAGAAGTATTTTTCCCGGGCATAAAACCGGTTTGATCTGGGTGTATGAGATCTAATATGATCGCATTCAATCTAGTAGCTAGAATTTTAGTAAAAATTTTATAGTCCACATTCACCAAAGAAATTGGTCTATAGGATCCACAATCCAGAGGATCCTTCCCTTCCTTCCTGAGCACGATAATATTAGCATCATAAAACGTTTCGGGCACAGATTCTCCCTCCCATATTCCCCTAAGTACCTTCAGCAACATAGGTGCCAATTTATCACGGTATTTCCTATAAAATTCAATGGGAAACCCATCAGGTCCCGGGGCCTTCCCAGTAGCCATATCTGCTATAGCATGTTCTACCTCTTCCAGAGTAAATTCAGCCTCCATAAGGGCTCGTTGGGATGGGCTTAGCGAGGGGAATGTTATATCCGATAAATAATCCAAGCATTCATCAACATCAAAACCACTATTAGACTTGTACAGCGAAGTATAATAATCATAAAAGCCCTGAAATTTTCCATCAGTAGAGGACACCAATGAGCCATCGGACCCCCGGATCTGCAATATTGTGTTGGAGGTGCTATGCTGACGCACCAAGAAGGCCAGGAGTGTGCTGGCCTGATTCCCCAGCTCAAAATAGGACTGACGAGTGAAAAATAATTTGCGTTTTGAATTAGCGTCTGCATGTTGGGTATATAGTCTCTGGGAAGTAAGCCACTCCATTCTATTACTGCTGGACTGATTGGCTATATAAGTGGCCTCCGAGTCTTTTAATCTTTGCTCTATCTCCTTGTCCTCCCTCGCCGTCACCCTCTTGATATAGGAAATAGTAGAAGACAAGCATCCTCTCAAGTATGCCTTCAGGGTATCCCAGAATAAACCCAAGGTTTTGGAGTTCCGAATGTGTTAGCATAAAACCATTCAACTGATCAACTGTCCTATCACTAGAGTCTATCAATTTTAACCAGAAGTGATTCAATTTCCAGGACCTATTGTTGTTATCGGATTGCCCATATTTAAGTTTAAGAATAATTGGGCTATGGTCTGAGATCCCCCGATTACCATGTTCAATGCTATCCACCCGTAATGCCAAACCACCCGACCCAAATATATAGTCTATTCGAGATAGAGACTGCCTAGTAGACGAGTGGCAGGTGTACCCTTTAACTTTTGGATGATTTATTCTCCATAAATCTAGCCACCCGCTCCCTTCCATAAACAATGCTAATTGAAAGGGGTGTTGAGGTAGAGCTTCCCCTGATGCTACGTCGTCCAATCTCAATCTATCCATGGATTGATTCATAATTAAATTAAAGTCTCCCATACAAATAACATTGGCTTCCGGATATTTTAAGGAGAAACCCAGAGCCATACGTAGGATTGACATGTTAGCAGGAGGGGGGTTATAGATACATAACAACACATACTCTCTTGAGTTAATAAATGCATGCACAAACATGAAACGACCCTCTGGATCACGTCTCGCCTCCTTGGCCTCCCATCTGTGTATCAGCAGAGAGACCCCTCTTGAATAGCTAGTGTGGAATGCGTGTAGGGACCATTGTACCCATGGCTTTTGCATACATCGAGCCGTGTCTCTTGTTAAATGTGTCTCTATTAGTGCTACAACATGAGGGTGATATCTTTTTATCTGCGAAAATACCTTCATTTTCTTTCGAGGGGTTTTTATACCTCGTATGTTCCAGGTCATACATATAAGTTCAACCCCCATGTTTACTCTTAAAGGGGGAATTAATGCATATCATTATTGTTCGGGTGCAGTTCAGCGGCATCACACAGAGCAAAGAGTTAGTATTAGAGGCAACCATATTTAGTAAACAACCAAACTATTACATAAAACCGAACTAAACAAAACTTGAACAGTAGGGGAGTATATTTCCATACACCCACAGTCAAATTGAAAAGGGGATACCCTCACTGGATTCAGTGTCCGGTATTGTTGACATTTTCCGCACCCAGACAGAAAGCTCTATCTGTATTGCCATTAATCAGGGAACCCAGGCTAGGAGTCTTCTGCATTCGACCCACCGCGAGACCGCAGCCACTCGGTCGCCTCCGCTGGGTCCGTGAAGAATAAGGAGGAGCCCTTATGGACGATACGAAGCCGGGCTGGATAAAGCATGGAGTAGACGATGTTCTTATCTCTAAGTTGTTTCTTGACATCCATAAATCGTGCCCGCTGCTTTTGAAGTTCCATGGAAAAATCTGGAAAGATCGATATGGTAGCATTATCGAATTTAATGAGGCCCTTGTGTCGCGCCAAGCGAAGGATGGCATCTCTGTCTCTACAATTATGGAGACGTGCCAGGAAAGGCCGTGGTGGAGCTCCAGGAGGAAGAGGTCTCGTCGGGACCCTATGGGCCCCCTCCACCGAGAATGTCGAGGAGAATCCATCTCCCAATGACGACTTAACCCCTTAATGACCGCCAATACGTCTTTTAACTGACCTGAGATATAAGAGAATAGCCTCCCCATACAGGTGACAATCCAGCAGCTGTCGGCTGTGCACTATAGCTGACAACTTGCTGTATCAGCCACGATCAGTGTTTGCACTGTACATATCTGTTTAACCCCTGAGATGCTGCTGTCAATAGTGACTACATCATTATAAATGGTTAACAGAGTGTGGGGGCTTCCTCTTTATCCTAATTGGTGCCCTCAGATCATGATTGTGGGGTCCTGATGTTTGCCATTGCAATTCACGACCAAATAGCGGCCTTAGAGTCTGTCGGCTGTTGTAACCTGTTCAGAAGTTACCGGCATTTAGGTGGTAAAAATGCACATTTTCATTTCTGTCATACCACTTTGCATTAATTCCTGTAGAGCACCTGAAGGGTTAATAAACTACCTGACTGCAGTTTTCAATATGTCAGGGGGTGCTGTTTTTAAAATGGTATCACGTTTGGGGGTTTCCCAATATTTGAGACCCCTAAAGTCAATTCAAACATGGATAGTTCCCTAAAAAAATAAATGTTGTAAATTTCCTTGAAAAAATGAAAAATTACTGCTACATTATTAAACCTCTTAAAATGCTAAGAAAATAAAACAACATTTTACAAATGGTGCTGATGTAAAGCAGCCATGTGGGAAATATTATTTATTAATGGTTTGCTGTGGTCTGACCATCTGTATTAAAGGAATAATCATTCAAACTTTGAAAATTGCTAATTTTTTAACATATTTCTCAAATTTTTGATATTTTCTATAAATAAACACAAAACATATTGACCTAAATTTACCATTATCATAAAGTATAATGTGTCACGAAAAAACAATCTCAAAATCACTGGGATATGTTGAAGCATTGCAGAGTTATTACCACATAAAGTGGCACTGGTCAGATTTCAAAAATTTGGCTCCGTCACTAAGGGGTTAAGCCATTCCTCCAGAAACTGCTCAGGCTCCTGACCCTCCGACCGCTCCGGGAGACCTATAATTCGGATATTATTGCGGCGCAGTCTATTTTCCAAGTCGTCTGCCTTTTGCTTCCAGGCATTTACGGATCCAGCAGCTTTAGTCAGTTTAGCTTCCATAGGGGTGATAGTGTCTTCTATATGAGACACCCTTGTTTCAACCTCTGAGATGCGCCCTCTCATAGCTTGCATGTCATGTCGCAGGCGTCCCACCTCAGTATGCACATCTTCTATTTTCTCCGTAAGAGATGATCTAGTGAGGGAGATAGCCTGCATCAACTGCTCTGATGCCTGTTTAAAAGTCAGTTCATCCTCTCCTCCCTCCTCATTACTATCAGAGGGGCGACCATTACGCTGGGATGGTGCAGGATTATTTCTAAGATTGCACACATTATCATGAGGATCGTCTTTGGCATATTTTTTTATTTTTCTACAGCCGTTGCTCCACTAGAGTGCTGCATGGTGGGTACTCACAAGGGGATCTCACAAAGTGACCTCAGGGGTAGTTATGGATAAGTTATATTCCGATTTCTAGTTTTGTACTATGAAGCCCAAAGTTATAAGACAAGAGTCCGCTGGGAAGGCAGCTTAGGGTATCCGGTATATAAAGATAGCCGCTGTAACACACAAGCCGTGCAGTTCCACAGTTACCATAAGGGGAGCGCAGGTCCCACTTTCTCAGGGCACACGCTGCACCACCCTTCTTCAGGCACACACTCACCGCCCAGCGCCGCTGATAAGATTAAAAGTGCAACTTCCCTATCTGTCAGGGTGTGCACGAAGTTGATGGCCGCTGCCCCAGGCACGTACCGCCACTTGTCAGTCCTCACAGCTCTTGCGTGCAGGCACCCCGCCGCGCTCACCAGCACCATCCACCGCCGCAGATTCTGAGATGAAAGGAACCCGGCTCCAGCAGAGAGCAGCGCCGCGTCCCGTATGCCTTCCCAGCTTCCACGTGTCCATAAATTATTTTAAGGCAGTGTTTATCGAAAAATATTACAAGGATGTTACAAAAGAGACAATTGCAAATATGTACAAGGTAATTATAAAATATACAGGTGTTAAATGAGAAGTAACACTTACATGTGCTCAGTTCATATCAGTTCAGGCAACCAGGCTAGTGGGCTTCCATCTGTCCCAATGAATTAGGACTGGTTAGGTACAGCCCTTCAGGTCAAACTCACATGGCTTCCAGCAGACAGACTCACTGCTGGAATCTGGCCAGAAATCTTATAGCTGCAGCCTGTGACATCACAGAAAGGGGTTGGAGTACTCCGTCCCTCCTACCTCCTCAGTCTTAGTAATTCAACCTTAAATTTGT
The DNA here is from genome assembly GCF_032444005.1 of Ranitomeya imitator. NCBI lineage: Eukaryota > Metazoa > Chordata > Amphibia > Anura > Dendrobatidae > Ranitomeya > Ranitomeya imitator. The sequence goes on from NC_091282.1 coordinate 16,139,680, forward strand.
CTAATTTCTATAACTCTGCTCCAGAACATGTCATAGTCATAACAAACCCAGCATTCATCTCGTATTAACGTTGGCATTCTAATGAGATCAAATATGTCCTATGTGTCATGTGTCATTACAGAGAAATCCCTACTTTATTCCCTGATGGAGTTAGAAGCTCATGTTTACCGTGATGGATAGATGCTCCGATGGACTTTACCAATATCTATCTAAGATTCTCTTGGCCCCAGTCATTGGCCCAATATCTTACAATAATGGAACAAAGGACTCTCATGGATTCTAGAAACTTCTAATCCAGTTTCTGCTAGAGGAAGATTCCAGCCTGGTCATAAATTCCTTTGCTCTCAGAGCTAGAGGCAATAAAATCTCCCCCACACGCATTGAAAAGGAAAGCTAAACACAGAGTGAAGGGGGGGTCACCGCCCACACTATGTGCTGGCAGGGAAACAAACTTATATGATATTTCATACAATATCGTGACAATGGACCTGAGTGGGGACTTGTTTTTTGTGAGAAGAGAATTGGTATTATTTTCGCCTACATAACATTGATTGGTTTCTTTTTATTCGATATTTGGGAGGCAGAATGAACAAACGGTTGATCACTACACACTACTTGTTCATCCAACAAGGTTTTCTATTAGACTGTGAACTGTCATTGTCTTGGTAAATAAAGTATTTTTAACATGGCTTGCCATTTTATGGACTGTTTAAGTAGAAATGTTCAAAAATATAAAATTCAAGAATATTTTTATAAAAAAAATAATTGTTTTTTATCTTAGATGACTGTACCAGGAGATCAGAGGGACAGCTGACCTCTTCAATTTTTAAATCTGATGATCTTGAAATCCTACAAGATACAACTGAAGTGATTGCTTTTACTCCAGATATACCATCATCCATTCACAGCAAAGATTTGTCATCTGATCCTATGAAACAGGTCCCATCTTCTGATTCATTACTGACTACTAAGGAAAGTCAAAGTAAAAAAAAAGGCATTAAAAAACTAACTGCTCCTAAAGCAAAGAAGTCATTTTCATGTCCAGAATGTGGCAAATGTTTTAGCAAGAAATCAGAATTGGTTTATCACCATAGAACTCACACAGGAGAGAAGCCTTTTTCCTGTTCAGAATGTGGGAAATGTTTTGTGCGTAAATCAAAGCTTGTTAGTCACCAGAGAACTCACACAGGGGAGAAGCCATATTCATGTTCAGAATGTGGGAAATGTTATAAATTCAAAGAAACTCGTGATGGCCATCAAAGAACCCACACAGGGGAGAAGCTTTTTTCCTGTTCAGAATGTGGGAAATGTTTTATCCAGAACTCATATCTTGTTATTCATCAAAAAACCCACACAGGGGAGAAGCCTTTTTCCTGTTCAGAATGTGGGAAATGTTTTATCCAGAAATCACAGCTTGCTAGCCATCAAAGAACCCACACAGGGGAGAAGCTTTTTTCCTGTTCAGAATGTGGAAAATGTTTTAACCATAAAAGTAGTCTTGTTACACACAAAATAACTCACACGGGGGAGAAGCCTTTTTCTTGTTCAGAATGTGGAAAATGTTTTGCACATAAAAAAGCGCTTGTTAATCACCAGATAACTCACACTGGGGAGAAGCCATATTCATGTTCAGAATGTGGGAAATGTTTTAGCAATAAATCAGAATTGGTTTATCACCATAGAACTCACACAGGAGAGAAGCCTTTTTCCTGTTCAGAATGTGGGAAATGTTTTGTGCGTAAATCACTGCTTGTTATTCACCAGAGAACTCACACAGGGGAGAAGCCATATTCATGTTCAGAATGTGGGAAATGTTTTAAATTCAAAAACACTCGTGATGGCCATCAAAGAACCCATACAGGGGAGAAGCCTTTTTCCTGTTCAGAATGTGGGAAATGCTTTATCCAGAACTCACATCTTGTTAGCCATCAAAAAACCCACACAGGGGAGAAGCCTTTTTCCTGTTCAGAATGTGGGAAATGTTTTATCCGGAAATCACATCTTGCTAGCCATCAAAGAACCCACACAGGGGAGAAGCTTTTTTCCTGTTCAGAATGTGGAAAATGTTTTAACCATAAATGTAGTCTTGTTACACACAAAATAACTCACACGGGGGAGAAGCCTTTTTCTTGTTCAGAATGTGGAAAATGTTTTGCACATAAATCAGTGCTTGTTAATCACCAGATAACTCACACGGGGGAGAAGCCTTTTTCCTGTTCAGAATGTGGGAAATGTTTTAACTATAAAAGTAATCTTGTTACACACACAATAACTCACACGGGGGAGAAGCCTTTTTCTTGTTCAGAATGTGGAAAATGTTTTGCACATAAATCAGTGCTTCTTACTCACCAGATAACTCACACGGGGGAAAAGCCTTTTTCTTGTTCAGAATGTGGGAAATGTTTTAAATGGAAAGCGCTTCTTGTTAGACATCAGAGCAGTCACTCGGAAGAGAAGCCTTTTTCATTTTCTTAATGTGGGAAATATTTTACTTGGAAATCAACTGTTAATAAACATCAGAGACATCACATAGGGGAATGTTGGAATAGTTTTAACCAGTGATGCGCGAGCACTAAAATGCTCGGTTGCTCGGGTCGAGCAAATTGGAATTCTCGGGTACTCGACCAGAGCAACCAGCCCAATGTAAGTCTATGGGAAACCTGAATAATTTTACCTTGACCCCCTCGGGGGTCTTTTTAAGGTCTAAAAGTGTCTGAAAATGAAAACTCTGCTCAAGTGACCCAGGAACATCATGGGGAATCGCCCCTGGAAGCATTTCTGACTCCTAGGTCACAGCTGTAAGCAATGTTGTCAGAGTTTCACGCCATTTTTACAGGTGCACAAAAAAACATACGAAAACTAAACCAAAATGGATTTTGCTGGGAAATATGTTAAAGTACATCCTGCCAGGGTAATGAGTTGAATAAAAGGCAAAATTTTTAACTCCAGACCAAAATAGTCCAAGTGATGGAGGAACATGTTCACACGCAGAGTTTTTGATGCGTTTTTCAACTGTAACATTGCTTTCAACCAATACAAATGCATTCACTGGGAAATGTCATTGTAAGATTTAACAACCCTAGCTGGCCATGTGGTGTATGACACATAAGGAGACATCTTGTTTCATTTATGAAGGAGGGACTCTTAGTCACAAAGCCTATTTTTAGAGGGGCATCAGGCGGCATTAATATTCTTAAAGGGCCATTATTAAACAGTGAGTCTCCTATGCTGTTACTGCCTATGAAGTGAGTGACTGGGCTGCCAAGAATTACAACGCACCCCAATACCCCTTTCACGAGAGGTACAGGAGGGCTTCCTTAAAAAATGTTGAATTGAAAGCAAGGCCTGCCCTGCTTTCAAGTCATATGCATCCCAATAAGTCTATGCACCCAGGTACTGGATGGCCACAGGAAAGCCCACTTCACATTATTCGGTTGGTCCTGCCATACTGTTTTCTTATGCATTGAATGCAAGAGCCGCCTTGACCCAAATTTGCACGCACCCCAATCCCCCTTTGGAAGAAACATGGAGGAGTGCCTCATAAAAAAAAAAGTCCCATTACAAAGGAGTGGGTCTCCTAGACTCGTAATACCCATACACTAAGTGTATGGGCTGACAACCATTTCACCATGGGGGTACATTTTTAAACACAATTTTTTATGGGGATCATAGACACCCTTGCCAAAAAATTGACTGGCTGTAGCAGCACGGAACACGTTAACCCTGGTGATCTAGTGGCAGTGGATGATGAGATGTGGAGGAAGGCCCTTACACTGAGGCTATGTTCACACGTTGCAGATTTTGCTGCGGATCTGCAGCGGATTGGCCGCTGTGGATTCGCAGCAGTTTTCCATGAGTTTACAGTACCATGTAAACCTATGGAAAACAAAATCTGCAGTGCACATGCTGCTGAAAAAAACGCGTGGAAACGCTGCATTGTTTATTCCACGGCATGTCAATTCTTTGTGCGGATTCCGCAGCAGTTTACACCTGCTCCATAATAGGAATCCCCACAAAAACTGTCAAAATTCCACAGTAAATCCGCAGTGCGAATTTCCTGCAGATTTACCAAAATCATTGCGGAAAAATCCGCACTTCTTTCCGCAACGTGTGCACATACCCTAAGTGTATGGGCTGACAAACATTTTCCCATGGGGTAATTTTTTTTTTTTTTTTTTTTACATTCAGCCCAAAATAGTGTTTACTGTTTAGAGCTAGGGTAACACACAGCAAAAAAGGTGAATGGGAGCCTGAAAGACACTTTGTAGACCAAAGATACATGAGGCGTGTCACGGAGATACCACACTGTAAAATATGTGGCTTGTGTTTTTATTTTAGCCCCAAAATAGTGTATAGAAATCAGGTCAAAGGCAGCAAACACAGTGGAATGTAGCTCTGAAATGCCACAATTTGTAGGCCACAGATTCATCTGGCGTTTGAGATACCAGATTCTTTAATATGTGGCCTATATATTTTTTACTGCTAAATAGTTTTTATAGCTAGGGTAACACACCACAGAAAAAGTAGAATGGAAGCCTCAAAAGCACACTTTGTAGCCCACCGATAGATGAGGCGTGTCACGGAACTACTGTACCACACTGTAATATATGTTGTTTTTTACCAAAATAGTGTATAGACCTAGGGTATTAGACAGACCAAAAATTGGAATGTATGCATGAAAAACAACTATTTTTAGACCACACATAGAACGGGCATCGGACGTAGGTAAGACTGTTTCAATATGTGGCCTGTATATTTTTAAAACCACAAAATACTGTATACACCAAGGGTAGCAGACCAAAAACTGGAATGTATGCCTGAAAAGCCAAGATTTGCAGACCACAGATAGACTAGACGTGTGACTGAGATAAACAGAGTGTTTCAATACGTGGCCTGCATTTTTCACAATTTTAAAAAACAACAAAATACTGTATACACCAAGAGTAGACTAAAAACTGGAATGTGTGCCTGAAAAGCCAAGATTTGAAGACCATAGATAGACCAGACTTATGACTGAGATAAGACTGTTTCAATATGTGGGCTGTATTTTTTTACAATTTTAAAAACAAGAAAATACTGTATACATCAAGGGTAGCAGTCTAGCAGACCAAAAACTGGAATGTATGCCTGAAAAGCCAATATTTGAATACCACAGATAGACCAGGTGTCTGACTGAGGTAACAGACTTTCAATGGCCTGTATTTTGTAAAAAATTTAAAAACAAAATTCTGTATACAGCAAGGGTAGTGGACCAAAAAATGCAATGTATGCCTGCAAAGACACAAAAGAGCACAGTGAGGCCAAAAATACTCTGTTGTAAAAAAAAAAATCACAGTAATAAGCAAGTGCTAGTTAAAAGATGGAAAAAAACAGGGTATTTAATTGATACTTTTTTTGTATACAAAGCTGCTCCACCAATCGTCAAGGTATACCCAAATAGAGCAGTCCTAACTAATGTATATAGTCCCTATCTGATGTATTTAAAAACCTGATCATCTGTATAGTGCCTGTATAAGCAGGGTTTAGAGAGGGAATATCCATGTGGACATGCTGGATGGAACAGCTTTAGTGCAAATGACCCATAAGGAGTGGTGGACTCCCCAGTCTTGTAGAAACAAGAGAACAATTATCGAACCAGAAACACAGACTGCTCTATATGGGTATACCTTGACGATTGGTGGAGCAGCTTAGTATACATTTTATTGCAAAAAAAAGTATCAACTAAATACCGTTTTTTTTCCATCTTTTGACTAGCACTTGCTTATTACTGTGATTTTTTTTTTACAACAGAGTATTTTTGGCCTCACTGCTCTTTTGTGTCTTCAAGTTTCTTGGTGGTGTGTGAACATGTTCCTACAGACTTGTTCAATGTGCAAGTAGACCATGTGTTTCTGGTCCGTATGTCTGCAAAGCAAGGATTTGGACACCACAGATACACCGTGCAATCAGGGCATTACTGCCCTGACTGGCGTATGGGGCCCGGTGGGCAGAGGGGGCCCTGTCTCATCTGCTCACCAGGCCCCTACCCGCAGCTGCAGGCTAAACCGGGCCCTTAGGTTACTGGCTGAGCACGGAACCCAAGCCCACTTATCATTTATGAGTGGGAAAAAAAGACTCGAGGTGAAAGGTTTCCGCCCATCCTGACATCACTGCCGCTTATTGGGTGCCTGTACTTGACTCTGGCAGCAAAAGAGAGCGCAGTCTTCCTGTTTATGTGGCTGCTGTGAGGAAAGAACGGGACGCAGAGACGAAGGACGGGTCCATGCACAGTGGGGCGGATGCGGGATGTGGGAAATGCAGGATGGGGGGAGCCGCTAGTGTGGACGGCTGATAGAGCAGGGCCGTGCCTACCGCAGAATATACAAGTTCGGTCACCAGGTCGGAAGTGGCCTGTGTCAGAGTGCATGTCTCATTTCCGCTGGGCATGCTGCCTCTGTGTTATTACTCCCTGGTCCCAAAGACATGGGCCTCTGTAGATAGTGCTGATGGTCATCATGGTCTTACAAGGGGGTGTGTCCAAGTAATATTCTGAGGGTGTGCCTTTTGACTGCCGCATTATTACAATGTGAGCCACGCCCTTTTGTATTTTTAGCTCTATATAAAAAGTCCTTGTGTGGGAAAAGGGCAGAACGCTGGACACACTGGGGCAGAACGCTGAACACATTGGGGCAGAATGGAGACGGGGCAGGATGGAAGACATGGGGGCATGACTGGAGAAACTGGGGGCATGACTGGAGACAGATGGGGCAGAATGGAGACACGAGGCAGGATTGCAGACATGGCATGATTGGAGACGGGGCAGAATGGAGATACGGGCATGATTGGAGACACTGGGGGCAGGATTGGAGACAGATGGGGCAGGATGGGGAGATCATATGGGGCAGAATGGATACTCATGAGGGCAGGATGGGAGAACACATGGCTGACGCCAGGAATGAGACACACGGGGGCCAGGATGGGGAATATTATTACCATAGGGGCTAAATAAAGGATATTATTACTGCAGTGACGTATATATTTTATTTTTTTAGTATACTATTTTAAATAGGGGGGCAGGCCTGTTACTGTGTAAAGCAGTGTTCCCCAACTCCGGTCCTCAAGAGCCACCAACAGGTCATGTTTTCAGGATTTCCTTAGTATTGCACAGGTGATTGAATGCTTGCCTGTCCAGGTGATGCAATTATCACTTGTGCAATAAGTAGGAAATCCTGAAAACATGACCTGATGGTGGCTCTTGAGGACCGGAGTTGGGGAAGACTGGTGTAAAGTGATACTATGTCGCCTTTTTTTCTTCATGTGGTGTAATGTAGAAGTTGGGAAAAATAAGTAATGTGTTCTGCAAGCGGAGCTCGAGATAACTGTTATTTCCTGCAGAGATGAGCCCTGGCTGGAAGAAGTGATGGCGGTCTGTGCTGGATGAAAGATGAAAAACAAAGATGAAGGACTTCACCTAGAGACGTCACTGGTGAGTCAGTGTGTTACCTATACACTGACACTATACACTGTATACTATATACAGCGCTCCTGTGTATAATATCTCCAGTGATCACTGGATTACCTATACACTATATACAGAGCTCCTGTGTATAATGTCACCAGTGATCACTGGATTACCTGTACACAGACACTGCATACTAAGTACAGATCTGTGTATAATGGTACTGATGGTGATAGTAGTGTTTTTGTTTTTTTATTACTGATCAGTATTGGAGTATTCAGTATTTTCCTCATAGTTTGTAGCTTGCGAGCAGGGCCCTCATTCCTCTTTGTATCTATTTTGAACTGTGATTTCTGTTATGCTGTAATGTATATTGTCTGTACAAGTCCCCTCTATAATTTGTAAAGCGCTGCGGAATATGTTGGCGCTATATAAATAATTATAATTCAGTCAATATGTGGTGGTAATATGTGGTCTGGTCATGGTGTTGTATTTGTTCCTTGTATTTGATATTATTTGATCACTGTGGTAATATGTGGTCTGGACATGGTGTGGTGGCATTTGTCCCTTTGGATGTGATATTGGTCATTTTAAAGATTGAAAAATAAATCAAAATATACCTAAATTGTATTGCATATTTTAACAAATATTTAATAGGTTAGCGTAGAGTAGGACCCGGCCAAAAGTGTCTACCGTGTCAATATTGGCGGCTTGAAAAAATCTTTTGGCCATAACAAAAGCTGCCGGCTATATGTGTGATCTGGTGATGGGAACTGTTAATGTGTGATAGGTGAGAAGTGGAGTTTTTCCAAGAGAGAGCGGTGGGACTGTGGACAGTTCGAGGGGTGGAGCCTGGGCGAAGTCTCAAGGGGTCCCAAAAATTTTGCCAGTATGGGGCCCCAAAAATTTCTAGTGGCAGCCCTGCGTGCATATGACGGAGATGATAGATTGATTAAAATCTGGCCTTGATTTTTTGGGGGATGACCCAAATTGTGTCAAGAAGTAGGCTATGACACTAAAATAAAAAATTTGGAGTAATAAAATTGTACAATAATTAGCGCAATGATATGCGATGCGTGTGGTGTACAAATCACAGTGCTAAATATAAGAACTAGCTAAAGATTTTTTTGCCAGCTAAAGATTTTTTGGTCACCAAAATGTTGCCAAAAATGTTGTAAGACACTCCCAAAAAACTATAGTAAGGCCAGAATTTTATGCCCACTCACATCTGATGCCTGGGACAAAAACAACCTTTTTAAATTGTTCAATTTTAATGCTCTTGTATTAAAACTTCCTGACTGTATCCTGCAGTGTGACCAAGCAAATAAATGTAGGGTTGAACGACTTCTACTTTTTTAGGATCGAGTCGGGTTTCGCGAAACCCGACTATCTCAAAAGTCGAGTCGAGTGAAATCGGCCGATCATCGCGAAAAGTCGGGGATCGACCGAAACACGAAACTCAATGCAAGTCAATGGGGAAGCATAGTCTGCAGTGAGTGGAGGCCAGGAAACCACCTACAGTGCCCATTTTAATGGCACAAACATCCATTCTTGTTACTGAAGCTTGTCAATCTTAATTTACCTTATAATAATAGTTAGGCATTGGAAATTGGGGGTCATTTGGTTAAAGTTGTAGGGGGTAAGGCTGGTTCAAGTATTTAGTGGGCCCAGGAAATCTGGACCACGTCACGGCAGTGGAGCAGGGAGAGGTAAGTATTACAACTTTGCAAGTGCTGTGATCCTGAGCAAGCAGGGGGGGCCCACTCGTTCACATTGGCACTGGCACAGGGCCCCTCAAAGTACGGCGTTGTGTTTGCACGGTGGGGGCGCCTCCAACCGGCAGCGACACTTTTACGTACTATGAGGGGCCCTGTGCCAGTGACGTCGCCAACGAGTATTGCCGCCTCCCCCCCCCCCCACACCTGATGAAGGAACCTGCACTTTCATCTGCACCTTCCTCTTTGTCCCCGTGTAAGGTGGTATGGTATGCGGGAAGGGGAACCTCACTTTCAGCAGGGTCACATTCTGGCTGTGTAGCGTGCAAGGGGAATGTAGTGGTCTGGGTCAATGTACCAGCAGACTCATCTAGCACTGGCTGGGCAATGGGCAGGATGAGGAGGAACCACAGATATAGGCCCAAATAATAAAGTGGGCTAAAAGCATTTCAAAATTGGTAACAGGACTAACCAGGCAGCATTCCTTTGTTCAGTGGAGGACAACTGTAATGAGAGGCTGACACAATGAGTGGGCCCAAATCAGTAAGTAGGCTAAATGCAGTTCAAAATTGGTAACAGTAGTAAACAGGCGGCACTGCTTTGTTCAGTGGAGAACAGCAACGCGCGGCAGACACCGATAGTAGGGCCAACAAAACTAGTAGGCCAAATGCAGTGTTATATTAAAAACTATTTAACGAGAGCCTGAAGATTGAAGCTCAGGAAAGGCAACCTGGAAAACACCTTGGAGCGGCAGACACCGTTGGTAGAACCCAACCAAACTTGTAGCCCCAATGCAGTTGTTAGATTAAAATTGGCTGAAAACCTGACAATTGCAGCTCAGCTTTTTTAAGAGGAGGACAGCTGTATTGAGTGGCACACACAGACACTGGTAGTAGGCCTTACACCACAAAGTTGGCTCAATGCAGTTTAAAAAAGGTTACAGGGGTACACGGGCAGCATTGGTGTGGTCACCGGAGGACAATTGGAAGGAGGGACCGCAGACAGACTAGGCCTAAAATAAGAAAAGTAGGCTCTATGCAGGTTTAAATAGGTTCCAGGGGTACACAGGCAGCATTGGTGTGGTCAGCGGAGGATTATTGGAAGGAGGGACCGCAGAGCAAATAGGCCTAAAATAAGAAAAGAAGTCTCTATGCAGGTTTAAAGGGCCACTGTCACCCCCCTGCAGCCGTTATAAACTAAAAAAGCCACCTTGTGCAGCAGTAATGCTGCATTCTAACAAGGTGGCTCTTTTAGTTTTGTGTTCAGGTATTATTAAAATAAAGCGTTTTGAAACTGCAGAAATACCTGTCTTTGTCCACGGAGGCGGGTCTGAAGCCGCCTCTGTGAAGTGCCCAACAGCCGTCACTCACATCTTCTGGGGCGATGGTTGCCGCCCCCTGCACGCTGTTTTCTTTTCAAATCCGGCGCCGGCGCTGTGTAAATACTTGCGGGGCAGGCGCAGTAAGCTCTGGCTGTCAGACTGCGCCTGTGCTGGCAGTGCGGCCACCCACCTCGGGACTCCCTGCCCCGCACTGTTATGCATTATGCACAGTGTGTGACTGGGATTTCTGGGCATGCGCAGACTGCGCACCCACGTCCCCCGCCTTCCAGCCTCCGGATATTCAGCTGAGCTCATCCTGCCGCCTCCTCCTGCTCATCGCAGGGAAAGAAACAACCTAGGAATCTTTCCTGCTAGCTGCTGTGTGTTGTCTAGCTGTGTTCTGTAGGTCTATGGATTGGATATGTTACTAAATAGGGGGTGATCTTTACCCAGCGATAAGTAAAGATATATACTGATCTGGCCATACATTATACCGCACTATGGATATATATTGGATGTTGGGGGAGCATTATACCGCACTATGGATATATATTAGATGTTGTGGGAGCATTATACCGCACTATGGATATATATTGGATGTTGTGGGAGCATTACACCGCACTATGAATATATATTGGATGTTGGGGGAGCATTACACCGCACTATGGATATATATTGGATGTTGGGGGAGCATTATACCGCACTATGGATATATATTGGATGTTGTGGGAGCATTACACCGCACTATGGATATATATTGGATGTTGGGGGAGCATTATACTGCACTATGGATATATATTGGATGTTGGGGGAGCATTATACCGCACTATGGCTATATATTGGATGTTGGAGGAGCATTATACCGCACTATGGATATATATTGGATGTTGGGGGAGCATTATACCGCACTATGGCTATATATTGGATGTTGGGGGAGCATTATACCGCACTATGGATATATATTGGATGTTGGGGGAGCATTACACCGCACTATGGATATATATTGGATGTTGGGGGAGCATTATACCGCACTATGGATATATATTGGATGTTGGGGGAGCATTACACCGCACTATGGATATATATTGGATGTTGGGGGAGCATTACACCGCACTATGGATATATATTGGATGTTGGGGGGGCATTACACCGCACTATGGATATATATTGGATGTTGGGGGAGCATTATACCGCACTATGGATATATATTGGATGTTGGGGGAGCATTATACCGCACTATGGATATATATTGGATGTTGGGGGAGCATTATACCACACTATGGATATATATTGGATGTTGGGGGAGCATTATACCGCACTATGGCTATATATTGGATGTTGGGGGAGCATTATACCGCACTATGGATATATATTGGATGTTGGGGGAGCATTATACCGCACTATGGATATATATTGGATGTTGGGGGAGCATTATACCGCACTATGGATATATATTGGATGTTGGGGAGCATTACACCGCACTATGGATATATATTGGATGTTGGGGGAGCATTATACCGCACTATGGATATATATTGGATGTTGGGGGAGCATTATACCGCACTATGGATATATATTGGATGTTGGGGGAGCATTACACCGCACTATGGATATATATTGGATGTTGGGGAGCATTACACCGCACTATGGATATATATTGGATGTTGTGGGAGCATTATACCGCACTATGGCTATATATTGGATGTTGGGGGAGCATTACACCGCACTATGGATATATATTGGATGTTGGGGGAGCATTACACCGCACTATGGATATATATATTGGATGTTGGGGGAGCATTACACCGCACTATGGATATATATTGGATGTTGGGGGAGCATTACACCGCACTATGGATATATATTGGATGTTGGGGGAGCATTACACCGCACTATGGCTATATATTGGATGTTGGGGGAGCATTATACCGCACTATGGCTATATATTGGATGTTGGGGGAGCATTATACCGCACTATGGATATATATTGGATGTTGGGGGAGCATTACACCGCACTATGGATATATATTGGATGTTGGGGGAGCATTACACCGCACTATGGATATATATTGGATGTTGTGGGAGCATTATACCGCACTATGGATATATATTAGATGTTGGGGGAGCATTATACCGCACTATGGATATATATTGGATGTTGTGGGAGCATTACACCGCACTATGGATATATATTGGATGTTGTGGGAGCATTATACCGCACTATGGATATATATTGGATGTTGGGGGAGCATTATACCGCACTATGGATATATATTGGATGTTGGGGTGTTGAGGAGAGCCATAAGATCAAATACTTAATTAACCCCAAGACATAAGAGGTTGAGACAAGTGACCCATAACGTGTATTGTTTGATCTTACATAAGTTTTTTTAGATGAAAGTAAGACACTAAAGATGGCTGCCATTTCCTGTATCAGAGAGCCATGTGGCTGCCTGGCTGGTATCCAAGATGACGCCCACCCTGATGACCTCATGGATCCACCCACAGTGACGCCCACCTTGATGACCTCATGGACCAACCCACCCTGATGACCTCATGGATCCTCCCATGGACTTGCTCATTGCCCAACCTACTAACCAATGGAATGCATCCGATCACTCCCATTTTAGAGCTAACCGGGCCCCCTTACAGGGGATATGTAACCATGTGTTCTGACTGAATAAAGTCTCTTTTCCCTTGCAGCTGGGCCATAGATTGATCATGGAGAGTTTACATATGACTGTGTGTTGTTATATGTTTATTTCTTTGGTGCGCACCTGATCAATATCCATTAGGCCAGGAGTAGGCAACTTAAGTGAAGTGAACATTTTATTATTAAATTGTTCAACCTAACAATTTGGCGCCCAACGTGGGGCCAGCAGAGGAAGAGCCCTGAACCCTGAGGACCGGCGAGTGGAACGGCACGACGCGCTGAATACCCCGAATGTGGAGACTGATCACCTCCTTATCAGAACACGGTAAGTCTGCTGATTTTTATAATCTGTAGTCTTTACCTGTGTCCTTCTGGGTATCCTGTGCAGATTGCCTGACCGTGTCCGGTCTTCGTGGTATCTGTAAGACGGCAGAAGGGTCTCTCCGCTGCTGGTCATTTAATTGCAAGAACCGTCACATGTTTTAGTTGCCTACTGCCTGTTATGTGTTGTGAGGAGGGGAGATGACTGGTAGTTAGAACAGGAAAAGCAAGTTTTTTTTGTTTTTTTTTAGAGAAGGAAAAGCAAGTGTTAGAACAGGAAAAGCAGGTTTTTAGAAAAGAAAAGCAAGCAAGTGTAAGAAAAAAAAAATAATAATTTTTGTTTGTGGTACAGTACATGGTTGTCGCCTGTGATAAGATTTTCAGTTCTGTATAAGAGAGACTAGGACCTTGAGTGATTGACTCGGCCTAGGGGGGCCCGGTAAAACTTGGAGTGAGATGACTCAGTTCGGCGCCTAATAAATTGTGTAGCGGCTCATTAAAACTTGGAGTGAGATGACTCAGTTCGAGCCAAATAAATAAATTTATAGTTTTGCCCCGTGGCATCGAGTGAGTTGACTCTGCACGGGGACTGGTAAGTTAGGGAGCAATTTTTTTGCCCCGTGGCATCGAGTGAGTTGACTCTGCACGGGGACTAGTAAGTTAGGGAGCAATTTGACTAAGTAGGGAATAATTGGTTTGTAAAGTACGGAACATGGAAGTCAGACAGGGACCACGTGACAAGAGGGAGTAGGAACTGAGTACTGCAGACTCAGTTCTCTTTAGAATATCAGGTTTGAGTCATCTCCCCCGTCTTATTGTTTGTTTGGTGTTTGTTATCTTGATAGAGATATAGATATCTATAGAAAGATGGAGAAATTAATGCAGTTCTGCCGTATTGGCACTAAGCCAAATTCAGATGGCAAGATAGACTCGTGCACATTAGTAGCGACTCGTGAAGGGAAGAGTCATGTTAAACAATGTAAAAAGCTCATGAAGTTGTGTGGAATGCCAGAAGGGGAAGGTTACAGCCCCTGGAGTGGAAGATTGTCTTGAATGAAAGAAAAGGTATCCTAGAAGATAATGGATTTTTGTCTACTGCTAGGGCATGGGAGAGAATCTCTGAAAGTCTGTATAGAGAAAATTGGGTAGAAGAGGAAAGGAATAAAAAGGGCAGAGTTTTGAATTATGTGTATTACAAAAATATATCCTGTGAGCGGCCACCACCTTATAATGGTGGCCCAGAGCCATGTGCTAACCCTGGCAGCGGCCATTTTGTGAATGGTAAATTTGTTAATGCTGGTAGCATCCATTTTGTGGATGGTAAATTTGTTAATGCTGGTGGCAGCCATTTTTATGGATGGCAAATGTGTTCATGCTGGCGGCGGCCATTCTGTGGATGGCAAATGTAATTCTGACGGCGGCCATTCTGTGGATGGCAAATGTGTTAATTCTAATGGTGGCCATTTTGTGGATAACATGTAATTCTGACGGTAGCCATTTTCTGGATGGCAAATGTGCTGCTCCTGGTGGTGAACATCTTAGACTAAGGCTACACACCACATCACCAAATCCTTGTTACCCAGTAATGACCACTAACGGCCAATACTATTTTCCTTTGGGAAGTGAACAAACTTTACCCATGTATCCTGTCTCAGTGGTTTCCAATGGGGCACCGAACCTTTCCCCTATCTAGCAATCCTCCCGCCTGGATCGTCCTCGGCACCGACCCTTTCTACTGTCACTTCCACTGCCAATTTAGCCGCACACCCACACAAGATGCTCCAAGCAATGGCCTCTCTGTTGTGAATTCCGTTCTTGGTTGTAAGTAGTATTTTTGTGAGTTCTGCTCTTGGGCTCCTCCTTTGGTTTTTAGTGGTATGGCTGCTTCTTGGATTTAGCTTCTCAGCTGTTTCCTTTGATTGTCTTTTGGGCTCGGCTATATTAGTCTGGCCTTAGCCCTCAATCAATGCCAGTTGTCAATTGTCTCTGCCTGGAGTCATTGCTCTTTGGACTTTCCTGACACTCAGACCAAGTTCTGCTAAGCTAAGTCCTTCCATGTCCTTTGCAGTTCACTTATTGTGGACTTGTTGTTTTGTACTGTCTTGTTTTTGCTCTTTTGGTCCAGTTTATCAGTATGGATCTATTTAGCTAAACTGGAAGCTCTGGGCAGCAGGGTTTGCCCTCCACACCTTTAGTTAGGTGTGGAGATTTTTGCATTTCTCTGCGGTGGACTTTTTCTAGTGTTTTTCTACTGACCGCACAGAGCTCTTTTCTGTACTTTCCTTTCTAGCTAGAAGTGGCCTCCTGTGCTCAATCTTGTTTCATAGTACGTATGTCATTTCCTTCTCCTCTCACAGTCATTACATGTGGGGGGCTGTCTTTCTTTTGGGGATTTTCTCTGAGGCAAGATAGTTTTCCTGCTTCTATCTTTAGGGGTAGTTAGCTCTTAGGCTGTGACGAGTTGCATAGGGAGCGTTAGGAGCAATCCACGGCTGCTTCTAGTTGTGTGTTGAGCTTAGGGTCTGCGGTCAGTATAGATACCACCTGCTCAGAGCTAGTCTCATGTCGCTCCATAATCACCAGACCATAACACCTCTCCTCCCAACGCTTCCACTACAATAGCACTCTCACACAGTCTACCTAACCCTATACCCGCTACCTCACAGGCTCTCTTGCAGCCAAGTGCACACATGTATGGGATGGTGGCAACTGTATCAAGGGGGGGCTCAATCTGGGAGGGGGATGTCAATAGCACAGGAAGCACAAAGGGGAGGAAATGTTGGCAACCTGTTTTCGAAAAAGAACTTCCTGAGGGACCCTTGTTAGTGGTGGGAAAGGGTGACATAACGACAATGGAAACAGACGCTATTGTTAAAGCTGCCAATTCTCGGTTAGAGCATAATGGAGGTGTAGCTAGAGCTATAGTGTAAGCAGGAGGGGCGACTATTCAAGCTGACAGTCAAATCATTGTTGAGTCACGTGGTCAGATAGCTGTTGGGGACATAGTGGTGACTAAAGCTGGCAATCTTCCATGTAGAATGATCATACATGCTGTGACCCCTACGTTTGACCCTATTCATCCAGACGTTAGTGCTCAACAACTTCATGCAGCAATAACTCGCATTTTAGAGTATGCGAATATTAGTGAGCAAATTGAGACCTTGACAATTCCGGTGCCATCTCTACTCCCGCCTCAGGTGTCACCACCAACAGTGCCAATGCTCATGTCTGAGGAGCCCACCCTCTACGTCAAGTTTACACCCCTGCAAGCTGCTACTCTTGTACCAAGCTCCAGATCCAGAAAAACAGCCGATGCCTTTCTACAGAAGCATGCTTCAAATCCAAAGTACTTACCCAGCTACGTAGCAAGATCTAATTTCCCTGGCAATTCTTAAAGCAGTTGATGCATATTGGCCTGTTATGGATATCGTGTTCAATGATGACTCACTTGCCAGTGACAAAACATGGGACTCTGGTGTTGAGTTCTGCCAAGACCCCAAGACATGGGCCTCGGATGAGCTGGCTGACCTATCACTTATTGTCGCCAAAGGATTCCAGATGCCTCAAAGCTGATGCAGCCATTGTACGAAGACCTCAAATCCGTGGAAGCTTTCTACGCTCTTAAACAGGCCATACAGTCTGCACCAGCTTTTGGAATCCCAAATTCTGATATCATTTGAGGACATCCAGTTCTCTTAATGGCTCCACACGACATAATCGCTATTCCTGCAACCCTAAACATCTGTTGGTGCAGCGTCATATGAGACTACAATATTCGCTGTTGGTTCCGGATAATGTCACTCTTGTCCGCTGCAGCGTCCTCAAACTGTCCATGCTGCTTCCTCTTTCCAGGGGGGATGTGGATGATGATGCTGATGCTCTCGGAGAAGATGCCTCTACACACTCAAAGGAGGATCATGACTGTCTTGAACAAATGCAGGAAGAAGTAGCCTCCAAGAAAAACGTGTCTGAAGACCCATTCCCACATGCTGACCTGACGTTCCTCACTGATGGTTCCAGATTTGCAGATCAAACGGGAAGGTTCCATATGGGATATGCCGTGGTTACACATGACCAGGTCATCTCAGCTGGATCACTACCACCGCACATGTCTGCACAAGAAGCGGAACTTAAAGCTTTGACGTTGGCTTGTCAGGAAGCAACGGAGAAGGTGGTCAACCTCTACACGGATTCAAGATATGCTTTCGGAGTGGCTCATGACTTCGGCAGTATCTGGGCAGCCAGAGGATACCTAACGTCTAGTGGAAATCCTGTAAAACATGCTGCTACCATACAAGAACTTGTGGCCGCTCTTGATCTACTTTCGGAGGTTGCAGTGATCAAGATCAAAGCTCACGGAAGATTGAATTCTCCAGAAGCAAGGAGGAACTTCTTTGCTGACAAAACAGTAAAAACCTATGCTGCGGATCCATTTGGGAAAGAGAAAGCAGCAGTGTACGTGTCACAAAACACTGAAGAAGGGACTAAAGGCTTTTTATGAGGATTATCCATCTACATCAAGACTTCGGATGATGAAAAGAAGCCATGGCAAGAAGGAGGAGCTAAAAAAGGATGAAGATGGAGTCTGGAGGGTGAACAAAAAGTTCTGTCTACCCCGTAATCTGTACTCCTCGGAGACAGAATGGGCACACAGTATCGGCCAGAGGCAGGAATCAGATGATTGACCTGATTTGGAAGACTTACATGGCACTTGGGATCTCTACTGTCACCCCAAAAAAAATACTGCAATTCCTGCCTTGTGTGTGCAACATGCAATCCAGCACTGCCCCAGAAAGTTACTCAGAAACATTGGCTAAACCACTCTATCCCTTTCGGAGGATTCAGATTGATCACATTCAAATGCCAAAAGTAGGGAAGTACGAGTATGTACTGGTAGTGACTGACATGTTCTCAGGATGGCCCGAAGCCTATCCAGTAACCAACATGACTGCCAGAGTGACTGTTAAGAGACTGATGACTGAAGTAGTATGCAGATATGGGGTCCCAGAGGTAATTGAGAGTGACCAAGTACCCGCATTCACTGCAGCACTGACTAAGGAACTATGGACATTGGTGGGAGCTGATTTGGGTTTACATACTCCATATCACCCACAGAGCAGTGGGAAAGTAGAAACACTGAATGGCACCTTGAAAAATAAAATACTGAAAGCCAGTTAGGAGGTCAGACTTGGACAGACATTTTGCCCATTGCCTTATACTCAGTCAGGAACACTCCAAGGGGTCCCACCAAACACACCACACGAGATTCTTTTTGGGGGGAGCCTCCAAGGTTGGGCCAATATTTTCCACAACTAGCTTTAGGAAGTGATACTCTTGTAAATTATGTAATTTAGCTTTAGGAAGTGATACTCTTGTAAATTATGTAATTGTCCTTACTAAAAGAACTGTCAGTAACACATGTACAAGTTTTATCATCCATTCCAGATCCAGATTCCAGTGAAGGTACCCATGATTTCCAACCTGGTGACTGCATGCTGGTAAAGAAGTTCATCAGAAAGACATCCCTGCAGTCGAGATTTGAGGGTTCCTACCAAGTGCTCCTGACTACTCCTACTTCAGTCAGGATTGCTGAGCGTCTCCTGGATCCATATTATTATTATTATTATTGTTTATTGTTGTAGCGCCATTTAATCCATCTCTCACATTATAAACTTGTTAGACAGTTAGGGACAGAGTAGGATCTGACCTGCTTGTCAAAGTCCAGCTACAAAGGGAGGTTTTCCACAAGAGAAAACTTGTCTCAAACTGGTGAAAACTCCAATTCCCCCCCTCCCGGGCGAGACGGTCAGATCTAGGATGTGTTACATCAGGGTGAGTGACATATGTATTTTATGTAACCATGGAGATGGGAGATTGGAGAGTAATAGATCCAGCAGGTAGAAAAGTCCCGAGGACGCTGGTAGCGCACTCCGAGATACCTCCTGATATATCCATGATTGGTCACACATTCTCTGGTGTCTATAGCATCTGTATTGTCATGAAGCCTCTGATGTCATAGTGACACTTAACACAGGTGGGTTAGGGAACCACGGTGGGATCAAGATAAAAAAAAAGGTTAATAAAGTATTTAGGGGGGACTGTTGAGGAGAGCCATAAGATCAAATACTTAATTAACCCCAAGACATAAGAGGTTGAGACAAGTGACCCATAACGTGTATTGTTTGATCTTACATAAGTTTTTTTAGATGAAAGTAAGACACTAAAGATGGCTGCCATTTCCTGTATCAGAGAGCCATGTGGCTGCCTGGCTGGTATCCAAGATGACGCCCACCCTGATGACCTCATGGATCCACCCACAGTGACGCCCACCTTGATGACCTCATGGACCAACCCACCCTGATGACCTCATGGATCCTCCCATGGACTTGCTCATTGCCCAACCTACTAACCAATGGAATGCATCCGATCACTCCCATTTTAGAGCTAACCGAGCCCCCCTTACAGGGGATATATAACCATGTGTTCTGACTGAATAAAGTCTCTTTTCCCCTTGCAGCTGGGCATAGATTGATCATGGAGAGTTTACATATGACTGTGTGTTGTTATATGTTTATTTCTTTGGTGCGCACCTGATCAATATCCATCCAATAGGCCAGGAGTAGGCAACTTAAGTGAAGTGAACATTTTATTATTAAATTGTTCAACCTAACAGGGGGGGCATTACACCGCACTATGGATATATATTGGATGTTGGGGGAGCATTATACCGCACTATGGATATATATTGGATGTTGGGGGAGCATTATACCGCACTATGGATATATATTGGATGTTGTGGGAGCATTACACCGCACTATGGATATATATTGGATGTTGGGGGAGCATTACACCGCACTATGGATATATATTGGATGTTGGGGGAGCATTATACCGCACTATGGATATATATTGGATGTTGTGGGAGCATTATACCGCACTATGGATATATATTGGATGTTGGGGGAGCATTATACCGCACTATGGATATATATTGGATGTTGTGGGAGCATTACACCGCACTATGGATATATATTGGATGTTGGGGGAGCATTACACCGCACTATGGCTATATATTGGATGTTAGGGGAGCATTATACCGCACTGCGGATGAATATACGGAACTGTTGGGGGAGCATTATACCGCACTGCTGATGAATATACGGACCTGTTGGGGGAGCATTATACCGCACTGCTGATCAATATACAGACCTGTTGGGGGAGCATTATACCGCACTGCTGATGAATATACGGAACTGTCGGGGGAGCATTACACCGCACTGCTGATCAATATACAGACCTGTTGGGGGAGCATTATACCGCACTGCTGATGAATATACAGACCTGTCGGGGGAGCATTATACCGCACTGCTGATCAATAAACAGACCTGTTGGGGGAGCATTATACCGCACTGCTGATGAATATACGGACCTGTCGGGGGAGCATTATACCGCACTGCTGATCAATATACAGACCTGTTGGGGGAGCATTATACCGCACTGCTGATCAATATACAGACCTGTTGGGGGAGCATTATACCGCACTGCTGATGAATATACGGACCTGTCGGGGGAGCATTATACCGCACTGCTGATCAATAAACGGAGATGTTGGGGGAGCATTATACCGCACTGCAGATGAATATACGGACCTGTTGGGGGAGCATTATACCGCACTGCTGATCAATATACAGACCTGTTGGGGGAGCACTATACCGCACTGCTGATGAATATACGGACCTGTTGGGGGAGCATTATACCGCACTGCTGATCAATATACGGACCAGTTGTGGGAGCATTATACCGCACTGCTGATGAATATACGGACCTGTTGGGGGAGCATTATACCGCACTGCTGATGAATATACGGACCTGTCGGGGGAGCATTATACCGCACTGCTGATGAATATACAGACCTGTTGGGGGAGCATTATACCGCACTGCAGATGAATTTACGGACCTGTTGGGGGAGCATTATACCGCACTGCTGATCAATAAACAGACCTGTTGGGGGAGCATTATACCGCACTGCAGATGAATATACGGACCTGTTGTGGGAGCATTATACCGCACTGCTGATCAATAAATGGACCTGTTGGTGGAGCATTATACTGCACTGCTGATGAATATACGGACCTGTTGTGGGAGCATTATACCGCACTGCTGATCAATAAATGGACCTGTTGGTGGAGCATTATACCGCACTGCAGATGAATATACGGACCTGTTGTGGGAGCATTATACCGCACTGCTGATCAATAAATGGACCTGTTGGTGGAGCATTATACTGCACTGCTGATCAATATACAGACCTGTTGGGGGAGCATTATACCGCACTGCTGATCAATAAACGTAGATGTTGGGGGAGCATTATACCGCACTGCGGATGAATATACGGACCTATCGGGGGAGCATTACACCGCACTGCTGATCAATAAATGGACCTGTTGTTGGAGCATTATACCGCACTGCGGATGAATATACGGACCTGTCGGGGGAGCATTACACCGCACTGCTGATCAATATACGGACCTGTTGGGGGAGCATTATACCGCACTGCTGATGAATATACGGACCTATCGGGGGAGCATTATACCGCACTGCTGATCAATATACGGACCTGTCGGGGGAGCATTATACCGCCCTGCTGATCAATATACAGACCTGTTGGGGGGGCATTATACCGCACTGCTGATCAATATACGGACCTGTCGGGGGAGCATTTTATCTGAAGCATTATATTCATCTGCAGTGCGGTATAATGCTCCCCCAACAGGTCTGTTTATTGATCAGCAGTGCGGTATAATGCTCCCCCGACAGGTCCGTATATTCATCAGCAGTGCGGTATAATGCTGCCCCAACAGGTCTGTATATTGATCAGCAGTGCGGTATAATGCTCCCCCGACAGGTCCGTATATTCATCAGCAGTGCGGTATAATGCTCCCCCAACAGGTCCGTATATTGATCAGCAGTGCGGTATAATGCTCCCCCAACAGGTCCGTATATTGATCAGCAGTGCGGTATAATGCTCCTGCAACAGGTCTGTATATTCATCAGCAGTGCGGTATAATGCTCCCCCAACAGTTCCGTATATTGATCAGCAGTGCGGTATAATGCTCCCCCAACAGTTCCGTATATTGATCAGCAGTGCGGTATAATGCTCCCCCAACAGTTCCGTATATTGATCAGCTGTGCGGTATAATGCTCCCCCAACAGTTCCGTATATTGATCCGTAGTGCGGTATAATGCTCCCCCAACAGTTCCGTATATTCATCTGCAGTGCGGTATAATGCTCCCCCAACAGGTCTGTATATTGATCAGCAGTGCGGTATAATGCTCCTGCAACAGGTCTGTATATTCATCAGCAGTGCGGTATAATGCTCCCCCAACAGTTCCGTATATTGATCAGCAGTGCGGTATAATGCTCCCCCAACAGTTCCGTATATTGATCAGCAGTGCGGTATAATGCTCCCCCAACAGTTCCGTATATTGATCCGCAGTGCGGTATAATGCTCCCCCAACAGTTCCGTATATTCATCTGCAGTGCGGTATAATGCTCCCCCAACTGGTCCGTATATTGATCAGCAGTGCGGTATAATGCTCACACAACAGGTCTGTATATTGATTAGCAGTGCGGTATAATGCTCCCCCAACAGGTCCGTATATTGATCAGCAGTGCGGTATAATGCTCCCCCAACAGGTCCGTATATTGATCAGCAGTGCGGTATAATGCTCCCCCAACAGGTCTGTATATTGATCATCAGTGCGGTATAATGCTCCTGCAACAGGTCTGTATATTCATCAGCAGTGCGGTATAATGCTCCCCCAACAGTTCCGTATATTGATCAGCAGTGCGGTATAATGCTCCCCCAACAGTTCCGTATATTGATCAGCAGTGCGGTATAATGCTCCCCCAACAGTTCCGTATATTGATCCGCAGTGCGGTATAATGCTCCCCCAACAGTTCCGTATATTCATCTGCAGTGCGGTATAATGCTCCCCCAACTGGTCCGTATATTGATCAGCAGTGCGGTATAATGCTCACACAACAGGTCTGTATATTGATCAGCAGTGCGGTATAATGCTCCCCCAACAGGTCCGTATATTGATCAGCAGTGCGGTATAATGCTCCCCCAACAGGTCTGTATATTGATCAGCAGTGCGGTATAATGCTCCTGCAACAGGTCTGTATATTCATCAGCAGTGCGGTATAATGCTCCCCCAACAGTTCCGTATATTGATCAGCAGTGCGGTATAATGCTCCCCCAACAGTTCCGTATATTGATCAGCAGTGCGGTATAATGCTCCCCCAACAGTTCCGTATATTGATCAGCAGTGCGGTATAATGCTCCCCCAACAGTTCCGTATATTGATCCGCAGTGCGGTATAATGCTCCCCCAACAGGTCCGTATATTGATCAGCAGTGCGGTATAATGCTCCCCCAACAGGTCCGTATATTGATCAGCAGTGCGGTGTAATGCTCACACAACAGTTCTGTATATTGATCAGCAGTGCGGTATAATGCTCCCCCAACAGTTCCGTATACTGATCGGCAGTGTGGTATAATGCTCCCCCAACAGGTCCGTATATTCATCAGCAGTGCGGTATAATGCTCCCCCAACAGTTCCGTATATTCATCCGCAGTGCGGTATAATGCTCCCCCAACATCCAATATATATCCATAGTGCGGTGTAATGCTCCCCCAACATCCAATATATATCCATAGTGCGGTATAATGCTCCCACAACATCCAATATATATCCATAGTGCGGTATAATGCTCCCCCAACATCCAATATATATCCATAGTGCGGTATAATACTCCCACAGCATCCAATATATATCCATAGTGCGGTATAATGCTCCCCCAACATCCAATATATATCCATAGTTCGGTATAATGCTCCCCAACATCCAATATATATCCATAGTGCGGTGTAATGCTCCCCCAACATCCAATATATATCCATAGTGCGGTATAAAGCTCCCCCAACATCCAATATATATCCATAGTGCTCTATAATGCTCCCCCAACATCCAATATATATCCATAGTGCGGTATAATGCTCCCCCAACATCCAATATATATCCATAGTGCGGTGTAATGCTCCCCCAACATCCAATATATATCCATAGTGCGGTATAATGCTCCCCCAACATCCAATATATATCCATAGTGCGGTATAATGCTCCCCCAACATCCAATATATATCCATAGTGCGGTATAATGCTCCCCCAACATCCAATATATATCCATAGTGCGGTGTAATGCTCCCCCAACATCCAATATATATCCATAGTGCGGTATAATGCTCCCACAACATCCAATATATAGCCATAGTGCGGTTTAATGCTCCCCCAACATCCAATATATATCCATAGTGCGGTATAATGCTCCCACAACATCCAATATATATCCATAGTGCGGTGTAATGCTCCCCCAACATCCAATATATATCCATAGTGCGGTGTAATGCTCCCCCAACATCCAATATATATCCATAGTGCGGTGTAATGCTCCCCCAACATCCAATATATATCCATAGTGCGGTGTAATGCTCCCCCAACATCCAATATATAGCCATAGTGCGGTATAATGCTCCCACAACATCAATATATATCCATAGTGCGGTGTAATGCTCCCCCCAACATCCAATATATATCCATAGTGCGGTATAATGCTCCCCCAACATCCAATATATATCCATAGTGCGGTGTAATGCTCCCCCAACATCCAATATATATCCATAGTGCGGTATAATGCTCCCACAACATCCAATATATATCCATAGTGCGGTATAATGCTCCCCCAACATCCAATATATATCCATAGTGCGGTATAATGCTCCCACAACATCCAATATATATCCATAGTCCGGTATAATGCTCCCCCAACATCCAATATATATCCATAGTGCGGTGTAATGCTCCCCCAACATCCAATATATATCCATAGTGCGGTGTAATGCTCCCCCAACATCCAATATATATCCATAGTGCGGTATAATGCTCCCACAACATCCAATATATATCCATAGTGTGGTATAATGCTCCCACAGCATCCAATATATAGCCATAGTGCGGTATAATACTCTCACAGCATCCAATATATAGCCATAGTGCGGTATAATGCTCCCCCAACATCCAATATATATCCATAGTGCGGTATAATGCTCCCGCAACATCCAATATATATCCATAGTGCGGTATAATGCTCCCCCAACATCCAATATATATCCATAGTGCGGTATAATGCTCCCGCAACATCCAATATATATCCATAGTGCTGTATAATGCTCCCCCAACATCCAATATATATCCATAGTGCTGTATAATGCTCCCCCAACATCCAATATATATCCATAGTGCGGTATAATGCTCCCCCAACATCCAATATATATCCATAGTGCGGTATAATGCTCCCACAACATCCAATATATATCCATAGTGCGGTATAATGCTCCCCCAACATCCAATATATATCCATAGTGCGGTATAATGCTCCCGCAACATCCAATATATATCCATAGTGCGGTATAATGCTCCCCCAACATCCAATATATATCCATAGTGCGGTATAATGCTCCCCCAACATCCAATATATATCCATAGTGCGGTGTAATGCTCCCCCAACATCCAATATATATCCATAGTGCGGTGTAATGCTCCCCCAACATCCAATATATATCCATAGTGCGGTATAATGCTCCCCCAACATCCAATATATATCCATAGTGCTGTATAATGCTCCCACAACATCCAATATATATCCATAGTGCGGTATAATGCTCCCACAACATCCAATATATATCCATAGTGCGGTATAATGCTCCCCCAACATCCAATATATATCCATAGTGCGGTGTAATGCTCCCCCAACATCCAATATATATCCATAGTGCGGTATAATGCTCCCCCAACATCCAATATATATCCATAGTGCGGTATAATGCTCCCCCAACATCCAATATATATCCATAGTGCGGTATAATGCTCCCACAACATCCAATATATATCCATAGTGCGGTATAATGCTCCCCCAACATCCAATATATATCCATAGTGCGGTATAATGCTCCCACAACATCCAATATATATCCATAGTGCGGTATAATGCTCCCCCAACATCCAATATATATCCATAGTGCGGTATAATGCTCCCCCAACATCCAATATATATCCATAGTGCGGTATAATGCTCCCACAACATCCAATATATATCCATAGTGCGGTATAATGCTCCCCCAACATCCAATATATATCCATAGTGCGGTATAATGCTCCCACAACATCCAATATATATCCATAGTGCGGTATAATGCTCCCCCAACATCCAATATATATCCATAGTGCGGTGTAATGCTCCCCCAACATCCAATATATATCCATAGTGCGGTGTAATGCTCCCCCAACATCCAATATATATCCATAGTGCTGTATAATGCTCCCCCAACATCCAATATATATCCATAGTGCGGTGTAATGCTCCCCCAACATCCAATATATATTCATAGTGCGGTATAATGCTCCCACAACATCCAATATATATCCATAGTGCGGTGTAATGCTCCCCCAACATCCAATATATAGCCATAGTGCAGTGTAATGCTCCCACAACATCCAATATATAGCCATAGTGCGGTATAATGCTCCCCCAACATCCAATATATATCCATAGTGCGGTATAATGCTCCCACAACATCCAATATATATCCATAGTGCGGTGTAATGCTCCCCCAACATCCAATATATATCCATAGTGCGGTATAATGCTCCCCCAACATCCAATATATAGCCATAGTGCGGTGTAATGCTCCCCCAACATCCAATATATATCCATAGTGCGGTATAATGCTCCCACAACATCCAATATATATCCATAGTGCGGTATAATGCTCCCCCAACATCCAATATATATCCATAGTGCGGTATAATGCTCCCACAACATCCAATATATATCCATAGTGCGGTGTAATGCTCCCCCAACATCCAATATATATCCATAGTGCGGTGTAATGCTCCCCCAACATCCAATATATATATATAGTGCGGTATAATGCTCCCCCAACATCCAATATATATCCATAGTGCGGTATAATGCTCCCCCAACATCCAATATATATCCATAGTGCGGTGTAATGCTCCCCCAACATCCAATATATATCCATAGTGCGGTATAATGCTCCCCCAACATCCAATATATATCCATAGTGCGGTATAATGCTCCCCCAACATCCAATATATATCCATAGTGCGGTATAATGCTCCCCCAACATCCAATATATATCCATAGTGCGGTGTAATGCTCCCACAACATCCAATATATATCCATAGTGCGGTGTAATGCTCCTCCAACATCCAATATATATCCATAGTGCGGTATAATGCTCCCCCAACATCCAATATATATCCATAGTGCGGTATAATGCTCCCCCAACATCCAATATATATCCATAGTGCGGTATAATGCTCCCCCAACATCCAATATATATCCATAGTGCGGTGTAATGCTCCCCCAACATCCAATATATATCCATAGTGCGGTATAATGCTCCCCCAACATCCAATATATATCCATAGTGCGGTATAATGCGCCCCCAACATCCAATATATATCCATAGTGCGGTGTAATGCTCCCCCAACATCCAATATATATCCATAGTGCGGTGTAATGCTCCCACAACATCCAATATATATCCATAGTGCGGTATAATGCTCCCCCAACATCCAATATACAGTGGGGCAAAAAAGTATTTAGTCAGTCAGCAATAGTGCAAGTTCCACCACTTAAAAAGATGAGAGGCGTCTGTAATTTACATCATAGGTAGACCTCAACTATGGGAGACAAACTGAGAAAAAAAAATCCAGAAAATCACATTGTCTGTTTTTTTATCATTTTATTTGCATATTATGGTGGAAAATAAGTATTTGGTCAGAAACAAACAATCAAGATTTCTGGCTCTCACAGACCTGTAACTTCTTCTTTAAGAGTCTCCTCTTTCCTCCACTCATTACCTGTAGTAATGGCACCTGTTTAAACTTGTTATCAGTATAAAAAGACACCTGTGCACACCCTCAAACAGTCTGACTCCAAACTCCACTATGGTGAAGACCAAAGAGCTGTCAAGGGACACCAGAAACAAAATTGTAGCCCTGCACCAGGCTGGGAAGACTGAATCTGCAATAGCCAACCAGCTTGGAGTGAAGAAATCAACAGTGGGAGCAATAATTAGAAAATGGAAGACATACAAGACCACTGATAATCTCCCTCGATCTGGGGCTCCACGCAAAATCCCACCCCGTGGGGTCAGAATGATCACAAGAACGGTGAGCAAAAATCCCAGAACCACGCGGGGGGACCTAGTGAATGAACTGCAGAGAGCTGGGACCAATGTAACAAGGCCTACCATAAGTAACACACTATGCCACCATGGACTCAGATCCTGCAGTGCCAGACGTGTCCCACTGCTTAAGCCAGTACATGTCCGGGCCCGTCTGAAGTTTGCTAGAGAGCATTTGGATGATCCAGAGGAGTTTTGGGAGAATGTCCTATGGTCTGATGAAACCAAACTGGAACTGTTTGGTAGAAACACAACTTGTCGTGTTTGGAGGAAAAAGAATACTGAGTTGCATCCATCAAACACCATAACTACTGTAAAGCATGGTGGTGGAAACATCATGCTTTGGGGCTGTTTCTCTGCAAAGGGGCCAGGACGACTGATCCGGGTACATGAAAGAATGAATGGGGCCATGTATCGTGAGATTTTGAGTGCAAACCTCCTTCCATCAGTAAGGGCATTGAAGATGAAACGTGGATGGGTCTTTCAACATGACAATGATCCAAAGCACACCTCCAGGGCAACGAAGGAGTGGCTTCGTAAGAAGCATTTCAAGGTCCTGGAGTGGCCTAGCCAGTCTCCAGATCTCAACCCTATAGAAAACCTTTGGAGGGAGTTGAAAGTCCGTGCTGCCAAGCGAAAAGCCAAAAACATCACTGCTCTAGAGGAGATCTGCATGGAGGAATGGGCCAACATACCAACAACAGTGTGTGGCAACCTTGTGAAGACTTACAGAAAACGTTTGACCTCTGTCATTGCCAACAAAGGATATATTACAAAGTATTGAGATGAAATTTTGTTTCTGACCAAATACTTATTTTCCACCATAATATGCAAATAAATTGTTAAAAAAACAGACAATGTGATTTTCTGGATTTTTTTTCTCAGTTTGTCTCCCATAGTTGAGGTCTACCTATGATGTAAATTACAGACGCCTCTCATCTTTTTAAGTGGTGGAACTTGCACTATTGCTGACTGACTAAATACTTTTTTGCCCCACTGTATAGCCATAGTGCGGTATAATGCTCCCCCAACATCCAATATATATCCATAGTGCGGTGTAATGCTCCCCCAACATCCAATATATATCCATAGTGCGGTGTAATGCTCCCCCAACATCCAATATATATCCATAGTGCGGTATAATGCTCCCCCAACATCCAATATATAGCCATAGTGCGGTATAATGCTCCCACAACATCCAATATATATCCATATTGCGGTATAATGCTCCCCCAACATCCAATATATATCCATAGTGCGGTATAATGCTCCCCCAACATCCAATATATATCCATAGTGCGGTATAATGCTCCCCCAACATCCAATATATATCCATAGTGCGGTGTAATGCTCCCCCAACATCCAATATATATCCATAGTGCGGTATAAAGCTCCCCCAACATCCAATATATATCCATAGTGCTCTATAATGCTCCCCCAACATCCAATATATATCCATAGTGCGGTGTAATGCTCCCCCAACATCCAATATATATCCATAGTGCGGTATAATGCTCCCACAACATCCAATATATATCCATAGTGCGGTGTAATGCTCCCCCAACATCCAATATATATCCATAGTGCGGTGTAATGCTCCCCCAACATCCAATATATAGCCATAGTGCGGTATAATGCTCCCCCAACATCCAATATATATCCATAGTGCGGTATAATGCTCCCACAACATCCAATATATATATCCATAGTGCGGTATAATGCTCCCCCAACATCCAATATATATCCATAGTGCGGTATAATGCTCCCCAAACATCCAATATATATCCATAGTGCGGTATAATGCTCCCCCAACATCCAATATATATCCATAGTGCGGTGTAATGCTCCCCCAACATCCAATATATATCCATAGTGCGGTATAATGCTCCCCCAACATCCAATATATATCCATAGTGCGGTATAAAGCTCCCCCAACATCCAATATATATCCATAGTGCGGTATAATGCTCCCACAACATCCAATATATATCCATAGTGCGGTGTAATGCTCCCCCAACATCCAATATATATCCATAGTGCGGTGTAATGCTCCTCCAACATCCAATATATATCCATAGTGCGGTATAATGCTCCCCCAACATCCAATACATATCCATAGTGCGGTATAATGCTCCCCCAACATCCAATATATAGCCATAGTGCGGTATAATGCTCCCCCAACATCCAATATATATCCATAGTTCCTCAGGAGGAAGAAGCAGAGTTACATCTCTACGAAGCTCAATCAACTCCAAGACGCCCTCCAAGACCACTCCTTCTGGGAACTATGGAACCACATGGACACCAAAGACAAGAAAAACAACAACCATATCCAAAATGGCAACCTCTGGCTCCAATACTTCAGAGACCTCTATAAAGACATTCCAAAGGAAGGACTAAGCCAAGAACAGGAAAACATAATGGCGAAACTAAAAGCAATGGAGGAAAAAATCAAAAACTTCCAAAACCCGGTGGATACACCTATAACACTACAGGAAGTAACCGAGAGACTCTCCTCCATAAGAAGTAGAAAAGCCGGTGGCCTGGATGGAATCCTACCAGAAATGCTGAAGTACAGCCCACCAGAAATACAGGCTGCAATGGTTAAACTCTTCAATATTGTACTGAGTGCCGGCTACTTCCCTCGTACCTGGAACCAAGGCCTCATCACACCCATCCACAAGAGTGGGGACAGGTATGACCCAGCCAACTACAGAGGCATATGCGTCAGCAGCAACCTGGGAAAACTGTTCAACAGTATCCTGAACAAGAGGATCCTCACCTTCCTCACCGAGCACAACGTCCTCAACAAGAGCCAAGCAGGGTTCATGCCGAACCACCGCACCACTGACCACATCTATACTCTGCACAGCCTCATTCAGAGACACGTCTACAATACAAAGAATGGGAAGATATACGCCTGCTTTGTGGACTTTAAAAAGGCTTTTGATTCAGTGTGGCACCCGGGCTTATTCCTGAAACTGCTGGAGAGTGGAATAGGAGGAAAGACCTACGATGTCATCAAAAGCTCCTACACCGAGAGCAGCTGCAGCGTGAGTGTGAGCGGCAAAAGAACGGCTTTTTTCCAGCAGAGCCGCGGAGTAAGACAAGGCTGCAGCCTAAGCCCAACGCTCTTCAACATCTACATCAACGAGCTGGCTACCGCCCTGGAATCCTCCTCAGCACCAGGTCTCACCCTCCACGACGCTCAGGTGAAATTCCTGCTGTATGCAGATGACCTGCTGCTGCTGTCACCAACCGAGAAAGGCCTCCAGGACAACCTGAAAATCCTAGAGAAATTCAGCTCCACCTGGGCCCTACCGGTCAACCTAAAGAAAACCAACACCATGGTGTTCCAGAGGAGAAAGAGAAGATCAGACCAACACCCATCATTTATCCTCAACAACTGCGACCTCACAGGAACGGACAAATATACCTACCTGGGCCTAGAGATTCACCGGTCAGGGAACTTCAAACAAGCCATAGAGACCCTGAAAGACAAGGCCTGCAAAACCTTCTATGCCATCCGAAGGACACTCTACCATCTGAAGCCACCAGTGAGGGTCTGGCTAAAAATCTTCGACTCCATCATCGCCCCAATCCTCCTGTATGGCAGCGAAGTCTGGGGTCCTCACACCTACCCAGACTGGTCAAAGTGGGACTCCAGTCCAACAGAAATATTCCACCTGGAATTCTGCAAGCACCTTCTCCAGGTCCATCGGAGCACCTCCAACAGTGCTTGTCGGGCCGAGCTGGGCAGATTCCCTCTACACCTGACAGTTCTAAAGAGGGCGCTGTCATTCCGGGCTCACCTGCATAGGAGCAATCCAAGCTCCCATCACCATAAAGCCCTGATACATGAAGGTGAAACAGAAAAACCAGAACCCCCGGAACAGCCCAGCCAAACCCAACCGGAGCAGAACACCAATCACAACAACCTGACAAAAGCCGGAATTAGGAAGATGGCAGATGAAGGCCAGGAGAGGTATGTCAGTGACTGGAAGAATGATATCATCAGCTCACAGAAACTGACCATGTACCGGAGCCTACAGAGAGACTACAGACTGGCGCCATATCTGGAGAAACTCCCGGACCCCAGAGACCGCCAGATCCTGAGCCGATATAGACTCAGCGCCCACAGTCTGGCCATCGAATGTGGCTGACACAGGCAGAGCTACAAGCCCAGGGAGGAAAGACTGTGCCAACACTGTGACCAGGAGGCCATAGAGGACGAAACCCACTTCCTGCTACACTGCTCCAAATACTCAGCAGTGAGGGACACTCACTTCAGGAGACTCTCACATCTCTTCCCAGACTTCATCACCATGAAGGAGGAAGAGAAAACATATATCCTGCTGGGAGAAGAAGAGAAAGCAGTGGAGATAGCAGCGCGGTATGTGAGCGAATGCCATAGACTGCGAGAAAGAGAACTATGATGCCATGGACTATAGCCCCCAACCTGGACCTGCCCCATCCACCTCCCCTATGCCATGGACTATAGCCCCCAACCTGGATCTGCCCCATCCACCTCCCCTATGCCATGGACTATAGCCCCCACAATGGATCTGCCCCATCCACCTCCCCTATGCCATGGACTATAGCCCCCAACCTGAACCTGCCCCATCCACCTCCCCTATGCCATGGACTATAGCCCCCAACCTGGATCTGCCCCATCCACCTCCCCTATGCCATGGACTATAGCCCCCAACCTGGATCTGCCCCATCCACCTCCCCCCACAGCTCCAACCCAACATCCCCACAGTCCCTATCCCTATTGCCTCTATACACTTGCTTTGGCAAAACTGATGTGTATTTGGTCCTGCCAATAAAGCTTCTTTGAATCTTGAATCTTGTGCGGTGTAATGCTCCCCCAACATCCAATATATAGCCATAGTGCGGTATAATGCTCCCCCAACATCCAATATATATCCATAGTGCGGTATAATGCTCCCACAACATCCAATATATATATCCATAGTGCGGTATAATGCTCCCCCAACATCCAATATATATCCATAGTGCGGTATAATGCTCCCCCAACATCCAATATATAGCCATAGTGCGGTATAATGCTCCCCCAACATCCAATATATAGCCATAGTGCGGTATAATGCTCCCCCAACATCCAATATATATCCATAGTGCGGTATAATGCTCCCACAACATCCAATATATATATCCATAGTGCGGTATAATGCTCCCCCAACATCCAATATATATCCATAGTGCGGTATAATGCTCCCCAAACATCCAATATATATCCATAGTGCGGTATAATGCTCCCCCAACATCCAATATATATCCATAGTGCGGTGTAATGCTCCCCCAACATCCAATATATATCCATAGTGCGGTATAAAGCTCCCCCAACATCCAATATATATCCATAGTGCGGTATAATGCTCCCCCAACATCCAATATATATCCATAGTGCGGTATAATGCTCCCCCAAGATCCAATATATATCCATAGTGCGGTGTAATGCTCCCCCAACATCCAATATATATCCATAGTGCGGTATAATGCTCCCCCAACATCCAATATATATCCATAGTACGGTATAATGCTCCCCCAACATCCAATATATATCCATAGTGCGGTATAATGCTCCTCCAACATCCAATATATATCCATAGTGCGGTGTAATGCTCCCACAACATCCAATATATATCCATAGTGCGGTATAATGCTCCCCCAAGATCCAATGTATATCCATAGTGCGGTGTAATGCTCCCCCAACATCCAATATATATCCATAGTGCGGTATAATGCTCCCCCAACATCCAATATATATCCATAGTGCGGTATAATGCTCCCCCAACATCCAATATATATCCATAGTGCGGTGTAATGCTCCCCCAACATCCAATATATATCCATAGTGCGGTATAATGCTCCCCCAACATCCAATATATATCCATAGTGCGGTATAATGCTCCCCCAACATCCAATATATATCCATAGTGCGGTGTAATGCTCCCCCAACATCCAATATATATCCATAGTGCGGTATAATGCTCCCCCAACATCCAATATATATCCATAGTGCGGTGTAATGCTCCCCCAACATCCAATATATATCCATAGTGCGGTGTAATGCTCCCCCAACATCCAATATATATCCATAGTGCGGTATAATGCTCCCCCAACATCCAATATATATCCATAGTGCGGTATAATGCTCCCCCAACATCCAATATATATCCATAGTGCGGTATAATGCTCCCCCAACATCCAATATATATCCATAGTGTGGTATAATGCTCCCCCAACATCCAATATATAGCCATAGTGCGGTGTAATGCTCCCACAACATCCAATATATAGTCATAGTGCGGTATAATGCTCCCACAACATCCAATATATATCCATAGTGCGGTATAATGCTCCCCCAACATCCAATATATATCCATAGTGCGGTGTAATGCTCCCCCAACATCCAATATATATCCATAGTGCGGTGTAATGCTCCCCCAACATCCAATATATATCCATAGTGCGGTGTAATGCTCCCCCAACATCCAATATATATCCATAGTGCGGTGTAATGCTCCCCCAACATCCAATATATATCCATAGTGCGGTATAATGCTCCCCCAACATCCAATATATATCCATAGTGCGGTGTAATGCTCCCCCAACATCCAATATATATCCATAGTGCGGTGTAATGCTCCCCCAACATCCAATATATATCCATAGTGCGGTATAATGCTCCCCCAACATCCAATATATATCCATAGTGCGGTATAATGCTCCCCCAACATCCAATATATATCCATAGTGCGGTATAATGCTCCCCCAACATCCAATATATATCCATAGTGCGGTATAATGCTCCCCCAACATCCAATGTATATCCATAGTGCGGTATAATGCTCCCCCAACATCTAATATATATCCATAGTGCGGTATAATGCTCCCCCAACATCCAATATATATCCATAGTGCGGTATAATGCTCCCCCAACATCCAATATATATCCATAGTACGGTGTAATGCTCCCCCAACATCCAATATATATCCATAGTGCGGTATAATGCTCCCCCAACATCCAATATATATCCATAGTGCGGTGTAATGCTCCCCCAACATCCAATATATATCCATAGTGCGGTGTAATGCTCCCCCAACATCCAATATATATCCATAGTGCGGTGTAATGCTCCCCCAACATCCAATATATATCCATAGTGCTGTATAATGCTCCCCCAACATCCAGTATATATCCATAGTGCGGTATAATGCTCCCACAACATCCAATATATATCCATAGTGCGGTATAATGCTCCCCCAACATCCAATATATATCCATAGTGCGGTATAATGCTCCCACAACATCCAATATATAGCCATAGTGCGGTATAATGCTCCCCCAACATCCAATATATATCCATAGTGCGGTGTAATGCTCCCCCAACATCCAATATATAGCCATAGTGCGGTGTAATGCTCCCCCAACATCCAATATATATCCATAGTGCGGTGTAATGCTCCCCCAACATCCAATATATATCCATAGTGCGGTGTAATGCTCCCCCAACATCCAATATATATCCATAGAGCGGTATAATGCTCCCCCAACATCCAATATATATCCATAGTGCGGTATAATGCTCCCCCAACATCCAATATATATCCATAGTGCGGTATAATGCTCCCCCAACATCCAATATATATCCATAGTGCGGTGTAATGCTCCCCCAACATCCAATATATATCCATAGTGCGGTATAATGCTCCCCCAACATCCAATATATATCCATAGTGCGGTGTAATGCTCCCACAACATCCAATATATATCCATAGTGCGGTATAATGCTCCCCCAACATCCAATATATATCCATAGTGCGGTGTAATGCTCCCCCAACATCCAATATATATCCATAGTGCGGTATAATGCTCCCCCAACATCCAATATATATCCATAGTGCGGTGTAATGCTCCCCCAACATCCAATATATATCCATAGTGCGGTATAATGCTCCCCCAACATCCAATATATATCCATAGTGCGGTGTAATGCTCCCACAACATCCAATATATATCCATAGTGCGGTATAATGCTCCCCCAACATCCAATATATATCCATAGTGCGGTGTAATGCTCCCCCAACATCCAATATATATCCATAGTGCGGTATAATGCTCCCCCAACATCCAATATATATCCATAGTGCGGTGTAATGCTCCCCCAACATCCAATATATATCCATAGTGCGGTATAATGCTCCCCCAACATCCAATATATATCCATAGTGCGGTATAATGCTCCCCCAACATCCAATATATATCCATAGTGCGGTGTAATGCTCCCACAACATCCAATATATATCCATAGTGCGGTATAATGCTCCCCCAACATCCAATATATATCCATAGTGCGGTATAATGCTCCCCCAACATCCAATATATAGTCATAGTGCGGTATAATGCTCCCACAACATCCAATATATATCCATAGTGCGGTATAATGCTCCCACAACATCCAATATATATCCATAGTGCGGTATAATGCTCCCCCAACATCCAATATATATCCATAGTGCGGTATAATGCTCCCCCAACATCCAATATATATCCATAGTGCGGTGTAATGCTCCCCCAACATCCAATATATATCCATAGTGCGGTATAATGCTCCCCTAACATCCAATATATAGCCATAGTGCGGTATAATGCTCCCCCAACATCCAATATATATCCATAGTGCGGTGTAATGCTCCCCCAACATCCAATATATATCCATAGTGCGGTGTAATGCTCCCCCAACATCCAATATATATCCATAGTGCGGTATAATGCTCCCCCAACATCCAATATATATCCATAGTGCGGTATAATGCTCCCCCAACATCCAATATAGGATTCAAGGATTCAAAGAAGCTTTATTGGCAGGACCAAATACACATCAGTTTTGCCAAAGCAAGTGTATAGAGGCAATAGGGATAGGGACTGAGGGGATGTTGGGTAGGAGCTGTGGGGGGAGGTGGATGGGGCAGATCCAGGTTGGGGGCTATAGTCCATGGCATAGGGGAGGTGGATGGGGCAGATCCAGGTTGGGGGCTATAGTCCATGGCATAGGGGAGGTGGATGGGGCAGGTTCAGGTTGGGGGCTATAGTCCATGGCATAGGGGAGGTGGATGGGGCAGGTCCAGGTTGGGGGCTATAGTCCATGGCATAGGGGAGGTGGATGGGGCAGATCCAGGTTGGGGGCTATAGTCCATGGCATCATAGTTCTCTTTCTCGCAGTCTATGGCATTCGCTCACATACCGCGCTGCTATCTCCACCGCTCTCTCTTCTTCTCCCAGCAAGATATATGTTTTCTCTTCCTCCTTCATGGTGATGAAGTCTGGGAAGAGATGTGAGAGTCTCCTGAAGTGAGTGTCCCTCACTGCTGAGTATTTGGAGCAGTGTAGCAGGAAGTGGGTTTCGTCCTCTATGGCCTCCTGGTCACAGTGTTGGCACAGTCTTTCCTCCCTGGGCTTGTAGCTCTGCCTGTGTCGGCCACATTCGATGGCCAGACTGTGGGCGCTGAGTCTATATCGGCTCAGGATCTGGCGGTCTCTGGGGTTCGGGAGTTTCTCCAGATATGGGGCCAGTCTGTAGTCTCTCTGTAGGCTCCGGTACATGGTCAGTTTCTGTGAGCTGATGATATCATTCTTCCAGTCACTGACATACCTCTCCTGGCCTTCATCTGCCATCTTCCTAATTCCGGCTTTTGTCAGGTTGTTGTGATTGGTGTTCTGCTCCGGTTGGGTTTGGCTGGGCTGTTCCGGGGGTTCTGGTTTTTCTGTTTCACCTTCATGTATCAGGGCTTTATGGTGATGGGAGCTTGGATTGCTCCTATGCAGGTGAGCCCGGAATGACAGCGCCCTCTTTAGAACTGTCAGGTGTAGAGGGAATCTGCCCAGCTCGGCCCGACAAGCACTGTTGGAGGTGCTCCGATGGACCTGGAGAAGGTGCTTGCAGAATTCCAGGTGGAATATTTCTGTTGGACTGGAGTCCCACTTTGACCAGTCTGGGTAGGTGTGAGGACCCCAGACTTCGCTGCCATACAGGAGGATTGGGGCGATGATGGAGTCGAAGATTTTTAGCCAGACCCTCACTGGTGGCTTCAGATGGTAGAGTGTCCTTCGGATGGCATAGAAGGTTTTGCAGGCCTTGTCTTTCAGGGTCTCTATGGCTTGTTTGAAGTTCCCTGACCGGTGAATCTCTAGGCCCAGGTAGGTATATTTGTCCGTTCCTGTGAGGTCGCAGTTGTTGAGGATAAATGATGGGTGTTGGTCTGATCTTCTCTTTCTCCTCTGGAACACCATGGTGTTGGTTTTCTTTAGGTTGACCGGTAGGGCCCAGGTGGAGCTGAATTTCTCTAGGATTTTCAGGTTGTCCTGGAGGCCTTTCTCGGTTGGTGACAGCAGCAGCAGGTCATCTGCATACAGCAGGAATTTCACCTGAGCGTCGTGGAGGGTGAGTCCTGGTGCTGAGGAGGATTCCAGGGCGGTAGCCAGCTCGTTGATGTAGATGTTGAAGAGCGTTGGGCTTAGGCTGCAGCCTTGTCTTACTCCGCGGCTCTGCTGGAAAAAAGCCGTTCTTTTGCCGCTCACACTCACGCTGCAGCTGCTCTCGGTGTAGGAGCTTTTGATGACATCGTAGGTCTTTCCTCCTATTCCACTCTCCAGCAGTTTCAGGAATAAGCCCGGGTGCCACACTGAATCAAAGGCCTTTTTAAAGTCCACAAAGCAGGCGTATATCTTCCCATTCTTTGTATTGTAGATGTGTCTCTGAATGAGGCTGTGCAGAGTATAGATGTGGTCAGTGGTGCGGTGGTTCGGCATGAACCCTGCTTGGCTCTTGTTGAGGACGTTGTGCTCGGTGAGGAAGGTGAGGATCCTCTTGTTCAGGATACTGTTGAACAGTTTTCCCAGGTTGCTGCTGACGCATATGCCTCTGTAGTTGGCTGGGTCATACCTGTCCCCACTCTTGTGGATGGGTGTGATGAGGCCTTGGTTCCAGGTACGAGGGAAGTAGCCGGCACTCAGTACAATATTGAAGAGTTTAACCATTGCAGCCTGTATTTCTGGTGGGCTGTACTTCAGCATTTCTGGTAGGATTCCATCTAGGCCACCGGCTTTTCTACTTCTTATGGAGGAGAGTCTCTCGGTTACTTCCTGTAGTGTTATAGGTGTATCCACCGGGTTTTGGAAGTTTTTGATTTTTTCCTCCATTGCTTTTAGTTTCGCCATTATGTTTTCCTGTTCTTGGCTTAGTCCTTCCTTTGGAATGTCTTTATAGAGGTCTCTGAAGTATTGGAGCCAGAGGTTGCCATTTTGGATATGGTTGTTGTTTTTCTTGTCTTTGGTGTCCATGTGGTTCCATAGTTCCCAGAAGGAGTGGTCTTGGAGGGCGTCTTGAAGTTGATTGAGCTTCGTAGAGATGTAACTCTGCTTCTTCCTCCTGAGGATGGTTTTGTACTGCTTTTGTATGGAGTCATAGGCTTCCCTCAGACCCAGGTGGTTGGGGTCTCTGTGTTTCTTGTTGGAGGCTGTTCTCAGGGTCTTCCGTACAGCTTTACATTCTCTGTCAAACCAGCCATTGACCTGTGTTTCTTTTGGTCTCTTGTAGTCGACTTTTTTAAGGTCGGACAGTCTGGCCATTGCGTAGAATATATTGTTGAGGTCCTTTGCTGCTTGGTTCACTCCCTCTGGGTTTGGCATGTACTCAAGGTTGTAGAAGTGGTGGAGCATCCGCTGTATTTCAGGTCTTCTGGAAGCTTCTTTATATCTTAGTGCCGATATTTTGGACCATTTATAGGATGGAGGCCGGGTGAAGAGGCCGCTCTGCTGTGGCTTCTGAGTGGATGGTTTCTCTGTAGATTTCATGTACAGAAGAAGTTGGCTGTGGTCTGACAGGTGCGTTTGTGGGGTGACTATGAAGGCGCTGACATCTGCCAGGTTCATGTCTGTAATGGCGTAATCAACTACACTCCTCCCTACATGGGAGTTTAGTGTATACCTTCCTAAGGAGTCACCCTTGCATCGTCCATTAAGGATATGAAGTCCTAAACTTTTACATACGTTCAGGAGCTTTCTGCCACTTTTGTTGACTGTACTGTCATAGCTGTTTCTCTCAGTGTGTACAGGGTCTTGGCCGTCATTCTCTGCTCCAAGTATGTAGATGTTTCCATCCGTGGTCAGGAAGTCTCTCTCTCTCCCTGTTCTTGCATTGAGGTCTCCAAAGATGAGAACTTTGCCCAGGGCCTGATAATGGGCGGCTTCTCTTTGTAAGATTTCGAAGCAGTCTGGATTGAAGTAGGGGGACTCTGGCGGTGGTATATAGGTGGCACAGAGGTGGACATCAGACTGACAGGTGAGGATGGAGCTGCTGATTCTGATCCATATGTGGCTGCCTCCTTTCTTCACCGGTTTGATGTACTGGTGGAGCTCCTCTTTATACCAGATCGCTACTCCTCCTGAGCCCCGGCCCTGTTTGATGTTTTTATTTTTCTGGGCATGGACCAAGAATTCCTTGTATCCAATAGGCACCAGGGATTCGTTTTCGGCTCTGGTCCATGTTTCCAGGAGGATCTGAATGTCTATATTTTTCATACTTTGTATAAAATCAGGGTCCTTTGTTTTAGATCCAAAGGTTGAGGCGTTGAGACCCTGGATATTCCAGCTGCTGATTGTAAGTGAAGACATTCTTCTGTGTGGTTTGTGTGTATATACCTTGTAATGAGTATGGCTGTGTGGGACAAACTGGATTTCTGATAGTTTTATAGTGGTGCTTGGTTCCATCCGGTCACATTATTATTCTGCGCAGTGCATTGAGCAGGTTTATTATCTCATCCCTATCTCTGCTCTGCATGTATCTGTGTGGGCTTGGTGGTGTCCTCGGTGGAGGTCTCCACCTCCGATGGTCTGACACTGGGTGAAGAGCTTTGTTTCCAGCTCCAGGAGGTAGCCTTGGGGTTTTCTGCTTTATCGTTCTCGGGGGTCTTTCAGTGTGATTATGGCCACTGTTGAATCCAGGCCCGGGGTCTCTGTTTAGCACGATGTCCTTCAGCTCTTTGGCCAGGAGGCTGACCCCTTGTTTGTTGAGGTGTTTATCATCGTGCAGGTGACTGTTGTTTATGGAGAGGTGTTGTGCCAATATATATCCATAGTGCGGTGTAATGCTCCCCCAACATCCAATATATATCCATAGTGCGGTGTAATGCTCCCCCAACATCCAATATATATCCATAGTGCGGTGTAATGCTCCCCCAACATCCAATATATATCCATAGTGCGGTATAATGCTCCCCCAACATCCAATATATATCCATAGTGCGGTATAATGCTCCCACAACATCAATATATATCCATAGTGCGGTGTAATGCTCCCCCAACATCCAATATATATCCATAGTGCGGTGTAATGCTCCCCCAACATCCAATATATATCCATAGTGCGGTATAATGCTCCCCCAACATCCAATATATATCCATAGTGCGGTGTAATGCTCCCCCAACATCCAATATATATCCATAGTGCGGTGTAATGCTCCCCCAACATCCAATATATATCCATAGTGCGGTGTAATGCTCCCCCAACATCCAATATATATCCATAGTGCTGTATAATGCTCCCCCAACATCCAGTATATATCCATAGTGCGGTATAATGCTCCCCCAACATCCAATATATATCCATAGTGCGGTGTAATGCTCCCCCAACATCCAATATATATCCATAGTGCGGTATAATGCTCCCACAACA
The DNA here is from genome assembly GCF_032444005.1 of Ranitomeya imitator. Taxonomy (NCBI): domain Eukaryota; kingdom Metazoa; phylum Chordata; class Amphibia; order Anura; family Dendrobatidae; genus Ranitomeya; species Ranitomeya imitator. The sequence continues at coordinate 16,182,228 of NC_091282.1, forward strand.
TCCAATATATATCCATAGTGCGGTATAATGCTCCCCCAACATCCAATATATATCCATAGTGTGGTATAATGCTCCCACAACATCCAATATATATCCATAGTGTGGTGTAATGCTCCCCCAACATCCAATATATATCCATAGTGCGGTGTAATGCTCCCCCAACATCCAATATATATCCATAGTGCGGTATAATGCTCCCCCAACATCCAATATATAGCCATAGTGCGGTATAATGCTCCCACAACATCCAATATATATCCATAGTGCGGTGTAATGCTCCCCCAACATCCAATATATATCCATAGTGCGGTGTAATGCTCCCACAACATCCAATATATATCCATAGTGCGGTATAATGCTCCCACAACATCCAATATATATCCATAGTGCGGTATAATGCTCCCCCAACATCCAATATATATCCATAGTGCGGTATAATGCTCCCCCAACATCCAATATATATCCATAGTGCGGTGTAATGCTCCCCCAACATCCAATATATATCCATAGTGCGGTGTAATGCTCCCCCAACATCCAATATATATCCATAGTGCGGTATAATGCTCCCCCAACATCCAATATATATCCATAGTGCGGTGTAATGCTCCCCCAACATCCAATATATAGCCATAGTGCGGTATAATGCTCCCCCAACATCCAATATATATCCATAGTGCGGTGTAATGCTCCCCCAACATCCAATATATAGCCATAGTGCGGTATAATGCTCCCCCAACATCCAATATATATCCATAGTGCGGTGTAATGCTCCCCCAACATCCAATATATATCCATAGAGCGGTATAATGCTCCCCCAACATCCAATATATATCCATAGTGCGGTATAATGCTCCCCCAACATCCATATATATCCATAGTGCGGTGTAATGCTCCCCCAACATCCAATATATATCCATAGTGCGGTGTAATGCTCCCACAACATCCAATATATATCCATAGTGCGGTATAATGCTCCCCCAACATCCAATATATATCCATAGTGCGGTGTAATGCTCCCCCAACATCCAATATATATCCATAGTGCGGTGTAATGCTCCCCCAACATCCAATATATATCCATAGTGCGGTATAATGCTCCCCCAACATCCAATATATAGCCATAGTGCGGTATAATGCTCCCCCAACATCCAATATATATCCATAGTGCGGTGTAATGCTCCCCCAACATCCAATATATATCCATAGTGCGGTATAATGCTCCCCCAACATCCAATATATAGCCATAGTGCGGTATAATGCTCCCCCAACATCCAATATATATCCATAGTGCGGTGTAATGCTCCCCCAACATCCAATATATATCCATAGAGCGGTATAATGCTCCCCCAACATCCAATATATATCCATAGTGCGGTATAATGCTCCCCCAACATCCATATATATCCATAGTGCGGTGTAATGCTCCCCCAACATCCAATATATATCCATAGTGCGGTGTAATGCTCCCACAACATCCAATATATATCCATAGTGCGGTATAATGCTCCCCCAACATCCAATATATATCCATAGTGCGGTGTAATGCTCCCCCAACATCCAATATATATCCATAGTGCGGTATAATGCTCCCCCAACATCCAATATATATCCATAGTGCGGTGTAATGCTCCCCCAACATCCAATATATATCCATAGTGCGGTATAATGCTCCCCCAACATCCAATATATATCCATAGTGCGGTATAATGCTCCCCCAACATCCAATATATATCCATAGTGCGGTGTAATGCTCCCCCAACATCCAATATATATCCATAGTGCGGTATAATGCTCCCCCAACATCCAATATATATCCATAGTGCGGTGTAATGCTCCCCCAACATCCAATATATATCCATAGTGCGGTATAATGCTCCCCCAACATCCAATATATATCCATAGTGCGGTATAATGCTCCCCCAACATCCAATATATATCCATAGTGCGGTGTAATGCTCCCACAACATCCAATATATATCCATAGTGCGGTATAATGCTCCCCCAACATCCAATATATATCCATAGTGCGGTATAATGCTCCCCCAACATCCAATATATATCCATAGTGCGGTATAATGCCCCCCCAACATCCAATATATATCCATAGTGCGGTATAATGCTCCCACAACATCCAATATATAGTCATAGTGCGGTATAATGCTCCCACAACATCCAATATATATCCATAGTGCGGTATAATGCTCCCACAACATCCAATATATATCCATAGTGCGGTATAATGCTCCCCCAACATCCAATATATATCCATAGTGCGGTATAATGCTCCCCCAACATCCAATATATAGCCATAGTGCGGTATAATGCTCCCCCAACATCCAATATATATCCATAGTGCGGTATAATGCTCCCACAACATCCAATATATATCCATAGTGCGGTATAATGCTCCCCCAACATCCAATATATATCCATAGTGCGGTATAATGCTCCCACAACATCCAATATATATCCATAGTGCGGTATAATGCTCCCACAACATCCAATATATATCCATAGTGCGGTATAATGCTCCCACAACATCCAATATATATCCATAGTGCGGTATAATGCTCCCACAACATCCAATATATATCCATAGTGCGGTATAATGCTCCCCCAACATCCAATATATAGCCATAGTGCGGTATAATGCTCCCCCAACATCCAATATATATCCATAGTGCGGTATAATGCTCCCCCAACATCCAATATATATCAATAGTGCGGTATAATGCTCCCACAACATCCAATATATATCCATAGTGCGGTATAATGCTCCCCCAACATCCAATATATATCCATAGTGCGGTATAATGCTCCCCCAACATCCAATATATAGCCATAGTGCGGTATAATGCTCCCCCAACATCCAATATATATCCATAGTGCGGTATAATGCTCCCACAACATCCAATATATATCCATAGTGCGGTATAATGCTCCCCCAACATCCAATATATATCCATAGTGCGGTATAATGCTCCCCCAACATCCAATATATATCCATAGTGCGGTATAATGCTCCCACAACATCCAATATATATCCATAGTGCGGTATAATGCTCCCCCAACATCCAATATATAGCCATAGTGCGGTATAATGCTCCCCCAACATCCAATATATATCCATAGTGCGGTATAATGCTCCCCCAACATCCAATATATATCCATAGTGCGGTATAATGCTCCCCCAACATCCAATATATATCCATAGTGCGGTGTAATGCTCCCCCAACATCCAATATATATCCATAGTGCGGTATAATGCTCCCCCAACATCCAATGTATATCCATAGTGCGGTATAATGCTCCCCCAACATCCAATATATATCCATAGTGCGGTGTAATGCTCCCCCAACATCCAATATATATCCATAGTGCGGTATAATGCTCCCCCAACATCCAATATATATCCATAGTGCGGTATAATGCTCCCCCAACATCCAATGTATATCCATAGTGCGGTATAATGCTCCCCCAACATCCAATATATATCCATAGTGCGGTATAATGCTCCCACAACATCCAATATATATCCATAGTGCGGTATAATGCTCCCCCAACATCCAATATATATCCATAGTGCGGTATAATGCTCCCCCAACATCCAATATATATCCATAGTGCGGTATAATGCTCCCCCAACATCCAATATATATCCATAGTGCGGTGTAATGCTCCCCCAACATCCAATATATAGCCATAGTGCGGTATAATGCTCCCCCAACATCCAATATATATCCATAGTGCGGTATAATGCTCCCACAACATCCAATATATATCCATAGTGCGGTATAATGCTCCCCCAACATCCAATATATATCCATAGTGCGGTATAATGCTCCCACAACATCCAATATATATCCATAGTGCGGTGTAATGCTCCCCCAACATCCAATATATATCCATAGTGCGGTATAATGCTCCCCCAACATCCAATATATATCCATAGTGCGGTATAATGCTCCCCCAACATCCAATATATATCCATAGTGCGGTGTAATGCTCCCCCAACATCCAATATATATCCATAGTGCGGTGTAATGCTCCCCCAACATCCAATATATAGCCATAGTGCGGTGTAATGCTCCCACAACATCCAATATATATCCATAGTGCGGTATAATGCTCCCACAACATCCAATATATATCCATAGTGCGGTATAATGCTCCCACAACATCCAATATATATCCATAGTGCGGTATAATGCTCCCACAACATCCAATATATATCCATAGTGTGGTATAATGCTCCCACAACATCCAATATATATCCATAGTGCGGTGTAATGCTCCCCCAACATCCAATATATATCCATAGTGCTGTATAATGCTCCCCCAACATCCAATATATATCCATAGTGCGGTATAATGCTCCCCCAACATCCAATATATATCCATAGTGCGGTATAATGCTCCCCCAACATCCAATATATATCCATAGTGCGGTGTAATGCTCCCACAACATCCAATATATATCCATAGTGCTGTATAATGCTCCCCCAACATCCAATATATATCCATAGTGCGGTATAATGTATGGCCAGATCAGTATATATCTTTACTTATCGCTGGGTAAAGATCACCCCCTATTTAGTAACATATCCAATCCATAGACCTACAGAACACAGCTAGACAACACACAGCAGCTAGCAGGAAAGATTCCTAGGTTGTTTCTTTCCCTGCGATGAGCAGGAGGAGGCGGCAGGATGAGCTCAGCTGAATATCCGGAGGCTGGAAGGCGGGGGGCGGGGGACGTGGGTGCGAGTCTGAGACACGCAGTGCGCATGCCCAGGAATCCCAGTCACACACTGTGCATAATGCATAACACAGTGCGGGGCAGGGAGTCCCGAGGTGGGTGGCCGCACTGCCAGCACAGGCGCAGTCTGACAGCCAGAGCTTACTGCGCCTGCCCCGCAAGTATTTACACAGCGCCGGCGCCGGATTTGAAAAGAAAACAGCGTGCAGGGGGCGGCAACCATCGCCCCAGAAGATGTGAGTGACGGCTGTTGGGCACTTCACAGAGGAGGCTTCAGACCCGCCTCCGTGGACAAAGACAGGTATTTCTGCAGAGTTTCAAAACGCTTTATTTTAATAATACCTGAACACAAAACTAAAAGAGCCACCTTGTTAGAATGCAGCATTACTGCTGCACAAGGTGGCTTTTTTAGTTTATAACGGCTGCAGGGGGGTGACAGTGGCCCTTTAAATAGGTTCCAGGGGTACACAGGCAGCATTGGTGTTGTCAGCGGAGGAGTATTGGAAGGAGGGACCGCAGACAGACTAGGCCTAAAATAAGAAAAGTAGGCTCTATCCAGGTTTAAATAGGTTCCAGGGGTACACGGGCAGCATTGGTGTGGTCACCGGAGGACAATTGGAAGGAGGGACCGCAGACAGACTAGGCCTAAAATAAGAAAAGTAGGCTCTGTGCAGGTTTAAATAGGTTCCAGGGGTACACAGGCAGCATTGGTGTGGTCAGCGGAGGACAATTTGAAGGAGTGTCTGACACAGTTAGTACTCCAAAATAATAAATAGATGTTAATGTCTAAAATAAATAAACAGGTGGAATACTTAGGTACAGGGGTGGGCTCCTTTGCTGACTTTCAGACATTGGTATTTGGCGTAAAGTATTTACTGGTGTAAATGTAGGACAGGGCCCCTGAATATTTTAACTAGCATCATACAAATTGGTATTGCCAGTGCCATTGAAGGATTTAATCGCATAGACTAAACTGGTGGAGCAGTGAGAGATAATTTTGCAAGTGGTAGAGCACTGTTTGAGCTGGGGGGAGGAACACTCTCTCGTGGTCGGCGGTACTGGCCCAGTGCCCGTCATGTTACAACGGTGTGTCTGACGTTGGGTGTGCACCACCACCGCCAGAGGCACTTCACTGTACTATGAGGGACCCTGTGCCAGTGCCGTCGCCCAAAAGTGGGCACACCCACCTCTTCAGACAAACGGCACTCTCACGGGTGCTTGCGCCAAGTGGTGACCACGGCCCCGTGGGGGGAGTCAGCCCATTTAGGGAGGTGTAAACATGTTTTATTCTGGACATACAGCAGCTGCAAATTAAGAGATTGGAACAGTCAGTGAGACCAGTCCAAAAGCAAGACCTTTTTACAGGAAAGCTAGGTGTCAGCCGGGAAAGGTGGGGCAAAATCATTAGAAATCCATGAGTGGTTCATTTTAATGAAGGTTAGATCATCAACATTTTGGGTAGCCAGATGAGTCCTTTTTTCAGTCAGTATTGAACCAGCAGCACTGAATACTCTTTCTGATAGCACACTAGCTGCTGGGCAAGCAAGCTCCTGCAATGCATATTCGGCCAATTCAGGCCAGGTGGCTATTTTGGATGCCCAGTAATCAAATGGGAATGACAGGTGAGGGAGAACATCGATAAGGGAGGAAAAATAGTTAGTAAATATACTGGACAAATGTTGTCTCCTGTCACTTTGAATTGATGCTGCAGTACCTGTCCTGTCTGCGGTCATTGCAAAATCACTCCACAACCTGGTCAGAAAACCCCTCTGTCCAACGCCACTTCTGATTTGTGCACCTCTAACACCTCTGCCCTGTTGCCCCCTGCAGCTCGTGTGAGAACCATCACCGCCGCTGTGTGCTGGGAATGCCTGAATCAAACGGTCTACAAGAGTTGCTTGTTTGGTAGCCAATATTTGTTCAAGTTTCTCATGTGGCATGATATTTTGCAATTTCCCTTTATACTGTGGATCCAGGAGGCAGGCCAACCAGTAATAGTCATCGGTCATCATTTTTATAAGGGGGGGGGGGGGTCCCTTTTTAGGATACGCAAGGCATAATCCGCCATGTGGGCCAATGTTCCATGTGTCAATTCAATGCTTGTGCTGGGTTGAGGAGCACTTTCTGGCAAATCAACTTCACTTGTCTCCATCAAAAACCCTTACCCTGGCCTTGAAACGCCACCGGGTTTCTATTGCCCCCTGAGAAGCTTCCTCATCCAAAAAATATTCATCCCCATCATCCTCCTCGTCCTCCTCCTCTTCGCCCGCCACCTCGTCCAGTAGACTTCCCTGACCAGACAATGGCTGACTGTTATCAAGGCTTCCCTCGTCCTCGGCTGCAGACGCCTGCTCCTTTATGTGCGTCAAACTTTGCCTCAGCAGACACATTAGGGGATGCTCATGCTTATTATGGCGTCGTCTGCACTAACCAGGTGTGTGCATTCCTCAAAACACTGAAGGACTTGACACAGGTCTTGTAGCTTCGACCACTGCACACCTGACAACTCCATGTCTGCCATCCAACTGCCTGCCCGTGTATGTGTATCCTCCCACAAATACATAACAGCACGCCTCTGTTCACACAGCCTCTGAAGCATGTGCAGTGTGGAGTTCCACCTTGTTGCAACGTCGATGATTAGGCGATGCTGGGAAAGCTTCAAAGATCGCTGATGGTTCTGCATACGGCTGGAGTGTACGGGCGAACGGCGGATGTGCGAGCAAAGTCTGCGCACCTTCAGGAGCAGGTCGGGTAACCCCGGATAACTTTTCAGGAAGCACTGCACCACCAGGTTCAAGGTGTGAGCCAGGCAAGGAATGTGTTTCAGTTGTGAAAGGGCTATGGCAGCCATAAAATTCCTTCCATTATCACTCACTACCTTGCCTGCCTCAAGATGTACACTGCCCAGCCATGACTGAGTTTCTTGCTGCAAGAACTCAGACAGAACTTCCACAGTGTGTCTGTTGTCGCCCAAACACTTCATTGCCAACACAGCCTGCTGACGCTTGCCACTAGCTGTTCCATAATGGGACACCTCGTGTGCAACAGTGGCAGCTTCAGATGGAGTGGTCGTGCGACTGCGGTCTGTGGACGAGCTCTCGCTTCTGCTGGAGGAGGAGGGGGGGCGAATGCCTACAGCTGTTTCCTAGACCGTGGGCTAGGCAGAACTGTCCCAATATGGCTGTCCCCTGTGGACCCTGCATCCACCACATTAACCCACTGTGCCGTGAGGGACACGTAACGTCCCTGGCCATGTCTACTGGTCCATGCATCTGTTGTCAGGTGCACCTTTCTACTCACAGATTTCCTGAGTGCATGGACAATGCAGTGTTTTACATGCTGGTGGAGGGCTGGGATGGCTTTTCTCGAAAAGAAGTGTCGACTGGGTAGCTCGTAGCGTGGTACAGCGTAGTCCATCAGGGCTTTGAAAGCTTTGCTTTCAACTAACCGGTAGGGCATCATCTCTAACAAGATTAGTCTAGCAATGTGGGCATTCAAACCCTGTGTACGTGGATGAGAGGATGAGTACTTCCTTTTCCTAACGAGAGTCTCTTGTAGGGTGAGCTGGACTGGAGAGCTGCATATGGTGGAACTAGCGGGGGTGCCGGTGGACATGGCAGACAGAGAGGGTTGGTGATGGTATTCTTGCTGTTGGCATACATACAGTGTTTCCTACCACGAACCTGGTGATTCCCTGACTGCTTTGGCCTTGCAACGAAACCTCCACATTTGCTGCAGGTGGTGTGGTAAACGGTGGGCTTACAGTGAGGGAAGGAATGTAGCGTTGCTGACTAGCTTCATTGGGAGAGGGTGCAACAACGTTACGGGACGTTTGGTAGTTAGTCCAGGCTTGCAAGTGCATGGTGGTTAAATGTCCGCATGCAACTTGTATTTAGATTTTTTACATTCTGACCTCTGCTGAAGGTCCTTGAGCATTTCTTACAGATGACTTTGCACTGATCATTTGGATCTTGTTTAAAAAAGTGCCAGACTGCACTCTTCCTACTATCGGATACCTTTTCAGGCATTGCACACTGAGCTACTTTAACCGGATAGCCACGCTGTCCTCTATCTGTTTTTGGTTTTGACACACGTTTTTGGCCAGATACGGACCTGCCAGATGGAAGCTGTTGCGATGTTGATGCCTGCTGCGGCTCCTCTGCTTCAGAGCTACTGCCGGCGGCACCCTGTTCCCCCAATGGCTGCCAATCGGGATCAACAACTGGGTCATCCTTCACCTCCTCTTCTATGTCCTGTGCACCTTCCTCTGTGTCACCATGTAAGCCGGTGCTATAGCGTTCGGGACGGGGCACCATAGTCTCATCTGGGTCAGATTCTGGCTCAGTACACTGCGAGGGCAATGTTGTGATCTGAGTCAATGGAACAGCATATTAATCTAGCTGTGGCTGTGCATCTGTGCACTCCATGTCCGATTCATCTTGTAATGGGCATGGCTTGTTAACAATTTCCCTTTCTAACCCAGGCACGGTATGTGTAAAGAGCTCCATGGAGTAACCCGTTGTGTTGCCCGACGCATCCTTCTCTGTTGTTCTGGGTGAAGGACACAAGGAAGCGACTTGTTCCTGACCGGGAGCATCCACTGAAGACGCACTTCTTTTAAATTTTGCACTTTCCGAAGAGGAGGCGAAAGAGCTAGAGGCAGAGTCAGCAAGGAAAGCAAAAACTTGTTCCTGCTGCTCCTGCATTAAAAGACTCCCAGAAAAGCGAGCGTTCGAGGCCTTGTGTAGCCAGACGATGACGCTGGCTCAACAACTCGAGACTTAGGTGCTATATTGCTTTTCCCACGACCACCTGATGCTCCACCACCACTACCATCATCACCAGCTGGCAATGGCCGACCACGGCCACGACCTCTTCCACCAGACTTTCTCATTCTTGGAAAAATGTAACCAAACTAACAAACGTTATATGGTACTGTAAAACCAGTTAGAAGGTGTACATAAACTTGTTGTGAGTTTAAATCTCCCTTTATAGGTGTGTGAGACAGCAGGAAAAAATCAGGCCTACTGTATTACACAACAGTTGGACTGGCACAAAGTGGATGATAGATGCCACAAACAGGACTGACACAGATGCACTCAGTGGCAATACAAATCTCCCTTTTTTATGTGTGGGAGACAGCTGGAAAAAATCAGGCCCACTGTATTACACTACAGGTTGAGTGGCAGAAAGTGGTTGGCAGATATATCAAAAAATACAAGGGCTGTAGTAGAATTTCAATCTCCCTACAATGATCAAAGGACAGGTATGGCAGCAATAAAAAGGACTGCTGCACACAAGAGTGTGGACAAAGAAACAAGAGAACTGTGCAGAAAAGGAGCAACAGGATTTTTGCTTTGAAAAAAGCAGTTGGTTTGCACAGCGGCGTACAAACAGCAATGCAGCTATCAGGGAGCCTTATAAGGCAGCCTAATAAGCTACAGAGCTGATGCACCCCAAAAAAAAACCTCCACTGTCCCTGCAAAGAAAACGTGGTGTTGGACAGTGGAAATCGCTACAGCACAAGCGGTTTGGGGGTTCATATTCCCTTCCTAACAATATCCCTGCTTCAGACGAAGCTACAGCAACCTCTCCCTATGCTCAGATCGGCAGAAGTAGGATGGCGGTCGGCGTGCACGCCCCTTTATAGCCCCTGTGACACCGCAAAAAGCAAGCCAATCACTGCCATGCCCTTCTCTAAGATGGTGGGGACCGAGACCTATGTCATCACGCTGCCCACAATCTGCGTCCACCTTCATTGGCTGAGAAATGGCGCTAAACGTGTCATATGAAACGCGACTTTGGCGCGAAGATCGCCGACCACGTGGCCGATCCCACACTGGGATCGGCTCGGGTTTCACGAAACCTGACTTTGCCGAAAGTCGGTGACTTATGAAATTGACCGATCCGTTTCGCTCAACCCTAAATAAATGTTGAAAAAAATGGGGCTCTGGATTGCTTTGTACTAAAATTTGCAGGTTTAAGGTGCCAAACAAAAACAATCATGGCCACGGATGCCTGCAGCTAGGTATATATAAAATACGCAGCAGCAGACAGTAATGGAGCCTTTTGATGTATGCAGGGAGATCTATAGACTCACATACAGTGCCTGCAGGCCTTGCAGTGATGTAGATATGTGCACATAGACTCCCCTGCCTGCCTAGCACAATGATCTATATACCCCCGAAATAGCCCTAAAAAGTACTGTTGGTTTATCAGGATTTGTGGATTGAACACTAGTAGACCCACACTAACTAATAGAAGAATAGATCTGACCCTATCTCAGCAGTAGCGCTCCCTACACTAACTGAGTCCGGAGCAGAGTGCGCCGAGCAGGGCGGTGCCTGGTCTCATATAGACCTGATGACACTGTGCTGCCAGCCAATCACTGTAATACCACAACAAAGATGGCTGCGGTATTACAGTGCATGGCAGACAATCCCTGCAGGTTCATTGGCTCTGTAAAGAACTCCAAAATTGCAGGGCGGAGACACAAGCTCCTGCCTAATAATTCCGGAAATGCTCGGTGCTCACCGAGTACTCCAAGCACAATGATACTCGGGCAAGTACAGAGTACTGGCGAGCATGTTCGCTCATCAGTGATCACTAGTGGTGGATGATGAGACTTGGAGGAAGGCCTTATTAAAAACTAGGCCCAATGTAAAGGAGTGTGTCTCCTACACTTGTAATGCCCATACACGAAGTGCATGGGCTGACAAACGTTTCCCCATGGGGGGGGGGGGGGGGAATACATTTTTTAAAATATTTTAGGGGCATCATAGACACCCTTGCACAAAAAATGAGTGACTTTTGCATCACGGAATACATTCACCCTGGTGTTCGTATGTTTGTGGAGGATGAGGATAACACGAAACAGACCAAATCAGGAAGCGCATATCCATGTGTGGTTGTGAAGACGTGCATGAGAATACACCTCCACAAAAAAAACAATGTATTTGAGGTTATGTTTTGTTGTTTTCACTTGGTGGTGTACAGAAGTCTTGCCCAATCCAGCCCTTGATCATTTTTATGAGATACTGTAGAGATTTAAGCTCAAATGCACTCTAAAAATAACCAGATTGGTGCTCTTAAAGGGAACCTGTCACCCCAAAAATCAAAGATGAGCTGCGGCCACCGGCATCAGGGGCTTATCTACAGAATTCTGTAGTGCTGTAGGTAAGCCCCCAATGTATCCTGAAAGATGAGAAAAAGAGGTTAATTATACTCACCCAGGGGCGGTCTTGCTGTGGTCCAGGTCCAATGGGCATCGCGGACCGGTCCAGCGCCTCCTATCGTCTTTCGATGACGTCCTCTTGTCTTCACACCGCAGCTCCGGCGCAGGCGTACTTTGCTCTGTTGTGCGCAGGCGCTGGGCCTCTCTGACCTTTCCTGGCACCTGCGCACTGCAGTACTTTGCTCTGCCCTCAACAGAGCAGACAAAGTACGCCTGCGGCGTGAAGACTAGAAGAGGATCTTAAAAAGATGGGAGGCGCTGGACCGGACCGCGACACCCATCAGACCCGGACCGCAGCGGGACCGTCCCTGGGTGAGTATAATCTAACCTCTTTTTCTCATCTTTCAGGTTACATCGGGGGCTTATCTACAGCATTACAGAATTCTGTAGATAAGCCCCTGATGCCGGTGGCCGCAGCTCATCTTTGATTTTTGGGGTGACAGGTTCCCTTTAAGGAAAAATAAAGTCACTATAATCAAGACTACCTTAAGCATTCAAAATATATCCAAAAAGACTCTGTCCATATGATGGAAAAGAAAATAGTTTGCAGCTTATTGTGGTTCGTAGCCGAACAATGAATAAACAGAAATAATATTCCCAACGTTTCGGCCTTTATGGCCTTTTTCAAGGAATTTTTCTAAAGAGAAAAATATTAAGAATTCACCATATAACCGGTATGATGGATCTTACAAATATATACAGTACAGACCAAAAGTTTGGACACACCTCATTTAAAGATTTTTCTGTATTTTCATGACTATGAAAATTGTACATTCACACTGAAGGCATCAAAACTATGAATTAACACATGTGCGCAAAGCAGTCATCAAAGCAAAAGGTGGCTACTTTGAAGAATCTAGAATATAAGACATAATTTCATTAACACATGTGGAATTATATATTTAACAAAAAAGTGTGAAACAAATGAAATTATGTCTTATATGTTTATCCTTCCATGGGCTCCTTCTCACTTACTAGAAATATGTCCGAGTCTCGCAGGTTAAAACCCTGCTGTGGCGCCGGCACTCCAGAGCGGAGCATGCAGCTCCATGTATTGCTGTGCGGCTCCACGCTCCACTCTGGAGTGCCGGCGCCACAGCAGGGTTTTAACCTGCGAGACTCGGACGTATTTCTAGTAAGTGAGAAGGAGCCCATAGAAGGATAAACATTTAAGAGCTACATTGTGGGGAATAGAGGGATACAGTCTAATTACATCACACGACAACCATGTGAAACCAGCCTCCCACTGAAAAGCATGCATCATGGTAACCACTGCCTTCGTGTCACATATATGGCTAGGAGTCAAAGAAACTAGTGGCTGGAGATGTGCATCCAACCACTCAGCCAGCCTTTCACACAGTGCACCATTCCCCGCCACTATGGGTCTCATAGGAGCTGGAAATATATTTTTATGAATTTTTGGTAGGGACTAGTATACTGGAATGACAGGGTGGTCCAAATAGCAATATCTTTATTTTTTCTTTCAAAGCTCCAGTTGTTGCACCTTCCTGGAGTAAATTTAGAAGTTCACCGTTAAATCTCACAGTAGGATTTTCTTTTAATTCCAAATAAACATCCGGATTCTCTAGATCTCTAAGGTTTAGGATTTTAGACAGTCCAGCATTAATCACCACAATCGCCCCACCTTTGTCCGCATTTTTAATTAGAAGATCTTTATTTTGTGCTAATTGATCTAACGTTATTTTTTCTTTTCTACTCAAATTGCCCTTGGATTTGTTTGTTGTATTTTTACTCAATTCAATCCGTTCCAATTCAACAACCTCTTGGAATTTATCCAGGATTGCTGGTCTTGACTTCAGCGGATAATAATCCCTATTAGATGTTAGGAACTTAAAGGGACTCTGTCACCTGAATTTGGCGGGACTGGTTTTGGGTCATATGGGCGGAGTTTTCGGGTGTTTGATTCACCCTTTCCTTACCCGCTGGCTGCAATATTGGATTGAAGTTCATTCTCTGTCCTCCGTGGTACACACCTGCGCAAAGCAATCTTGCCTTGTGCAGGCGTGTACTATGGAAAAAGGATATTTCTTATTGTTTTTTCTCTCTCGGCTTTCTAAGAATGGGACGAGGGGTTTTGTTCCACTCATAAACCATGTTGTTTTTATAGTCCTCCAAATCCCTTTTAAACTTTCTTCGCTTCGTTTCAGTTATTGTGTTTTCAAGTTTAATAAAATTTTTATCCATTGTTCGTTGTAATTTTTTATGTTCCTCGTTTTGAAAGGATTTAGTTTGATCTTGTAGGGATTTAAAGGGATCATATTACCCCCAAAATCAATGGTGAGCTAAGCCCACCTGCATCAGGGGCTTATCTACAGCATTTTGCAATGCTGTAGATACAGTTAGGTCTATATATATTTGGACAGAGACAACATTTTTCTAATTTTGGTTCTAGACATTACCACAATGAATTTTAAACAGAACAATTCAGATGCAGTTGAAGTTCAGACTTTCAGCTTTCATTTGAGGGCATCCACATTAACATTGGAAGAAGGGTTTAGGAGTTTCAGCTCCTTAACATGTGCCATCCTGTTTTTAAAGGGACCAAAAGTAATTGGACAATTGACTCCAAGGCTATTTCATGGACGGGTGTGGGCAATCCCTTCGTTATGTCATTCTCAATTAAGCCGATAGAAGGCCTGGAGTTGATTTGAGGTGTGGTGCTGCATTTGGAAGGTTTTGCTGTGTAGTAAACATGCGGTCAAAGGAGCTCTCCATGCAGGTGAAACAAGCCATCCTTAAGCTGCGAAAACAGAAAAAACCCATCCGAGAAATAGCTACAATATTAGGAGTGGCAAAATCTACAGTTTGGTACATCCTGAGAAATAAAGAAAGCACTGGTGAACGCCTCAATGCAAAAAGACCTGTGCGCCCACGTAAGACAACAGTGGTGGATGATCGCAGAATAATCTCCATGGTGAAGAGAAACCCCTTCACAACAGCCAACCAAGTGACCAACACTCTCCAGGAGGTCGGCGTATCAATATCCAAATCTACCATAAAGAGAAGACTGCATGAAAGTAAATACAGAGGGTTCACTGCACGGTGCAGCCACTAATAAGCATCAAGAATAAAAAGGCTACACTGGACTTTGCTTAAAAAAAATCTAAAAAAGCCGCACAGTTCTGGAAGAACATTCTTTGGACATATGAAACCAAGATCAACCTCTACCAGAATGATGGAAAGAGAAAAGTATGGCGAAGGCGTGGTACAGCTCATGATCCAAAGCATACCACATCATCTGTAACACACGGTGGAGGCAGTGTGATGGCGCGGGCATGCATGGCTGCCAATGGCACTGGGTCATTAGTGATTATTGATGATGTGACACAGGACAGAAGAATGAATTCTGAGGTCTTCAGAGCCACCATACTGTGCTCAGATCCCGCCAAATGCAGCCAAACTGATTGGTCGTCGTTTCATACTACAGATGGACAATGACCCAAAACATAAAGCCAAAGCAACCCAGGAGTTTACTAAAGCAAAGAAGTGGAATATTCTTGAATAGCCAAGTCAGTCACCTGATCTCAACCCAATTGAGCAGCATTTCACTTGTTAAAGACTAAACTTCAGACAGAAAGGCGCAGAAACAAACAGAAACTGAAAACCACCGCAGTGAAGGCCTGGCAGAGCATCAAAAAGGAGGAGACACAGCGTCTGGTGATGTCCATGAGTTCAAGACTTCAGGCAGTCATTGCCAACAAAGGGTTTTCAACCAAGTACTAGAAATTAACATTTTATTTAAAATTATTTAATCTGCCCAATTACTTTTGGTCCCTTTAAAAACAGGGTGGCAAATGTTAAGGAGCTGAAACTCCTAAAACCTTCATCCAATTTTAATGTGGATACCCTCAAATGAAAGTTGAAAGTCTGAACTTCAACTGCATCTGAATTGTTTTGTTTAAAATTCATTGTGGTAATGTCTATAACCAAAATTAGAAAAATGTTGTCTCTCTCCAAATATATATGGACTTAACTGTACTTGCAGTAAAATTGTCTCTCATCCACTTTCTGGGCTCTTTTCGATCCCACCACGTATGCGTGTTCTCGGACAATCAGGTGGTGGTGGCATACCTAAACCACCAGGGGGGCACCAGATCTCGGGCTTTGATGGAGGTAACAAAATCCATCCTTTATCTGGCAGAGAGCAGTTTAGAGTCATTGACAGCTCTCCACATAAAAGGCACAGAGAACCGAACACGCCTAAAACATTGGGAGTGGGATCTAAATCAGTATTCAATCAGATTGTACAGCTTTGGGGTAGAACCAGAAATAGACCTATTCGTGAATAGTCGGAATCGGAAAATAGAAGCCTTCTGCTCAATCGATCCCTGGGGGACCCAGTAGCTCTAGATGCCTTCACAATACCCTGGGATTACCATCTGGCTGATGCTTTTCTGCCAATAGCTCTAATACCCTTAGTGTTGAGGAAAATTCGGGAGGACAATGCAAGGGTTATTGTAATAGCACCTTTCTGTCCACGAAGAATATGGTTTTCGTGGCTGAAGATTATGTCCATCTCAGACCCTTGGGTCCTGCCGGACACTCCAGACCTTTTGTCCCAGGGGCCAGTGTATCATCAACACATAAAAAACTTACACATGACAGCTTGGCATTTGAGAGGGAACTCCTAAGCCGTAGGGGTTTCTCTTCAAACTTAGTATCCACCATACTACAAAGTAGGAAACCAGTAACTACTAAAGCATATGGGCGGGTGTGGAAAAAATTCATCTCAGTATCAGGTGCCGACCTAACTGGGGAAGTCCCAATAAACAAAATCTTAGAATTTTTACAGAAGGGGTTAGAACAGGGGTTGTCTACAAGCAACTTGAAAGTACAGGTGTCGGCCCTAGGAGCTTTGTACAACTATGGCCTAGCTAAAAATCATCGTTGGATAATAAGATTTATTAGGGCCTCAAGTAGATCCAGGCCTATCTCCCTCCATACTACTCCTCCCTGGGACCTAAACTTAGTCCTTAATACATTAACTAAGACTTCCTTTGAACCTCTGTCTGAGGTTCCGTTGAAAATCATATCCCTTAAAACCTCCCTTCTTGTAGCTTTAACATCAGCCTGTAGGGTTAGTGATATACAAGCTCTATCGGCGTACCCACCCTTCACACAGATACTGGAAGATAGTCATTCTTAAGACTGACCCAGCTTACCTCCCGAATCACAGTTCCATAAGACCCAAGAAATCTCTTTGACGTCCTTCTGCCCCAATCCCAAAAATAAGGGGGAAGTAGTACTGCATACGTTTGATGTAAAGAGATGCCTGATCCAGTATCTGATAGCTACGAGGGAGTGTAGGAAGGATAGGGCTCTGTTTGTCTGCTTTCAGGGTCCACGAAAGGGACAAAAAGCATCAAAGGCCATGCTGGCAAGATGGATAAGAGATGCCATCACCCTATCCTATTCCTCCTGTGGAGCAGGCATCCCAGAGGAGATAAGAGCCCATTCAACCAGAGTGGTGGCAACTTCCTGGGCAGAGAGAGCCGGCGCTTCAATAGAGCAGATATGTAAAGCCGCTACTTGGTCTTCTCTCTCTACATTCTTTAACCATTACCGGCTAGACTTGACCTCTTCTTCGGACCTCACCTTTGGGAAAAGGGTTCTGGAGGCAGTGGTGCCCCCTAATCTACAAATCTATGTAATTCTCTCCGTGGTGTCGTCATGGGGGAAAGAGAAAATCATAGTTACTTACCGATAACGGTATTTCTCTGATCCCATGACAGCACCCGTACATTCCCTTCCTTCACGCCTAGGTGAGGACACTAGATTTAGTTAGTTATTAGTAATTAGTCACGCAGTGCCTCTATTAAGCTTAAATTAAATAATTTGTTTTGTATAACCATTTGAGTTGCAGCTGAAAGTTCTGTATAATGCTCTGTAAACCAACTGATGTGGGAGAGAGGTAACGCCTTTTTCACCTGTAGGTTTCCTGTCCCTGAGGGCGGATCCCTCTCTCCGTGGTGTTGTCATGGGATCGGAGAAATATCGTTATTGGTAAGTAACTATGATTTTTTTCTGATGGGGCCATGCATACCAGGATGGGGGTGGGGGTCAGTTATAAGGATTGGACCATGCATACCAGGACCGGGATAGGGGCCAATCATACCAGAATAGGGATGGTGCCCTTCATGCTACAACAAGATGGGGCCCTTCATACCAGGATAAGGATGGGGCCGTGCATACCAGTATAGGGATGAGGGATCCATGCACACTAGGATATGAATGAGGAAGCCATGTGTATCAGCATAGGGATGAGGGGACCATATATACCAGGATAGGGGATATTAACCCCTTAATCCCATATGACGTACTATCCCGTCGAGGTGGGGTGGGCCTTAATTCCCACTGACGGGATAGTACTTCATATGTGATGGGCCACGCTCACGGGGGGAGTGCGGCCAATAGCGGCCGGGTGTCAGCTGACTATCGCAGCTGACATCCAGCACTATGTGCCAGGAGTGGTCACGGACCGCCCCCGGCACACTGCGATCAAACATGATCGCAGTGTACCGGAGGTACAGGGAAGCATTGCGCAGGGAGGGGGCTCCCTGCGGGCTTCCCTGAGACGATCGGTACAAGGTGATGTACTCACCTTGTACTGAGTGTCTCCTCCCTGCAGTCCCCGGATCCAAAATGGTCGCGGGGCTGCATCCGGGTCCTGCAGGCAGTACTTCCGGGTGCAGACCAGGCTCTGGTAAGGCTGCACGGCTGTATGTCAGAGCGCAGATCTGACAGAGTGCTGTGCAAACTGTCAGATCGGCGATCTGTGATGTCCCCCCTGGGACAAAGTAAAAAAGTAAAAAAAAAAAAATTCCCTACATGTGTAAAAAAAAATAAAAAAAAATAATTCCTAAATAAAGAAAAAAAAAATATTATTCCCATAAATACATTTCTTTATCTAAAAAAAAATAAACAATAGTACACATATTTAGTATTGCCGCGTCCATAACGACCCAACCTATAAAACTGTCCCACTAGTTAACCCCTTCAGTAAACACCGTAAGAAAAGAAAAAAGAGCCAAAGAACAACGCTTTATTATGATACCGCCAAATAAAAAGTGGAATAACACGCGATCAAAAAGACGGATATAAATAAACATGGTACCGCTGAAAGCGTCTTCTTGTCCCGCAAAAAAGGAGCTGCCATACAGCATTATAAGCAAAAAAATAAAAAAAAGTTATAGTCCTCAGAATAAAGCGATGCAAAAATAATTATTTTTTCTATAAAATAACATAAAACATAAAAAAAGATATAAATGAGATATCGCTGTAATCGTACTGACCCGAAGAATAAAACTGCTTTATCAATTTTACCAAACGCGGAACGGTATAAACGCCTCCCCCAAAAGAAATTCATGACTAGCTGGTTTTTGGTCATTCTGCCTCACAAAAAATCAGACTAAAAAGCGACCAAAAACTGTCACGTGTCCGAAAATGTTACCAATAAAAACGTCAACTCGTCCCGCAAAAAACAAGACCTCACATGACTCTGTGGACCAAAATATGGAAAAATTATAGGTCTCAAAATGTGGAGATGCAAAAACTTTTTTGCTATAAAAAGCGTCTTTTAGTGTGTGACGGCTGCCAATCATAAAAATCCGCTAAAAAACCCGCTATAAAAGTAAATCAAACCCCCCTTCATCACCCCCTTAGTTAGGGAAAAATTACAAAATTAAAAAAATGTATTTATTTCCATTTTCCCATAAGGGCTAGGGTTAGGGCTAGGGTAACGGCTAGGGTTGGGGCTAAAGTTAGGGTTAGGGTTGGGGCTAAAGTTAGGGTTAGGGTTGGGGCTAAAGTTAGGGCTAGGGTTGGGGCTAGGGTTAAGGCTTCAGTTAGGGTTGGGGCTAAAGTTAGGGTTAGGGTTTAGATTACATTTACGGTTGGGATTAGGGTTGGGATTAGAATTAGGGGTGTGTCAGGGTTAGGGGTGTGGTTAGCGTTACCATTGGGATTAGGGTTAGGGGTGTGTTTGGATTAGGGTTTCAGGTAGAATTGGGGAGTTTCCACCGTTCAGGCACATCAGGGGCTCTCCAAACGTGACATGGCGTCCGATCTCAATTCCAGTCAATTCTGCGTTGAAAAAGTAAAACAGTGCTCCTTCCTTTCCGAGCTCTTCCGTGCGCCCATACAGGGGTTAACCCCAAAATATGGGGTATCAGCGTACTCGGGACTAATTGCACAACATCTTTTGGGGTCCAAGTTCTCTTGTTATCCTTGGGAAAATAAAAATTTGGGGGGCTAAAAATTATTTTTGTGGGAAAAAAAAGATTTTTTGTTTTCACGGCTCTGCATTGTAAACTGTAGTGAAACACTTGGGGGTTCAAAGTTCTCACAACACATCTAGATAAGTTCGTGGGGGGTCTAGTTTCCAATATGGGGTCACTTGTGGGGGGTTTCTACTGTTTGGGTACATCAGGGGCTCTGCAAATGCAATGTGACGCATGCAGACCAACCCATCTAAGTTTGCATTCCAAATGACGCTCCTTCCCTTTCGAGCTCTGCCATGCGCCCAAACAGTGGTTCCCCCTACATATGGGGTATTGGCGTACTCAGGACAAATTGGACAACAACTTTTGGTGTCCAATTTATCCTGTTACCCTTGTGAAAATACAAAACTGGGGGCTAAAAATCATTTTTGTGAAAAAAAAAAGAATTTTTATTTTCACGGCTCTGCTTTATAAATTGTAGTGAAACACTTGGGGGTTCAAAGCTCTCAAAACACATCTATATAAGTTCCTTAGGGGGTCTACTTTCCAAAATGGTGTCACTTGTGGGGGGTTTTAATGTTTAGGCACATCAGGGGCTCTCCAAACGCAACATGGCGTCCCATCTCAATTCCAGTCAATTTTGCATTGAAAAGTCAAATGGCGCTCCTTCCCTTCCAAGCTCTGCCATGCGCCCAAACAATGGTTTACACCCACATATGGGTTATCAGCGTACTCAGGACAAATTGCACAACAATTTTTTGGGTCCAATTTATTCTCGTACCCTTGGGAAAATAAAAAATTGGGGGCAAAATGATCATTTTTGTGAGAAAATATGATTTTTTATTTTTACGGCTCTGCATTATAAACTTCTGTGAAGCACTTAGTGGGTCAAATTGCTCACCACACATCTAGATAAGTTCCTTAGGGGGTCTACTTTCCAAAATGGTGTCACTTGTGGGAGGTTTCAATGTTTAGGCACATCTGGGGCTCTCCAAATGCAACATTGCGTCCCATCTCAATTCCAGTCAATTTTGCATTGAAAAGTCAAATGGCGCTCCTTCCCTTCCTAGCTCTGCCATGCGCCCAAACAGTGGTTTACCCCCACATATGGGGTATCGGCGCACTCAGGACAAATTGTACAACCACCTTTGGGGTCCATTTTCTCCTGTTACCCTTGGTAAAATAAAACAAATTGGAGCTGAAATAAATTTTGTGTGAAAAAAAGTTAAATGTTTATTTTTATTTAAACATTCCAAAAATTCCTGTGAAACACCTGAAGGGTTAATAAACTTCTTGAATGTGGTTTTGAGCACCTTGAGGGATGCAGTTTTTAGAATGATGTCACACTTGGGTATTTTCTATCATATAGACCCCTCAAAATGACTTCAAATGGGATGTGGTCCCTAAAAAAATAATGATGTTGTAAAAATGAGAAATTGCTGGTCAACTTTTAACCCTTATAACTCCCTAACAAAAAAAAATTTGGTTCCAAAATAGTGCTGATGTAAAGTAGACATGAGGGAAATGTTACTTATTAAGTATTTTGTGTGATATATCTCTGTGATTTAAGGGCATAAAAATTCAAAGTTGGAAAATTGCAAAATTTTCAAAATTTTTGCCAAATTTCCGTTTTTTTTCCACAAATAAACGCAAGATATATCGAATAAATTTTACCACTATCATGAAGTACAATATGTCACGAGAAAATAATGTCAGAATCGCCAAGATCCGTTGAAGCGTTCCAGAGTTATAACCTCATAAAGGGACAGTGGTCCGAATTGTAAAAATTGGCCCGGTCATTAACGTGCAAACCACCCTCGGGGCTTAAGTACAGAATTGACCACATTTTTCCTCTAATTTTCTCCTCTAAAACCTAGGTGTGTCTCATAGTCCAAAAAATACGGTGTATATATATATATATATATATATATATATCCCCCATAATCCTGTAGAATGTAAGCCCGCAAGGGCAGGGTCCTCGCCCCTCTGTATCAGTCTGTCATTGTTAGTTTGTTTACTGTATGTGATATTTGTAACTTGTATGTAACCCCTTCTCATGTACAGCACCATGGAATCAATGGTGCTATATAAATAAATAATAATAATAATATATATATATATATATATATATATATATATATATATATATATATATATATATATATATATATATATATATATAATTTTTATTTATTTATTTTTTTCTTAGTGAACTGATTCCTCATGTTTGGCCTCATTAAAATAAAAACACTCATACTCCTCTGGCGGCCGGCTCCACTTCAGCGGTGTTGAGACTCACTGTCCCGGGGCTTATGTGAGGTTGTTACATCACACGAGCCCTGCACCCGATCAGCGGCAGCTTCAGGCTATGTGCACACGCTGCAGATCCGTAGCGGATTTAACGCTGCGGATCTGCAGCAGTTTTCCATGAGTTTACAGTACCATGTAAACCTATGGAAAACAAAATCTGCAGTGCACATGCTGCAGAAAAAAACCACGCGGAAACTCAGCGGTTTATATTCAGCAGCATGTCAATTCTTTGTGCGGATTCCGCAGCATTTTACACCTCCTTAATAGGTATCCGCAAATGTAAAACCGCAGGTGAAATCCGTGGTAAATCCGCTGTAAATCTGCAGTGCGGATTACCTGCGGATTTACCAAAATCAGTGTGTAAAAATCCGCACACCATTCCGCAGCGTGTGCACATAGCCTGACTGTTCCTTCGGACTTATTGAACATGAACAGGAAGCCAGGGCCGCGGCTGCTCTCTGCCTCATGATGCTTGATTTGTCCGAAGGTGGGGACAGAGATGTCAGCACTGATTGGGCACAGGGCTCACATGACGTAAAAACCTCAGAAGAGCCCCAAGAACATAAGCACCAACACCAGTGAAACGGCGCCACCATGGGAGGTTTGCATGAGTATTTTTATTTTAACAGGCCCAAACATGAGGAATGAGAGGGGCTTGTCCAACTAGTTGTCAACCTTTATAAACATCAAAGTCCTTGTGGTATTTTCCTGAAGAAGGAGTCATATGCACTCCGAAATGCGTTGAATAAACTATTGTTCAACTGTACACTTTGTCTGTTTCTGGATGAGCTGGCAGCGCGGATCATAACCCACAAATCCTCCTATACAGCGATTTACCATTGATATAGAGAGTGAAGGGGACTTCCACTTTGCCACTATGTGGATTTTGGAGGCCTCCTGCAGAAGAGACTTCGAAACGCGCGTAGGGGCGGCAGGTCAGGGTCCCTTTCGATACTAGTAAGTAACGGCTCTAGCAATCCCTTTCTGGTCTATTTGGCTGTGGTCATGATGACAGCTGCATTATTGGCACCTTAGCACTAGTACTTTACTATTGAGCACATGTGATGCTTCCTGATCAGCATATGACCGGAGATTTTGGTCACAGTGATCTTCTTCCATACACATGTACAATTTGACAGTGGGTTACCTTATCACTAAATTTTGTCCTTGGGGAATATATTGGTTTTTGAGAGTTTTCCAGACAGGCATTTAATTTAATTTAAAAATGGATTTTTTTTGTACTTTCTGTGGGATTAATGTGACTATTGATGCTAGTAGTATGGAATGATAAGAATTGCTTACGGGATCCACCTTTACCTGCTTCGGCTTGAATATTCTGTTCAAAATTTTGTATATACTAATATGTGTTTATAATAAAATATTTTGTGGCCTAAAATACTCTTTGTCCCCATTTTGCTTTCTGGGGTTTTGTGTATGCTATTAAGTAATGTGTTAAATGTAGAGCAAAGGTGTTTTAATATGGAGATCCCTTTTAGCTTCCACCATGAAAAGAGATGGGGTTCAAAGCCAGGCAGAAACATTGGGTTATTAAACAATGAGATTAGCGGGGAAGGGTTGGACTGGAGTTTAAATTTGAATCTTACTTTCCTCCAGAGTATTAGGTAGTGGGCTGTGAATGGCGCCGTGATGGTCAAACCCTGTGTAGTCCATATGACACCTGGTAACGAGAATGGCTTTGTGAGAAATGACTCCAAGAGAACCATCTAGGTTTGCTGGTATGTGTACATGTGTTAGTTGAGCTATTTGGGCTGACTTGAAATATAATGCGAAGTTGGGCAAAGATAATCATCCCAATCTCCGGTGGTGAAACATAATTTTTTGTGAGATTCTAGGTCTCTTTCCTTGCCACACAAACTAAGAAATCATAGTATATATATTGAGTAACGTTTTCGTTGGTACCGCAAACGGGAGGGATCGGAATAGATATAGAAAGCGAGGTAATGATATCATTTTTACTGCGTGTGGTCTACTAAGCCAGGAAAATGTTGAAGGGGACCACCTAGCTGTCAGCCTGAAGGTTCTGTATAAGTGGGGTGTAGTTCCATGTGAACAGTGTCGACTTATTGGTTGTAAAGTTAATCCCAAGGTAGGACAGGTAATGCTCCTTTCTTGTGAACTTAAATTGGGACATTATATTGGTTTGCACATCTTTTGGAGTGTTTACGAATAATGCTTCAGATTTTTCTATATTTATTTTAAGGCCTGATATCAATTCAACATCATGAAGGAGGGGGAACAGATTGGGAACGGTGGTATGAGGATTGGTTAAGGTCAAGAGGAGGTCATCTGCAAAGAGACTGACTTTAGAATGATCTCCTAAGTTGTCAGGGCCCGTTATGTTGGGGTTTCTCCTTATTGCCTCCGCCTGTGGTTCCATGGCTTGGGCAAAAAGGGCAGTGATAAAGGACATCCCTGTCTAGTGCCTTGAATTTTTATGGGGATTGGATGTGTCATCGGAAGCTTTAGATAAGCTGCAGGACTTTCATATAATAGCTGAAGACAAGAGATGAGTTTGGGATGGATGCCGAATTTGGACAGGACCATAAAAAGATATGGCCAGGATAATGTATCAGAAGCTTTTTCGACGTCCAAGGCCAACAACAAGAGAGGTTTTTTGTGGTGGTTTGCTGAGCGAATGATATTTAGATTCCTCCTGATTTTATCTGGCGCTTGTCTCGAGGGTATGAAGCCAACCTGATCATGGTGGATAAGAAAGGGTAGTAATTTATTAAGACTATCAGTAATGATTGATGTGAAAATTTTTAGGTCTATGTTTAATAGTGAAATAGGTCTGCAATTTTTGGTTAGTAGATGGTTTCTTTTAGGTTTGGGGATCACAGTCACGTGTGCCACGTAGAATTCAGGGGGCATCTGGGATCCATTTAAGAGTGAATTACAAAAACACTTAATGTGGGGCGTAAGTATCTCGCTGAATTTTTTATAGTAGATTGCCGTAAGGCCATCGGGTCCAGGTGGCCTCTCCTTTTTTAGGTTTTTAATTGCTGAGACTATTTCTTCTTCAGAGATATCAAGATGAAGTTGTTGGGCTGTGGGTTCTGTAATTTTGGGGACATGCAGGTCTTGTAAGGCTATGTGCACACGTTCAGGATTTTTCGGGTTTTTTCACTATAAAAACGTGATAAAAATGTGAAAAAGACGCTTACATATACCTCCCATTATTTTCAGTGTATTCTGCATGTCTTGTGCAAATGTTGTGCTTTTTCCCGCAAAAAAAAACGCATCGTGGATAAAAAAGCAGCATGCTCATTCTTTGTGTTGAACTCTCCTCCAGGCCCTGGGCACCATATTTTGTTTAAAAAAAAAAAGAATTAAAATAAAAAATATTGATATACTCACCTTCCGAAGGCCCCCGGAGTCCTCCCGCCTCTCAGCGGTGCACACGGCGGCTTCCGGTCCCAGGGTTACTATGCGCGCAGGACCTGCGGTGACGTCACGAAGGTCCTTCGCGCATTGCATCCTTGGGACCGGAAGCCGCCGCGTGCACCGCAGAGGAGATTGGGACGTCGGAAGGTGAGAATAACAAATTTTTATTTTTTTTAATTATTTTTAACTTTCTATCTTTTTACTATTGATGCTGCAGAGGCAGCATCAATAGTAAAAAAGTTGGTCAGACTTGTCAAACACTATGTTTGACAAGTGTGACCAACCTTTCAATCAGTTTTCCAAGCGATGCCACAGATCGCTTGGAAAACGTTAGCATTCTGCAAGCTAATTACGCTTGCAAAACGCTAGTGTTAACGGAAAAAAAACGCAAAAAGAAGCATGCGGATTTCTTGCAGAAAATGTCCGGTTTTCTTCAGGAAATTTCTGCAAGAAATCCTGACGTGTGCACATACCGTAAGAAAGATTGTTGGAGTTGTGGTGGGGGTGGCTGCGAAGTGGAGTATAGTTTCTGATAATAGGCGTGAAATGTGTTGTAGATAGTATCCGGGTGTGCCATCTGTCCTGTAGTGTCTTTTATGGAGGTTATGGTGTTAAGCAATTCTCTCATTCTAACTTTACGTGCAAACATTCTATTGGATTTGTTGGCCTGTCTATAAAATGTAGCTTTGGTCCAAGTCAGGGCTCTCTCTGTCCTAGTGGTGAGCGTGGCTTCTAATTGTAGCTTAGTGTCCTGCATTTGTTTAGTTAGGTACAAAGATGTGGAAAGTTGGTTGGCTAGTTCGAGTTTTAGAAGTTTGTTTTCCAAATTTGTTTGCAAGTCTGTTCTCTTCCTTTTCTTGTTAGCTGCTAGCTTGATTAGGGAACCAGTCATATATTTCTTGTGTGCTAGCCAAATTGTTCCTGGGGAGGATTCTCCTGTAGCATTGTTCTCAAAAAATCTACTCATATCCTCTTTAATTAGGGTACTGACAATTGGATCTGTGTTAGCATCGCTCCCTCTGCTCACCTCCATCGCCCCGCTTCCAGGTCCCGGCGCGCTCGCCCTGCTCCTTCTGCTGCGGCTGCTCTTCCTGCTCGATCTTGTCGCTCCACTCCTGGGTCCCGGAGCGCTGTTCTCTGTCCTTCTGCAGCGGTGCCTGCTCTTCCTGCCGCTGTTCGGTCCTGCTCTTCTGCTTCCAGATCCCGGCGTGCTCATCCTCGCTGCGCTCCTCCCCTGCTTCCTGCTTCTCGATCTGCTGGAGGGATCCAGCTTCTGCGCAGGGGTCATGGGTTCTGTAGAGGGCGCACGTGTCCCAATCCTTCTGCTAGAGGATACTTGGATCTGGAGATCTCCTGCAGCCAATCCGGGTGAGGCATACGGTATATCAGGCCGCCGTCCCTGCATGGAGGCGCCTGATCATCATTTGCTTTCTGCTTTTGTCTCTGGCTGCTTTGTTCTCTGTGTCTGGCATCCTTGAGCTTTACACTTAGTCTTGGGTTTCCGGTGTTCGTGCCTAGCTCTGGCTCAGTTTAGCTGTTCCCATCATCCATTCCCTTTAACTCGCACTCTTTCCCTTTCTCTGCAGATTCGCCCTCGTCTCGGCTCCTCGGCAGTCAAGTCTCTTCGCTCATCCACTGTCCGTGGCTGTAGTTCCGGTCTTCTTGGTTCCAGTATTACCGACCCTTGTATATTCTAGGTATCCGCCTTGTTCCTGTCTTCTTTTCCTCCTTCTGACCCGTCCCTCTCGGTATCTGCTACTGTGGACTGGTGACCTCTGGGCCTGCTCCTGACGGTCCCTGTATAGGGGTTAGTCTCACCAGGTCAGCTTGCCCGGGGGTAGATGTTTTCCACGGTCCAGAGGGTCCACTCTAGCTCCATTTCTCTGGTAGAATTACAATCCATCAGTAAGGATTCATTTAGCCTCCATCTATACCACCTGGATGTGATTATATTGAATTTAAAGCAAAAAGAAAAGTCAGCTCACCAGCATTTATTATTATTATTATTTATATAGCACCATTAATTCCATGGTGCTGTACATGAGAAAGGGGTTACATACAGAGTTATAGATGTCGCTAACAGTACACAAATTTAGAATGACAGACTGGTACAGAGGGGAGAGGACCCTGTCCTTGCGGACTTACATTCTACGTGATACTGGGCAAGAGACAGAAGCATCTAGACTCCTCCACATCTACTCCCGCAAGGAAAGGGCAGAGCAACTACTTCAAGAAGAAAAACCATTCTGGTTGAGGTAGGGGCGCTGAGACATCCGGAGCTTCCGTGCTGACAAGCGTGCTCTCCGGGTGTGCAAAGATGGCCGCTGCTCCGGAAATGCGGTAGGATTTCCGGGTCATTGCCGCACACATGCGCGGTAGCGTCATTCTCCCCAGGACGTGACATAGAGGCCGGAAAGGACGACAGACGCTGGAGGCGGTGGTAACTTCAAATAGGGAGATGGTGCACACATGCTTGTTGCACAAACTCCCTGGAAACATGGAGGATAGCGACGCGCAGCAAGAACCGGAGCAGCAGCACCAGCATCACTAACAGCAATTGGAACCTAAGGGGACCAGAAGAAGCGGGTCCAGCAGTTGCTCAATGCAGCGCAGCAGGTCAGCTGCAGTGAGCAAATCTTCATCTCAAGGTTCTCCTCTACCAGATCCTGCCCCCCGTCCAGAACCGGTACCTACGTCCACATCTGAATGGTGAGTGACCTCCGAGAAAGTTCATTTTTTGTAATTGGGTTCCTTCTTCTCCCTTAATAGGGAAAGAAGAGGTTGGAAAAAAACAAAAAATAGATCCTGTCCCACCTGTAACAAAGCTTTGCCGGTAGCCTGGAACAAAAAGCTTTGTAACTCATGTATAAAACGCCTATTATGTGAAGAAACCCCTGATTTTTGCATCTGAACTGAAAACAATAATTAGATCTGAAGTTCAGAATGCCCTCACATCTTTTAAAAAGGGAAAAGATAAGAAAAAAAGAGGTGGTATATTCCGTCTCTGACCAATCTACATCTGAGGACGCTGATTCCAATAAATCTGATTCCTCCCCATCTTCCTCAGACGAGGATTGAGGCCATCACTGCTTCCCACTAGATGAAGTAGACGCTCTAGTAAAAGCTGTGAGAGCTACTATGGGGGTAGAAGATACCCGTACTGACAGAACTGCCCAAGACATAATGTTTGGTGGCCTGGGGCAGAAAAAATGGAGAACATTTCCCTTAAATACTAATGTTCAAACATTGATTAAAAAAGAATGGGAGAACCGGATAGCTGCTGTAGCAGCGACATGCACCTCTAGATCTTTAATGGTGTGGGTTTACCAGTTGGAAAAACAAATTAAAGATGGTTCACCCAGAAATAAAATGCTAGATTCGATCCCTGTAATTAGGGCTGCAGCAGCGTTCCTAGCAGATTCATCAGCAGACTCCGTACGCTTAACATCCAAAGCCGCAGCTCTCTCCAATGCAGCCAGAAGAACACTATGGCTTAAAAGTTGGCATGGGGATCTTCAAACAAAACTTAAATTATGTTCTGTTATGAACAGGTGATTCAGAACCACAATGGACCTAGTGGTTAAGAGCACACAAGTGACCTGTTTAGTTACTAAATAGGACGAGCTCTGAGACGTGGGAACTCTGCTGACCGCAATCCCTGATCCTAACATACCACACTAAAGGTAGCCGTGGAGCGCTCCTGACCAGAACCTAGGCGCCTCGTCACAGCCTGAGAAACTAGCTAGCCCTGAAGATAGAAAAATAAGTCTACCTTGCCTCAGAGAAATTCCCCAAAGGAAAAGGCAGCCCCCCACATATAATGACTGTGAGTAAGATGAAAATACAAACACAGAGATGAAATAGATTTAGCAAAGTGAGGCCCAACTTACTGAATAGACCGAGGATAGGAAAGATAACTTTTCGGTCAGCACAAAAACCTACAAATAACCACGCAGAGGGGACAAAAAGACCCTCCGCACCGACTAACGGCACGGAGGTGCTCCCTCTGTGTCTCAGAGCTTCCAGCAAGCAAGAAAAACCAATATAGCAAGCTGGACAGAAAATATAGGAAACAAAAGTAACATAAGCAAAACTTAGCTCATGCAAGGCAGACAGGCCACAGGAACGATCCAGGAGATAGCAAGGCCAATACTGGAACATAGACTGGAGGCCAGGAACAAAGCACTAGGTGGAGTTAAATAGAGCAGCACCTAACGACTTCACCACATCACCTGAGGAAGGAAACTCAGAAGCCACAGTACCACTCTCCTCCACCAACGGAAGCTCATAGAGAGAATCAGCCGAAGTACCACTTGTGACCACAGGAGGGAGCTCTGCCACAGAATTCACAACAGTACCCCCCCCTTGAGGAGGGGTCACCGAACCCTCACCAGAGCCCCCAGGACGACCAGGATGAGCCATATGAAAGGCACGAACCAGATCGGCAGCATGAACATCAGAGGCAAAGACCCAGGAATTATCTTCCTGACCATAACCCTTCCACTTAACCAGGTACTGGAGTTTCCGTCTCGAAATACGAGAATCCAAAATCTTCTCCACTATATACTCCAACTCCCCCTCAACCAAAACCGGGGCAGGAGGATCAACGGATGGAACCACAGGTGCCACGTATCTCCGCAACAACGACCTATGGAACACATTATGGATGGAAAAAAAAGCTGGAAGGGTCAAACGAAAAGACACAGGATTAAGAACCTCAGAAATCCTATACGGACCAATGAAACAAGGCTTAAACTTAGGAGAAGAAACTTTCATAGGGATATATAACGAGATGACAACCAAACCAAATCCCCAACACGAAGTCGGGGACCCACACAGCACCTGCGGTTAGCGAAACGCTGAGCCTTCTCCTGAGACAATGTCAAATTGTCCACCACATGAGTCCAAATCTGCTGCAACCTATCCACCACAGTATCCACGCCAGGACAGTCAGAAGACTCAACCTGCCCTGAAGAGAAACGAGGATGGAAGCCGGAATTGCAGAAAAACTGCGAAACCAAAGTAGCCAAGCTGGCCCGATTATTAAGGGCGAACTCAGCCAAAGGCAAAAAGGACACCCAATCATCCTGATCGGCAGAAACAAAACATCTCAGATATGTTTCCAAGGTCTGATTGGTTCGTTCAGTCTGGCCATTTGTCTGAGGATGGAAAGCCGAGGAAAAAGACAAATCAATACCCATCCTAGCACAAAAGGCTCGCCAAAAACTCGACACAAACTGGGAACCTCTGTCAGAAACGATGTTCTCCGGAATACCATGTAAACGAACCACATGCTGGAAGAACAATGGCACCAAATCAGAGGAGGAGGGCAATTTAGACAAGGGTACCAAATGGACCATCTTAGAAAAGCGATCACAAACAACCCAAATGACCGACATTTTTTGAGAGACGGGGAGATCCGAAATAAAATCCATAGAGATATGCGTCCAGGGCCTCTTCGGGACTGGCAAGGGCAAAAGCAACCCACTGGCACGAGAACAGCAGGGCTTAGCCCGAGCACAAATCCCACAGGACTGCACAAATGAACGCACATCCCGCGACAGAGACGGCCACCAAAAGGATCTAGCCACCAAATCTCTGGTACCAAAGATTCCAGGATGACCAGCCAACACCGAACAATGAACCTCAGAGATAACTCTACTCGTCCATTTATCAGGGACAAACAGTTTCTCCGCTGGGCAACGGTCAGGTCTATTAGCCTGAAATTTTTGTACCACCCGCCGCAAATCAGGGGAGATGGCAGACAAAATTACCCCCTCCTTGAGAACACCCGCCGGCCCAGACAAACCCGGAGAGTCGGGCACAAAACTCCTAGACAGGGCATCCGCCTTCACATTTTTAGAGCCCGGAAGGTACGAAACCACAAAGTCAAAACAGGAGAAAAACAGCGACCAACGAGCCTGTCTAGGATTCAACCGCTTGGCTGACTCAAGATAAATCAAGTTCTTGTGATCAGTCAAGACCACCACGCGATGCTTAGCTCCTTCAAGCCAATGACGCCACTCCTCGAATGCCCACTTCATGGCCAGCAACTCACGATTGCCAACATCATTGTTACGCCCACAGGGTGTGACAAGGTAAAGTGGACTCACTAGACCACTGATGGTGCAGTGGCGGCTGTATACCCGATACTCAAAAGACAGGAGAGTAGATCTCATAAACCAAAAGATATTTATTAACAAAAAGGAAACAGGTGTCAGAGGGAGAGAACCTCTGGATCACAGCACTGTACCACGTAGTGGAGCACCGGGCAAGGTGTACCCCTATACAGGGATTCCCCCGTCACAACACCAGGTGGCCTGAATGCTACGAATCCAGGACCAGAGGACGACCCATACTGACAAACTAGCAACACAGTAGAATACTTGAGCCAGCTGGTGGGGATAATCCCAGAAGCTCCATGAAATCCAGCAAGGTAGTTTCCACTGGTAGCAGGGTCTGGAGGATACCATGAGGAGAGGCAAGACAACCTGGAGTGAGAACCGGAGAGACCAGAGAAGTCCAGAATGGGATTCACCAGAAGAGGACTCTGTGAAAATAGAGACATAAGTAAAGTGCAGAGCACAGCAGAGCGTGGCCTAAAGCTGCAGCAACAATCCAAAGAATGAACACATAGCCCAGGCACCTCCCTAAAGGGGAGGGTGCTTTTTATGCACAGAGCATCATAACACAGACCGCCCTAATAGCGAACAGGTGTCCTGCTGTTTCAAGTATGTGCAGGAAGCGGGGCGCGGCTCCTAAGAGCATTTCCAGGAGACCTGCCAAGAGGATGCAGGTTCTTAGCAGAGAAAGAAGCCGCAGATCGTCTGGAGCCACGGACAGGGTGAGTAAGGCTGTGTGATAGGTGCCGGTATCCCTGCACAGCGGAGACCGAACCTGCGGCTGAGGGCATGACAGTACCCCCCGCCTTACGCCCCCCCTTCTTCAAACCTGTCAGGAACCTTCTAAGAAGAACTGGGGCACTAATGTTTTCCACAGGCTCCCAGGATCTCTCCTCAGGACCGTATCCCTTCCAGTCAACCAGAAAGAGGGACCTGCCCCCTCTTTTCTTCATGGCCAGGATGTCCTTCACTTCATAAACGTCCTCGGAACCGACAGGAGGAGGAAAATTACCAGGATCCTGGGTGAAGCGGCTGAGGACAACTGGTTTCAGCAGGGATACATGGAAGGAGTTATGGATCCGTAAGGAGGCAGGCAATTTCAAACGATAGCACACATAGTTGATTCAGTGGAGTACTTCAAAAGGACCGATGAAACGAGGAGCCAGCTTATAAGAAGGGACTTTAAGTCGGATGTGCCTGGAAGACAGCCATACCTTATCTCCGGGATGGAAAGGTGGAGGATCCAGACGTCTCTTATCCGCATGTTCCTTGGTTCGAACAGATGCCTGCTCCAGTGAGGTCCTCGTCTCGGTCCAGACTTTTGTGAAGTCCTTGGCCAGGGACTCAGCTGCTGGATTGCTGGAAGCAAGAGGCAGTGGAGTCGGGATCTTAGGATGCTGTCCATAAACAATAAAAAATGGGGAGTTAGAGGAGGACTCACCGACATGATTATTGTAGGAAAACTCAGCCCATGGCAGTAGGTCGGCCCAGTCGCTGTGATGACCATTCACGAAGTGTCGCAGATAGTTGGTGAGGACTTGATTCACTCTCTCCACTTGGCCATTAGATTGTGGGTGATAGGCCGAGGAGAAGTCCAGAGTGACATCCAACAGTTTACAGAGGGACCGCCAGAATCGGGAAATGAATTGGACTCTTCTGTCGGAAACAATGTGGAGTGGAAGTCCGTGAAGCCGAAGGACATGCTGAATGAAGAGCTTTGCGAGTTTAGGAGCGGAAGGAAGACCAGACAGTGGAGTGAAATGTTCCATCTTGGAGAACCGGTCTACAACAACCCAGATTACTGTACAACTGGATGATGCTGGCAGATCTGTGATGAAATCCATGGCAATGTGTTGCCAGGGAGCAGAAGGAATCGGGAGAGGGAGGAGGTGACCGGCTGGCAGTTTCTTGGGTGTTTTATTACGAGCACAGGAGGAACAGGCTGCAACAAAGTTCAGAACATCTTGGCGCAAAGTGGACCACCAGTAGTGTCGAGAAATTAATTGTAACGTCTTCTTTTGACCAGCGTGTCCGGCAAGCTTAGAAGAATGACCCCAGTGTAAAACTCGCTTCTTGTCTCTTTCAGTTACAAGGGTCTTACCGGGAGGGAGTTGCGACAGCCTGACTGGAGCCACCGTGATCATCTTGGACGGTTCAATGATATGCTGAAGCTCCTCTTCAAGGTCGTCAGACAAGAAGGACCTGGAAAGCGCATCGGCTTTGATATTCTTCTCTGCAGGACGGAAATGGAGAGAGAAATTGAACCGAGCAAAGAACAATGACCAACGAGCCTGGCGAGGATTGAGTCTTTGAGCAGACTGAAGATAGGACAGATTCTTATGATCAGTGTAAATGATGACTGGATGAACTGCGCCTTCAAGCAGATATCTCCATTCCTCTAAGGCTAGCTTAATTGCTAGTAACTCTCTATCACCAATTGAGTAGTTACGTTCACAGGGTGTAAATGCCTTGGAGAAGAAACCACAGGTCACCATCTTACCAGTAGGCAGTTTTTGTGTGAGGACTGCTCCGGACCCGGATGACGAAGCGTCCACTTCAAGGAAAAACTGTTTGTTGATCATAGGCCGATGAAGAGCTGGTGCGGTTGAGAAGGCTTGTTTGAGGGAGGCGAAAGCTGATTCGGCCTCAGGAGTCCAATCCTTTGGTTTGCCTCCTTTACAAGTCAGGGCAGTGAGTGGTCTTACCAGAGAGGAGAATTGTGGAATGAATTGCCGATAGTAGTTGGCGAATCCTAGGAACCGCTGAATGGCCTTGATTCCCTCAGGTTTTGGCCACTTTAACACGGCAGAAACCTTCTCTGGATCCATCTCGAGACCTGTATCAGAAATAATATAGCCAAGAAAGGGTAAAGACCTCCGTTCAAACAGACATTTCTCAAACTTCGCGTAGAGACGATTCTCCCTCAATCTTTGAAGAACGAGACGAACATTCCTCCTGTGAGTTGGTAAGTCGGGAGAAAACACCAGGATGTCATCCAGATACACCACCACACAAACATAGAGCAGGTCACGAAATACATCATTGACAAACTCCTGAAAAACGGCGGGAGCATTGCTTAACCCAAAAGGCATGACTAGATATTCGTAATGACCATCTCGCGTGTTGAAGGCGGTTTTCCACTCATCCCCGGATCGTATCCTGACAAGGTTGTAAGCCCCACGGAGATCCAACTTGGTGAAAATCCTGGAACCTCGAAGCCGATCAAAGAGCTCAGGAATTAAGGGAAGTGGGTATCTGTTCTTTACCGTTATTAGGTTGAGACCACGGTAGTCGATGCATGGGCGAAGAGACCCATCTTTCTTCTTGACGAAGAAGAACCCAGCTCCAGCTGGGGAGGAGGACTTCTGGATAAACCCTCGAGCCAAATTCTCCTTGATGTAATCGGACATGGCTTGAGTCTCAGTAGGAGAAAGAGGGTAGATCCTACCTCGAGACGGAGTAGATCCAGGGATAAGATCGATGGGGCAATCGTAAGGCCTGTGCGGTGGAAGTGTCTCGGCTTCCCTCTTGTTGAATACATCTGCGAAGGACCAGTAGGCAGACGGTAGCCCGGGTAAAGCTGCCAGAGGCCGTGGGGTAGAACCAGGCCGTACTGGTATGAGGCAGTGTTCGTGACAAGCCAATCAATGAAGAGAAAAAAGTATTGCTGCACAGCCTGAATGTAACGTACTGGTAAGAACACAGTCATTTGTGGGTGTAGGGCTTCAGTAAC
The DNA here is from genome assembly GCF_032444005.1 of Ranitomeya imitator. Lineage (NCBI taxonomy): Eukaryota > Metazoa > Chordata > Amphibia > Anura > Dendrobatidae > Ranitomeya > Ranitomeya imitator. The sequence goes on from NC_091282.1 coordinate 16,218,031, forward strand.
TGGAGGTGCTCGCATACGAAAAAAACAAACAATCCAGTATAAATATGAAAAAAGAAGAACTGCGGCAGCACTCACCAGATAGCGTAGATCAAACCTTTATTGAAGGTAAAAAATCCATCATGACGTGTTCACGGCTCGGGGGAGTGCGGACATAGTGGAAGTGAGCAGGGGAAGACAACAGCTGTTTCGCGCTCTACCAGCGCTTCTACAGGTCTAGCAAACTGGGAAGTGACGCCGGCTGAAGTAGGTGAGTCACAAATGGACCCTCCCACTCAAACCATGCACACCAGATCCAGTAATATCCAGGTACACCTTTGTGGAAAGACAAACACATGACTACATCAATTACATCATGTTACAAAACACATTTACAATAAAAACAAACGTACAGAAGACACCTGGATAAAATTAGTACAACCAATAAGAGGACCAACTGATGAAAAATCATCTTTCCCTATAAAACAGTCTGAAACTAATCCAAAATAATTATAAGCATTACAAGGGATAATAATGAACCTGAATACAAAGGACAACCTTCCTCCTGACTAGCCTAATTTCAACAAATCTTCTATGAAAATGCTGCGCAGAGACACTATGCATATGGTAGCAGAAAAACAAAACAAAAAAAACCCAAAAAAAAAACCACCCTTTTCCAGCAAAGTAGCAATATACGGCACCAATCATAAGAACACCGACAGGTCAGTTCTTTCATTCAGCCCGGCAGCACCTGCTGCTTGTGTCTGTAGGATCCACCATGCTTCACGTCTCAGGAGAAGTCTATGGAGGTCACCACCTCGAGCAGGTAATTTAACCCTCTCTATCCCCGCAAAAGTGAGGACCTCAGACTTACCATCATGTGATATGATAGACCTGTTCGAGACTCTAGTTCTGAAGGATATGGAGGCATTAGTTTACAAAAGAGCACCACATAATCTAGATGGTGCAGAAAGGGCAGCATTGAAGGAGATGGCAAGTTGGTCCGATACCATTATACGTCCGGCCGACAAGGGTGGAAAGACAGTTTTGTTACCAAGGGAGGCATACTTAATGGAAGCTGGTCGGCAACTCTCGGATGGTGATACCTACCAAAGATTGCCTAGTGACCCTATTAACAAATTTAAAAAAGAACTACAGTCTTTTCTTAGGGTATCTATTGAAAAGAGAATTATAACCCAGAAAAAAAGCTGAAAAACTTTTTCCACAATTCCCTACCAAACCGTATTGGTATTACCTCCCAAAGGTACACAAATCAGTCACCCAACCCCCAGGCAGACCTATTGTGTCGGGCCTGGGGTCCCTGACCGAACCACTCTCCCAATATTTAGAATGGATTTTGCATCCTTTGCTTCACTCTGTCCCGTCCTACATCAGGGACACTGACTCGTTTTTGAAACATATCCGCGATTTTGCATGGCAGCCGGGGTTCTCCATGGCGTCCATTGATGTGGTCAATTTGTACACTAGCATTCCACAGCGTTTGGGGGTGGACACTATCAGGCGTGTTCTGAACACGACTGATAGGAGTGGTGCCTTTATTGACTTTGTGTGTGGGGGTTAACCTTCATCCTCACTCACAATGCTTTTACTTTTTTGGAGAATTGGTATCTCCAGACCACTGGGACTGCCATGGGGACCCCGGTTGCGTGCACTTTCGCTAATTTATATTTGGCGGTTTTTGAGGAAGATTTTGTTTACTCTGAAAGGAATGCCTTCCTGAAACACATAAAACTTTTCTTAAGATATGTCGATGACGTGTTCCTGGTGTGGGACGGGACCGAGGAGGTTTTTGGAGAGTTTGTGGATTATCTTAATGTCACCAACAATATGGGGATGCGTTTCACCTCAGTGTTTGGGGTAGACAAATTAGAATTTCTAGATGTGTCGGTCACTATTCAGAATGGGGATTTATGTACATCCATCTATCGAAAACCAACTGCCTCCAATGCCCTCCTGCATTTTAACAGTTATCATCCTGCCCACACTAAACGTGCCTTACCCTTTAGTCAACTACTCCGGACACGGAGAATAAATAGCACACAAGAAGGTTTCGAACAACAGTCTGAGGAATTGTGCCAAAGATTCCGAGAAAGAGGTTATCCGGAGTCTTTGTTACAAGATGCTAGGAGCCGGGTGCAAGAGGGCTCACAAGCCCGCATTCATAATAATAAAAAAAGTAATGAACCACGGTTCAATTTTTGTTTTAGGTATTGCCCATTAGATCAAGCATTACGAGCCTCGTTCCGTAGGCATTGGCACATTTTAGAACGAGATAAAGATCTTGCGGGGAAGGCTGTAGGGGGTCCTTTGATCTCTAACAGAAGGATCACTCGGATCAGGGATATATTGGTCCATAATCGGTTGTCAGATACACGGTCTAATTGGTTGGAACAATTGCCTCCTAAAGGCAATTTTCGTTGCGGCCATTGCAACTATTGCAGTTGCCATATTACTGGGCGTACTATTAGTGTGGGTCCGGTACAACACACAGTTCAACAATTCATCTCATGCAGGACGGACTATGTTGTTTACGTCATTTTCTGTCCTTGCTGGAGATTTTATGTGGGAAAAACTAAACGCCCGATGTTTGTGCGCTTTAGAGAGCACCTTAGATCTATCCGTACAGGTAAAGGGGTACCTCGGCTGATTGACCATGTTAGGGACACACATGATGGTAAGTCTGAGGTCCTCACTTTTGCGGGGATAGAGAGGGTTAAATTACCTGCTCGAGGTGGTGACCTCCATAGACTTCTCCTGAGACGTGAAGCATGGTGGATCCTACAGACACAAGCAGCAGGTGCTGCCGGGCTGAATGAAAGAACTGACCTGTCGGTGTTCTTATGATTGGTGCCGTATATTGCTACTTTGCTGGAAAAGGGTGTTTTTGTTTTTTTTTTTGTTTTGTTTTTCTGCTACCATATGCATAGTGTCTCTGCGCAGCATTTTCATAGAAGATTTGTTGAAATTAGGCTAGTCAGGAGGAAGGTTGTCCTTTGTATTCAGGTTCATTATTATCCCTTGTAATGCTTATAATTATTTTGGATTAGTTTCAGACTGTTTTATAGGGAAAGATGATTTTTCATCAGTTGGTCCTCTTATTGGTTGTACTAATTTTATCCAGGTGTCTTCTGTACGTTTGTTTTTATTGTAAATGTGTTTTGTAACATGATGTAATTGATGTAGTCATGTGTTTGTCTTTCCACAAAGGTGTACCTGGCAATTACTGGATCTGGTGTGCATGGTTTGAGTGGGAGGGTCCATTTGTGACTCACCTACTTCAGCCGGCGTCACTTCCCAGTTTGCTAGACCTGTAGAAGCGCTGGTAGAGCGCGAAACAGCTGTTGTCTTCCCCTGCTCACTTCCACTATGTCCGCACTCCCCCGAGCCGTGAACACGTCATGATGGATTTTTTACCTTCAATAAAGGTTTGATCTACGCTATCTGGTGAGTGCTGCCGCAGTTCTTCTTTTTTCATATTTATACTAGTGTTCGTGACAAGACTGACCCCATCGAAGGACATCTCCAGACCGCCAATCCAGAACAGGTTCGTGGAGGCGTAGCCACGGAAGACCTAGAAGGAATGGTGGAGAAAGATTCGGTAACACATAGAAGGTAATCTTTTCCCTGTGTAGTGCTCCGATTTGAAGCTCCACCTCTTCGGTGATACCATTAATGGCATCTTTCAGGGGTCTACCATCTACGGAGATGATGCGACAGGACCGCTGCAGTGGAACAATTGGAATCCCGAACTGCCTGGCCACAGCTTGCTGGATGAAATTTTCACCAGATCCAGAGTCCAGATAGGCCATCTCAGAGAACCGCACCTTCCCGAAAATTACCTGTATGGATATGGTTAGCGGGAGAGAAAAGTCATTCTCACCTAGGGAGGTCTCCCTTACCTGTCCTAGGCGGAAGAGTTCTTCTGACCTCTCAGTTCCACTGCATTGACCGGAAGTGGAGCTTCCACCATAACGATATGGATTCCTAGTGGGAATTTCCTCCTGCTGATTCCTCTTCACCCTCACGCGGTCAAGCTCCATGGGCACATCCTTAAAGACCGGAGCAGGACACGGAAACCGAGGTTTCGGTGAAGAAGACACTGGATGAGGAAATTGCTTCTCGAGAAGCCTCTCTCTGGAGCGCTGCTGAAGACGCATGTCAATCCGAATGGCGAGGGATATGAGATCATCCAGGGTCTCGGGTAGGTCCCTGCCTGCCAATTCGTCCTTGACTCTTCCAGACAACCGTCGCCGGAAGACTCCGACCAGGGGCTCATTGGTCCACTAGAGCTCCGAAGCCAAGGTACGGAAACGGATGACATACTGACCGACAGAGAGAGAGCCCTGTTGCAAATCAAAGAGAGACTCCATGGCAGATGTGACACGACCAGGCTCATCAAATATCTTGCGGAACGTGTCCAAGAATACCTGCAGATCATTCCGCTCCATTAGGGGGTTGAACCAAGCTAAAGCCTCTCCCTGCAGATGAGAGGCAAGGAAAGCCACCTTGGCCATGTCTGTCTGAAAATGCTGAGGCAAAAAACGAAAATGCAGCAAGCATAGGTTAAGAAATCCTCTGCACAACTTGGGGTCACCATAGTAACGAGGAGGCTTGCAGAGACGAGGAGGATAGTCTCTCATGGTGGGCTCAAGCGTAGGATGCTGTACCTTAGTTAACCGGTCATCCACAGAGGTCATGTAGTCCAACAAGCGGGCCTGCGTCTCATGTTGGCGATTGAATTCCAGACGGAGCTCTGCTAGCTGGGTCACGTTGGTGGACTCGGTAGCCTGTAGTGTAGATAAGCGGGTATCCAGAGTTTGCATGAAGGAAACTAGCTGATCCTGGCTTTGACAAAGCGCAGCTAGCTCTCTCTGGACTGAGAATCGGGTATCAGCGGAGTCCATGGCCTGGGCTAACTGTTACGCCCACAGGGTGTGACAAGGTAAAGTGGACTCACTAGACCACTGATGGTGCAGTGGCGGCTGTATACCCGATACTCAAAAGACAGGAGAGTAGATCTCATAAACCAAAAGATATTTATTAACAAAAAGGAAACAGGTGTCAGAGGGAGAGAACCTCTGGATCACAGCACTGTACCACGTAGTGGAGCACCGGGCAAGGTGTACCCCTATACAGGGATTCCCCCGTCACAACACCAGGTGGCCTGAATGCTACGAATCCAGGACCAGAGGACGACCCATACTGACAAACTAGCAACACAGTAGAATACTTGAGCCAGCTGGTGGGGACAATCCCAGAAGCTCCATGAAATCCAGCAAGGTAGTTTCCACTGGTAGCAGGGTCTGGAGGATTCCGTGAGGAGAGGCAAGACAACCTGGAGTGAGAACCGGAGAGACCAGAGAAGTCCAGAATGGGATTCACCAGAAGAGGACTCTGTGAAAATAGAGACATAAGTAAAGTGCAGAGCACAGCAGAGCGTGGCCTAAAGCTGCAGCAACAATCCAAAGAATGAACACATAGCCCAGGCACCTCCCTAAAGGGGAGGGTGCTTTTTATGCACAGAGCATCATAACACAGACCGCCCTAATAGCGAACAGGTGTCCTGCTGTTTCAAGTATGTGCAGGAAGCGGGGCGCGGCTCCTAAGAGCATTTCCAGGAGACCTGCCAAGAGGATGCAGGTTCTTAGCAGAGAAAGAAGCCGCAGATCGTCTGGAGCCACGGACAGGGTGAGTAAGGCTGTGTGATAGGTGCCGGTCTCCCTGCACAGCGGAGACCGAACCTGCGGCTGAGGGCATGACAATCATAATTACGCTCAGCAGGCGAAAACTTCCTGGAAAAGAAGGCGCATGGCTTCATCACCGAGCCATCAGAACTTCTTTGCGACAAAACAGCCTCTGCTCCAATCTCAGAAGCATCAACCTCGACCTGGAACGGGAGCGAAACATCTGGTTGGCACAACACAGGGGCAGAGGAAAAACGACGCTTCAACTCTTGAAAAGCTTCCACAGCAGCAGAAGACCAATTGACCACATCAGCACACTTCTTGGTTAAATCAGTCAACGGTTTAGCAATACAAGAAAAATTATTGATGAAGCGACGATAAAAATTAGCAAAGCCCAGGAACTTTTGCAGACTCTTCAGAGATGTCGGCAGAGTCCAATCATGAATGGCTCGAACTTTAACAGGGTCCATCTCAATAGTAGAAGGGGAAAAAATGAAACCCAAAAATGAAACCTTCTGAACACCAAAGAGACACTTAGACCCCTTCACAAACAAAGAATTCGTACGCAGGATCTGGAACACCATTCTGACCTGCTTCACGTGAGACTCCCAATCATCCGAGAAGACCAAAATATCATCCAAGTATACAATCAGGAATTTATCCAGGTACTCTCGGAAGATGTCATGCATAAAGGACTGAAATACTGATGGAGCATTGGAAAGCCCGAATGGCATAACCAGGTACTCAAAATGGCCCTCGGGCGTATTAAATGCTGTTTTCCATTCATCGCCCCTTTTAATACGCACAAGATTATACGCACCATGAAGATCTATCTTGGTGAACCAACTAGCCCCCTTAATCTGAGCAAACAAATCAGACAGCAAGGGCAAGGGGTACTGAAATTTGACCGTGATTTTATTTAGAAGGCGGTAATCAATACAAGGTCTCAGCGAACCATCCTTCTTGGCCACAAAAAAGAACCCTGCTCCCAATGGTGATGACGACGGGCGAATATGACCCTTCTCCAAGGATTCCTTTACGTAACTCCGCATAGCGGCGTGCTCAGGTACAGACAAATTAAACAGTCGACCTTTAGGAAACTTACTACCAGGAATCAAATCGATAGCACAATCACAATCCCTATGCGGAGGTAGGGCACTGGACTTGGGCTCATCAAATACATCCCGGTAATCCGACAAGAACTCTGGGACCTCAGAAGGGGTGGATGATGAAATAGACAGAAATGGAACATCACCATGTACCCCCTGACAACCCCAGCTGGACACAGACATTGATTTCCAATCCAATACTGGATTATGGACCTGTAGCCATGGCAACCCCAACACGACCACATCATGCAGATTATGCAACACCAAAAAGCGAATATCCTCCTGATGCGCAGGAGCCATGCACATGGTCAGCTGGGTCCAATACTGAGGCTTATTCTTGGCCAAAGGCGTAGCATCAATTCCTCTCAATGGAATAGGATGCTGCAAGGGCTCCAAGGAAAACCCACAGCGCCTAGCATACTCCAAGTCCATCAAATTCAGGGCAGCACCTGAATCCACAAATGCCATGACGGAATAGGATGACAAAGAGCAGATCAAAGTAACTGACAAAAGAAATTTCGACTACAGTACCAATGGTGACAGACCTAGCGGACCGCTTAGTGCGCTTAGGACAATCGGAGATAGCATGAGTGGAATCACCACAATAAAAACACAGCCCATTCTGACGTCTGTGTTCTTGCCGTTCAGCTCTGGTCAAAGTCCTATCGCACTGCATAAACTCAGGTACATGCTCAGATAATACCGCCAAATGGTGCACAGTTATACGCTCACGCAAGCGTCGACCGATCTGAATAGCCAAAGACATAGACTCATTCAAACCAGCAGGCATAGGAAATCCCACCATGACATCCTTAAGGGCTTCAGAGAGACCCTTTCTGAAAATTGCTGCCAGCGCGCATTCATTCCATTGAGTGAGCACAGACCACTTCCTAAACATCTGACAATATATCTCTACCTCATCCTGACCCTGACACAGAGCCAGCAAATTTTTCTCTGCCTGATCCACTGAATTAGGTTCATCATACAGCAATCCGAGCGCCAGAAAAAACGCATCAATATTACATAATGCAGGATCTCCTGGCGCAAGAGAAAATGCCCAATCTTGAGGGTCGCCGCGTAATAAAGAAATAATGATCTTTACTTGTTGAACTGGGTCACCAGACGAGCGGGGTTTCAAAGCCAGAAATAGTTTACAATTATTTTTGAAATTCAGAAATTTAGTTCTATCTCCAGAAAATAACTCAGGAATAGGAATTTTAGGTTCTAACATAGGATTCTGAACCACTAAATCTTGAACGTTCTGTACACTTATAGCGAGATTATCCATCAAAGAGGACAGAGCTTGAATGTCCATCACAACACCTGTGTTCTGAACCACCCAAATGTCTAGGGGAACAGAGCGACAAAACACAGTGCAAAGAAAAAAAAATGGTCTCAGAACTTCCCTTTTCCCTCTATTGAGAAGCATTAGTACTTTGGGCCTCCAGTACTTTTATGAACAGGTGATTCAGAACCACAATGGACCTAGTGGTTAAGAGCACACAAAGTGACCTGATAGTTACTAATAACATAGGACGAGCTCTGAGACGTGGGAACTCTGCTGACCGCAATCCCTAATCCTATCACACCACACTAAAGGTAGCCGTGGAGCGCTCCTGACCAGAACCTAGGCGCCTCGTCACAGCCTGAGAAACTAGCTAGCCCTGAAGATAGAAAAATAAGCCTACCTTGCCTCAGAGAAATTCCCCAAAGGAAAAGGCAGCCCCCCACATATAATGACTGTGAGTAAGATGAAAATACAAACACAGAGATGAAATAGATTTAGCAAAGTGAGGCCCGACTTACTGAATAGACCGAGGATAGGAAAGATAACTTTGCGGTCAGCACAAAAACCTACAAATAAGCACGCAGAGGGGACAAAAGTAACATAAGCAAAACTTAGCTCATGCAAGGCAGACAGGCCACAGGAACGATCCAGGAGATAGCAAGGCCAATACTGGAACATAGACTGGAGTCCAGGAACAAAGAACTAGGTGGAGTTAAGTAGAGCAGCACCTAACGACTTAACCTCGTCACCTGAGGAAGGAAACTCAAAAGCCGCAGCCCCACTCACATCCACCAGAGGAAGCTCATAGACAGAACCAGCCGAAGTACCACTCATGACCACAGGACGGAGCTTGACCACAGAATTCACAACAATGTTCTATCCCATGCAAAGGAAATTTTTTGTTTGGGGAGACCCTGGATGACATCTTCCAGAAAGCAGGAGATTAAAAAAAGGGTTCCCAAACCTAGGACCAACTCCATTTAGACAGTCCTTTCAGAACCAGAAATTATTTCGCAGGAGGCCCCCCAGAGAACAAAATTGATGGGATGAAGGAAGAAGGAAGGACAGGGGTTTCCTCTTTGGCAACACCTCCCGTGACAAAAAACCTCTAAATGACATTTTCCCCGAGGTGGGGGGAAGACTCACTTTGTTCCTTCCCGCCTGGAAGAAACTATCCAACAACTCTTGGATTTTAAATCTAATACAGTCCGGACTAAAAATAGATTTTTCTCTTTACCCCCCCAAAAATTACATAATAACGAAAACAAGGTTCTCAGCAGCGGAGCAAACCGCACTAGAAAAGGAAATAATAACTCTGTTACAGAAGTCTGTAATTCAGGAGATCTCCCCTCAAGAGATAGGGAAGGGATTCTACTCCCCATTATTCCTAGTACCAAAACCGGATGGCACTTATCAAACGATAATAAATCTAAAAAACCTGAACAAATATGTAAAAAAACAAAAGTTCAAAATGGAAACAATAAAATCCACCATAAAAATCCTCTTCCCGAACTGCTACATGATCGTGTTAGACCTAAGCGATGCATATTACCATGTGCCCATTCACAAACAATCTCGAAAATTTTTCAGGATGGTGGTGTGTTGGATTTAGGGTTTTGATTAGGGTTATGGTTAGGGTTGACATTAGGGTTGTTTTGGGGTAAGGTGTTGTGAATTCTGTGGCAGAGCTCCCTCCTGTGGTCACAAGTGGTACTTCGGCTGATTCTCTCTGTGAGCTTCCGTTGGTGGAGGAAAGTGGTACTGCGGCTTCTGAGTTTCCTTCCTCAGGTGATGTGGTGAAGTCGTTAGGTGCTGCTCTATTTAACTCCACCTAGTGCTTTGATCCTGGCCTCCAGTCAATGTTCTAGTATTGGACCTGTTTCCTCCTGGATCGTTCCTGTGGCCTGCTGCTCTGCATAGCTAAGTTCCTCTTTGCTATTTGTTTGCTGTTTTTTTTCTGTCCAGCTTGTCAATTTGTTTTTTTTTCTGCTTGCTGGAAGCTCTGGGACGCAGAGGGTGTACCTCTGTGCCGTTAGTTCGGTACGGAGGGTCTTTTTGCCCCCTTTGCGTGGTTTTTGTAGGGTTTTGTATTGACCGCAAAGTTACCTTTCCTATCCTCGCTCTGTTCAGAAAGTTGGGCCTCACTTTGCTAAATCTATTTCATCTCTACGTTTGTCTTTTCATCTTAACTCACAGTCATTATATGTGGGGGCTGCTTTTTCCTTTGGGGTATTTCTCTGAGGCAAGGTAGGCTTATTTTCTATCTTCAGGCTAGCTAGTTTCTCAGGCCGTGCCGAGTTGCATAGGGAGCGTTAGGCGCAATCCACGGCTGCCTTTAGTGTGGTTGGAGAGGATTAGGGATTGCGGTCAACAGAGTTCCCACGTCTCAGAGCTCGTTCTTGTTTTTTGGGTTATTGCCAGGTCACTGTATGTGCGCTGACCTCTATGTCCATTGTGGTACTGAATTACCTTTCATAACAGTAAGGGTTGTGATTATGGTTAGTGATTAGGATTATGGATCAGGTTGGGATTAGGGTTAGGGGTGTGTTGGGGTTAGGGTTGGAGCTAGAATTGGGGGGTTTCCACTGTTTAGGTACATCAGGGGGTCTCCAAACACGACAGCCAATTTTGCGCTCAAAAAGTCAAATGGTGCTCCCTCCCTTCTGAGCTCTGCCGTGCGCCCAAACAGTGGGTTACCCCCACATATGGGGCATCAGCGTACTCGGGATAAATTGGACAACAACTTCTGGGGTCCAATTTCTCTTGTTACCCTTGTGAAAATAAAAACTTGGGGGCTACAATATCTTTTTTGTGAAAAAAAAATATTTTTTATTTTCACGACTCTGCATTCTAAACTTCTGTGAAGCACTTGGGCATTCAAAGTTCTCACCACACATCTAGATAAGTTCCTTGGGGGGTCTAGTTTCCAAAATGGGGTCACTTGTGGGGGGTTACTACAGTTTAGGTATATCAGGGGTTCTGCAATCGCAACATAATGCCCACAGACCATTGTATCAAAGTCTGCATTCCAAAAAGGCGCTCCTTCCCTTCCGAGCTCTGCCGTGCGCCCAAACAGTGGTTTACCCCCACATATGGTGCATCAGCGTACTCGGGATAAATTGGACAACAACTATTGCAGTCCAATTTCTCCTGTTACCCTTGTGAAAATAAAAACTTGGGGGCTAAAAAATCTTTTTTGTGGAAAACAAAATATTTTTTATTTTCACGGCTCTGCATTATAAACTTCTGTGAAGCACTTGGGCATTCAAGGTTCTCACCACACATCTAGATAAGTTCCATGGGGGGTCTAGTTTCCAAAATGGGGTCACTTGTGGGGGATTTCTACTGTTTAGGCACATCAGGGGCTCTCCAAACGCGACATGGCGTCCGATCTCAATTCCAGCCAATTCTACATTGAAAAAGTAAAACGGCGCTCCTTCTCTTCCAAGCTCTGCGGTGCGCCCTAACAGTGGTTTACCCCCACATATTGGGTATCAACGTACTCAGGAGAAATTGCACAACAACTTTTGTGGTCTAATTTCTCCTGTTACCCTTGTGAAAATAAAAATTTGTGGGCAAAAAGATCATTTTTGTAGAAAAAATGTGATTTTTTTTTTTCACGGCTCTACATTATAAACTTCTGTGAAGCACATGGGGGTTCAAAGTGCTCACCACACATTTAGATAAGTTCCTTAAGGGGTCTAGTTTCCAAAATGGTGTCACTTGTGGGGAGTTTCCACTGTTTAGGCACATCAGGGGCTCTCTAAACGTGACATGGCGTCCGATCTCAATTCCAGCCAATTCTGCATTGAAAAAGTCAAACGGCGCTCCTTCACTTCTAAGTTCTGCGGTGCGCCCAAAAAGTGGTTTACCCCCACATATGGGGTATTGGCATATTCAGGAGAAATTGCATAACAAAATTTATGGTTACATTTCTGTTTTTACACTTGTGAAAATAAAAAAATGGTTCTGAATTAAGATGTTTGCGAAAAAAAGTTAAATGTTCATTTTTTCCTTCCACATTGTTTCAGTTCCTGTGAAGCACGTAAAGGGTTAATAAACTTCTTGAATGTGGTTTTGAGAACCTTGAGGGGTGCAGTTTTTAGAATGGTGTCACACTTCATTATTTTCTATCATATAGACCCCTCAAAATGACTTCAAATGTGATGTGGTCCCTAAAAAAAAATGGTGTTGTAAAAATGAGAAATTGCTGGTCAACTTTTAACCCTTATAACTCCCTAACAAAAAAAAATTTTGTTTCCAAAATTGTGCTGATGTAAAGTAGACATGAGGGAAATGTTATTTATTAACTATTTTTCGTGACATATCTCTCTGATTTAAGGGCATAAAAATACAAAGTTTGAAAATTGCAAAATTTTAAAAATTTTCGCCATATTTCCGTTTTTTTTCATAAATAATCGCAAGTAATATCGAAGAAATGTTACCACTAACATGAAGTGCAATATGTCACGAAAAAACAATCTCAGAATCAGCGGGATCTGTTGAAGCGTTCCAGAGTTATAACCTCATAAAGTGACAGTGGTCAGAATTGCAAAAATTGGCTCGGTCATTAAGTACCAAATTGGCTGTCACTAAGGGGTTAATATTAACTAAAGACAAACACACACACCCATGTAGGAGCATTAACATAATTAACCTACATATGCTGTAAAAAAAAAAAATTCAACTAAGAAACCTGCGTGAAATGTAATGCTTATTTTTCAAAAAATAAAAAAAACCTCCATGGACTCCCGCATAATTTTCATAACCAGCAGAGGGAAAGCTGACAGCTGATGTTAATATTCTGGAGGAGCCAATAACCATAAAGGTTCCCAGGCTATTAATATCAGCTCACAACTGTTTGCTTAGCCTTTACTGGCTATTTTACAGTGGGACACAAAATATTGACATGGGGTCCCCCTATAAAAGCTGTAGGCTGATATTAATAGCCTGTGAAGAGGCCATGGATATTGGCAGCCCGAGGCTAAAAACCATCAGCTCTCAGCCATCCCAGAAATGGCGCATCTTATATAGCTGCCAATTCTGGCACTTAGCCTCGCTCTTCCAACTTGCCCTGTAGCAGCGGAGTTCATATTTGTGGGGTTGATGTCACCATTTTATTGTCAAGTAACATCAAGCCCACAGGTTAGTAATGGAGAGGCATCTATCAGACACCTCTCCATTAGTAAGCTGGCCTACTGTCACCTTACAATACAAAGGTGACATTAACCCCTTATTACCCCATATGCCACCGCTACAGGGCAGTGAGAACAGAGGCTGAGTGCCAGAATTGGCGCATCTTACAGATGCACCTTTTCTGGGGTGGCAATAACCATGGTCCCTCTCTAGGCTATAATATCTGTCCTCAGTCACTGGCTTTCCCTCTGTGGCACAGAAAATTGTGTGGGAGCCCACGCCAGTTTTTTCAGTGAAAACCTTTTTATTAAATACATACAGGTCCCAAACTTTACACACACACATACTACTAACCGTATTAGTCACTGACCTATATAAATCTAACCGTTCTGCAATGGTTTACTGTATGTAAACCATGTCTCCTATCCTGCAATGATTTGACAGAAGCCGACAAATTAACTATTTGTAAGTATTGTAAGCTGTCAGTGTGATTTTACTGTACATTGCACCTGAATTGCCAGCCTTTCAAAGGACACCGTTGCGTATTTCTCGCAAGTCACACTGATGGCCCGTGTGGTATGAGTTTTTCTTGCATAAACAGACTTTCATTGGGGATTCTCGGCTGATATACGGTGCAAATCGCAGCATAGTGCAATTTCACTCGCACATATAATACGGCCGTGAAAAAAAAAAAAAAAAACGTGATGGGAGCTGCCCAACAGATTAACATTGGTCCGAGTGCTATGCAATTTTTTTTCTCACATAGCACTCGTCCGTATTCCTCTCTAGTGTGACTCCGGCCTCAAACGGAAAATCATTAAAAATTTGAAAATTTCTATTTTTTTTAAATTTCTGATATTTTTACAAAAAATCAGAAATACATATTAGCCCAAGTTTACCATTATCATAAAGTCTAATATGTCAGGAAAAAAAAACAACCTCAAATTCAATGGAATATGTTGAAGCATTCCAGAGTTATTACTACATAAAGTGACACTGGTCAGGCTTTAAAAAATTGGCCCCATCACTAAGGGGTTAAATGCTTGTACAAGTGAACATTGTTTCAAAAGTGGTTTACCTGTCTAAGACTGGTTTCACACCAGTTTGTCAGCCTTCTTCCTCCGTTAAGCCCCGCCCACTGCTGCACCTCTTCTTTCAGCTCCGCCTACATCTGCATGCATCCCCTATCTTCAACATTGGGTACACAGGCACGTGTCGTTTTGCGCTGAACTGCGTCGAACGCAACATGTTGCATTTTGTTGCGGTCGGCGCGTTAAAACAACGCATGCGGAGGCATCCACTTGGCCTGCGTACCCAATGTTAAAGACTGGGTATGCAGGACGCATGCAGACGTAGGCGGAACTGAAGGAAGAGGTGCGGCATTGGGCGGGGCTTAATGGAGGAAGAAGGCTGCCATCCGCAGCCCTGCCGAATGCTGGTGTGAAACCAGCCCAAGGCTGTTATTATAGCACCTTACGTCTTACGCTAGGTTCACATTGCGTTAGTGCAATCCGTTAAGCGCATAGCGCTAACGCAATGTTTCTAGAGGGTCGGCGTTCACCCTCCCCGCTAGCGCAGATCCCCGATCTGCGGTAGCGAGGAACGGGCATTGGACGCACCTCAGATGCTGCACGCAGCGTCCGAGGTCCGTCACAAAAGAACGGCACATCGCTAGCGCGTGCCGAAAATGGCATGCGCTAGCGATGCGCTTCAGCTAAAACTAACATTGCTGTCAATGGGTGCGCTAACGGACCCGCTCTACGGCGTTAATTGCGACATTTTTGCCGTGCAACGCAGTCCGTTAGCGTTAACCCATTAACGCAATGTGAACCTAGCTTTACACAGATACATCATGGGCTTGTCCTGCCCTACGCATGAAATGAAAGACAAATACAATGTGGAGACTTAATTAGAGCAATGTTTTATTTACATTCAGAACTGGTTTTAGAGGTAAACAATTACCATTTCTCACAGAAATCTCAGACTTTTACTTATAGAAATACTGGATAAATATCATTTTAACATTAGATATAGAAATATTTCTAATTTTATAAAACTGCCTTTTTTTGCATAGAAAAACTTTATGCCTTTCCTTGTTTCATTTTATGCATTTCTAAAGTATTGTAAAAATGTAATATGCTGTTGGTGCATGCGGGCAGGACTGTCGGTAGGGTATGCGGCTCTGAAGTACCCCCCCGGCCTGCCACTGGTGTCTGAGGTTTCGGTGTCCCGGACCAGAGATCATAATACCGGCCTTGAATTGTGAAGGACACGGCAGCCGATCCTGAGAAACATCCAAGGTGGGAACGCCCCATCATGTCGAAGAGAGTCTGCTAGATCCAGGCCTAGCAGACCAGTGCTGGTGGGTTTATAACATAGTTTATAACATAGTTAGTAAGGCCGAAAAAAGACATTTGTCCATCCAGTTCAGCCTATATTCCATCATAATAAATCCCCAGATCTACGTCCTTCTACAGAACCTAATAATTGTATGATACAATATTGTTCTGCTCCAGGAAGACATCCAGGCCTCTCTTGAACCCCTCGACTGAGTTCGCCATCACCACCTCCTCAGGCAAGCAATTCCAGATTCTCACTGCCCTAACAGTAAAGAATCCTCTTCTATGTTGGTGGAAAAACCTTCTCTCCTCCAGACGCAAAG
This sequence comes from Ranitomeya imitator, assembly GCF_032444005.1. Lineage (NCBI taxonomy): Eukaryota > Metazoa > Chordata > Amphibia > Anura > Dendrobatidae > Ranitomeya > Ranitomeya imitator. The sequence goes on from NC_091282.1 coordinate 16,233,907, forward strand.
AATGCCCCCTTGTGCCCGTCACCTTCCTTGGTATAAACAGATCCTCAGCGAGATATTTGTATTGTCCCCTTATATACTTATACATGGTTATTAGATCGCCCCTCAGTCGTCTTTTTTCTAGACTAAATAATCCTAATTTTGCTAATCTATCTGGGTATTGTAGTTCTCCCATCCCCTTTATTAATTTTGTTGCCCTCCTTTGTACTCTCTCTAGTTCCATTATATCCTTCCTGAGCACCGGTGCCCAAAACTGGACACAGTACTCCATGTGCGGTCTAACTAGGGATTTGTACAGAGGCAGTATAATGCTCTCATCATGTGTATCCAGACCTCTTTTAATGCACCCCATGATCCTGTTTGCCTTGGCAGCTGCTGCCTGGCACTGGCTGCTCCAGGTAAGTTTATCATTAACTAGGATCCCCAAGTCCTTCTCCCTGTCAGATTTACCCAGTGGTTTCCCGTTCAGTGTGTAATGGTGATATTGATTCCCTCTTCCCATGTGTATAACCTTACATTTATCATTGTTAAACCTCATCTGACACCTTTCAGCCCAAGTTTCCAACTTATCCAGATCCATCTGTAGCAGAATACTATCTTCTCTTGTATTAACTGCTTTACATAGTTTTGTATCATCTGCAAATATCGATATTTTACTGTGTAAACCTTCTACCAGATCATTAATGAATATGTTGAAGAGAACAGGTCCCAATACTGACCCCTGCGGTACCCCACTGGCCACAGCGACCCAGTTAGAGACTATACCATTTATAACCACCCTCTGCTTTCTATCACTAAGCCAGTTACTAACCCATTTACACACATTTTCCCCCAGACCAAGCATTCTCATTTTGTGTACCAACCTCTTGTGCGGCACGGTATCAAACGCTTTGGAAAAATCGAGATATACCACGTCCAATGACTCACCGTGGTCCAGCCTATAGCTTACCTCTTCATAAAAACTGATTAGATTGGTTTGACAGGAGCGATTTCTCATAAACCCATGCTGATATGGAGTTAAACAGTTATTCTCATTGAGATAATCCAGAATAACATCCCTCAGAAACCCTTCAAATATTTTACCAACAATAGAGGTTAGACTTACTGGCCTATAATTTCCAGGTTCACTTTTAGAGCCCTTTTTGAATATTGGCACCACATTTGCTATGCGCCAATCCTGCGGAACAGACCCTGTCGCTATAGAGTCCCTAAAAATAAGAAATAATGGTTTATCTATTACATTACTTAGTTCTCTTAGTACTCGTGGGTGTATGCCATCCGGACCCGGAGATTTATCTATTTTAATCTTATTTAGCCGGTTTCGCACCTCTTCTTGGGTTAGATTGGTGACCCTTAATATAGGGTTTTCATTGTTTCTTGGGATTTCACCTAGCATTTCATTTTCCACCGTGAATACCGTGGAGAAGGTGTTTAATATGTTAGCTTTTTCCTCGTCATCTACAACCATTCTTTCCTCACTATTTTTTAAGGGGCCTACATTTTCAGTTTTTATTCTTTTACTATTGATATAGTTGAAGAACAGTTTGGGATTAGTTTTACTCTCCTTAGCAATGTGCTTCTCTGTTTCCTTTTTGGCAGCTTTAATTAGTTTTTTAGATAAAGTATTTTTCTCCCTATAGTTTTTTAGTGCTTCAATGGTGCCATCCTGCTTTAGTAGTGCAAATGCTTTCTTTTTACTGTTAATTGCCTGTCTTACTTCTTTGTTTAGCCACATTGGGTTTTTCCTATTTCTAGTCCTTTTATTCCCACAAGGTATAAACCGCTTACACTGCCTATTTAGGATGTTCTTAAACATTTCCCATTTATTATCTGTATTCTTATTTCTGAGGATATTGTCCCAGTCTACCAGATTAAGGGCATCTCTAAGCTGGTCAAACTTTGCCTTCCTAAAGTTCAATGTTTTTGTGACTCCCTGACAAGTCCCCCTAGTGAAAGACAGGTGAAACTGCACAATATTGTGGTCGCTATTTCCTAAATGCCCGACCACCTGCAGATTTGTTATTCTGTCAGGTCTATTAGATAGTATTAGGTCTAAAAGTGCTGCTCCTCTGGTTGGATTCTGCACCAATTGTGAAAGATAATTTTTCTTGGTTATTAGCAGAAACCTGTTGCCTTTATGGGTTTCACAGGTTTCTGTTTCCTAGTTAATATCCGGGTAGTTAAAGTCCCCCATAACCAGGACCTCATTATGGGTTGCAGCTTCATCTATCTGCTTTAAAAGTAGACTTTCCATGGTTTCTGTTATATTTGGGGGTTTGTAACAGACCCCAATGAGAATTTTGTTACCATTTTTCCCTCCATGAATTTCAACCCATATGGACTCGACATCCTCATTCCCTTCGCTAATATCCTCCCTTAAAGTGGACTTTAGACAAGACTTTACATAGAGACAAACCCCTCCTCCTCTCCGATTTTTACGATCCTTTCTAAACAGACTGTAACCCTGTAAGTTAACTGCCCAGTCATAGCTTTCATCTAACCATGTCTCGGTTATTCCCACTATGTCAAAGTTACCTGTAGATATTTCTGCTTCTAGTTCTTCCATCTTGTTTGTCAGGCTTCTGGCGTTTGCGAGCATGCAGTTTAGAGGATTTTGTTTTGTTCCAATCTCCTCACTGTGGATTGTTTTAGAAATGTTCTTACCTCCCTTCTGAGTATGTTTTCCTGGGTCGTCTTTGTTCGAGTCTAATGTTTTTCTTCCCGTCCCCTCTTCTTCTAGTTTAACGCCCTCCTGATGAGTGTAGCGAGTCTTCTGGCGAATGTGTGTTTCCCAGGTTTGTTGAGGTGTAGTCCGTCTCTGGCGAGGAGTCCATCATACCAGTAATTCACACCGTGGTCCAGGAATCCAAATCCTTGTTGTCTGCACCATCGTCTTAGCCAGTTGTTTGCATCAAGGATCCTGTTCCATCTCCTGGTGCCATGCCCGTCTACTGGAAGGATAGAAGAAAAAACTACCTGTGCATCCAGTTCTTTTACTTTCTTCCCCAACACTTCAAAGTCCTTGCAGATTGTCGGTAGGTCCTTCCTTGCCGTGTCATTGGTGCCAACATGTATCAGAAGAAATGGGTGGACGTCCTTGGAGCTGAAGAGCTTTGGTATCCTATCGGTCACATCCTTGATCATCGCACCTGGAAGGCAGCATACTTCTCTTGCAGTTATGTCCGGTCTGCAGATGGCTGCTTCGGTGCCTCTCAGTAGTGAGTCTCCCACCACCACCACTCTTCGTTGCTTCTTGGCTGTACTTTTTGCTGTCACTTGTTGCTGTGTGCCCTTTTCTTTTTTGCTTGCTGGTATTGCTTCATCCTTAGGTGTGCCATCTTCATCCTCTACAAAGATTTGATATCGGTTCTTCAGTTGTGTGGTTGGTGATTTCTCCATGGTCTTCTTGCTTCTTTTGGTCACATGCTTCCACTCATCTGCTTTTGGAGGTTCTCTGACACTTTTTGCACCTTCTGTGACCAGTAGAGATGCTTCTGTTCTGTCTAGAAAGTCTTCATTCTCTTTGATGAGTTTCAAAGTTGCTATTCTTTCTTCCAGACCCCGCACCTTTTCTTCTAAAAGGGCCACTAGTCTACACTTCTGACAGGTGAAATTGGATTCTTCTTCTGGTCGATCTGTGAACATGTAGCACATGCTGCAGCTCACCATGTAGGTTGTCACATCTGCCATGTTGCTCCTAGAGAACCAGAGAACCAATTGTTCAGGGCGCTGGCGGTGTGGACCGGCCACCAGAGAAGGCCTAGACCAATGCCTGGATATTTTAAGAGCAAGGTCACAGGAGCCTCTGGAAAACGTGGAGGCTGCATGAATAGGAAGGTTTCCTCAGGAGACGTCCACATTGCTCAGGGGAAAACTAGGACATATTTGTCCTGTGTTTTTTTTTTTTTTTAAAGTAGCCCCCTTACTGCCTCGTAGGATATACCAGTCCTTATGATCACAAATCCTTTTTCGCAGAGCGATGATGAAGATGGGCATGGAATAACCTGGACGCAGAGAGGCGAGAGGGTAGGGCGATTCGTGGCATGAACGGTCCTCCGGGGAACCCCAAACACTCTTGATGTGTTAGGGCCTTGCCTCGTAGACCACAGATGATATGGTAGTGACAATTCTAAGTGGGAGATTAGAGTGACAATTCCACTGTCGCCCTCAAAAGCCGTATCTGGGAAGAAAAAAAAAATTAATAAGAAAAATCGTTAATTAAAAAACCTCCCAAAACCTAAGGCCTAAACTGGGCTGGGCGGTCCAGACCCATGTCTTCCTCCTACTGACATTAAGCTAAAACAGATTAGCTTCGTGCTAGTTGGTGGTGTACCCTCCTCTACAGGAAATACCTAAAAAAATTTTTTGCATAGCATAAGCAGCATACACCCATTTTTTTTTGTGTACCCCAATGAAGCATTAGCGCCCCCACATCAACCAGAAGGCCACACAGCATAACCTCGCTCCCCCAGTCAGAAACCTCCACCTCACATTAACCAGCGGACCCCACAGGATAAACCCAGAGCCCACCAGACATTCCCTCCCACAAGCGTAAATCCCCATATGACGCCCCCTGCCCCCAACCATAAATCCCATCAGACACCCCCCCAATCGGATGCCACCCCAGCTTAACCCCCCAGCATAACCCCCCATCGGACGTCCACCCCTCCTCCAAGCATTACTCCCATCGTACACCACGCCCACCCAATAATAAACCCCCACCGGACGGCCGACCCCCCACCGGACGTGGACCCCCCCATCCAGCACACACCCCCATCAGACACGGACACCCCACCCAGCACAAACCCCCCATCGGACGTCCACCCCCGACCCAGCCTAAGCCCTCATCAGCCCCCCCAAACCCAACCGATAAGCAGGTCGCCCCCCAATAAAGGGGATCCCTCCGTAAGCAGCAGGTCGCCCCCAAATCCCACCACGGGGTCCCCACGTCCCACCACAGGCAGGTCGCCTCAACACGTCCCACCACAGGCAGGTCGCCTCCCCACGTCCCACCACAGGCAGGTCGCCTCAACACGTCCCACCACAGGCAGGTCGCCTCCCCACGTCCCACCACAGGCAGGTCGCCTCCCCACGTCCCACCACAGGCAGGTCGCCTCCCCACGTCCCACCACAGGCAGGTCGCCTCCCCACGTCCCACCACAGGCAGGTCGCCTCCCCACGTCCCACCACAGGCAGGTCGCCTCCCCACGTCCCACCACAGGCAGGTCGCCTCCCCACGTCCCACCACAGGCAGGTCGCCTCAACACGTCCCACCACAGGCAGGTCGCCTCCCCACGTCCCACCACAGGCAGGTCGCCTCAACACGTCCCACCACAGGCAGGTCGCCTCCCCACGTCCCACCACAGGCAGGTCGCCTCCCCACGTCCCACCACAGGCAGGTCGCCTCCCCACGTCCCACCACAAGCAGGTCACCACCACATCCCACCACAAGGGTCCCCCAATAGCCTGCAGCAGGTCTCCCCCCACATCCCACAAGCAGATAGTCCTCAAATCTCACCACAGGGGTCCCCCCAATAGACAGGTCATGCCACCCCAAACCGAACCACAAGCATGTCACCCTCAAACCCCACCACAGGTCTCCCCCACTAAAAGGGGTCCACCCCGTAAGCAGCAGGTCACCTCCAAACCCCACCACAGGGGTCCCCCCCAACAACCAGCAGGTGCCCCCCAAAATCCAACCACAGGGGTCCCCCACAATAGTCAGCAGCAGCAGGTGCCCCCAAAATCCCACCACAGGGGTCCCACCACAATAGCCAGCAGCAGCAGGTGCCCCCCACAACAGCCCACCACGGGGGTCACCCAGAGCAGCAGCGGTGCCCCCCCACAAAGCCCACCACGGGGGTCCCCCACAGCAGCAGCGGTGCCCCCCCACAAAGCCCACCACGGGGGTCCCCCACAGCAGCAGCGGTGCCCCCCCACAAAGCCCACCACGGGGGTCCCCCACAGCAGCAGCGGTGCCCCCCCACAAAGCCCACCACGGGGGTCCCCCACAGCAGCAGCGGTGCCCCCCCACAAAGCCCACCACGGGGGTCCCCCACAGCAGCAGCAGTGCCCCCCCCACAAAGCCCACCACGGGGGTCCCCCACAGCAGCAGCAGTGCCCCCCCCACAAAGCCCACCACGGGGGGCCCCCACAACAGCCGGCAGCAGCGGTGCCCCCCCACAAAGCCCACCACGGGGGTCCCCCACAGCAGCGGTGCCCCCCCACAAAGCCCAACACGGGGGTCCCCCACAGCAGCGGTGCCCCCCCACAAAGCCCAACACGGGGGTCCCCCACAGCAGCAGCGGTGCCCCCCCACAATGCCCACCACGGGGGTCCCCCACAGCAGCGGTGCCCCCCCACAAAGCCCAACACGGGGATCCCCACAGCAGCAGCGGTGCCCCCCACACAGACAAGCAGGTCGCCCACCACAGCGCCTCCCCCCAATAACGAGCAGCAAGTAGCATTTTTTCACCCTGAAACCACCAACCTCCATGTGCCATGGCGTCCACAAGCTACAATCAATCCTGCTGCTTTGCTTTGCCGCCTTCATGAAGTTCATGATGTGACTGAAAACACGCCCCCTCCCGATAGGACACGCCCCCGGAAATGACGTCACACCTGGAAGGAGCCCATACACTCTAGCATTTACCCTTCTGGTGGCGGAGCAGCGGCCATGCGCCCGGTAAAGAGACCCGAGATGGAGCACGAACGTCTCCTGCAGGCCTTCTAGAGTGAGTGCGGCCGCGTGTGCGAGAGCGGCTCGTGTGTGACCAGCGCCCAAGAGCCGCAGCGACAGATCTGTGTTTATAACGCGCGTGTACCTCATATTACCGCTCATACTGCCTCGCCGGCACCTCATATTACCGCATGTACCTCATTACCTCATATTACCGCTCATATTACCACCTCATATTACCGCATGTACCTCATTACCTCATATTACCGATCATACTGCCTCGCCAGCACCTCATATTACCGCGTGTACCTCATTACCGATCATACTGCCTCGCCAGCACCTCATATTACCGATCATACTGCCTCGCCAGCACCTCATTACCGCATGTACCTCATTACCTCATATTACCGATCATACTGCCTCGCTTGCACCCCATATTACCGCATGTACCTCATTACCTCATATTACCGCTCATACTGCCTCGCCGGCACCTCATATTACCGCATGTACCTCATTACCTCATATTACCGCTCATACTGCCTCGCCGGCACCTCATATTACCGCGTGTACCTCATTACCTCATATTACCGCTCATACTGCCTCGCCGGCACCTCATATTACCGTGTGTACCTCATTACCTCATATTACCTATCATACTGCCTTGCCTGCACCTCATATTACCGCATGTACCTCATTACCTCATATTACCGATCATACTGCCTCGCCGGCACCTCATATTACCGCATGTACCTCATTACCTCATATTACCGATCATACTGCCTCGCCTGCACCCCATATTACCGCATGTACCTCATTACCTCATATTACCGATCATACTGCCTCGCCTGCACCCCATATTACCGCATGTACCTCATTACCTCATATTACCGATCATACTGCCTCGCCGGCACCTCATATTGCCGCATGTACCTCATTACCTCATATTACCGATCATACTGCCTCGCCTGTACCTCATATTACCGCATGTACCTCATTACCTCATATTACCGATCATACTGCCTCGCCTGCACCCCATATTACCGCATGTACCTCATTACCTCATAGTACCGATCATACTGCCTCGCCTGCACCCCATATTACCGCATGTACCTCATTACCTCATATTACCGATCATACTGCCTCGCCGGCACCTCATATTACCGCATGTACCTCATTACCTCATATTACCGATCATACTGCCTCGCCAGCACCTCATATTACCGCGTGTACCTCATTACCTCATATTACCGATCATACTGCCTCGCCTGCACCTCATATTACCGATCATACTGCCTCGCCAGCACCTCATATTACCGATCATACTGCCTCGCCAGCACCTCATTACCGCATGTACCTCATTACCTCATATTACCGATCATACTGCCTCGCCAGCACCTCATTACCGCATGTACCTCATTACCTCATAGTACCGATCATACTGCCTCGCCTGCACTCTATATTACCGCATGTACCTCATATTACCGATCATACTGCCTCGCCTGCACCTCATATTACCGCATGTACCTCATTACCTCATATTACCGATCATACTGCCTCGCCTGCACTCCATATTACCTCATTACCTCATATTACCGATCATACTGCCTCGCCAGCACCTCATATTACCGCATGTACCTCATTACCTCATAGTAGCGATAATACTGCCTCGCCTGCACCTCATATTACCGCATGTACCTCATTACCTCATATTACCGATCATACTGCCTCGCCTGCACCTCATATTACCGCATGTACCTCATTACCTCATATTACCGATCATACTGCCTCGCCGGCACCTCATATTACCGCATGTACCTCATTACCTCATATTACCGATCATACTGCCTCGCCGGCACCTCATATTACCGCATGTACCTCATTACCTCATATTACCGATCATACTGCCTCGCCGGCACCTCATATTACCGCATGTACATCATTGCCTCATATTACCGCTCATACTGCCTCGCCTGCACCCCATATTACCGCATGTACCTCATTACCTCATATTACCGATCATACTGCCTCGCCGGCACCTCATATTACCGCATGTACCTCATTACCTCATATTACCGATCATACTGCCTCGCCTGCACCCCATATTACCGCATGTACCTCATTACCTCATATTACCGCTCATACTGCCTCGCCTGCACCTCATATTACCGCATGTACCTCATTACCTCATATTACCGATCATACTGCCTCGCCTGCACCTCATATTACCGCATGTACCTCATTACCTCATATTACCGATCATACTGCCTCGCCGGCACCTCTTATTACCGCATGTACCTCATTACCTCATAGTACCGATCATACTGCCTCGCCTGCACCCCATATTACCGCATGTACCTCATTACCTCATATTACCGATCATACTGCCTCGCCTGCACCCCATATTACCGCATGTACCTCATTACCTCATATTACCGATCATACTGCCTCGCCTGCACCTCATATTACCGCATGTACCTCATTACCTCATATTACCGATCATACTGCCTCGCCTGCACCTCATATTACCGCATGTACCTCATTACCTCATATTACCGATCATACTGCCTCGCCTGCACCTCTTATTACCGCATGTACCTCATTACCTCATATTACCGATCATACTGCCTCGCCTGCACCTCATATTACCGCATGTACCTCACTACCTCATAGTACCGATCATACTGCCTCGCCTGCACCCCATATTACCGCATGTACCTCATTACCTCATATTACCGATCATACTGCCTCGCCTGCACCTCATATTACCGCATGTACCTCATTACCTCATATTACCGATCATACTGCCTCGCCAGCACCTCATATTACCGCGTGTACCTCATTACCTCATATTACCGATCATACTGCCTCGCCTGCACCTCTTATTACCGCATGTACCTCATTACCTCATATTACCGATCATACTGCCTCGCCAGCACCTCATATTACCGCGTGTACCTCAGTACCTCATATTACCGATCATAGTGCCTCGCCGGCACCTGATATTACCGCATGTACCTCATTACCTCATATTACCGATCATACTGCCTCGCCAGCACCTCATATTACCGCATGTACCTCATTACCTCATATTACCGATCATACTGCCTCGCCTGCACCCCATATTACCGCATGTACCTCATTACCTCATATTACCGATCATACTGCCTCGCCAGCACCTCATATTACCGCGTGTACCTCATATTACCGATCATACTGCCTCGCCTGCACCTCATATTACCGCATGTACCTCATTACCTCATAGTACCGATCATACTGCCTCGCCGGCACCTCATATTACCGCATGTACCTCATTACCTCATAGTACCGATCATACTGCCTCGCCGGCACCTCATATTACCGCATGTACCTCATTACCTCATATTACCGATCATACTGCCTCGGCAGCACCTCATATTACCGCATGTACCTCATTACCTCATAGTACCGATCATACTGCCTCGCCTGCACCCCATATTACCGCATGTACCTCATTACCTCATATTACCGATCATACTGCCTCGCCTGCACCTCATATTACCGCATGTACCTCATTACCTCATATTACCGATCATACTGCCTCGCCAGCACCTCATATTACCGCATGTACCTCATTACCTCATATTACCGATCATACTGCCTCGCCAGCACCTCATATTACCGCATGTACCTCATTACCTCATATTACCGATCATACTGCCTCGCCTGCACCCCATATTACCGCATGTACCTCATTACCTCATATTACCGATCATACTGCCTCGCCTGCACCCCATATTACCGCATGTACCTCTTTACCTCATATTACCGATCATACTGCCTCGCCTGCACCTCATATTACCGCATGTACCTCATTACCTCATATTACCGATCATACTGCCTCGCCTGCACCTCATATTACCGCATGTACCTCATTACCTCATATTACTGATCATACTGCCTCGCCTGCACCCCATATTACCGCATGTACCTCATTACCTCATATTACCGATCATACTGCCTTGCCTGCACCCCATATTACCGCATATACCTCATTACCTCATATTACCGATCATACTGCCTCGCCGGCACCTCATATTACCGCATGTACCTCATTACCTCATATTACCGATCATACTGCCTCGCCAGCACCTCATATTACCGCATGTACCTCATTACCTCATAGTACCGATAATACTGCCTCGCCTGCACCCCATATTACCGCATGTACCTCATTACCTCATATTACCGATCATACTGCCTCGCCTGCACTCCATATTACCGATCATACTGCCTCGCCTGCACCTCATATTACCGCTTGTACCTCATTACCTCATATTACCGATCATACTGCCTCGCCTGCACTCCATATTACCTCATTACCTCATATTACCGATCATACTGCCTCGCCAGCACCTCATATTACCGCATGTACCTCATTACCTCATAGTACCGATAATACTGCCTCGCCTGCACCCCATATTACCGCATGTACCTCATTACCTCATATTACCGATCATACTGCCTCGCCTGCACTCCATATTACCGATAATACTGCCTCGCCAGCACCTCATATTACCGCATGTACCTCATTACCTCAAAGTACCGATAATACTGCCTCGCCTGCACCTCATATTACCGCATGTACCTCATTACCTCATATTACCGATCATACTGCCTCGCCTGCACCTCATATTACCGCATGTACCTCATTACCTCATATTACCGATCATACTGCCTCGCCGGCACCTCATATTACCGCATGTACCTCATTACCTCATATTACCGATCATACTGCCTCGCCGGCACCTCATATTACCGCATGTACCTCATTACCTCATATTACCGATCATACCGCCTCGCCTGCACCCCATATTACCGCATGTACCTCATTACCTCATATTACCGATCATACTGCCTCGCCTGCACCCCATATTACCGCATGTACCTCATTACCTCATATTACCGATCATACTGCCTCGCCGGCACCTCATATTGCCGCATGTACCTCATTACCGATCATACTGCCTCGCCTGCACCTCATATTACCGCATGTACCTCATTACCTCATATTACCGATCATACTGCCTCGCCTGCACCCCATATTACCGCATGTACCTCATTACCTCATAGTACCGATCATACTGCCTCGCCTGCACCCCATATTACCGCATGTACCTCATTACCTCATATTACCGATCATACTGCCTCGCCAGCACCTCATATTACCGCGTGTACCTCATTACCGATCATACTGCCTCGCCTGCACCTCATATTACCGATCATACTGCCTCGCCAGCACCTCATATTACCGATCATACTGCCTCGCCAGCACCTCATTACCGCATGTACCTCATTACCTCATATTACCGATCATACTGCCTCGCTTGCACCCCATATTACCGCATGTACCTCATTACCTCATATTACCGCTCATACTGCCTCGCCGGCACCTCATATTACCGCGTGTACCTCATTACCTCATATTACCGCTCATACTGCCTCGCCGGCACCTCATATTACCGCGTGTACCTCATTACCTCATATTACCGCTCATACTGCCTCGCCGGCACCTCATATTACCGTGTGTACCTCATTACCTCATATTACCTATCATACTGCCTTGCCTGCACCTCATATTACCGCATGTACCTCATTACCTCATATTACCGATCATACTGCCTCGCCTGCACCTCATATTACCGCATGTACCTCATTACCTCATATTACCGATCATACTGCCTCGACGGCACCTCATATTACCGCGTGTACCTCATTACCTCATATTACCGATCATACTGCCTCGCCGGCACCTCATATTACCGCATGTACCTCATTACCTCATAGTAGCGATAATACTGCCTCGCCTGCACCTCATATTACCGCATGTACCTCATTACCTCATATTACCGATCATACTGCCTCGCCTGCACCTCATATTACCGCATGTACCTCATTACCTCATATTACCGATCATACTGCCTCGCCGGCACCTCATATTACCGCATGTACCTCATTACCTCATATTACCGATCATACTGCCTCGCCGGCACCTCATATTACCGCATGTACCTCATTACCTCATATTACCGATCATACTGCCTCGCCTGCACCCCATATTACCGCATGTACCTCATTACCTCATATTACCGATCATACTGCCTCGCCTGCACCCCATATTACCGCATGTACCTCATTACCTCATATTACCGATCATACTGCCTCGCCGGCACCTCATATTGCCGCATGTACCTCATTACCTCATATTACCGATCATACTGCCTCGCCTGTACCTCATATTACCGCATGTACCTCATTACCTCATATTACCGATCATACTGCCTCGCCTGCACCCCATATTACCGCATGTACCTCATTACCTCATAGTACCGATCATACTGCCTCGCCTGCACCCCATATTACCGCATGTACCTCATTACCTCATATTACCGATCATACTGCCTCGCCGGCACCTCATATTACCGCATGTACCTCATTACCTCATATTACCGATCATACTGCCTCGCCAGCACCTCATATTACCGCGTGTACCTCATTACCTCATATTACCGATCATACTGCCTCGCCTGCACCTCATATTACCGATCATACTGCCTCGCCAGCACCTCATATTACCGATCATACTGCCTCGCCAGCACCTCATTACCGCATGTACCTCATTACCTCATATTACCGATCATACTGCCTCGCCAGCACCTCATTACCGCATGTACCTCATTACCTCATAGTACCGATCATACTGCCTCGCCTGCACTCTATATTACCGCATGTACCTCATATTACCGATCATACTGCCTCGCCTGCACCTCATATTACCGCATTTACCTCATATTACCGATCATACTGCCTCGCCTGCACTCCATATTACCTCATTACCTCATATTACCGATCATACTGCCTCGCCAGCACCTCATATTACCGCATGTACCTCATTACCTCATAGTAGCGATAATACTGCCTCGCCTGCACCTCATATTACCGCATGTACCTCATTACCTCATATTACCGATCATACTGCCTCGCCTGCACCTCATATTACCGCATGTACCTCATTACCTCATATTACCGATCATACTGCCTCGCCGGCACCTCATATTACCGCATGTACCTCATTACCTCATATTACCGATCATACTGCCTCGCCGGCACCTCATATTACCGCATGTACCTCATTACCTCATATTACCGATCATACTGCCTCGCCGGCACCTCATATTACCGCATGTACCTCATATTACCGATCATACTGCCTCGCCGGCACCTCATATTACCGCGTGTACCTCATTACCTCATATTACCGATCATACTCCCTCGCTGGGACCTCATATTACCGCATGTACCTCATTACCTCATATTACCGATCATACTGCCTCGCCGGCACCTCATATTACCGCATGTACCTCATTACCTCATATTATAGATCATACTGCCTCGCCTGCACCCCATATTACCGCATGTACCTCATTACCTCATATTACCGATCATACTGCCTCTCCTGCACCTCATATTACCGCATGTACCTCATTACCTCATATTACCGATCATACTGCCTCGCCGGCACCTCATATTACCGCATGTACCTCATTACCTCATATTACCGATCATACTGCCTCGCCTGCACCTCATATTACCGCATGTACCTCATTACCTCATAGTACCGATCATACTGCCTCGCCTGCACCCCATATTACCGCATGTACCTCATTACCTCATATTACCGATCATACTGCCTCGCCGGCACCTCATATTACCGCATGTACCTCATTACCGATCATACTGCCTCGCCAGCACCTCATATTACCGCGTGTACCTCATTACCTCATATTACCGATCATACTGCCTCGCCAGCACCTCATATTACCGATCATACTGCCTCGCCAGCACCTCATATTACCGATCATACTGCCTCGCCAGCACCTCATATTACCGCATGTACCTCATTACCTCATATTACCGATCATACTGCCTCGCCGGCCCCTCATATTACCGCATGTACCTCATTACCTCATATTACCGATCATACTGCCTCGCCAGCACCTCATATTACCGCATGTACCTCATTACCTCATATTACCGATCATACTGCCTCGCCGGCACCTCATATTACCGCATGTACATCATTACCTCATATTACCGATCATACTGCCTCGCCGGCACCTCATATTACCGCATGTACCTCATTACCTCATATTACCGCTCATACTGCCTCGCCGGCACCTCATATTACCGCGTGTACCTCATTACCTCATATTACCGCTCATACTGCCTCGCCGGCACCTCATATTACCGTGTACCTCATTACCTCATATTACCGATCATACTGCCTCGCCGACACCTCATATTACCTATTATACTGCCTCGCCGGCACCTCATATTACCGCGTGTACCTCATTACCTCATATTACCGATCATACTGCCTCGCCTGCACCCCATATTACCGCATGTACCTCATTACCTCATATTACCGATCATACTGCCTCGCCGGCACCTCATATTACCGCATGTACCTCATTACCTCATATTACCGATCATACTGCCTCGCCTGCACTTCATATTACCGCGTGTACCTCATTACCTCATATTACCGATCATACTGCCTCGCCTGCACCTCTTATTACCGCATGTACCTCATTACCTCATATTACCGATCATACTGCCTCGCCAGCACCTCATATTACCGCGTGTACCTCAGTACCTCATATTACCGATCATAGTGCCTCGCCGGCACCTGATATTACCGCATGTACCTCATTACCTCATATTACCGATCATACTGCCTCGCCAGCACCTCATATTACCGCATGTACCTCATTACCTCATATTACCGATCATACTGCCTCGCCTGCACCCCATATTACCGCATGTACCTCATTACCTCATATTACCGATCATACTGCCTCGCCAGCACCTCATATTACCGCGTGTACCTCATATTACCGATCATACTCCCTCACTGGGACCTCATATTACCGCGTGTACCTCATATTACCGCTCATACTGCCTCGCCAGCACCTCATATTACCGCGTGTACCTCATTACCTCATAGTACCGATCATACTGCCTCGCCGGCACCTCATATTACCGCATGTACCTCATTACCTCATAGTACCGATCATACTGCCTCGCCGGCACCTCATATTACCGCATGTACCTCATTACCTCATATTACCGATCATACTGCCTCGGCAGCACCTCATATTACCGCATGTACCTCATTACCTCATAGTACCGATCATACTGCCTCGCCTGCACCCCATATTACCGCATGTACCTCATTACCTCATATTACCGATCATACTGCCTCGCCTGCACCTCATATTACCGCATGTACCTCATTACCTCATATTACCGATCATACTGCCTCGCCAGCACCTCATATTACCGCATGTACCTCATTACCTCATATTACCGATCATACTGCCTCGCCAGCACCTCATATTACCGCATGTACCTCATTACCTCATATTACCGATCATACTGCCTCGCCTGCACCCCATATTACCGCATGTACCTCATTACCTCATATTACCGATCATACTGCCTCGCCTGCACCCCATATTACCGCATGTACCTCTTTACCTCATATTACCGATCATACTGCCTCGCCTGCACCTCATATTACCGCATGTACCTCATTACCTCATATTACCGATCATACTGCCTCGCCTGCACCTCATATTACCGCATGTACCTCATTACCTCATATTACTGATCATACTGCCTCGCCTGCACCCCATATTACCGCATGTACCTCATTACCTCATATTACCGATCATACTGCCTTGCCTGCACCCCATATTACCGCATATACCTCATTACCTCATATTACCGATCATACTGCCTCGCCTGCACCTCATATTACCGCATGTACCTCATTACCTCATATTACCGATCATACTGCCTCGCCTGCACCTCATATTACCGCATGTACCTCATTACCTCATATTACTGATCATACTGCCTCGCCTGCACCCCATATTACCGCATGTACCTCATTACCTCATATTACCGATCATACTGCCTTGCCTGCACCCCATATTACCGCATATACCTCATTACCTCATATTACCGATCATACTGCCTCGCCGGCACCTCATATTACCGCATGTACCTCATTACCTCATATTACCGATCATACTGCCTCGCCAGCACCTCATATTACCGCATGTACCTCATTACCTCATAGTACCGATAATACTGCCTCGCCTGCACCCCATATTACCGCATGTACCTCATTACCTCATATTACCGATCATACTGCCTCGCCTGCACTCCATATTACCGATCATACTGCCTCGCCTGCACCTCATATTACCGCTTGTACCTCATTACCTCATATTACCGATCATACTGCCTCGCCTGCACTCCATATTACCTCATTACCTCATATTACCGATCATACTGCCTCGCCAGCACCTCATATTACCGCATGTACCTCATTACCTCATAGTACCGATAATACTGCCTCGCCTGCACCCCATATTACCGCATGTACCTCATTACCTCATATTACCGATCATACTGCCTCGCCTGCACTCCATATTACCGATAATACTGCCTCGCCAGCACCTCATATTACCGCATGTACCTCATTACCTCAAAGTACCGATAATACTGCCTCGCCTGCACCTCATATTACCGCATGTACCTCATTACCTCATATTACCGATCATACTGCCTCGCCTGCACCTCATATTACCGCATGTACCTCATTACCTCATATTACCGATCATACTGCCTCGCCGGCACCTCATATTACCGCATGTACCTCATTACCTCATATTACCGATCATACTGCCTCGCCGGCACCTCATATTACCGCATGTACCTCATTACCTCATATTACCGATCATACTGCCTCGCCTGCACCCCATATTACCGCATGTACCTCATTACCTCATATTACCGATCATACTGCCTCGCCTGCACCCCATATTACCGCATGTACCTCATTACCTCATATTACCGATCATACTGCCTCGCCGGCACCTCATATTGCCGCATGTACCTCATTACCGATCATACTGCCTCGCCTGCACCTCATATTACCGCATGTACCTCATTACCTCATATTACCGATCATACTGCCTCGCCTGCACCCCATATTACCGCATGTACCTCATTACCTCATAGTACCGATCATACTGCCTCGCCTGCACCCCATATTACCGCATGTACCTCATTACCTCATATTACCGATCATACTGCCTCGCCAGCACCTCATATTACCGCGTGTACCTCATTACCGATCATACTGCCTCGCCTGCACCTCATATTACCGATCATACTGCCTCGCCAGCACCTCATATTACCGATCATACTGCCTCGCCAGCACCTCATTACCGCATGTACCTCATTACCTCATATTACCTATCATACTGCCTTGCCTGCACCTCATATTACCGCATGTACCTCATTACCTCATATTACCGATCATACTGCCTCGCCTGCACCTCATATTACCGCATGTACCTCATTACCTCATATTACCGATCATACTGCCTCGACGGCACCTCATATTACCGCGTGTACCTCATTACCTCATATTACCGATCATACTGCCTCGCCGGCACCTCATATTACCGCATGTACCTCATTACCTCATAGTAGCGATAATACTGCCTCGCCTGCACCTCATATTACCGCATGTACCTCATTACCTCATATTACCGATCATACTGCCTCGCCTGCACCTCATATTACCGCATGTACCTCATTACCTCATATTACCGATCATACTGCCTCGCCGGCACCTCATATTACCGCATGTACCTCATTACCTCATATTACCGATCATACTGCCTCGCCGGCACCTCATATTACCGCATGTACCTCATTACCTCATATTACCGATCATACTGCCTCGCCTGCACCCCATATTACCGCATGTACCTCATTACCTCATATTACCGATCATACTGCCTCGCCTGCACCCCATATTACCGCATGTACCTCATTACCTCATATTACCGATCATACTGCCTCGCCGGCACCTCATATTGCCGCATGTACCTCATTACCTCATATTACCGATCATACTGCCTCGCCTGTACCTCATATTACCGCATGTACCTCATTACCTCATATTACCGATCATACTGCCTCGCCTGCACCCCATATTACCGCATGTACCTCATTACCTCATAGTACCGATCATACTGCCTCGCCTGCACCCCATATTACCGCATGTACCTCATTACCTCATATTACCGATCATACTGCCTCGCCGGCACCTCATATTACCGCATGTACCTCATTACCTCATATTACCGATCATACTGCCTCGCCGGCACCTCATATTACCGCGTGTACCTCATTACCTCATATTACCGATCATACTGCCTCGCCTGCACCTCATATTACCGATCATACTGCCTCGCCAGCACCTCATATTACCGATCATACTGCCTCGCCAGCACCTCATTACCGCATGTACCTCATTACCTCATATTACCGATCATACTGCCTCGCCAGCACCTCATTACCGCATGTACCTCATTACCTCATAGTACCGATCATACTGCCTCGCCTGCACTCTATATTACCGCATGTACCTCATATTACCGATCATACTGCCTCGCCTGCACCTCATATTACCGCATGTACCTCATTACCTCATATTACCGATCATACTGCCTCGCCTGCACTCCATATTACCTCATTACCTCATATTACCGATCATACTGCCTCGCCAGCACCTCATATTACCGCATGTACCTCATTACCTCATAGTAGCGATAATACTGCCTCGCCTGCACCTCATATTACCGCATGTACCTCATTACCTCATATTACCGATCATACTGCCTCGCCTGCACCTCATATTACCGCATGTACCTCATTACCTCATATTACCGATCATACTGCCTCGCCGGCACCTCATATTACCGCATGTACCTCATTACCTCATATTACCGATCATACTGCCTCGCCGGCACCTCATATTACCGCATGTACCTCATTACCTCATATTACCGATCATACTGCCTCGCCTGCACCCCATATTACCGCATGTACCTCATTACCTCATATTACCGATCATACTGCCTCGCCAGCACCTCATATTACCGCGTGTACCTCATATTACCGATCATACTCCCTCACTGGGACCTCATATTACCGCGTGTACCTCATATTACCGCTCATACTGCCTCGCCAGCACCTCATATTACCGCGTGTACCTCATTACCTCATAGTACCGATCATACTGCCTCGCCGGCACCTCATATTACCGCATGTACCTCATTACCTCATAGTACCGATCATACTGCCTCGCCGGCACCTCATATTACCGCATGTACCTCATTACCTCATATTACCGATCATACTGCCTCGGCAGCACCTCATATTACCGCATGTACCTCATTACCTCATAGTACCGATCATACTGCCTCGCCTGCACCCCATATTACCGCATGTACCTCATTACCTCATATTACCGATCATACTGCCTCGCCTGCACCTCATATTACCGCATGTACCTCATTACCTCATATTACCGATCATACTGCCTCGCCAGCACCTCATATTACCGCATGTACCTCATTACCTCATATTACCGATCATACTGCCTCGCCAGCACCTCATATTACCGCATGTACCTCATTACCTCATATTACCGATCATACTGCCTCGCCTGCACCCCATATTACCGCATGTACCTCATTACCTCATATTACCGATCATACTGCCTCGCCTGCACCCCATATTACCGCATGTACCTCTTTACCTCATATTACCGATCATACTGCCTCGCCTGCACCTCATATTACCGCATGTACCTCATTACCTCATATTACCGATCATACTGCCTCGCCTGCACCTCATATTACCGCATGTACCTCATTACCTCATATTACTGATCATACTGCCTCGCCTGCACCCCATATTACCGCATGTACCTCATTACCTCATATTACCGATCATACTGCCTTGCCTGCACCCCATATTACCGCATATACCTCATTACCTCATATTACCGATCATACTGCCTCGCCTGCACCTCATATTACCGCATGTACCTCATTACCTCATATTACCGATCATACTGCCTCGCCTGCACCTCATATTACCGCATGTACCTCATTACCTCATATTACTGATCATACTGCCTCGCCTGCACCCCATATTACCGCATGTACCTCATTACCTCATATTACCGATCATACTGCCTTGCCTGCACCCCATATTACCGCATATACCTCATTACCTCATATTACCGATCATACTGCCTCGCCGGCACCTCATATTACCGCATGTACCTCATTACCTCATATTACCGATCATACTGCCTCGCCAGCACCTCATATTACCGCATGTACCTCATTACCTCATAGTACCGATAATACTGCCTCGCCTGCACCCCATATTACCGCATGTACCTCATTACCTCATATTACCGATCATACTGCCTCGCCTGCACTCCATATTACCGATCATACTGCCTCGCCTGCACCTCATATTACCGCTTGTACCTCATTACCTCATATTACCGATCATACTGCCTCGCCTGCACTCCATATTACCTCATTACCTCATATTACCGATCATACTGCCTCGCCAGCACCTCATATTACCGCATGTACCTCATTACCTCATAGTACCGATAATACTGCCTCGCCTGCACCCCATATTACCGCATGTACCTCATTACCTCATATTACCGATCATACTGCCTCGCCTGCACTCCATATTACCGATAATACTGCCTCGCCAGCACCTCATATTACCGCATGTACCTCATTACCTCAAAGTACCGATAATACTGCCTCGCCTGCACCTCATATTACCGCATGTACCTCATTACCTCATATTACCGATCATACTGCCTCGCCTGCACCTCATATTACCGCATGTACCTCATTACCTCATATTACCGATCATACTGCCTCGCCGGCACCTCATATTACCGCATGTACCTCATTACCTCATATTACCGATCATACTGCCTCGCCGGCACCTCATATTACCGCATGTACCTCATTACCTCATATTACCGATCATACTGCCTCGCCTGCACCCCATATTACCGCATGTACCTCATTACCTCATATTACCGATCATACTGCCTCGCCTGCACCCCATATTACCGCATGTACCTCATTACCTCATATTACCGATCATACTGCCTCGCCGGCACCTCATATTGCCGCATGTACCTCATTACCGATCATACTGCCTCGCCTGCACCTCATATTACCGCATGTACCTCATTACCTCATATTACCGATCATACTGCCTCGCCTGCACCCCATATTACCGCATGTACCTCATTACCTCATAGTACCGATCATACTGCCTCGCCTGCACCCCATATTACCGCATGTACCTCATTACCTCATATTACCGATCATACTGCCTCGCCAGCACCTCATATTACCGCGTGTACCTCATTACCGATCATACTGCCTCGCCTGCACCTCATATTACCGATCATACTGCCTCGCCAGCACCTCATATTACCGATCATACTGCCTCGCCAGCACCTCATTACCGCATGTACCTCATTACCTCATATTACCTATCATACTGCCTTGCCTGCACCTCATATTACCGCATGTACCTCATTACCTCATATTACCGATCATACTGCCTCGCCTGCACCTCATATTACCGCATGTACCTCATTACCTCATATTACCGATCATACTGCCTCGACGGCACCTCATATTACCGCGTGTACCTCATTACCTCATATTACCGATCATACTGCCTCGCCGGCACCTCATATTACCGCATGTACCTCATTACCTCATAGTAGCGATAATACTGCCTCGCCTGCACCTCATATTACCGCATGTACCTCATTACCTCATATTACCGATCATACTGCCTCGCCTGCACCTCATATTACCGCATGTACCTCATTACCTCATATTACCGATCATACTGCCTCGCCGGCACCTCATATTACCGCATGTACCTCATTACCTCATATTACCGATCATACTGCCTCGCCGGCACCTCATATTACCGCATGTACCTCATTACCTCATATTACCGATCATACTGCCTCGCCTGCACCCCATATTACCGCATGTACCTCATTACCTCATATTACCGATCATACTGCCTCGCCTGCACCCCATATTACCGCATGTACCTCATTACCTCATATTACCGATCATACTGCCTCGCCGGCACCTCATATTGCCGCATGTACCTCATTACCTCATATTACCGATCATACTGCCTCGCCTGTACCTCATATTACCGCATGTACCTCATTACCTCATATTACCGATCATACTGCCTCGCCTGCACCCCATATTACCGCATGTACCTCATTACCTCATAGTACCGATCATACTGCCTCGCCTGCACCCCATATTACCGCATGTACCTCATTACCTCATATTACCGATCATACTGCCTCGCCGGCACCTCATATTACCGCATGTACCTCATTACCTCATATTACCGATCATACTGCCTCGCCAGCACCTCATATTACCGCGTGTACCTCATTACCTCATATTACCGATCATACTGCCTCGCCTGCACCTCATATTACCGATCATACTGCCTCGCCAGCACCTCATATTACCGATCATACTGCCTCGCCAGCACCTCATTACCGCATGTACCTCATTACCTCATATTACCGATCATACTGCCTCGCCAGCACCTCATTACCGCATGTACCTCATTACCTCATAGTACCGATCATACTGCCTCGCCTGCACTCTATATTACCGCATGTACCTCATATTACCGATCATACTGCCTCGCCTGCACCTCATATTACCGCATGTACCTCATTACCTCATATTACCGATCATACTGCCTCGCCTGCACTCCATATTACCTCATTACCTCATATTACCGATCATACTGCCTCGCCAGCACCTCATATTACCGCATGTACCTCATTACCTCATAGTAGCGATAATACTGCCTCGCCTGCACCTCATATTACCGCATGTACCTCATTACCTCATATTACCGATCATACTGCCTCGCCTGCACCTCATATTACCGCATGTACCTCATTACCTCATATTACCGATCATACTGCCTCGCCGGCACCTCATATTACCGCATGTACCTCATTACCTCATATTACCGATCATACTGCCTCGCCGGCACCTCATATTACCGCATGTACCTCATTACCTCATATTACCGATCATACTGCCTCGCCGGCACCTCATATTACCGCATGTACCTCATATTACCGATCATACTGCCTCGCCGGCACCTCATATTACCGCGTGTACCTCATTACCTCATATTACCGATCATACTCCCTCGCTGGGACCTCATATTACCGCATGTACCTCATTACCTCATATTACCGATCATACTGCCTCGCCGGCACCTCATATTACCGCATGTACCTCATTACCTCATATTATAGATCATACTGCCTCGCCTGCACCCCATATTACCGCATGTACCTCATTACCTCATATTACCGATCATACTGCCTCTCCTGCACCTCATATTACCGCATGTACCTCATTACCTCATATTACCGATCATACTGCCTCGCCGGCACCTCATATTACCGCATGTACCTCATTACCTCATATTACCGATCATACTGCCTCGCCTGCACCTCATATTACCGCATGTACCTCATTACCTCATAGTACCGATCATACTGCCTCGCCTGCACCCCATATTACCGCATGTACCTCATTACCTCATATTACCGATCATACTGCCTCGCCGGCACCTCATATTACCGCATGTACCTCATTACCGATCATACTGCCTCGCCAGCACCTCATATTACCGCGTGTACCTCATTACCTCATATTACCGATCATACTGCCTCGCCAGCACCTCATATTACCGATCATACTGCCTCGCCAGCACCTCATATTACCGATCATACTGCCTCGCCAGCACCTCATATTACCGCATGTACCTCATTACCTCATATTACCGATCATACTGCCTCGCCGGCCCCTCATATTACCGCATGTACCTCATTACCTCATATTACCGATCATACTGCCTCGCCAGCACCTCATATTACCGCATGTACCTCATTACCTCATATTACCGATCATACTGCCTCGCCGGCACCTCATATTACCGCATGTACATCATTACCTCATATTACCGATCATACTGCCTCGCCGGCACCTCATATTACCGCATGTACCTCATTACCTCATATTACCGCTCATACTGCCTCGCCGGCACCTCATATTACCGCGTGTACCTCATTACCTCATATTACCGCTCATACTGCCTCGCCGGCACCTCATATTACCGTGTACCTCATTACCTCATATTACCGATCATACTGCCTCGCCGACACCTCATATTACCTATTATACTGCCTCGCCGGCACCTCATATTACCGCGTGTACCTCATTACCTCATATTACCGATCATACTGCCTCGCCTGCACCCCATATTACCGCATGTACCTCATTACCTCATATTACCGATCATACTGCCTCGCCGGCACCTCATATTACCGCATGTACCTCATTACCTCATATTACCGATCATACTGCCTCGCCTGCACTCCATATTACCGCATGTACCTCATATTACCGATCATACTGCCTCGCCTGCACCTCATATTACCGCATGTACCTCATTACCTCATATTACTGATCATACTGCCTCGCCGGCACCTCATATTACCACATGTACATCATTACCTCATATTACCGATCATACTGCCTCGCCGGCACCTCATTACCACATGTACCTCATTACCTGATATTACCGATCATACTGCCTCGCCTGCACCCCATATTACCGCATGTACCTCATTACCTCATATTACCGATCATACTGCCTCGCCTGCACCCCATATTACCGCATGTACCTCATTACCTCATATTACCGATCATACTGCCTCGCCGGCACCTCATATTACCGCATGTACCTCATTACCTCATATTACCGATCATACTGCCTCGCCTGCACCTCATATTACCGCATGTACCTCATTACCTCATATTACCGATCATACTGCCTCGCCTGCACCTCATATTACCGCATGTACCTCATTACCTCATATTACCGATCATACTGCCTCGCCAGCACCTCATATTACCGCGTGTACCTCATTACCTCATAGTACCGATAATACTGCCTCGCCAGCACCCCATATTACCGCATGTACCTCATTACCTCATATTACCAATCATACTGCCTCGCCTGCACCTCATATTACCGCATGTACCTCATTACCTCATATTACCGATCATACTGCCTCGCCTGCACTCCATATTGCCGCATGTACCTCATATTACCGATAATACTGCCTCGCCAGCACCTCATATTACCGCATGTACCTCATTACCTCATAGTACCGATAATACTGCCTCGCCTGCACCTCATATTACTGCATGTACCTCATTACCTCATATTACCAATCATACTGCCTCGCCTGCACCTCATATTACCGCATGTACCTCATTACCTCATATTACCGATCATACTGCCTCGCCGGCACCTCATATTACCGCATGTACCTCATTACCTCATATTACCGATCATACTGCCTCGCCTGCACCCCATATTACCGCATGTACCTCATTACCTCATATTACCGATCATACTGCCTCGCCTGCACCCCATATTACCGCATGTACCTCATTACTTCATATTACCGATCATACTGCCTCGCCGGCACCTCATATTGCCGCATGTACCTCATTACCTCATATTACCGATCATACTGCCTCGCCTGTACCTCATATTACCGCATGTACCTCATTACCTCATATTACCGATCATACTGCCTCGCCGGCACCTCATATTACCGCATGTACCTCATTACCTCATATTACCGATCATACTGCCTCGCCAGCACCTCATATTACCGCGTGTACCTCATTACCTCATATTACCGATCATACTGCCTCGCCTGCACCTCATATTACCGATCATACTGCCTCGCCAGCACCTCATCTTACCGATCATACTGCCTCGCCAGCACCTCATTACCGCATGTACCTCATTACCTCATATTACCGATCATACTGCCTCGCCAGCACCTCATATTACCGCATGTACCTCATTACCTCATATTACCGCTCATACTGCCTCGCCGGCACCTCATATTACCGCATGTACCTCATTACCTCATATTACCGCTCATACGGCCTCGCCTGCACTCCATATTACCGCATGTACCTCATTACCTCATAGTACCGATAATGCTGCCTCGCCTGCACCCCATATTACCGCATGTACCTCATTACCTCATATTACCGATCATACTGCCTCGCCTGCACTCCATATTACCTCATTACCGATCATACTGTCTCGCCAGCACCTCATATTACCGCATTTACCTCATTACCTCATAGTACCGATAATACTGCCTCGCGTGCACCTCATATTACCGCATGTACCTCATTACCTCATATTACCGATCATACTGCCTCGCCTGCACCTCATATTACCGCATGTACCTCATTACCTCATATTACCGATCATACTGCCTCGCCGGCACCTCATATTACCGCATGTACCTCATTACCTCATATTACCGATCATACTGCCTCGCCGGCACCTCATATTACCGCATGTACCTCATTACCTCATATTACCGATCATACTGCCTCGCCGGCACCTCATATTACCGCATGTACCTCATTACCTCATATTACCGATCATACTGCCTCGCCGGCACCTCATATTACCGCGTGTACCTCATTACCTCATATTAACGATCATACTGCCTCGCCTGCACCTCATATTACCGATCATACTGCCTCGCCAGCACCTCATATTACCGATCATACTGCCTCGCCAGCACCTCATATTACCGCATGTACCTCATTACCTCATATTACCGATCATACTGCCTCGCCGGCCCCTCATATTACCGCATGTACCTCATTACCTCATATTACCGATCATACTGCCTCGCCGGCACCTCATATTACCGCATGTACCTCATTACCTCATATTACCGATCATACTGCCTCGCCGGCACCTCATATTACCGCATGTACATCATTACCTCATATTACCGATCATACTGCCTCGCCGGCACCTCATATTACCGCATGTACCTCATTACCTCATATTACCGCTCATACTGCCTCGCCGGCACCTCATATTACCGCTTGTACCTCATTACCTCATATTACCGATCATACTGCCTCGCCGGCACCTCATATTACCGCGTGTACCTCATTACCTCATATTACCGATCATACTGCCTCGCCTGCACCTCATATTACCGCATGTACCTCATTACCTCATATTACCGATCATACTGCCTCGCTGGCACCTCATATTACCGCATGTACCTCATTACCTCATATTACCGATCATACTGCCTCGCCGGCACCTCATATTACCGCATGTACCTCATTACCTCATAGTACCAATAATACTTCCTCGCCTGCACCCCATATTACCGCATGTACCTCATTACCTCATATTACCGATCATACTGCCTCGCCGGCACCTCATATTACCGCATGTACCTCATTACCTCATATTACCGATCATACTGCCTCGCCTGCACCCCATATTACCGCATGTACCTCATATTACCGATCATACTGCCTCGCCAGCACCTCATATTACCGCATGTACCTCATTACCTCATATTACCGATCATACTGCCTCGCCGGCACCTCATTACCGCATGTACCTCATTACCTCATATTACCGATCATACTGCCTCGCCTGCACCCCATATTACCGCATGTACCTCATTACCTCATATTACCGATCATACTGCCTCGCCTGCACCTCATATTACCGCATGTACCTCATTACCTCATATTACCGATCATACTGCCTCGCCGGCACCTCATATTACCGCATGTACCTCATTACCTCATATTACCGATCATACTGCCTCGCCGGCACCTCATATTACCGCATGTACCTCATAGTACCGATCATACTGCCTCGCCTGCACCCCATATTACCGCATGTACCTCATTACCTCATATTACCGATCATACTGCCTCGCCGGCACCTCATATTACCGCATGTACCTCATTACCTCATATTACCGATCATACTGCCTCGCCTGCACCCCATATTACAGCATGTACCTCATTACCTCATATTACCGATCATACTGCCTCGCCGGCACCTCATATTACCACATGTACCTCATATTACCGATCATACTGCCTCGCCAGCACCTCATATTACCGCATGTACCTCATATTACCGATCATACTGCCTCGCCTGCACCTCATATTACCGATCATACTGCCTCGCCAGCACCTCATATTACCGATCATACTGCCTCGCCAGCACCTCATATTACCGCATGTACCTCATTACCTCATATTACCGATCATACTGTCTCGCCGGCCCCTCATATTACCGCATGTACCTCATTACCTCATATTACCGATCATACTGCCTCGCCAGCACCTCATATTACCGCATGTACCTCATTACCTCATATTACCGATCATACTGCCTCGCCGGCACCTCATATTACCGCATGTACCTCATTACCTCATATTACCGATCATACTGCCTCACCGGCACCTCCTATTACCGCATGTACCTCATTACCTCATATTACCGATCATACTGCCTCGCCGGCACCTCATATTACCGCATGTACCTCATTACCTCATATTACCGATCATACTGCCTCGCCTGCACCTCATATTACCGCATGTACCTCATTACCTCATATTACCGATCATACTGCCTCGCCGGCACCTCATATTACCGCGTGTACCTCATTACCTCATATTACCGATCATACTGCCTCGCCGGCACCTCATATTACCGTGTGTACCTCATTACCTCATATTACCGATCATACTGCCTCTCCAGCACCTCATATTACCGCGTGTACCTCATTACCTCAAATTACCGATCATACTGCCTCTCCAGCACCTCATATTACCGCATGTACCTCATTACCTCATATTACTGATCATACTGCCTCGCCGGCACCTCATATTACCGTGTGTACCTCATTACCTCATATTACCGATCATACTGCCTCGCCAGCACCTCATATTACCGCGTGTACCTCATTACCTCATATTACCGATCATACTGCCTCGCCGGCACCTCATATTACCGCGTGTACCTCATTACCTCATAGTACCGATCATACTGCCTCGCCGGCACCTCATATTACCGTGTGTACCTCATTACCTCATATTACCGATCATACTGCCTCGCCAGCACCTCATATTACCGCATGTACCTCATTACCTCATATTACCGATCATACTGCCTCGCCAGCACCTCATATTACCGCATGTACCTCATTACCTCATATTACCGATCATACTGCCTCGCCGACACCTCATATTACCGATCATACTGCCTCGCCAGCACCTCATATTACCGCATGTACATCATTACATCATATTACCGATCATACTGCCTCGCCGACACCTCATATTACCACATGTACATCATTACATCATATTACCGATCATACTGCCTCACCTGTACCTCATCTCTTATTACCGATCATACTGCCTCGCCGGCACCTCATATTACTGCATGTACATCATTACCTCATATTACCGATCATACTGCGTCGCCGGCACCTGATATTACCGCGTGTACCTCATTACCTCATATTACCGCTCATGCTGTCTCGCCGCCACCTCATATTACCGTGTGTACCTCATTACTAGTGATCAGCGAGTATACTCGTTGCTCGGTTTTCCCAAGCATGCTTGGATGGTCTCAGAGTACGGTATTTGTGACTGCTCGGACATTTAGTTTTCGTCGCCTCAGCTGCATGATTTGCGGGTGCTAGACAGGCTGACTACATGAGAAATACCTGTTAGAGAATTCCGTCGTGTATTCAGCCTGTCTAGCAGCCACAAATCATGCAGCTGAGGTGATGAAAACTAAATGTCCGAGCACTAACAGATACTCGGAGATCACCCGATAATGCTCGAGAAACCCCAGTAATGAGTATACTCGCTCATCACTACTCATTGCCGCCTCACCGGTGCCTCATTGCCGCCTCACGGGCATACCTCCCAACCGTCCTGGAACCAGCGGGACAGTCCCAATTTTGAGCTTTTTACTTTTCCCGCACTGTCAGGGCCACCACCGGCATTACTGCCCTGATTGTCGTATGGGGCCCGATGACGAGAGGGCCCACATCGGGCCCCGTCTCTTCTGGTCATATGGCCCCAGTGGCAGGATCTTGACGGTTCGGTACCTGAACCTGTATCTGAGATTCCGGTTTGGTTAAGCTCTAATTCTGTGCGGGCCCGGACCGCCATGGCAATAATTAAAAGAAATCCAGCCATATAATCTCATAGTACCGCCATACCCCCACACACAGTATAATTAATGTTCCTACAATACCACCATACCCCCACACAGTATAATCTTCTCATAGTACCGCCATACCCCCACACACAGTATAATCTTCTCATAGTACCGCCATACCCCCACACACAGTATAATCTTCTCATAGTACCACCATACCCCCACACACAGTATAATCTTCTCATAGTACCACCATACCCCCACACACAGTATAATCTTCTCATAGTACCGCCATACCCCCACACACAGTATAATCTCACAGTACCGCCATACCCCCACACACAGCATAAAGCTCCCTCAGTACCATCATCCCACCAAACTTAGTATTTTGTTCCCACAATAGTGGCTAACCACAGGCACAGGGCAGCAGGATACTCTGCATCGGGTCCAGTCGCTGTTAAAGGGGATGTCATGGTGGATGCGACCCGGTCCGTTGCCCTGGGACTCACTGTAAAAGGGGAACCTGCTTTAAAGAGGAATTGTGATAGTCTGTCGTGACACCACCTGTGGTTTTCGGTCAGGGGGACCGACGCTGCTTTAAAGGGGTCTTCTGGTGGATGTTGTTGCAGCAATGATGGTGACACTTCCCACAGGTGAAGCGGGGTCCACAGGGCTCCCAAGGTGTGTGGCAAAGATGGTGTATGCCAACGAATAAGTAGAGGACACAAGTTGTAAAATCTTTACCTGGTTTACTGTTATTAGCAGGCCACAGTCCAGGATACCAGGCACGGGTGATGATGTGGTCCGGCCGGCTTGGAGGCAAAGGTGATCCCTCTCTCAGGGGAGGTCCGTAAGCCTTTCCTACTTGCTCTTAGTTGGCGAGGACCCTGCTGCTTGTAGCTTGCTGGCAAGGAATCCTCTCTCTCCCGTGCTGGAACAGATGCCTGAACGGTAGGCAGTTTGAGCCTTTTTATAGGGTCTCTACCACGATTCGGGCTCTTAGAGTACTGCTGTACCTCTTGCTTGGTTGGTGTAGGCAGTTAACGTGTAGTCTAGTGCCCTCCTGTTCTGCTTTGTGTCTTAAAGTCCAATAAAAGCCTCGGGCTCCCGGTACCCGTTTTCTGTGCTTTGGCTCTGAGGGTGCCCGGTCTAGTTCCCCTCTGAGCCCTGTTCCACTCCTGTGCTCCTTTCCTCAATGCTCCACTGCATGCAACAACCTTTCAGGTTCTCTCTCTTCCCTGGAGCCGCAGCACAATCCTGGCTGCCAGCTCCAATGTCTGCTGTCTCAGACTTCCTTCTCCTTTTGTGTCTCTCTCAGACTGCCTAACTCCTCCTCCAGACCAGGATATATATATCCATATGAGGGAAGCTCCCATGAATCCAGGTCCTGAGCTCCCTCTCCTGGCCTGGATTCAGAATGTGTTGAATGCGTGTGCTTATCTGGTAAAGAGAATCCTCCTTGCCTCCACGCATGACATCGCCCACCCCAAAAGGAAGGCAACATCACTGCAACAACCTGTTACCTGGGGTGTTGCATTTCCACAGGCCTGGCCTCCCCCTCACACACAGTGTGTCCCCACGGTACTGCCAACCGCACACTTTCTAATGTTCCCACTGTACTGCCCCCTACATGCACAATATGGTACCATCCACCTCACTGACTACCTCCGACCACCGACAATTAATAAATACTCACTTAGCCTCATTCTTGGTGCAGATACTAATGAACCCAGGATCTATGAGATATTTACCATACAATAGTTGGATAGGCAGGAGTGTATCATCCATAAAGGTAGCCCACTCGGTTGCTATGATGCCTATGAATTGACAGGGCTCGGTGGGGTGCGGTATTGGTCACCCTCTCCTTCCCATCATCACAATGTCAGCGATATCCACATTCCCATGACGGTGATACCGCTGAATAGATTAGTGGATCAGGGAGAGGAAAGCTCCTGATCCACCATTCAGCCTTCACTTCTGAGTCTGAGACTCCGTGCACTGCAGGCCCAATGACGTCACTACATCACACCTGTAGTGCGGAGCCTCAGTACTCACACCGCACAGACCAGAGCAGCGCTCCTCAGGATCCGGGTTGGGTGAGTAGTGTGTGTTTATATCAAACTAGCTATTGAACCCGTTCTACGCCCGGGTGGCGAGCATTTATATTGGTATATGGTCTCCATCCTGGTATGTGCTGCTCCATCCTGCGTCCCCATCCTGTCATGTGCTGCTCCATCCTGTGTCCCCATTCTGTCATGTGCTGCTCCATCCTGCATCCCCATCCTGTCGTGCTGCTCCCATCCTGCTCCCCCGTTCTGTCATGTGCTGCTCCCATCCTGCGCCTCCATTCTGTCATTTGCTGCTCCCATCCTGTCATGTGCTGCTCCATCCTGCGTCCCCATTCTGACGTGCCGGTCCATCCTGCATCCCCATCCTGTCATGTGCTGCTCCCATCCTGCGCCCCTGTTCTGTCATGTGCTGCTCCCATCCTGTGCCCCCGTTCTGTCATGTGCTGCTCCCATCCTGCGCCTCCATTCTGTCATTTGCTGCTCCCATCCTGTCATGTGCTGCTCCATCCTGCGTCCCCATTCTGACGTGCTGCTCCATCCTGCATCCCCATCCTGTCATGTGCTGCTCCCATCCTGCGCCCCCGTTCTGTCATGTGCTGCTCCCATCCTGCGCCTCCATTCTGTCATTTGCTGCTCCCATCCTGTCATGTGCTGCTCCCATCCTGCGCCCCCGTTCTGTCATGTGCTGCTCCCATCCTGCGCCCCCGTTCTGTCATGTGCTGCTTCCATCCTGCGCCCCCGTTCTGTCATGTGCTGCTCCCATCCTGCGCCCCCGTTCTGTCATGTGCTGCTCCCATCCTGCGCCTCCGTTCTGTCATGTGCTGCTCCCATCCTGTCATGTGCTGCTCCCATCCTGCTCCCCTGTTCTGTCATGTGCTGCTGCCATCCTGCGCCCGTTTTGTCATGTGCTGCTGCCATCCTGCGCCCGTTCTGTCATGTGCTGCTCCCATCCTGCGCCTCCATTCTGTCATTTGCTGCTCCCATCCTGTCATGTGCTGCTCCCATCCTGCGCCCCCGTTCTGTCATGTGCTGCTCCCATCCTGCGCCCCCGTTCTGTCATGTGCTGCTGCCATCCTGCGCCCATTCTGTCATGTGCTGCTCCCATCCTGCGCCCGTTCTGTCATGTGCTGCTCCCATCCTGCGCCCGTTCTGTCATGTGCTGCTGCCATTCTGCGCCCGTTCTGTCATGTGCTGCTCCCATCCTGCGCCCCCGTTCTGTCATGTGCTGCTCCCATCCTGCGCCCCCGTTCTGTCATGTGCTGCTCCCATCCTGCTCCCCTGTTCTGTCATGTGCTGCTGCCATCCTGCGCCCGTTTTGTCATGTGCTGCTGCCATCCTGCGCCCGTTCTGTCATGTGCTGCTCCCATCCTGCGCCTCCATTCTGTCATTTGCTGCTCCCATCCTGTCATGTGCTGCTCCCATCCTGCGCCCCCGTTCTGTCATGTGCTGCTCCCATCCTGCGCCCCCGTTCTGTCATGTGCTGCTGCCATCCTGCGCCCATTCTGTCATGTGCTGCTCCCATCCTGCGCCCGTTCTGTCATGTGCTGCTCCCATCCTGCGCCCGTTCTGTCATGTGCTGCTGCCATTCTGCGCCCGTTCTGTCATGTGCTGCTCCCATCCTGCGCCCCCGTTCTGTCATGTGCTGCTCCCATCCTGCGCCCCCGTTCTGTCATGTGCTGCTCCCATCCTGCTCCCCTGTTGTGTCATGTGCTGCTGCCATCCTGCGCCCGTTTTGTCATGTGCTGCTGCCATCCTGCGCCCGTTCTGTCATGTGCTGCTCCCATCCTGCGCCTCCATTCTGTCATTTGCTGCTCCCATCCTGTCATGTGCTGCACCCATCCTGCGCCCCCGTTCTGTCATGTGCTGCTCCCATCCTGCGCCCCCGTTCTGTCATGTGCTGCTGCCATCCTGCGCCCATTCTGTCATGTGCTGCTCCCATCCTGTCATGTGCTGCTGCCATTCTGCGCCTGTTCTGTCATGTGCTGCACCCATCCTGCGCCCCCGTTCTGTCATGTGCTGCTGCCATCCTGCGCCCATTCTGTCATGTGCTGCTCCCATCCTGCGCCCGTTCTGTCATGTGCTGCTCCCATCCTGCGCCCGTTCTGTCATGTGCTGCTGCCATCCTGCGCCCGTTCTGTCATGTGCTGCTGCCATCCTGTGCCCGTTCTGTCATGTGCTGCTGCCATCCTGCGCCCGTTCTGTCATGTGCTGCTCCCATCCTGCGCCCGTTCTGTCATGTGCTGCTGCCATTCTGCGCCTGTTCTGTCATGTGCTGCTCCCATCCTGCGCCACCATTGTATTATATGCCCCCCATAAGACGCTCCAGTGTGTATGCCGCCGTATGCTGCTGCCATATAAAAAAAAATATATACCATACTCACCTATCGTCCGGCTCCACTGCAGGTAAGTCTTCAAGAAAATGGCGCCGGAAAGCGCGGACTGCGCAGGCGCCGATTCCGGCAGCAGGAATCGGCGCCTGCGCACTCCGCGCTTTCCGGCGCCATTTTCTTGAAGACACACTCCGGCTCCTCTGCCTGTGACTGGTAAGTCAGAGGGCGGCGCCGGCGCGCATTAAGCGCGTCATCGCGCCCTCTGAACTGTCACAGCAGAGGAGCCGGGAGACGGAGCCGCACGCAGCGCTGGAACGGGGAAAGGTGAATATAGTTACCCTCCTGGCGGTCCCTGACTCTCCGGTGGAGATCGCGGTATGCGTTCGGTGCTTACGCATACCGCAATCTCCTGGGAGCGTCACTCTGTGGGGGCAGTCTATAAAGGCTTCGGACAGAGTGACGCTCCCAGCGTTATATTATAGATATCAGGAATTGTGGCGGCATCATATTAAGAGAAGAGCTATTGGGACTCTCATACTGACTGTGTGGCTGGTAGGGGCCATTATACTGGGGTTGTGGTGGACTGTAAATGCCTCCATACTGAGTGGGGATTTATTTTGTGTAGCACCTTGTGGTGGCCATAATTAGAGAGGAGCGAATATGTTCGAAAAATGATCGCCAAACATAAATCGGGCACGAATATGGTACATTCGGATTCATTCTCGGTAAGACGAGCATTTTCCTTAAGATCTGAAAAAGTCCGTAACATTAGGTAAAAGACATAATAGAGGCCCGGCAATACATGTGCCTCGTTTAGTAAAATCACAGCCACCAATGTGGGAGACTGGGGTTCAAATCCTGGCTCTGCCCTGTGGACATAATATACCAGTAGTGGTCCATAACACTATTATTATTTATTTATATAGCACCATTAATTCCATGGTGCTGTACATGAGAAAGGGGTTACATATAGTTATAGATATCGTTTACAGTAAACAGGTTTACAATGACAGACTGGTGCAGAGGGGAGAGGACCCTGTCCTTGTGGACTTACATTCTATGGGATAGTGGAGAAGAGACAGAAGGTCGGGGCGAGGCGGCAGAATGGTTATTGCAGGCTGTAGGCTTTCTTGAAAAGATGGGTTTTCTGGTTCTGTCTGAGGGTGGTGGATAGTTGGACGTGTTGAGGCGTGGAATTCAAGAGGATGGGGGATATTCGGGAGAAATCTTGGAGGCGGTTGTGTGAGGAACGAGTAATTGTGGAGGAGAGTAGGAGGTCTTGGGAGGATCTGAGATTACGTGAGGGAAGATATTGGGTGCCTACCTCAGTAAACATGATGTCACAAGCAAAGAGAGTCATGCCGGCTCAGACGTCGCCTGGATTAACAAGGTCCGCGTCAGATGTCGAGGAACCAGGACAATCTGATGATAAATGGTCTACTGGACCAAAACCATACATGGACAAGGCAAGAGGGAATGGGAGCCAGTGAAGAGATTTGCAGAGGGCAGAAGCAGAGGAGTAGCAAGGAGAGAGAGGAATTAGTCGGGCAGCAGAGTTAAGGATGGACTGGAGAGGTGCAAGGGTTTTAGCAGGGAGGCCACAGAAAAGGATGTTGAAGTAGTCGAAGCGGGAGATCATCACACATCCTGAATCCCATAGTCCAGTACCCATATGCATATCATACATATCCTCCATCCCATAGCCCAGTGCCCATATACCCATCATACATTTCCTCCATCCCATAGTTCAGTGCCCATATACCCATCATACATATTCTCCATCCCATAGTCCAGTGCCCATATACCCATCACATATCCTCCATCCCATAGTCCAGTGCCCATATACCCATCACACATCCTCCATCCCATAGTCCAGTGCCCATATACCCATCACACATCCTTCATCCCATAGTCCAGTGCCCATATACCCATCATACATAATACATATTCTCCATCCCATAGTCCAGTGCATATATATCCATCATACATATTCTCCATCCCATAGTCCAGTGCCCATATACCCATCACACATCCTCCATCCCATAGTCCAGTGCCCATATACCCATCACACATCCTTCATCCCATAGTCCAGTGCCCATATACCCATCATACATAATACATATTCTCCATCCCATAGTCCAGTGCCCATATACCCATCATACATATCCTCCATCCCATAGTCCAGTGCCCATTTACCCATCATACATTTCCTCCATCCCATAGTCCAGTGCCCATATACCCATCACACATATCCTCCATCCCATAGCCCAGTGCCCATATACCCATCACACATCCTTCATCCCATAGTCCAGTGCCCATATACCCATCATACATAATACATATTCTCCATCCCATAGTCCAGTGCCCATATACCCATCATACATATCCTCCATCCCATAGTCCAGTGCCCATTTACCCATCACACATCCTCCATCCCATAGCCCAGTGCCCATATACCCATCACACATATCCTCCATCCCATAGTCCAGTGCCCATATACCCATCACACATATCCTCCATCCCATAGCCCAGTGCCCATATACCCATCACACATCCTTCATCCCATAGTCCAGTGCCCATATACCCATCATACATAATACATATTCTCCATCCCATAGTCCAGTGCCCATATACCCATCATACATATCCTCCATCCCATAGTCCAGTGCCCATTTACCCATCACACATCCTCCATCCCATAGCCCAGTGCCCATATACCCATCACACATCCTCCATCCCATAGTCCAGTGCCCATATACCCATCACACATATCCTCCATCCCATAGCCCAGTGCCCATATACCCATCACACATCCTCCATCCCATAGTCCAGTGCCCATATACCCATCATACATAATACATATTCTCCATCCCATAGTCCAGTGCCCATATACCCATCATACATATCCTCCATCCCATAGTCCAGTGCCCATTTACCCATCACACATCCTCCGTCCCATAGCCCAGTGCCCATATACCCAACATACATCCATCCCATAGTCCAGTGCCCATATACCCAACATACATCCATCCCATAGTCCAGTGCCCATATACCCATCATACATATCGTCCATCCCATAGTCCAGTGCCCATTTACCCATCACACATCCTCCATCCCATAGTCCAGTGCCCATATACCCAACATACATCCATCCCATAGTCCCGAGCTGGGAGGCCCCCAAATACATTATATCGTCGCCCAAACCCCCGAAATCAGTGATTTCCTGGAACTTTAGTCTAATGTGTATGGGGGCGGTAAAAGGTAACTTATTGGACGCCGCCTCTGGCCTAATAGACCTTCATACATTGCAGCCCAGACCCCATTATTAGGCATGAAAGTATCGTAATAACTAGGCCGCCCCATACTATCCAGTACTTGGGGGCGGGGGGGCGTTCAGCCAAACTCTGTCAGAGCTGAGATGTAACGTGATAGAAGATTCCAGTGCGGGGAAGACGGGAAACCTTCATATAGAGGCCGGTGGTGATGGAGTCAGTGACCGACTCTGGCCAAATCTGTCTCTAGAGCCCTAGTAGAAGATGAAGATGATCGTCCTCATCATGGAGTAGTTATTTCTCATGTCGCGGGTAATGAATATCTCCTGCAGTATTGCTAATGCCGATTCCAGGGTCGGTAAATGAGACGAGAATTAGCGTTATGGAAGATGAGTCTATGAGGAACGTATTCAGCTGCCGACTCCGAGGAGGAAACTGCTTGTTGTCTGTGGCCTAAATATATAGGATTTATTAGTGGATGTAAAGAAGGAAACTAAATCCTGTAAAATAATAAATCTCATATGTTTCCCTTATTATCTCCAGTAATTGTATTATTACACAGGATTTTTATAATGTTACATCGGCTCATCTTCTCATTCAGGTCTCTACAATATCGGATCCTCTCAGTGAAGATCTTCTATAGAAGAGAATTTTCCTGATTTACCCATCAGTGATGGATATGGACAGAGACAAGATGGCGGAGAGGATATTACACCTCACCCTAGAGATCCTCTTCCGGCTTACTGGAGAGGTGAGAGATTCTGATGACGTCACATTACATCATTCTTATCTATGGGAATAACAGATGGACAGAACTGGAGAGGTGAGGACTCTGGAAATGTCTGTAGTGAGATTTATTAATGTGTCTCTCCATTACCAGGATTACACAGTGGTGAAGAAGACCTCTAGTGATCGCTGTCAGGACCCTGTGTCTGAGGGATGGGGAAGACCCCTGAGCCCAATCACGGGGCCTCCACCTCACCCCCTGATCCATGAGGACATCAATGACCAGAAGATCCTAGAACTCACCTACCAGATGATTGAGCTGCTGACTGGAGAGGTGACACTGCTGGGAATGCTGGGACATTATACAGTAACACTATGAAGGGATCGGGGGGATGACGGTATCATTGTATGTTGTCAGGCTCCTATAAGGTGTCAGGATGTCGCCGTCTATTTCTCCATGGAGGAGTGGGAGTATTTAGAAGGACACAGAGATCTGTACAAGGACGTCATAATGGAGGTTCCCCAGCCCCTCACATCTCCAGGTAATAGGACTAAATACACACGGCCTATAATTATCTGTATGTAAAGAATGAATTCACTCCCTGTATGTGTTTCCTCCAGATCTATCCAGTAAGAGGACAACACCAGAGAGATGTCCCCGTCCTCTTCTTCCACAGGACTGTAAACAAGAAGATCCCAATGCTCCTCAGGATGATCAGGTAGATGGAGCGAAGGTGTCAGGAGATTTCCACTATGATGTGTAGACGCCGGTGAAGGTCTTGTGCTCAGTCTTGTTTTATCCACCAGTATTATATGTTTTATACTTGTGTAATGAGAACGGTGGAGATGGCAGGATTAGAGCTGATCATAGATGTGACTTCTCCATCTGTCGGTGACTTTTAAAATATTTGTTTCAGGGTGAAGATCTGACCCATATTAATACTACAGAGACATATGTGAGGGGGGATGAGTGGTGTAAAGAGGAGATTCCTACATATGACTACCCAGGTGAGTAGTAACCACTAAATGCAGAGAAGTCACAGATTCTTCTCAGTCACCGGCTGTGGCTGCTTTATCGGTGGTGTAGTCCGGCCGTATTACCATGATTGCCATTTTGCCTCTAGACCACAACATTCTCCTTCTATACACTGACCTGAGAGGCTTCCTGATCATCACTGCGCATGAGAGGAAGCCTCTCAGGTCTGGAGACCCGGATGTCGTCATGACTACATGGGGTCTCCATGGCAGTGATCGACACCACTCGTCATGCCACAGGGTCTAGGATCCAAAGGCAGAGGGGCTGTCGGCCCATGTAGTGAGGGACCAGCGACCTGTCATAAGCCAATACAGATGCATATGTAATCAGCACACCACATAAAGCCCCGCCCACAGCCCCATCTCAAGACTATCAACGGATTCTAGAGAGAAATGTGCTGCCCAGTGTCAGAAAGCTTGGTCTCAGTCGCAGGTCATGGGTCTTGCAACAGAATAATGACCCAAAACACACAGCTAAAAGCACCCAAGAATGGCTAAGAGGAAAACATTGTACTATTCTGAAGTGGCCTTCTGTGAGCCCTGACCTAAATCCTATTGAGCATCTTTGGAAAGAGCTGAAACCTGCCGTCTGGAAACGGCAACCTTCAAACACGAGACAACTGGAGCAGTTTACTCTTGAGCAGTGGCCAAAATACCCGTCGAGAGGTGCAGAAGTATCACTGACAGTTACAGGAATCGTTTGATTGCAGTGATTGCCTCAAAAGGTTGTGCAGTAAGAGGGGACGTGGCCAGCAGCCAAAGGAGCAGGACGTGCCTCTCTGAGCTCCCTAAGCTGCGGGGACAATCCGCCGGTTTTTCGGCACTTTAGAGGCCCATCCAAGCTGCAAAAAGCAGCAGCATATAGCCCCTAGGCCACAGAAATAAAACTGGGCCGCGTTGGTGAGAGGCAGACTGGAGTTGCGGCGCCGGTTTGGGGCCTACTGTCAGGCCTGAAGCCTGAGAGACGCTGGCGCAGCCCATCTCTGGCTGGGAGGCTTTTGGCGTCTCCCCGCCCTCTTGGAGCAGCCCATACTGTGCCTCCCCGGGAAGCCTGTACCAGCCACCCCGGAGCGGAGGGAACCGGAGGCCGCCGCACAGTAAGTCGCGGCAGCGCCGCGAGACCGCGCCCTGCTCCGCCTCCTCCCGCTTCTTGGTGGTGAAGTCGCGGACCCCGGCTCGTGCCGCTGGAGCATCGGCGGTGCTTACCTGCCGGCGGCGGTCCCGGAACCTCTGCTGGACTGTACCGCCCGCTCCCCCACGCGCTCTCCTCTGAAGTGCGGGCCCTGCGGAGATCGCTGCTGCCGCTGGGAGGCGGGTAGCCCACGCTGGAAGCCGACTGCCCAGGAGACACACAGCCACTAGCTACGGACTGGCGGGCGCAGCACACCGAATCCCTGGGGCTGCTCTGCCATAGGAGACCCAGCACCCCCTGGTGGACGGCAGGCCTATCAGCACCCAATAGCAAAGGTGAGAGACTTTTGCTACACAACCCCCCCCCCCCCCCCCCCCCCCGCTTGAACTACCTGTGAGGAGAGTGGGATCTGGAGGCTGGGGAACTGTCATCCCCCTCGGCTAGGCGCACACGACCCGTGAGAGTCTGGAACTTTTGCGGTGTTCTGGCTCCCGCAGAGAGCACCCCACGCCACCGGCCTCCCGATCTGTTAATCCTTCTCCACTGGCACAATTGTACAGGGGACTATTCTCTAATGCAACACCTGCCTAGTAAGACCCAGCCTACAAAATACCCCGAAATCGCTGCAATGCCCTAACCTCATACACCTGCTAGGGGATACAGCGCAATATGCCATATCCTAGACTTCATTCTCTTTAACCCCTTCATGACCTTGGGATTTTTTCATTTTTCCGTGTTCGTTTTTCACTCCCCTCCTTCCCAGAGCCATAGCTTTTTTTTATTTTTCCGTCAATTTGGCCATGTGAGGGCTTATTTTTTGCGGGACGAGTTGTACTTTTGAACGACATCATTGGTTTTTAGCATGTCGTGTACTAGAAAAGGGAAAAAAACTTCCAAGTGCGGTGAAATTGCAAAAAAAAGTGCAATCCCACACTTGTTTTTTATTTGGCTTTTTTGCTAGGTTCACTAAATGCTAAAACTGCCCTGCCATTATGATTCTCCAAGTCCGTACGAGTTCATAGACACCTAACAAGACTAGGTTATTTTTTACCTAAGTGGTGAAAAAATTGCGCCATTTTCCGATACTCGTAGCGTCTCCATTTTTCATGATCTGGGGTCGGTTGAGGGCTTATTTTTTGCGTGCCGAGATGACGTTTTTAATGATAGCATTTTGGTGCAGATACGTTCTTTTGATCGCCCGTTATTGCATTTTAATGCAATGTCGCGGCGACCAAAAAACCGTAATTCTGGCGTATCGCATTTTTTTCTCGCTACGCCGTTTAGTGATCAGGTTAATGCTTTTTTTTAATTGATAGATCGGGCGATTCTGAGTGCGGCGATACCAAATATGTGTAGATTTGATTTTTTTTTTATTCATTTATTTTGATTGGGGCGAAAGGGGGGTGATTTAAACTTTTATATTTTTTTTTTCCTACCGCCACGACAGCACCCCTACGAGAGAGGGGATCCGCCCACCTTCCGGACAGGAACCTACAGGATTTAAAGGGGCGGTCCCCCTCACCACTCCAGTTTTGGGTTCCTGTCCGGACGGCGGGAGCCTGCAGACAGCAGCTTACCCGGGCCTCCATGCCTCTGCGCGGTATCTTCTAAGAACGGCAGAATCGGGGGCTCGGAAGCAGCGTCGGGGGTGTCCTGCGTGCAGACCCCCCCTCGTCTGGCCATGTGGAGCGCGTCCCAGGAGTCGGGCAGTGCCGTCCTGGTCCGCGGTGGAGCGCGGTGTGCAGCGTCCACACCGGCGCTGGTGAACCCGGAAGTAGTTGGTACACTTCCGGGGTAAGCCGGGGGAGGAGCGCAGCCATGTCCTCAGTAGGGGACGCCGAGCACCCTCATGGAGAGGGAACGGAACAGCGCAGTAAGAGCGGTAGCGGCCGCTCAAGGAGAAGCAGCAGCAGCGTGGTACGGGGGGCAGCAGCGTGCGAGCGCCCCAGCGTCACATTTGGATCCTACTCCTCCAGAACCGGTATTCACAGAATCAGCCTTATGGTGAGTGTTAAATCAGACACATGGTGCTGATATGGTCTGTTATTTGTGCTTTGTTGTAGGGGAAAAA
Source organism: Ranitomeya imitator (assembly GCF_032444005.1). NCBI lineage: Eukaryota > Metazoa > Chordata > Amphibia > Anura > Dendrobatidae > Ranitomeya > Ranitomeya imitator. The sequence continues at coordinate 16,277,380 of NC_091282.1, forward strand.
AAACGCTAAATCTAAACATAAGCAATGTGCTCTATGCATGACTCCAATGCCTGACAGTTATACCAAAAGGCTGAGTCAGGCTTGCATCTCTCAGACCTTAGAAGAGGAAGCTCCCTTTCGGTCATCAGACCTTAGAGCGGTCATCAGGGAGGAAATTAGCTATTCCCTTAGAAGCAGCCGCCAGGAAAGGTCGGGCAGGGATATATCGCCAGGATCTAGTCTGTCCCTGCAAGAAGGGGAATGTTCCCGCTCCTCATCTCCATCATCCTCAGATGAAGAGGGAAGGCCTTGTTTCTCGGTGGATAACATGGACATGTTAGTTAAAGGAGTCCGGGCTACCATGGGTGTTGCAGAGAGCAAGGAACCAAGGTCCGCACAGGACATAATGTTTGCGGGCTTGTGCCAGAGGAGTCGTAAGGCATTCCCGGTTGTGGATACGGTTAAGACTCTTATAAAGAGAGAATGGGATAAACAGGATAAAGGCTTCCTCCCGTCATCAGCCAAAAGAAGGTATCCCTTTGAAGACAATGATCTGGCAGAGTGGATGAAAGTCCCGAAAGTGGATGCAGCGGTGACTTCTACTTCTAAAGCCGGTACTTTGCCGCTGGAGGACGTGGGCCTTCTGAAAGATCCGTCAGATAGGAAGGCAGACATGTTTTTGAGAAAAGTATGGGAGTCAACTGCAGGGGCGTTCAAGCCTGCAATCTCTAGCACGTGTACGGCTAGATCCGTCATGGTGTGGATATCCCAGCTGGAGGAACAGCTGAAGTCCAAGGTGCCCAGAGACAAGATGCTGAACTCCCTTTCGCAAATACGTGAAGGGGTAGCGTATTTAGCGGATGCATCAGTGGATTCTTTAAAATTGGCGGCAAGATCAGCAGGTCTCTCAAACGCTGCTCGCCGTGCCTTATGGCTTAAGACCTGGAAAGGGGATGCCCAGGCGAAAGCTAAACTGTGTACAATACCGTGTAGGGGTGAGTACCTGTTTGGCCCGGTATTGGATGACATCCTAGCTAAGGCTGAGGATAGGGAGAAAGGTTTTCCTAAAGCTTTCAATCCTACCTTTAGGAATACCTTCAGGAGACGCTTCCAATACAGAAGACCTTACCACAACCGAGACTGGGAACCATCAGACCCGAAAAAGAAAGGTTCGGACTTTAATGCTTCAACATCTTCCTCAAGAAGAAGAAGGAATTATCGTTAATAAAGATCTTCCAGTAGGGGGCAGGTTAAAATACTTCTATGCTCAGTGGGCCAAAATAACTTCGAGCAATTGGGTTCTGGGTATAATTAATTCAGGGTTAAAATTAGAGTTCCGGGAAAGACCTTCTGAATTTTATATCTTGACTGCCCCTGATTCCTTAGACCAACAAAAGGCCCTTGAAAAAGAGGTCCAAATGTTAAGACGGAAGAAAGTCATAGTGGAGGTTCCAAAACATCAGCGGGGGAAAGGGTTTTATTCCCCTTTATTTTTAATCTCCAAGCCAGATGGATCCTTTCGAACCATCATAAACTTACGGAGATTGAACAAACATCTAGAGTATCATGCCTTTAAGATGGAATCTATTAAAACGGCGACTAAACTTCTTTTTCCCAGATGTTATATGACAGTCCTGGATTTAAAAGATGCGTATTACCATCTGCCCATTCACCAGGATCATCAACAATTCCTCAGAATGGCGGTGCGCTTAAACGACCAGGTCAGACATTTTCAGTTTGCTGCAATGCCCTTTGGTCTATCTATGGCACCGAGGGTGTTTACTAAAGTCATGGCAGAAGTAATGGCCTATGTCAGAGAACAGGATACGTTAATTATACCCTACTTAGATGATTTCCTGGTAGTGGGGAATTCCTTTTACCAGTGTAGTACTCGCCTACATCATGTAATATCTTCCTTACAGGACTTGGGTTGGATAGTCAATATGGAGAAGTCAAGACTCGAACCATCAACAACTCAGACTTTCCTAGGTATTCTGCTAGATTTGGAAGAGCAACAATGTTTCCTTCCGGAAGAAAAAAAGCAGAGGATTGTACACAAAGTCAGTACGGTAACAAGGAAGCCAGATCTGACTTTAAGAGACGCTATGTCCCTTCTGGGATCCCTAACGTATTGCATACCAGCCGTCCAGTGGGCTCAATTCCACACTCGAGTGTTGCAGGCCCAAGTCTTGGATACAGAGAGGAGTCTTCAAGGGCAATTAGGCGGAAGACTCAGGCTGTCTACCGCCACTCTACACAGTCTGAGATGGTGGTTAAACAGGAGACATTTAGAAAAAGGAGTACGCTGGAGTGTAGTGCCAGACAACACGGTCACAACCGATGCCAGTCCAATAGGTTGGGGAGCTCATATAGGAGATGTTTGGACTCAAGGGCAATGGTCTCTCTTAGAGGCTCAAGAGTCCTCAAATTGGAAAGAGCTCACGGCAGTAAAGAAGGCCTTACTCAGGTTGCTTCCATCTCTGCAGGATTCACATGTAAGAGTCCAGACAGACAACACAACAGTAGTGGCGTATCTCAACCATCAAGGGGGTACAAGGTCAAGATCCCTAATGAACACCGCCACAGACATACTCAATGTAGCCGAAGCCCACTTTCGCTCTCTATCAGCTGTTCACATTCGGGGAGAGCTCAACACGGAGGCAGATTACCTCAGCCATCATTCTCTACGTCAGGGAGAATGGGTTCTAAATCGACGGGTGTTCAGACAGATAGTAGACCTGTGGGGATTGCCCGTTATCGATCTATTTGCAACAAGAGAGAGCAGGCAGACCAGGAAGTTCGCTTCTCTTCAGGTGGCGGACAAGCCCTGTATAATAGACTCCCTTCAAATACACTGGGATTTCCCTCTGGCTTATGCGTTTCCCCCAATGTGTCTGATCCCTATAGTACTCAGGAAGATCAGAGAAGAGGGGGCGAGAGTGATCCTGATTGCCCCCTTCTGGCCCAGGAGGGCATGGTTCTCGCTACTCATGGCAATGTCTGTGTCCAACCCCTGGGTACTGCCAACCAACCCGGAGCTTCTTTCTCAGGGTCCATTCCTTTACCCCAATGTGGAATCCCTGCATCTGACGGCGTGGAATTTGAGAGGGAGTTATTGAGGAGAAGAGGGTTTTCAGAGGCTCTCATATCTATCCTTTTAAATAGCCGGAAAGAAGTTGCCACTAAAATGTATGCTAAAACTTGGAAAAAGTTCCTTGCCTTCTACCAAAATCCCTTTTCTGGCAAGGTCCCAATTCCGGCTATTCTGGAGTTTTTACAGAAAGGCCGAGAATTGGGCTTGGCGGTAAATACCCTTAGAGTCCAAGTATCAGCTTTGGAGGCGTTGTATAACAGCGATGTGGCGGGAAATAGATGGGTTTCCCGATTTATTAGGGCCACTGAACGTAGTAACCCAGTGTATATTCCTAGATTACCACCCTGGGATTTAAATTTGGTTTTAGACGCCTTAACAGAACCCCCCTTTGAGCCATTAGATTCTGTCTCCATAAAAAATTTAACCTTAAAAACAGCCTTCCTAGTAGCCCTGACCTCTGCTAGGATAGTGGGTGATTTACAAGCTTTGTCGATAGATCCTCCTTATTTAAAGGTCTTTCAGGACAGGGTAGTGTTAAAACCTGATCCAGCATACCTACCAAAAGTAGCTTCCAAATTTCATAGAAGTCAGGAAATAATTTTATCATCTTTCTGTGACAATCCGAATTCAGCTGACGAGCAGAAATATCACGTTAGATGTCAGAAGAACTCTATTAGAGTACCTACACAAAACAGAACCATGGAGGCAGAGTAGGGCTCTGTTTGTTTCCTTTCAGAATCCAAGGAAAGGGGCGAGTGTAACAAAAGCGTCTATCGCCAGATCGATAAGAGATGCCATATGTCTTGCTTATACTGCTAAAGGCCAGACACCACCAGATGGCATCAGGGCCCACTCCACTCGAGCCATGGCCTCATCCTGGGCGGAAAGAGCGGACGTCTCCATAGACGTAATATGTAAGGCGGCAACGTGGTCATCTCCTTCCACCTTTTATAGACATTATCGTCTTGATTTATCTTCAGAGGCCAATTTAGTTTTTGGCCGTACAGTACTTAGTGCTGTAGTCCCTCCCAGGTGATTGATCTTTGAAAATCTCTCGTAGGGGTGCTGTCGTGGCGATAGGAAAACCGGTTTTTACGTACCGGTAATAGGATTTTACGGAGCCACGACAGCACCCGCACATTCTCCCCCCGTAGTTGATTACTGGTTTCTGCACCTCTTTGGGAAAGTGTGCTTTTAAAAAATCACTCTTTAGAAGGTGATGGTATTTAGTAATGTTTAAGTGTATATGTTTATGTCCCTTATACTCTGAAACACAAACTGGAGTGGTGAGGGGGACCGCCCCTTTAAATCCTGTAGGTTCTTGTCCGGAAGGTGGGCGGATCCCCTCTCTCGTAGGGGTGCTGTCGTGGCTCCGTAAAATCCTATTACCGGTACGTAAAAACCGGTATTTTTTTCACATTTTTTTTTTTACTTTTTTTTTTTTACTTTTGCCATTCTTCAATAGCCTCCATGGGAGGCTAGAAGCAGGCATAGCACGATCGGCTCTGCTACATAGCAGCGATCATCAGATCGCTGCTATGTAGCAGAATTGCAGGTGTGCTTTGAGTGCCGACCACAAGGTGGCGCTCACAGCTGCCGGGGATCAGTAACCATAGAGGTCTCAAGGACCTCTGGTTACTATTCTGAAGCATCGCCGACCCCCGATCATGTGACGGGGGTCGGCGATGTGATCATTTCCGGCCGCCCAGCCGGAAGCGGTAGTTAAATGCCGCTGTCTGCGTTTGACAGCGGCATTTAACTAGTTAATAGGTGCGGGCAGATCACGATTCTGCCTGCGCCTATTACGGGCACATGTCAGCTGTTCAAAACAGCTGACATGTCCCGGCTTTGATGTGGGCTCACCGCGGAGGCCTGCATCAAAGCAGGGGATCTGACCTCGGACGTACTATCCCGTCCGAGGTCAGAAGGGGGTTAATATGGAATATACATCACGGGGATCTACTTCCACCCATATTCTAATCGCCCTCATGCCTAAAGCGCGTGGAGCCAATTCAAAACAACCTAGTAACAGGTTTGCCGCATTAACAGACTTGGACGCCGACATGTCTTGTGGACCATTTTCCCAGTCGGAGTCCTCCAACTCTTCCATGCCTGACTGAGCAGAGTCTGAGATGATTCCGGCTTCTACCACCAAAACCCCAAACACCCCTACTCCGGACCAAACTGTTCTTTCGCAGTTCCAATCTATTTTACATTCTGAATTGCTCAAGATGTCGGACAAGTTGACTAAGGACATAACCAAAGAGATCAGAGAACTTGGTTCCTGTACTTCCGACCTTGAAGATAAAATGGAGTCGACCCTTGTAAATCTAGCAACCCATGAAAAAGATATTGAAATGTTACAGGACGAGATCCTCACCCTAAACAGCAAGCTAGAAGACTTTGAAAACCGAGACCGTAGGAGCAATACTGGGATTAGGGGAATACCAGAAACGGTCACCGACCTCCAGTCCACTGCGACAGCTCTGTTTCAAGAACTACTACCGGGGATCTCCATCGAGCGCTTAGAAATGGACCGCATCCACAGAGCCTTAAGTAGATGTAAGACAAATGGTCCGCCGCGAGACATCATCCTTAAAATGCACTTTGACAAAACTAAGGAACAGCTCCTACAAGCGGCAAGAAAATCTGCACCGCTATCATTCCAAGGCCACCCATACGAGCTGTTCTCAGACCTGGCCCCTACCACCATCGCCAAGCGACGAGCTATAAAGCCATACCTGGAGATTCTACGATCCAATAACCTCAAATATCGCTGGGGATTCCCCTTTAGATTCATATTCTCCCACCTTTATATGACCCACACAGTTTTCTCTGCCGAAGTAGCGAGCCGTTGCTTGGCTAAACTACAAATCATGGATCCCTCTTTGCCCCCCCGCTTGCTTCCGCTCAGCCTCGGCCAGAGAGTTGCCGATCATATATATATATATATATATATATATATATATATATATATATATATATATATTCTATTCTACCGCAATGTTTCAAATACAACACAAAGTTTTATAACGGCTTCAGTTAGTTATGCTATTGGGCGTAGTTGTTATCTTTTGTAACCTGACCTATGCCCTCTATTTACTAGCCGCTACAATAGGTTGATAAGATAGAACATCATTGAACACCCCCTAGAAGGTTGAATCAGGCCCCCAGTTCGACTTTATCACGTACTTGATTACATTTCCGTTTTCCGTTACGATCACATAAAGTTTTTTTCTTGCGCTGCCCCTAGCAGACCTTTATGACCCCACAGTGTCCTCACACACTGCCGCTCAGCACATAGTGCTTAGCCAACACTACAGTTACCCCTTCCCCCTTTACAGACTTTCTCACCCTACCCAAACTACAGACACCTTTCAATCTACCCTATTCCCCAACCCAACCACTTACCCGGGCCCAAACTACCTGCTTAGTTCATTCTGCAATGCCTCCTCTGCTCCTACTGATAAACCACAATCAACGATAACCACAAGCAAATCACACAACCTTCTAAAATGCCACTCAAAATCATATCGCACAATGTGAGGGGACTTAACTCCCCACATAAACGCACCAAGGCCTTCCGCTACTATAGATCCCAGCAGGCAGATGTGGTATGTCTTCAAGAAACGCACTTTTCAACTAAATCTTGCCCTAGATTTTTGGCCGCTTCTTACCTGCTTTTCTATACAGCAAACGCCCCAAACAAAACTAAAGGCGTAGCTATCTGTTTTAAGAAATCTGTCCCGTTTGTTTTTAAATCTTCAGTAGCCGATAAAGGAAGGTCGCTATATCATGGTGACGGGCACAATAACTGACGAATTGGTGACCTTTGTTTCCTACTATGCCCCTAATACCCACCAAGCCGCCTTCTTTTCTCAACTACTAGAATTGATTTCAGAGTATGCCCAAGGCACCACAATCTTATGCGGAGACTCCAATTGTGTACTTAAAGCTAGCCTAGACAAGTCCTTAAGCCGCCACTCATCAACTCCTCCGCCACCATACCCTTCTGCAGTCTCAGCCGCCCTCAACAAACTCCTTTCCCAATACCACTGGATAGACCTATGAAGGGAACTTCACCTTTTCTCCGCACGCCACCTAGTGTACACTAGAATTGATCATATTCTGGTTCATCCTTCCTTTATCCCAAATGTATCAAATATCTCAATCCAATCTACTCCCTGGTCGGACCATTCCCCAAATCTAATCACATGCTCAACACTCCACCCACGGCCCCGCTCATTCAACTGGACCCTTAATGATTCACTGCTCTCCTATCCTGAAATCGCCCAAAAATTGAAAAATCATATCGATGAATATTTCTCTTTGAACAAACAATCAGCCTCTTCGCCGATTTCCTTATGGAAGGCACACAAAGCAGTACTTAGAGGTCTCTGCATCCAAGAAGCCTCTCGCAAGAAAAAAGATAGAAATGCGAAAATAGCCGATTTGGAGAGCAGGGTGTCAGCTTTGGAGTCCCAGATGAAAACCACACCTTCACCCACCACATATCGAGACCTCCTCCACGCTCGGACAGAACTAGACCTTCACCTCTCCGAGAACGCCGACCGTGCTATACGTTGGTCACAGCAACGCTTCTACGCCATTAATAATAAAAATAATTCTAACCTCACCCGCCGCTTAAAATGCAATTTTCTACCTAGACCCCCATACGCTTGCGCACATCCACAGGTGTTACAACTAACCCACAGCAAATTATTCATGTTTTCCAGCAAAAACTAAAACAGCTGTATAATATAACGCCCCATCTACCACAAATATAGATACCGTGGAGAACTTTTTAGACTCTGTCCCCCTCCCGGCCCTTAGTTCTGATATGGTCGAACTTCTTGACCAAGCCATAACCGCTAATGAAATCGAGATAGCCATTGAAAATTTGAAAATTAACAAAAAACCAGGCCCTGATGGGTTTATGGCCCTTCATTATAAAAAATATGCCCCGGCACTGACCCCGCACCTCACTAATTATTTCAACTCCCTGAGAGATGGTAATAAACCAGGCACAGCCTCATTAATGGCTGCAATATCCATGATACCTAAGCCCAACTCAGATCACTTATTTTGGTCCAATTATAGACCAATATCTTTAGTTAACATAGATCTTAAAATACTGGCTAAAATCCTATCCCAAAGGTTGAATTCAGGCTTAGGTGCATTAATACAGAAAGACCAAGTAGGCTTCGTCCCGCACCGACAAGCCTTAGACAACATACGGAGGGTCTCCCACTTACTACATCTCTGTAAGCATCGCAGCATATCAAGCATGTTACTGTCATTAGACATCAAAAAAGCCTTCGACTCTGCATCGTGGCCTTACCTGTTTGCGGAGATGGAAGTTTCCGGACCACTTCCTCTCCTGGATCTACGCTCTCTATAGTTCCCCTTCCACCTACGTGCGCTACAGCGGCTTCTCCTCTACACTAAGCAGAGGTACCCAACAGGGTTGTCCCCTCTCACCCCTATTGTTTCTCCTAGCGCTCGAACCACTGGCTATCCAGCTGCGACTCAACTCCAAAATACAGGGCGTAGAAGTGGCAACAGTCCCACACAAGCTATTCATGTTTGCAGATGATATTCTACTCCTTCTATCGTCCCCTCAGACGTCCTTACCGGCCCTTCTCCAGACCTTACAAGATTTTGAATCTATATCCGGTCTGCAAATAAATACCGCCAAATCTTACGCAATGAATATATCCCTCCCGCAATCAACTATAACACATCTCCAAAAAGATTTTCCGTTCCAGTGGGTTACTAAACATTTAGATTATTTAGGAGTAAAACTGACGACTAATTTAGACTCCCTCTACACAGCCAATTATCCACCCATGCTCCGAAAACTTCGCCTTTTGCTTCAATCCTGGGAGAAGCTGCACCTCTCATGGCTAGGCCGAGTGCGTGCCTTGAAGATGTCGATTCTTCCTAAGCTACTTTATCTATTCCGTGTCCTGCCAATCCCTATCCCTTCACACTTCCTTAAAATGGCCCAAAGATTAATAGATACTTTTGTTAGGAGGGGAGGTCTCCCCAGAGTAAATAAAGCCACCCTCTACCGTCACCGCCTGAAAGGGGGCTTGGGTGTTCCCAACCTTTCTGAGTATTACCGCGCCGCCCAGTTGGGCCAACTGACCCTATACCACGCCTACACTGAACCTCCATTATGGCTATCCATAATCCACAACCCGACACCATAGATACAATATTATGGATTCTCCCAACCCAACGAAAACATATCTCGAACCCCATTATGAAACTCTCTTGCAATCTGGGACTCACATAAATATTCTTCAAAACTAATTTCACCCTTTTTGCCCCTCGCTCCACTATGGGACAACATCCTATTCCCCCCAGGCATGAGATCCCTTAGATACTTCCATAAGTGGGTTGAAGCGGGGATAACTAGAGTTCACCATCTCTTCAATGTGGACGGGATTATCCCATTCCTGGCTCTTAAAGAAAAACACGGTTTTCCCCCTGGAGAGATATTTAGATACTTACAACTAAAGAACTTTGTCTGCTCTTTATTAAAAAATTCTACCCCTCCATACTCCTTTACCTCATTTGAACAAAGGTGTCGTCAAAGCCCCCACGCCTCAGGTACTATCTCTCCTCTACTCACAAATAAACTCCCCCTCACATAGAAGCTGCTTGAAATACACCTCTCGCTGGGAGTCCGATATTGGGTCTGCCATGTCTGACTCAGAGTGGTCCCAAATCTGGTCCTCCTCCACTGGAGGAATACTAAATGCTCTCATGCTGGAAACCAACTATAAAGTTCTGACCCGTTGGTATCTGACCCCAGCTAGAGTGGCCAATGCAGTTGCCAACTACTCCCCAAACTGCTTTAGAGGTTGTAACTCTAATGGAGACATGTTCCATATCTGGTGGCTATGCCCAACTGTTATGAGACTATGGATCAGAATCTACCATTTAGTGTTCTCTGTCACAAATATAAATCTCAGAAAAAATCCTTGGGAGGCCGTACTCAACAAACGCATCTCCAACATTCCCAAACACACCCAGGCTCTTATATCATTCATATTTTTAGCAACCAAGCAAACTATAGCTTTGGCTTGGAAATAATCAACCATAGACTTCTCCGCAGTTAAAACACGCCTCTCTTGGTACATGGTCAATGCAAAACGGTCAGCTATTCTTATGGACAAAGTGGGTAAATTTGAGAAAGTATGGCTACCTTGGGCGGAATATAGTAATCACACTGCCTTTGCCGTACCTACGTTTTACTTAACTAACCCTGAACCATCTGACTCAGAATGATTTTCCGCAATTATCGCTCACAAAGTGATTTTACCCCCGGGCACCCCTTTCCCCCTTCCTCCCCTCCCCCCACCTTTTTCTCACCCCCCACCCCCTTTCCTTACCCCCTCCTCCCTTTACCCCCCATTGTTGTTACTCATACAATCAAGAAGCACTCGAGTATGATGTACCGGAGAGCGAAAGGGCTCTGCTCTCCCTAGACACCAACAGGGTGTCCTATCACTGGGACCACTGCAAGCAAGGATAAATACGAATAGATAGTGATAAAGTCCACAAAGACATAATTCTATTAAAATATCAATAATATTTTTATTATAAACAGAATATACCAACAAACATATAAGACATGAGTCATATGCTGCAAAAGTGTGCTGTATGCACCATGAAAGCTAGGGAGGGACAGTAAGGAGGAGACATGACGGAAATGGAGCAAAGGAGGGAACGCTCCTAGTATATCCTTATATCGGTGAGGAAGTGCTAATGCATTCTTTCTATACAGGGTCCCACAGGTATCACATATACATAACTGGCAAAAAGTTACTGGTAACACATTGCAGGCTTACCCATTATAAGTCTCAGGAAGCGCGCCCCCTCCTTCACAACACCCCCGAACGCACGTTTCGCCAAATGGCTTTCTCAACAGGGTTCACAAGTGACACGTCCCATGCTGTTTAAATAATAATAGAACCGGAAGTAGCGCCGGACATACCGGCGCGCGTCTTCGCCGAGGCCGCTGCAGCTGGGCGTGCATGTAGGTGGAACTCCACCATGTGACGTCGGGTGACAAGCACGCCCAGCCCGTATCGGCGGCGGCAGCCAGGACGGGCAAACCAGGCCACAGCGGGCATGCGCACTGCCGGTGGCCATCTTTAAGAAGACCACGGTGGCGGCCATTTTATGGAAGAAGAAATCGCTACATACTCCTACAAGGTGCTGTTACATAGAAACAGTGCATCCATAAGGACAATTATAATGAGAAACATAATTATTAATACATTTATCAGAGAGAAGGCTAAAAAATCTACCCCAACTGGGGTTAAAGCACTAACATTATCAAGAAATAGTACAGTGAACAATTAAAGTGACAGTGCAGTATATAACGTGCTAAGATGTATGGCCGAGATAGACATATAGACATAAATGACGGCTTCAGTATCTTGACGTCCAACTGTGATAGAGGGAGTCCAATGTAGCCCATATAGCGTCCAAAAACCGTGGTTCTATAGGAAATAGACTGGAAATGAAGATAAAAAAACACACAAAACAGTTAATAACAACATATACTAAAAACAATGTTGGATATACTCCTTTTACTTCAGAGAGAGAAGAGGATAGAGGTCCCCAATATTACACATGTCCCACGGGCACGGCGAGGCAAAAATACGGTGTACCATAATACCCAAGCACCACAGGGCCAAACCAGTCAAAGGAAGGGGGCGAAGCTTAACTTCTCGTTTAGGCCCTTCGGAGTCAAGGTATCAAGGGTAAAAATCCACTTACACTCTCGTTGTGCTAGTAGTTTGACCATATTACCGCCCCTGATACCTCCGTGTATCCTGTCGATGCCTCTAACTTTAAGGCCTCGAGGATCAGAGCCATGAAAAGTCCGAAAATGTCTCGGCAAGGTCTTAAGACTCGACAAATCTACTGCTTCCTTAGCGGCCAGAATGTCCCGTACATGTTCGCGTGTCCGAACTTTTAACTCCCTAGATGTGTGACCGACATAGACCAAAGAACAGGGGCAGGTGGTGTAATATATAACGAATGATGTGTTACATGAGATAAATTCCCGTATTTTGAATTCCCTGCTCCCATCTGTGGTCCTGAAGGTCCCACATCTAAGGATGTTCGGACACGCGACACATGAGCCGCAAGGAAAGCACCCCTGTCTTGGGCTACTCGCACCCAGGAAGTTTCTATTATCATTTCTCGCCACATAATGGCTCCTCACCAGAGTATCTTTCAAATTTCTTCCCCTCCGTTGCGTCATTAGAGGAACCTCTGTTAAGTGTGAGGCCAAAATCCCATCCGTCTGTAACACAGACCAATGTTTATTGAATACTTCCCGGATGCGACCCCATTGACAGTTTGAGGTCGAGATAAATCTTACCCCGAGCTCATTATTCGATCTGGGCCTCTTTGGCTGAGAGAGTAAATCCTCCCTTCGTGTGGATTTAGCCCTTCCATACCCTGCCCTGACACACCTGCGGCTGTATCCCCGTGCTTGAAAGCGCTCCATAAGGATAGCGGATTGTCTCTCGAAGCGGGTCTCTGTGGAGCATACCCGCCTAGTCCTCAAAAACTGCCCAACTGGGATGGCTTTAATGGTGGAGTAGTTATGTGCCGAGGAGGCGTGCAACAATGAGTTGACAGATGATTCTTTGCGATAGAGGTCAGTTTCAACAGAGCCATCCTCGGCAACATATAGGGTAATGTCCAAAAAATTGATTCTACTTGCATGCCAGGTGTAAGTAAATTTTAAGTTGAAGTTATTATTATTCAACTCCTGCATAAATTTGGGTAGGCCGGCCTCGCCACCGTTCCAGATCATCAGAACATCATCAATGTAGCGAAACCAGCCCACCACTGGGTCTGCGGCGTGTGCTCCGTCCCCCTGGAAGATGTCTTTCCCAATAACCCACGAACAGATTTGCATATGACGGAGCACACGCCGCACCCATTGCAGTACCTTGTAATTGCAAGTAGAATCTGTCCTTAAAGGGACACTGTCACCTGAATTTGGCGGGAACAATCTTCAGCCATGGAGGCGGGGTTTTTGGGTGTTTGATTCACCCTTTCCTTACCCGCTGGCTGCATGCTGGCTGCAATATTGGATTGAAGTTCATTCTCTGTCCTCCGTAGTACATGCCTGCACAAGGCAATCTTGTCTTGCGCAGGCGTGTACTATGAAGGACAGAGAATGAACTTCAATCCAATATTGCAGCCAGCATGCAGCCAGCGGGTAAGGAAAGGGTGAATCAAACACCCAAAAACCCCGCCTCCATGGCTGAAGATTGTTCCCTCCAAATTCAGGTGACAGTGTCCCTTTAAAAACAAAATAATTATGATGTAAAATAAACTCAAGTAGCTCCAAAATAAATTCAGAAAGATGTCCATCCCAGTTGGCAGATTCAAGGAAAAAGCGGGCAGCCCTTAGACCATCTTCGTGTCTAATCGATGTGTACAAAGACTCAATGTCAATAGTGACAAGGATCATACCCGCCTCGAGAGACAACCCATCGACCCTTCTTAATACATCAGTAGTGTCCCTGACATAGGAGGGGAGTGTCTCCACTAAGGGTTTCAAGTAGAAATCCACGAATTTACAAATGTTTTCACACAACCCCCCTATGCCAGAGACAATGGGGCGCCCTGGTGGATTAACAGCCTCCTTGTGTACCTTGGGCAGGGCATAGAAGGTAGCAATCCTAGGGAACTTAGGCAGAAGTCCATCAAGTACTTTTTTCGGGACAATACCCGACTCACCAACCAGATCCAGGATGCGTGCCAGTTTGCCAACAAAAATTTGAGTGGGATCCTGAGGTAGTGTGCGATACGTATCTTTATTCCTAAGTTGTCGCAGGACCTCTTTCATATTTATCAATTGGCCAGATCACTACATTCCCCCCCTTTGTCCGCTGGTTTAATAACCACCGTATCCAGAGCTTGTAGTTCTCCCAATGCTCGTCTTTGGTTAATCGTTAGATTATCATTATATACCCCCTGCGGTATCTTCATAAGATCTTCAATTACCAATTTACAAAAAATATCGACCTGGGGGCATAGGGACAAAGGGGGGAACGTAGATGACCTGGGTGTGAGAGAAGAGGGAAATTTACCTATAGGATCTGGCTGTTGCTCTCTGAGTAGGTCCTCCAAGGCCGATAAGGCAATGGCCTCCGCCTCACTTAGAGAGTTAGCATCAAGGTTTTTCTGGCCATGCAGTCTCTTAAGGAGCAGTTTACGGCAGAACAGATGGGTATCCTTAACAGCTGAAAAAAGATCAAATTGATTAGTGGAAACAAAATTTAGCCCAAGTTTCAAAACCTCAAGTTTCAATACTAAATACCCTCATGCTGGAAACCAACTATAAAGTTCTGACCCGTTGGTATCTGACCCCAGCTAGAGTGGCCAAGGCAGTTGCCAACTACTCCCCAAACTGCTTTAGAGGTTGTAACTCTAATGGAGACATGTTCCATATCTGGTGGCTATGCCCAACTGTTATGAGACTATGGATCAGAATCTACCATTTAGTGTTCTCTGTCACAAATATAAATCTCAGAAAAAACCCTTGGGAGGCCGTACTCAACAAACGCATCTCCAACATTCCCAAACACACCCAGGCTCTTATATCATTCATATTTTTAGCAACCAAGCAAACTATAGCTTTGGCTTGGAAAAAATCAACCATAGACTTCTCCGCAGTTAAAACACGCCTCTCTTGGTACATGGTCAATGCAAAACGGTCAGCTATTCTTATGGACAAAGTGGGTAAATTTGAGAAAGTATGGCTACCTTGGGCGGAATATAGTAATCACACTGCCTTTGCCGTACCTACGTTTTACTTAACTAACCCTGAACCATCTGACTCAGAATGATTTTCCGCAATTATCGCTCACAGTGATTTTACCCCCGGGCCCCCCTTTCCCCCTTCCTCCCCTCCCCCCACTTATTTTCTCACCCCCCCACCCCCCTTTCCTTACCCCCTCCTCCCTTTATCCCCCATTGTTGTTAGTATATAGGATTGCGTACTACTCGTTTACATGCATTTCTGCACATATTGTATTTACAGCTTTGTAACGATACTTTATTACTGCACCATATGTAAATTGCAAATTTTCAGTAAAAATTTATTGTTGGAAAAAAAGATTGTGCAGCAAAATATTAACCCTTTTGCGCCAATTTTTTCAGTTCTGACCAGTGTCACTTTGAGGTCATAACTCTAAAACTCTTCAACGAATCCTGGTGATTCTGAGATTTTCTTGGGACATATTGTACTTTATGATAGTGGTAAAATTTCTCTGATAGAACTTGCGTTTATTTGTTAAAAAAATGGAAATATAGCGAAAATTTTGAAAATTTCAAAATTTTCATTTTTATGCCCTTAAATCAGTCATATCACACAAAATCGTTAATAAATAATATTTCCCTCATGTCTACTTTAAATCAGCACAATTTTTGGAAAAAAATTTTGTTAGGAAGTTATAAGGGTTAAAAATTTACCAGCAATTTCTCATTTTTACAACAAAATTTACAAAACAATTTTTTTAGGGACCACCTCACATTTGATGTGACTTTGGGGGGTCAATGTAACAGAAAATACCCAAAAGTGACACCATTCTAAAAACTGCACCCATCAAGGTGCTCAAAACCACATTCAAGAAGTTTATTAACCCTTCAGGTGCTTCACAGGAATGAATGGAATGTGGAAGGTAAAAATAAACATTTACTTTTCTTTCACAAAAATTTTCTTTTAGACCTAATTTTTTTTTACTAACGCAAGAGTAACGTGACACAATTTTGGAAACTAGACCCCTTAGGGAACTTATCTGGATGTGTATTGAGCACCTTGAACCCAGAGGAGCATCACAGAAGCTTATAATGTAGAGCTGTGGAAAGAAGAAAAAAATAACATTTTTCACAAATCTTTTTAGCTCCATATTTTGCATTTTCATTAGGGTAACAGGAGAAATTGCTCCATACAATTTGTTGTGCAATTTCTCCTGAGCACGCCGATACCCCATATGTGGGGGAATACTACTGTTTGGGCGCATGGCAGAGCTCAGAATGGAAGGAGCACCATATTGGAGAGCAGATTTTGCTGGAATTTGTGGGTGACATGTCACATTGTCAGAGCCCATGAGGTGTCTAAACAGTGGAAACCCCCAACAAGTGACCCCATTTTGGATACTAAACCCCCCCAAGGAACTTATCTAGATGTGTGGTGGGCACTTTGAACCCTCAGGTGCTTCACAGAAGTTAATTACGTAGAGCCGTGAAAGTAAAAAATATTTTTTTGTGGAAAAAATATGATCTTTTCGCCCTCAATTTTTTTTTTTCAAAAGGGTAACAGGAGAAATTGGACCCACAAAAGTTGTTGCTCAATTTCCTTTGAGTATGCTGACATCCCATATGTGGGGGTAAACCACTGTTTTGGCACATGGCAGAGCTCAGAAGGGAAGGAGGGCCATATTGGAGAGCAGATTTTATGGAATTGTTTGTGGGTGACCTGTCACATTGTCAGTGCCCCTGAGGTGCCAGAACAGCATAAGCCCCCAAAAGTGACTGCATTTTACAAAATACTTCCCTGAATGAATTCTTCTAGTGGTGCAGTGAGCAAACTGACACCACAGCTGTTCCATAGAAAATTGTACCATTGGGCAGTGAAGAAAAAATAACATTTTACCACTAAAATGTTGTTTTAACCCCAGATTTTACATTGGAAAATAGGTAGATAGGTAAATGGTCACTATACCCATAGATGAATTCTCAGAGGGGTGTCATTTCCAAAATGGGGTCACTTCAGGGGGGATTCTGCTGTTACGGCACTTTGGAGAGCCGCTAAGTAACAGAATCCCCCCTGAAGTGACCCCATTTTGGAAATGACACCCCTCTGGGAATTCATCTATGGATAAAGTGACCATTTTCTCTACATGGTTGATTTCCAGAAACACGTAGTGGAAGTTTTAGAGCAAAAATTGCAAAAATGTCATTGTAGTGCCCAATATATTGTGCCCAGCTTGGGTCTCTGGAGACATCCCCCCACCTACCCCTGGAAATTGTCAGCTCTACTCAGATGTGTCTGTCACTAAATAAACCAAATGCTTGAATGTCAAAACAGTGTAAAACCGTGGTTCTGTGTGGAAGATTGTAAATCAGTCATGGAGGCATAAGGCCGGCAATGGGCATTGTGGGCAATAATAGCGGGTATCATGCCTCATTCCTCTCTTGGAACATACACGACATCTTCTCTGGGGGATCTTTCTTGTTTCAGTTGCTGGGATAAGTGCAATAAAATGTCGCTCAATGAGTCTTCTGACATCTTCAGATTCTAAAGGATTGGCGGGGATAATATTTTCAAAAACAAGAATTTCAATGAGGTACCAAGAGGTTGCAGTCCAATAAGCTTTATTGCAAAATCTTCATTAAAAGCATGGACAACCGAGAATAGAAAAATGGCATAAATAGCAGGGGTCCCAGACACAGGTTTACGCGTTTCAGGGCCAAATATGCCCCTTAGTCATAACCTAGTGTTATACCATTGAGTCAGGGTTTATATAAAACGCCCCATCACATGGTTCAGTTATTTCACATCCACAACATTAAAACTTTGACCAGTACAAAAAATACAAACTTAAAACCAACAATATGCTGCTGTGATTATACAGTCAAGAGGTTGGTGAACAATATTAACCCCTTTCTGACCTCAGACGGGATAGTACGTCTGAGGTCAGAACCCCCACTTTGATGCGGGCTCCGGCGGTGAGGCATTCCGTCACTAAGACCACAGGAGCACCACCTCCCTCCTGTGACCTCACTGGAACGCTGCACGCCCACCCACTTGAGCGCAGGACTCACTTCCAGAACGTCACATCCGGTCTAGCGAACACAGGATTACCGCACTATTTCACTGGCGGTTGCACGGAGCAGGACACACATCCCTCACTCCTTTGACAAGCGGTGGACACCGCGTCAGGCCGAGGACACACAGCCAGCAAGGCTCCGGAACGTCACATCCGGTCTAGCGAACACAGGATTACCGCACTATTTCACTGGCGGTTGCACGGGGCAGGACACACATCCCTCACTCCTTTGACAAGCGGTGGACACCGCGTCAGGCCGAGGACACACAGCCAGCAAGGTAATGGACACCCGGACTCTCTCCCACAGCTATGTGATGTCTATATACAGGCACGATCTGAGGGGAATTTTCATGCTTGATTTTACAGCATCTTGCGATATTTCACCCCTCTCCACCTGACCGGAGGGTCATACTTACCATAACCACCCAAGGTAATCCTACCTAGTAGTGAGCACTACTCACCACCACCGACCTCTGAATAACAGCACGTGCACATATATACTTTATTATATCTACAGAGTAGGTGGCTCACGTTAGACTCTGACCAAGCAGCGGCATTCTCACTCCTAAAATTGCAGTCGGTATGCTACCCATTTACTTATGAATGTGTTATATATGCTATATACATGTGATTACAGAATATTTCATGGCTCCCTATCGCGGAGTTGAGATTTCCATATATAACATAGGACCGCATTACTATTTGTGTATATACTTTTGTTCGGTTTTTCTCTGGTTTTCCTGCTTTTCTATTTTCTCCTTCGCCTCATTGGGGGACACAGGACTATGGGTGTATGCTTCTGCCGCCAGGAGGCTGACACTGAGTAAACATAAAAAAAAAAAAGTTTAGCGCCTCCTCCATCGTATACACCCTGACACTGGCTACCAGAGAATCCAGTTCATGCTTAGTGTCTGAAGGATGCACACTTCTGGGTCCCGGATCCTTTGGACCCTTTTTTCATCTCTACATCATATGGATTGAGAGGGGCGACGGACCCTTTTTTGAGG
The DNA here is from genome assembly GCF_032444005.1 of Ranitomeya imitator. NCBI lineage: Eukaryota > Metazoa > Chordata > Amphibia > Anura > Dendrobatidae > Ranitomeya > Ranitomeya imitator. The sequence continues at coordinate 16,296,342 of NC_091282.1, forward strand.
GGGTCCGTTCTCCCCAAACCAGCAACGGGCAAGCACGTGCAAGTATCCTCCACGTATCCTTTCCCAAGACGTGGGATTGCAAACCGGACTTGGCCCTGACCACCCTAAGATATTTAAGACCATAGGCTGTAAAGGTGCCCACAGATGTCCATGTGACCCCCCTGCTTTTTACACCTATGTTTCGGCAGCGGTGATAGCGGGGTGGTGGACGGTCCCTCTCCTTATCCCAGGGCAGAAAATGGAGCTAAAGTTCCTGCACCGTCATGTATTCTGCTCTCCCCCCGCTAGATTTTTAAAACCCACTCTGGTCCTCTTTTCACAGAGGGTTCAGCTTGCAAAAGAGGGGCTCCTGATGTAGCACCGATTACCTTTTAGGCAGGTTCGAGCATCCCTGCGCCGGTCTGGCGCCGGGTTAATATGCGGCGCCGCAGTCCTCCAAAGCTCCGGTCGGTTCTGCTGTTCGTCCGACGCTTGTCAGTGCTGCAGCTGTCCAGGCTCTGGCCTAGCATCCCGGATACAGTTCCGGGTCAATTAGGCCCGCCTTCCGTCCTGGACAGACGGCGCTGTGAGGCTCCGCCCCCTCCGGCGCATCTTCTTCCGGTCCTCCCCCTCCTCTCCTCGCTGGGGCAAATCGAGGCCCCGGCTTCGGCCCCCTGAGGTCAAGTGAAGATAAAGGTGGCACATTTGTTCATCTTTATGTGTTCGGACTGTATGCGGGGGACACAGGACTGGGGTAAGTGCTTCTCCTGACAGCAGAAGCATTATTTTTTCCCAGTCTAAGGCCATGGGTAGAGCATTTACAGATCACTATGTCTAGAGGGATCAAGTCTCACACGGTCCTATATACCGTTTGTGTAGCCTGTCGTTCTGCCTTCCCGCATGCCCAGAGTAATTGTCTCTGTGAGGCCTGTGACTCCGAACGCGCTCAGGAGCCCCCCTCTGCTAGTTCCCCTGCAATCTCCCCGGCGGGTACTCCTGCCTTTCTGGCAGAGACTGGGGTGGTTCCACCGGCATGGGTCACGTCATTATCGCAATCTATGGCGTCCCTAACTAAAGCGATCGAGTCCCTTCAGTCCCCGGCTGGAGTCAGGGACAGCAGTTCATCTGTCTTAGAGAGAGCCTCGGATTCTCAGGGGCCTCCGGCCTGCAGGGGCCGCGCTCACACTAGGCAGACGCAGGGGAAGCGAAATCTCAGAGCGTCTCCCGGGACATCAGGTGCATCAGCATCCTGGAGTTCCGTCTCGCGCTCTCCTTCTCTAGCAGAAAGCGGGGAACTCTGGTCAGAATATGATTCAGAGGTGTCCCTTAATTTAGAGACTCCTGGGTTTCAGGAGTCAGTAGATAGCCTGATTGAGGCTGTCAATCAGACCCTGGGAATAGAAGACGAACCTGTCTTACCCTCGGATCACAAGGTTTCTTTTAAGCGGGCCAGACTGTCAGTGTTTTCCTCTCACCCCGAGTTTGAGGACCTGGTTCAGCGAAACCGGGAGCACCCGGACAAACGTTTTTCAGGGCAGAAGGCCTTGAAAGCAAGATATCCTTTTTCTCCTGAGCTACGTAGTGAATAATAATAATAATATAATAATAATTTGTATTTATATAGCGCCAACATATTCCACAGCGCTTTAGTTTAACAGTTTCAAACACAACAGTCACAAGTAACAACATTAACAATACAATAATTAAAGCGAAATAAGACGACCCTGCTCATGAGAGCTTACAATCTACAATGAGGTGCGGGAGATACAAAGCACAGGTTTGTAGTTACAATGATGTATTTACAATGATGGTCTAGCCATCTTCAGGGGGTGGGTGATAGATGGAGATGGTGAATGGGCTACGCACACACAAACATAAAATGACTGATTATTGAATGTGATAGGCCGCTCTGAACAAATGTGTTTTGAGCGAGCGCCTAAAACTATGCAAATTGTGGATGGTCCTAATATCTTGGGGTAGAGCATTCCAGAGGATTGGCGCAGCGTGGGAGAAATCTTGGAGTCGGGAGTGGGAGGTACGGATTAGTGCAGAGGTTAGGCTACGTTCACATTAGCGTTGCGCCGCCGTTGCGTCGGCGACGCAGCGGCGACGCGCCCCTATGTTTAACATAGGGGACGCGTGCGTTGTTTTGGTGGCGTTTTTCGCCACGTGCGTCGTTTCCGACGCTAGCGTCGGACGCAAGAAAACGCTACATGTAGCATTTTCTGTGCGTCCGATTTTCGTCAAAAACGACGCACGCGTCGCAAAACGTTTTTACGTGCGTCGCGCGTTTCGTCGCCGACGCAGGGCGGCGCAACGCTAGTGTGAACCTAGCCTTAGTCGAAGTCATTTGCAGAGCGCAGCGGTCAGTTAGGTCGATAGACAGAAATGAGGGAGGAGATGTATGGGGGTGTCGCACTGTGGAGAGCTTTGTGGGTGAGAAAAAGTACTTTGAATTGTATCCTGTAATGCAGTGGTCCCCAACTCCAGGCCTCGAGGGCCGCCAACAGTGCAGGATTTCAGGATTTCCTTAGTATTGCACAGGGGTTGGATTCCAACCCCTGTGCAATACTAAGGAAATCCTGAAAACCTGCACTGTTGCCGGCCCTCGAGGCCTGGAGTTGGGGACCACTGCTGTAATGAATGGGCAGCCAGTGTAACGACTGGCGAAGAGCGGACGCGTCCAAGTAATGATTAGCCAGATGGACGACCCTGGCTGCTGCATTAAGGATGCACTGGAGAGGGGAAAGTCGAGTGAGGGGGAGGCCAATTAATAGAGCGTTACAGTAGTCCAGGCGGGAGTGGATCAGGGCGACAGTGAGGGTTTTTGTTGTTTCCATGGTGAGAAAAGGGCGAATTCTAGAGATGTTCTTTTAGGTGTAAGCGGCACGAGCGGGCAAGAGATTGTATGTGGGAGATGAAGGAGAGATCGGAGTCAAACATAACACCCAGACAGCGCGCCTGCTATCGGGGTGTTATTATGGTGCCACCCACGGAGAGGGAAATGTCAGATTTAGGGAGGATAGTAGATGGCGGGAGCAGAAGAAGTTCAGTTTTGGAGAGGTTGAGTTTCAGATAGAGAGCAGACATGATGTTGGAGACTGCAGACAGACAGTCAGTGGCATTCTGTAGTACAGCGGGGGTAAGGTCAGGAGATGATGTGTATAGTTGTGTGTCATCAGCATAAAGATGGTACTGAAAGCCAAATCTGCGGAATGGTCTGTCCAATTGGGGCCGTGTGGCGGAATCTCCTTCGGTAGATCCGCCTGTGTCCCGCTTAGCCTCTAACACTCTGTTATCCCTTCCAAACGGCTGTTCTATTAAGGATCCCACGGATCGTCTTAGAGAAAGTTTGGCCCGTTTCGTTTTTGCATCTTCAAGTTCAGCCCTGTTTTCCTCTTTTGCGGCAACTTGGGATGCTAAGGCTATGATGTCTTGGTCAGAATTTTTGACAAAGGCTCTTCAAGAGAGAGAATTGCCAGCGGAATTGACAGAAATGTCAAGTCAGATAACCCTTGCTGGGAGCTATCTGATTAATGCATTCTTAGATGCGGCAGACTGTGCTGCTTCTGCAACAGCAAATGCAATTGCCATTAGAAGGGCTCTCTGGTTAAGAACTTCACGGGAAGACTCTACCTCTAAAAAATCTCTTACAACCCTCCCGTATCAGGGGGGTCGCTTATTCGGAGAGAAGCTGGATCAGCTTATCTCTGATACCACAGGGGGGAAATGCAATTCTCTCCCACAGCAGAAGACTAGACAGCCTTTTCGTCGCCAATTTCATGCTCGTTTCAAACCCTTTCGCAATACCAGATGGACCCCAGCATCATGTTCCGCTACGCAGGTTTGACCCAATCTGGACCGAGACAATTGGATCTCCTATAGAGCCAACCCGGGGGAAGAATACGTTCCCAGCCGCCTAGATCCAGGGAGTCCATGTTTTAACCCCTTTACCCCCAAGGGTGGTTTGCACGTTAATGACCGGGCCAATTTTTACAATTCTGACCACTGTCCCTTTATGAGGTTATAACTCTGGAACGCTTCAACGGATTCCAGTGATTCTGACATTGTTTTCTCGTGACATATTGTACTTCATGACAATGGTAAAAATTCTTTGATAGTACTTGCGTTTATTTGTGAAAAAAACGGAAATTTGGCGAAAATTATGAAAATTTTGCAATTTTCCAACTTTGAATTTTTATGCAATTAAATCACAGAGATATGTCCCACAAAATACTTAATAAGTAACATTTCCCACATGTTTACTTTACATCAGCACAATTTTGGAACCAACATTTTTTTTTGTTAGGGAGTTATAAGGGTTAAAAGTTTTGCAGCAATTTCTCATTTTTACAACACCATTTTTTTTTAGGGACCACCTCTCATTTGAAGTCATTTTGAGGGGTCTATATGATAGAAAATACCCAAGTGTGACACCATTCTAAAAACTGCACCCCTCATGGTGCTCAAAACCATATTCAAGAAGTTTATTAACCCTTCTGGTGCTTCACAGGAATTTTTGGAATGTTTAAATAAAAATGAACATTTAACTTTTTTTCACAAAAAATTTAATTCAGCTCCAATTTGTTTTATTTTACCAAGGGTAACAGGAGAAAATGGACCGCAAAAGTTGTTGTACAATTTGTCCTGAGTACACCGATACCCCATATGTGGGGGTAAACCACTGTTTGGGCGCATGACAGAGCTCGGAAACGAAGGAGCGCCATTTGACTTTTCAATGCAAAATTGACTGGAATCGAGATGGGACGCTATGTTGCTTTTGGAGAGCCCCTGATGTGCCTAAACATTGAAACCCCCCACAAGTGACACCATTTTGGAAAGTAGACCCCCTAAGGAACTTATCTAGAGGTGTGGTGAGCACTTTGACACACCAAGTGCTTCACAGAACTTTATAATGCAGAACCGTAAAAATAAAAAATCATATTTTTTCACAAAAATTATCTTTTCGCCCCCAATTTTTTATTTTCCCAAGGGTAAGAGAAGAAATTGGACCTCAAAAGTTGTTGTACAATTTGTCCTGAGTACGCTGATACCCCATATGTGGGGGTAAACCACTGTTTGGGCGCATGGGAGAGCTCGGAAGGGAAGGAGCGCCGTTTGACTTTTCAATGCAAAATTGACAGGAATTGAGATGGGACGCCATGTTGCGTTTGGAGAGCCACTGATGTGCCTAAACATTGAAACCCCCCACAAGTGACACCATTTTGGAAAGTAGACCCCCTAAGGAACTTATCTAGATGTGTGGTGAGCGCTTTGACCCACCAAGGGCTTCACAGAAGTTTATAATGCAGAGCCGTAAAAATAAAACAAAAATTTTTTCCCACAAAAATTATTTTTTAGCCCCAGTTTTGTATTTTCCCGAGGGTAAGAGGAGAAATTCGACCCCAAAAGTTGTTGTCCAATTTGTCGTGAGTGCGCTGATACCCCATAAGTGGGGGGGAACCACTGTTTGGGCGCATGGGAGGGCTCGGAAGGGAAGGAGCTCCATTTGGAATGCAGACTTAGATGGAATGGTCTGCAGGTGTCACATTGCGTTTGCAGAGCCCCTAATGTACCTAAACAGTAGAAACCCCCCACAAGTGACACCATTTTGGAAAGTAGACCCCCTAAGGAACTTATCTAGATGTGTGGTGAGCGCTTTGACCCACCAAGGGCTTCACAGAAGTTTATAATGCAGAGCCGTAAAAATAAAACAAAAATTTTTTCCCACAAAAATTATTTTTTAGCCCCCAGTTTTGTATTTTCCCAAGGGTAAGAGGAGGAATTCGACCCCAAAAGTTGTTGTCCAATTTGTCCTGAGTACGCTGATACCCCATATGTGGAGGGAACCACCGTTTGGGCGCATGGGAGGGCTCGGAAGGGAAGGAGTGCCATTTGGAATGCAGACTTAGATGGAATAGTCTGCAGGCGTCACATTGCATTTGCAGAGCTCCTAATGTACCTAAACAGTAGAACCCCCCCACAAGTGACCCCATATTGGAAACTAGACCCCCCAGGGAACTCATCTAGATGTGTTGGGAGAACTTTGAACCCCCAAGTGTTTCACTACAGTTTATAACGCAGAGCCGTGAAAAGAAAAAAAAAATTTTTTTCCCACAAAAATTATTTTTTAGCTCCTAGTTTGTTTTTTCCCAAGGGTAACAGGAGAAATTGGACCCCAAAAGTTGTTGTCCTATTTGTCCTGAGTACGCTGATACCCCATATGTTGGGGCAAACCCCTGTTTGGGCACACGGGAGAGCTCGGAAGGGAAGGAGCACTGTTTTACTTTTTCAACGCAGAATTGGCTGGAATTGAGATCGGACGCCATGTCGTGTTTGGAGAGCCCCTGATGTGCCTAAACAGTGGAAACCCTCCAATTATAACTGAAGCCCTAATCCAAACACACCCCTAACCCTAATTCCAACGGTAACCCTAACCACACCCCTAACCCTGACACACCCCTAATCCCAACCCTATTCCCAACTGTAAATGTAATCTAAACCCTAACCCTAACTTTAGCCCCAACCCTAACCCTAGCCCCAACCCTAGCCCCAACCCTAGCCCCAACCCTAGCCCCAACCCTAGCCCCAACCCTAGCCCCAACCCTAGCCCTAACCCTAGCCCTAACCCTAGCCCTAACGGGAAAATGGATATAAATACATTTTTTTAATTTTTCCCTAACTAAGGGGGTGATGAAGGGGGGTTTGATTTACTTTTATAGCAGGTTTTTTAGCGGATTTTTATGATTGGCAGCCATCACACACTGAAAGACGCTTTTTATTGCAAAAAATATTTTTTGCGTTACCACATTTTGAGAGCTATAATTTTTCCATATTTTGGTCCACAGAGTCATGTGAGGTCATGTTTTTTGCGGGACGAGTTGACGATTTTATTGGTAACATTTTTGAGCACGTGACATTTTTTGATCGCTTTTTATTCCGATTTTTGTGAGGAAGAATGACCAAAAAACAGCTATTCAAGAATTTCTTTTGGGGGAGGCGTTTATACCGTTCCGCGTTTGGTAAAATTGATAAAGCAGTTTTATTCTTCGGGTCAGTACGATTACAGCGACACCTCATTTATATCATTTTTTTATGTTTTGGCGCTTTTATACGAAAAAAACTATTTTACAGAAAAAATAATTATTTTTGCATCGCTTTATTCTCAGGACTATAACTTTTTTATTTTTTTGCTGATGATGCTGTATGGTGGCTCGTTTTTTGCGGGACAAGATGACGCTTTCAGCGGTACCATGGTTATTTATATCCATCTTTTTGATCGCGTGTTATTCCACTTTTTGTTCGGCGGTATGATAATAAAGCGTTGTTTTTTGCCTCGTTTTTTTTTTTTTTTTCTGACGGTGTTTACTGAAGGGGTTAACTAGTGTGCCAATTTTATAGGGCGAGTCGATACGGACGTGGCGATACTAAATATGTGTACTTTTATTGTTTTTTTTTTTTATTTAGATGAAGAAATGTATTTATGGGAATATTTTTTTTTTTTTTTTTTCATTATTTAGGAATATTTTTTTTTTTTTTTTTTTACACATTTGGAAAAAATTTTTTTTACTTTGTCCCAGGGGGGGACATCACAGATCAGTGATCTGACAGTTTGCACAGCACTCTGTCAGATCACTGATCTGACAAGCAGCAGTGCAGGCTTCACAGTGCCTGCTCTGAGCAGGCTCTATGAAGCCACCTCCCTCCCTGCAGGACGCGGATCCGCGGCCATCTTGGATCCGGGCCTGGAGCAGGGAAGGAGGGAGGTAAGACCCTTGCAGCAACGCGATCACATCGCGTTGCTGCGGGGGGCTCAGGGAAGCCCGCAGGGAGCCCCCTCCCTGCGCGGTGCTTCCCTGCACCGCCGGCACATCGCGATCATCTTTGATCGTGGTGTGCCGGGGGTTAATGTGCCGGGGGCGGTCTTTGACCGCTCCTGGCACATAGTGCCGGATGTCAGCTGCGATAGGCAGCTGACACCCGGCCGCGATCGGTGGCGCTCCCCCCGTGAGCGCTGCCGATCGCATATGACGTACTATTGCGTCCTTGGGAAGTAAAGCCCACCCCACATGGACGCAATAGTACGTCTAATGGCAGAAAGGGGTTAAAGGTTTTCAGCTAAGTGACTGGAGGCATCCTCGGATTGCTGCCAACAGAGTAGGCGGGCGCCTACTTTTGTTTCACCAGGCCTGGCTCCATTCAATTCACGACATGTGGGTAGGAGAGCTCGTGTCCTCAGGGTACAAGATAGAGCTGGTTTGTCAACGCCCACACCGGTTCTTCCCATCCCGTCTTCCCAGGTTCGAGTCCCAGCGTCAAGCCCTTTTTGATTCTATAGAGTCCCTTTCGTCTCCACGGGGTCATCAGTCCTGTTCCAAGGGAGGAGAGATTTCAGGGGTTCTATTCCAACCTATTTGTAGTACCCAAAAAGGACGGATCAGTAAGGCCCATTCTGGATCTAAAAAGCTTAAACAAGTTTGTCAAGATTCGTCACTTTCGGATGGAATCTCTCCGGTCAGTCATTGCGTCGATGGAAAAGGGGGAGTTCTTGGCTTCGATAGACATTCAGGATGCCTACCTGCATATTCCCATTTTTCCTTCCCATCAAAGATTTCTACGGTTTGCCATAAACAACTTACACTTCCAGTTCACGGCTTTACCCTTCGGGCTGGCCTCCGCCCCCAGGGTGTTCACAAAGGTCATATCAACTGTGGTGTCCATTCTGCACTCTCGAGGCATTGTAGTCTTGCCATATTTAGATGACCTTCTCATCAAAGGGCCGTCCTTTTGTGCCTGCGAGGAGAATGTCAGCATTTCTCTAGACACACTTTTCGTCTGGGTTGGCTAGTGAATTTAAAGAAATCATCCCTGGTACCATCCCGGAGAATCTCATTTCTAGGGATAATTTTCGACACCTCAAACCCTCTCGATCCTGCCCCAGGACAAGGTCCTAGCCCTTCGGCGAGAGGTGAGGATCCTTCGACAACCATACTTTCGTACAATCCGGTCATGCATGAAGGTCTTAGGAAGGATGGTTGCAACAATAGAGGCAGTACCATTTGCACAGCTTCATTTTCGGCCTCTCCAGCATGCACTTTTAGAAGCATGGGACAAGAATCCATTCTCCCTCAAACTCAGGTTCCGGTTGTCTCCCCAGGTCAGGCAAGCTCTTTCATGGTGGTTAAACAGCTCGTCCCTACGAAATGGGAAACCCTTTCCTTCAACTAATTGGCTAGTGGTTACAACGGTTGCCAGTCTCCTAGGTTGGGGAGAGTTGTTCTTTCACCACACTGCTCAGGGGCGTTGGTCCCCCCGGGAGTCAGCTCTTCCTATCAATCTCTTGGAGATTCGGGCAGTTCGACTGGCTCTACAGTGTTTCCATCATCTTCTGGCGGGTCGCCCTGTCCAGATTCAATCAGACAATGCCACAGCTGTGGAATACATAAATCATCAGGGGGGCACCCGCAGCAGGGCGGCCATGCAGGAAGTAAAGCAAATTCTGTACTGGGCCGAGAGGAATCACTCAGTGATTTCGTCAGTCCACATTCCGGGCGAGGAGAACTGGGCGGCGGACTTCCTCAGTCGGCAGGGCCTGGCTTCTGGGGAGTGGTCCCTCCATCACGAGGTATTTCAGCAAATATGCCATCAATGGGGGACTTCGGATGTGGATCTAATGGCATCCGGGAGGAATGCCAAGGTACCCAGATTCGTCGCCCGGTATCGATATCCACAGACAATCGCCGTGGATGCGCTAGATCTGAACTGGAACCAGTTTCATCTCCCATATCTGTTTCCCCCTCTGGCACTATTCCCGAAAGTAATCAAGAAAATCAAGTCCGAGAGAGTGCCTGCTATTCTGGTCGCCCCGGATTGGCCGCGGCGGTCATGGTACGCAGACCTAGTACAGCTTCTCTCCGGAGCTCCGTGGTGGCTCCCCGACCGTCCAGATCTTTTATCTCAAGGGCCGATTTACCACCAGAACTCAGGAGTCCTGCGTTTGACGGCCTGGCTGTTGAATCTTGGGTGTTAACTCAGGCCGGGTTCTCCCAAGAGGTGGCTGATACCATGATCAGTGCCCGAAAGACCGTTTCGGCTCGGATTTATTATCATACTTGGAGGGTTTTTATTTCGTGGTGCAGAGAGCGCGGGCTGCCTCCTCTGCGTTTTTCCGTTCCAAATATTCTTGCTTTTCTCCAGGCAGGCCTGGATTCAGGACTGGCTCCAAGTACTCTTAAAAGGCAGATTTCAGCCTTGTCGGTCCTTTTTCAGCACAGGATTGCTACTAACCTGCAAGTAAGGACATTTTTTTCAGGGAGTTGCTCATAAGGTCCCTCCTTATAACACTCCGTTGGAAGCTTGGGACCTTAGTTTGATCTTAAGGGCTATACAGGAAGTTCCTTTCGAACCTCTTCAGGATATTTCCTTAACTTTCTTTTCCTGGAAGGTCGTTTTCTTAGTGGCCATAACTTCCATGAGGCGGGTATCAGAGCTGGCAGCCCTTTCCTGTCGTGCTCCTTTTTTACGGTTTCATCAGGCTAAGGTGGTGCTCAGACCAGCGCCCTCCTTTTTGCCGAGGGTTGTTTCCTCATTCCACATTAACGAGGATATAGTTCTTCCTTCTTTTTGTCCGCCACCGACGCACCGTGTGGAAAAAGCTCTCCATACGTTGGACCTAGTGAGAGCGCTGAGGAGGTACATTTCTCGAACAGCTCCTTTTCGACAGATGCTCTGTTTGTTCTCCCAGAGGGTCGCAGGAAGGGATTCGCAGCCTCGAAATCCACCTTGGCCAGGTGGATACGTTCAGCTATTCAGGAGGCCTACTGCGCCAAGGGCATGACGGTCCCGGCTGGAATCAAAGCTCATTCACTAGAGCTGTGGGGGCTTCCTGGGCGATTCGGCACCAGGCCTCAACAGAACAGGTTTGCAGAGCTGCGACTTGGTCTAGTCTGCATACCTTTGCCAAGCATTACAATGTCCACTCCCAGATCTCTGCAGATGCAAGTCTGGGCAGAAGGATTCTTCAGGCAGCAGTAACGCACTTATAACGACAGCTGCTTGGATAATTATAACGGTGAGTTAATTCCCCACCCAGGGACTGCTTTAGGACATCCCACTGTCCTGTGTCCCCCAATGAGGCGAAGGAGAAATAGGGATTTTTGTGTTACCGTAAAATCCTTTTCTCCGAGACGCTCATTGGGGGACACAGCTCCCTCCCTGGTAGCCTGATGGCTGCTTTTGTTGTTTCTGAATTTATCAGTCAGTAGGTCTTTTCTAGACATAAGTTTTCTGTATTTATGCTGTTACATTTCAAGTTTTTTGTTCTCCTACTGCTTTTGCATCAAACTGGATTCTCTGGTAGCCAGTGTCAGGGTGTATATGACGGAGGAGGAGCTAAACTTTTTTTTTTTTTTTAGGTTTACTTAGTGTCAGCCTCCTGGCGGCAGAAGCATACACCCACTGTCCTGTGTCCCCCAATGAACGTCTCGGAAAAAGGATTTTACGGTGAATAACGCAAAAATCCCTATTTTTTCCCTTTCCCGCCCCCCTTCCCCCCCCCCCCCCCTTTTCAGTTTTTCTTATTTTTCATGTTAACAGACAGCTTAGTCTGTACACCATGTCTGTAACATTTTATGAACTGTGGTATGTCACATTATCTGTACCTCTGAATTACTGTTCTCTTGATTATTGTAGCAAATGAGGAAGGTCTCCTAGACCAAAACTTTTTATTGGTACTACAATAAAAATACGGAGTTACTCACACTTAAGTTGATTGCCAGGTTCTTTTGTGTATCTGTGAACTCGTAATGACCTGGAGAATCATAATAGCAGGTCAGTTTTAGCATTTAGTGAACCTAGCAAAAAAGCCAAACAAAAAACCAGTGTGGGATTGCAATTTTTTTGCAACTTCACCGCACTTGAATTTTTTTCCCCCGTTTTCTAGTACATGATATAGTAAAACCAATGATGTCATTCAAAAGTACAACTTGTCCCGCAAAAAATAAGCCCTCACATGGCCAAATTGATGGAAAGATTAAAAAGTTATGACTCTGAGTGAGGGGAGCGAAAATCCGAGAAGCTGGAGTCATGAAGGGGTTAACAAAACAATATTCTATCTGTGCGCTGATTTGGATCGGTGGGACGTGCGGTCTCTATCATTAGGATAAAGTGGTTTCTTGGCTAAGAAGTTTTTGTTGCCGAGTTCCGCCCCTTCTGGGCTTGCTGACCCATTCCCTTCTGAAAAACTGGAAACCGCTCAAATCGCCACCGTGCACCTGATAAAATGTCTGGAAACATTAGAGGGATTAGGTCTCTGGTCACTGGATCCCTGAGATGTTCACTGAGGCTGCCGGAGTTCTCGTGTTGTGCAGCCGATATAGGAGAGATCAGATACTTCAGGTAACCATGTACAGCGCCTTGCGAAAGTATTTGCCCCCCCCTGGAACTTTTCAACCTTTTCCCACATATCATGCTACAAACATAAAGATACCAAATGTAAATTTTTGGTGAAGAATCAACAAGTGGAACACAATTGTGAAGTTGAAAGAAATGTATTGGTTATTTTAAATTTTTTTTGTAAATACAACAACTGAAAAGTGGGGCGTGCAATATTATTCGGGCGGAGTCCTGGGTTCAAACCCCACCAAGCACAACATCTGCAAAGAGTTTGTATGTTCTCTCCGTGTTTGCGTGGGTTTCCTCCGGGCACTCCGGTTTCCTCCCACATTCCAAAGACATACTGATAGGGAATTTAGATTGTGAGCCCCATCGGGGACAGTGATGATAATGTGTGCAAACTGTAAAGCGCTGCGGAATATGTTAGCGGTATCTAAAAATAAAGATTAAAGATTATTATTATTCAGCCCGTTTACTTTCAATGCAGTAAACTCACTCCAGAAGTTCATTGTGGATCTCTGAATGATCCAATGTTGTCCTAAATGCCTAATGATGATAAATATAATCCACCTGTGTGTAATAAAGTCTCTGTATAAATGCACCTGCTCTGTGATAGTCTCAGGGTTCTGTTTGAAGCACAGAGAGCATTATGAAGACCAAGGAACACAACAGGCAGGTCCGTGATACTGTTGTGGAGAAGTTTAAAGCCGGAGTTGGATGCAAAATGACTTCCAAAACTTTAAACATCCCAAGGAGCACTGTGCAAGCGATCATATTGAAATGGAAGGAGTGTCATACCACTGCAGATCTACAAAGACCTGGTCGTCCCTCTAAACTTTCATCTCAAACAAGGAGAAGACTGATCAGAGATGCAGCCAAGAGGCCCATGATCACTCTGGATGAACTGCAGAGATCTACAGCTGAGGTGGGACAGTCTGTCCATAGGACAACAATCAGTTGTACACTGCACAAATCTGGCCTTTATGGAGGAGTGGCAAGAAGAAAGCCATTTCTCAAAGATATCCATAAAAAGTGACATTTAAAGTTTGAAACAAGCCACCTGGGAGACACACCAAACATGTGGAAGAAGGTGCTCTGGTCATATGAAACCAAAATCGAACTTTTTGGCAACAATGCTAAACGATATGTTTGACGTAAAGGCAACACAGCTCATCGTCCTGAACACTCCATCCCCACTGTCAAACATGGTGGTGGCAGATTAGGAAGGGTGAGAGCTCTCCTTGTGGAGAATAAATCCCCTCCTGAAGAATACTCTCCAGAGCAGGATCGCTTCTGAGCATTGGTGAGTATTTATTGAGAATCATCTTTGGGTGTATTCTCTGCTATAGGTGGTGACAAATGTGGGTTTTTGATCCTCTTGTTTCTTTGTTCTTTTTTTATGCAATTTTACCAGGTCAGTTCTGGGTATTTTTTTCACCAGTTTTTTTTTTTTTTTTTTGCTTTTTCCAAAGCCCAATTCTGATGACCTCTTTCTCCATCGCCACATTGGGGGACACAGGACCGGGAGTGTATGCTGCTGCCACTAGGAGGCTGACACCAAGCAAATACAAAACGGGTTAGCTCCTCCTCTGCAGTATACACCGCCCACTGGCTCCAGATAATACCAGTTCTTGCTTAGTGTCCGTAGGAGGCACACGGTGTCTGGATTTTTTTCCAGACGTTTTATTTTTTCATTTTTATTTTTATCTTTGCGCAAGAGGACGAAAGGGGCGAAGGAACCCTTTTAACCCCTTCCCGACCTTTGACACACCGTATGCGTCATGAAAACCTGTGCCGTTCCGACCTGTGACGCAGCATATGCGTCATGGCCGGATTGGGCTCCTGCAGGCCGGGTGAAAGGGTTAACTGTAATTTCACCCGGCCTGCAGGGACAGGAGGAGTTGTACTTTAGCCCAGGGGGGGTGGCTTCACCCCCCCGTGGCTACGATCGCTCTGATTGGCTGTTGAAAGTGAAACTGCCAATCAGAGCGATTTGTAATATTTCACCTAAAAAACTGGTGAAATATTACAATCCAGCCATGGCCGAAGCTGCAATATCATCGGCCATGGCTGGAAACACTGATGTGCACCCACCCCACCCCACCGATCGCCCCCCCAGCCCTCCGATCTGTGGTCCGCTCCCCTCCGTCCTGTGCTCCGCTCCCCCGTGCTCCAATCCCACCCCCCGTGCTCCAATCCCACCCCCCTGCACTCCGATCCATCCCCCCGCACTGCAATCCACCCCCCCGCACTGCGATCCACTCCCCCATGCTCCGATCCACCTCCCCGTGCTCCTCCCACCACCCCATCATACTTACCGAGCCTCCCGGGGTCCGTCGTCTTCTTTCCTGGGCGCCGCCATTTTCCAAAATGGCGGGCGCATGCGCAGTGCGCCCGCCGAATCTGCCGGCAGGCAGATTCATTTCAAGTGCATTTTGATCACTGTGATAAAACCTCACAGTGATGAAAATAAAAAAAAATACTAAATGACCCCCCCCCCCTTTGTCACCCCCATAGGTAGGGACAATAATAAAATAAAGAAAAAAATTTTTTTTCTTCCACTAAGGTTGGGATTAGAACTAGGGTTAGGGTTAGGGTTTCGGTATGTGCACACGTATTCTGGTCCTCTGCGGATTTTTCCGCAGCGGATTTGATAAATCCGCAGTGCTAAACCGCTGCGGATTTACCGCGGTTTTCTGCGGATTTCACTGCGGTTTACTATTGGAGCAGTTGTAAAACCGCTGCGGAATCCGCAGAAAGAAGTGACATGCTGCGGAATGTAAACCCCTGCGTTTCCGTGCAGTTTTCCCGCAGCATGTGTACAGCGATTTTTGTTTCCGATAGGTTTACATTGAACTGTAAACTCATGGGAAACTGCTGCGGATTCGCAGCGTTTTCCGCAGTGTGTGCACATACCTTTGGAATTAGGCTATGTGCACACGGTGCGGATTTGGCTGCGGATCCGCAGCGGATTCGCAGCAGAGTTCCATCAGGTTTACAGTACCATGTAAACCTATGGAAAACCAAATCCGCTGTGCCCATGGTGCGGAAAATACCGCGCGGAAACGCTGCGTTGTATTTTCCGCAGCATGTCAATTCTTTGCGCGGATTCCACAGCGTTTTACACCTGTTCCTCAATAGGAATCCGCAGGTGAAATCCGCACAAAAAACACTGGAAATCCGCGGTAAATCCACAGGTAAAACGCAGTGCTTTTTACCCACGGATTTTTCAAAAATGGTGCGGAAAAATCTCACACCAATCCGCAACGTGAGCACATAGCCTTAGGGTTAGGGTTGGAATTAGGGTTGTGGTTAGGGCTATGGCTACCTTTGGGATTAGGGTTAGGGGTGTATTGGGGTTAGTGTTGGAGGTAGAATTGAGGGGTTTCCACTGTTTAGGCACATCAGGGGTCTCCAAACGCAACATGGCGCCACCATTGATTCCAGCCAATCTTGTATTCAAAAAGTCAAATGGTGCTCCCTCACTTCCGAGCCCCGACGTGTGCCCAAACAGTGGTTTACCCCCACATATGGGGTACCAGCATACTCAGGATAAACTGCGCAACAGTTATTGGGGTCCAATTTCTTCTGTTACCCTTGTGAAAATAAAAAATTGCTTGCTAAAACATCATTTTTGAGGAAAGAAAAATGATTTTTTATTTTCATGGCTCTGCGTTGTAAACATCTGTGAAGCACTTGGGGGTTCAAAGTGCTCACCATATATCTAGATAAGTTCCTTGGGGGGTCTAGTTTCCAAAATGGGGTCACTTGTGGGGGGTTTCTACTGTTTAGGCACACCAGGGGCTCTGCAAATGCAACGTGACGCCCGCAGACCATTCCATCAAAGTCTGCATTTCAAAAGTCACTACTTCCCTTCTGAGCCCCGACGTGTGCCCAAACAGTGGTTTACCCCCACACATGGGGTATCAGCGTACTCAGGAGAAACTGGACAACAACTTTTGGGGTCAAATTTCTCCTGTTACCCTTGGGAAAATAAAAAATTGCGGGCTAAAAAATCATTTTTGAGAAAAGAAATTTTTTTTTTTATTTACATGGTTCTGCGTTATAAACTTCTGTGAAGCACTTGGGGGTTCAAAGTGCTCACCACACATCTAGATTAGTTCCTTTGGGGGTCTAGTTTCCAAAATGGGGTCATTTGTGGGGGATCTGCAATGTTTAGGCACACAGGGGCTCTCCAAACGCGACATGGTGTCCGCTAATGATTGAAGCTAATTTTCCATTTAAAAAGCCAAATGGCGTGCCTTCCCTTCCGAGCCCTGCCGTTCGCCAAAACAGTGGTTTACCCCCACATATGGGGTATCAGCGTACTTAGGACAAACTGGACAACAACATTTGGGGTCCAATTTCTCCTATTACCCTTGGCAAAATAGGAAATTCCAGGCTAAAAAATAATTTTTGAGGAAAGAAAAATTATTTTTTATTTTCATGGCTCTGCGTTATAAACTTCTGTGAAACACCTGGGGGTTTAAAGTGCTCAATATGCATCTAGATAAGTTCCTTGGGGGTCTAGTTTCCAAAATGGGGTCACTTGTGGGGGAGCTCCAATGTTTAGGCACACAGGGGCTCTCCAAACGCGACATGGTGTCCGCTAACAATTGGAGCTAATTTTCCATTCAAAAAGTCAAATGGCGCTCCTTCCCTTCCGAACCTTACCATGTGCCCAAACAGTGGTTTACCCCCACATGTGAGGAATCGGTGTACTCAGGAGAAATTGCTCAACAAATTTTAGGATCCATTTTATCCTGTTGCCCATGTGAAAATGAAAAACTTGAGGCTAAAAGAATTTTTTTGTGAAAATAAAGTACTTTTTCATTTTTACGGATCAATTTGTGAAGCACCTGAGGGTTTAAAGTGCTCACTATGCATCTACATAAGTTCCTTGGGGCATCTAGTTTCCAAAATGGGGTCACTTGTGGGGGAGCTCCAATTTTTAGGCACACGGGGGCTCTCCAAACACGACATGGTGTCCGCTAAAGAGTGCAGCCAATTTTTCATTCAAAAAGTCAAATGGCGCTCCTTCCCTTCCAAGCCCTGCCGTGCGCCCAAACAGTGGTTTACCCCCACATATGAGGTATCAGCGTTCTCAGGACAAATTGGACAACAACTTTTGTGGTTCAGTTTCTCCTTTTACCATTGGGAAAATAAAAAAATTGTTGCTAAAAGATAATTTTTGTGACTAAAAAGTTAAATGTTCATTTTTTCCTTCCATGTTGCTTCTGCTGCTGTGAAGCACCTGAAGGGTTAATAAACTTCTTGAATGTGGTTTTGTGCACCTTGAGGGGTGCAGTTTTTAGAATGGTGTCACTTTTGGGTATTTTCAGCCATATAGACCCCTCAAACTGACTTCAAATGTGAGGTGGTCCCTAAAAAAAATGGTTTTGTAAATTTCGTTGTAAAAATGAGAAATCGCTGGTCAAATTTTAACCCTTATAACTTCCTAGCAAAAAAAAATTTTGTTTCCAAAATTGTGCTGATGTAAAGTAGACATGTGGGAAATGTTATTTATTAACTATTTTGTGTCACATAACTCTCTGGTTTAACAGAATAAAAATTCAAAATGTGAAAATTGTGAAATTTTAGAAATTTTCGCCAAATTTCCGTTTTTATCACAAATAAACGCAGAATTTATTGACCTAAATTTACCACTAACATGAAGCCCAATATGTCACGAAAAAACAATCTCAGAACCGCTAGGATCAGTTGAAGCATTCCTGAGTTATTACCTCATAAAGGGACACTGGTCAGAATTGCAAAAAACGGCCAGGTCATTAAGGTCAAAATAGGCTGGGTCATGAAGGGGTTAAGGGGGCCGATCTCCCCCGAAACACCAACAGGCGAGCATGGCGAGTTTACTCCCCATACCCTTTCCTGCGACGTGGGATGTTCGGCCCTGAACTGGCCCTGTGAAATCCTAGGGGAGCGAACCCTTAGGATACACAGAGGCACTTTCCCTGAGCAGTCCGGCCGCCCTCCCTCTGCACCACCACTGTGGAACAGCGGTGCTGCATGGCGCTCCTCAGTCCCTCTCCACCCCCTCATCAAGAGGGGGGTGGATTGAGGTTGACTGCACCTTCCCTCGTACCTCACCTGAAAAGGACCACAAGCGGTGAGTCGCATTTCGCGGCCGGGCATCGCTAATTTAGTCCCCGGCTTCAGCCTCAGCTAGGCCGCGTTCCGCTCATAGCGCGCGTCACTCGCGAGGCCCCGCCCAGCGCTTCTCAACTCTCGGTGGCCATCTTGGACAGAAGATAGAGCTCCCGGTGTCTCTGGAGCCTCAGAACGCCACCAAATCAAGGAGTACGTCCCTCTCCGGTCTCTGCGGCATCCGGACACAGGACCTAGGAAGGTGCGCTGCACACTTAACACAGGCCCTCCTACTCCTGTAAACAGTGCTCCGCTCACTAGCTGCACAGGTGCCCTACAGCCCTGCACGGAGGTTAACTGACAACATGTCTCTGCATGAACCCAAAAAGTCTGCAAAAACAGTGTTCTTCACTTCTTGCACCTGTCAGGCTGCGCTACCAAGCGGGCATACTGCTCCGCTCTGTAATGCTTGTGACCCTAAATGCGCTCAGGAGCACCCCCGCCGCAAACGAGCTCGCGGTGACCAGTCCCCCTGAGTGGGCTTTTTCACTTTCGCAATCTATGGCTTCTTTGACCAAAGCTATCGAGTCCCTCCAGGATCCAACCTGGAGCCGGACCACTAATCCGCATATTCAGGATGTTTCCCCTACGGCTGCGGAATCTTCAGCCTGCAGGGGCCGCTCTCATTCTAAGCACAAGCGGTCATCTATGAAGCGCGTCCGTAGCTCGTCCCCCAGGCCCTCTGGTGCCTCGGCGTCCGTTAGCTCTGCTTCCCGCTCTCGCTCCCCAAGCACCTCTTCCGACCAGAACTCTGATCCTGAGTCTGATGGGCCTCTAGATCTGGAGTTGCCAGGTTATCAGAGCACTATAGATAGTCTCATCGAGGCTGTCAACCAGTCCCTTCAGGTTGATGAGGAACCGGCGACCATCAGTACGGATAATTCGGTGTCTTTCAAAAGGACCTAACGTACTCACAGGGTGTTCGCCATAACGTACTCACAGGGTGTTCGCCAATCACCCAGACATAGTCCAGGGACATAGGGAGCGTCCAGACAAACGCTTTCAGAGCCAGAAATCTCTGGAGTCCAAATACCCTTTTCTCCTGATCTCCGCAAACAATGGACAGAATCCCCTCCTGTGGATCCTACTGTGTCATGTTTGTCCTCTAAAAACTGTCCTATCCGTGCCGGACGGATCTTTGATCAAAGATCCCACAGATCTCCTAGTTGACAGTCTCACTCGCTCAGCTTTCGAGGCTTCAGGCTCGGCACTCTTTCCCTCCTTCGCTGCTACCTGGGTAGCCAAAGCTGTGACTTCTTGGGCACACTCCCTGCACCAGGCCTTACAAAGCAGTGATCTTCCTTCTGACTTAGCGGAGCTAGCAAATCAAATTTCCCTGGTGGGCAATTACTTATTAAACGCTTCCTTGGACGCGGCGAACTGCTCTGCACTTACGGCTTCAAACGCTGTGGCGATTAGGAGAGCGCTATGCCTGTGAAATTGCCGAGCGGACTCCGTCTCTAAAAGGTCCCTCACGTCTCTGCCATATCTCGGTGGCCTTCTATTTGGTGAAAAGCTGGACAAACTGATTTCAGACACCACGGGGGGAGGGGGGGAGTACTTCCCTTCCCCATCAGAGGTTCAGACAACCGTTCCGACAACAGCCGCAGGCTCGTTTTCGGCCCTTTCGCATGACATTCCTCAGCCAATTCCCCTGGCTCGGGGCGCCGCGCCGGCAGAGACAAAAGCCCTCAGGCTCCATACAGGACCAACCATAATAATAATAATTTTTATTTATATAGCGCCAACATATTCCGCAGCGCTTTACAAATTATAGAGGGGACTTGCACAGACAATAGACATTACAGCATAACAGAAATACAGTTCAAAACAGATACCAGGAGGAATGAGGGCCCTGCTCGCAAGCTTACAAACTATGAGGAAAAGGGGAGACACAACCATTCCTGGAGGGGCTGCTCCACACAGTCTAGATCCAGGGGATCCAGACCCCAACCGTCTTCCTCTAAATGACTCGCAATCTCTTCCGGACGACACTAGCAAAGTATGCGGACGCCTTCTCTTGTTTCGTCATGCATGGCTCGCAGTCGTTCACGACGAGTGCGTCAGGGATCTGGTGTCCTCCGGTTGCAAAATCGATTTTTTTCCTCCCCCCCCCCCCCCCAACCTGGTTTTTCGCTACCCGTCCTCCCAAAGCAGGAATGCGCGCTCGGGCTTTTTCCAAGGCCACTCAGTCGCTCAGACAAGACGGAATGATTGTCCCTGTCTCAGAGGACGAAAAGTTCCGCAGTTTTTATTCAAATCTGTTTATGGTCCCCAAAAAGGATGGAACAGTAGGGCCCATCCTGGACCTAAAGCTGTTGAACAGATTAGTCAAAGTCCGTCATTTCAGGATGGAATCTCTGTTCCGTCATTGCCTCGATGGAAGAAGGTGAATTCTTAGCATCCATCAACATCTGGGATGCGTACCTCCACATCCCAATCTTCCCACCTCATCAAAGGTTCCTTCGCTTCGCCGTCGGCGAAGAACATTTTCAGTTCACGGCCTTGCCTTTCGGCCTCGCCACCGCCCCCAGAGTTTTCACAAAGGTCATGGCGGCTGTCAGGGCCATTCTGCATTCTCGAGGTCTAGTCGTGCTTCCCTACCTAGACGACTTACTGGTCAAAGACCCATCTTTCCGATCCTGCGAGGAGTGCATCCGCATTTCCTTGGATACTCTTCTCGGTTGGACTGGTTGATCAATCTAAAAAAGTCATCTCTTGTTCCAGCTCAACGGATCTCCTTCCTGGGCATGACCCTGGATACCTCCCTAGGGTTGGTGTTTCTTCCTCAGGACAAGGTCCTGGTTTTTCAACAGGGGGTCTGGAAGCTTCTTCAGCCGTCCCCTTGTTCCATCCGTTTCGGCATGAGGATTCTCGGGAAGATGTTGGCCGCAATGGAGGCAATTCCATTTGCACAACTGCACCTCTGTCCCCTACAGCATGCTCTGCTGGACGCATGGGACGGGAGTCCCTTTTCCCTCGACCGTGTCCTCTCTCTCCTCGGGTCAAGCAGTCACTCCAATGGTGGATGCTCCGTTCCTCTCTCCTCCAAGGGAGGTCCTTCCTCCCAGTCCATTGGCTGGTATTCACTACCGACGCCAGCCTCCTAGGCTGGGGTGCGGTCTTTCGCCATCACACTGCGCAGGGAACCTGGACTCCTCACGAGTCTCGTCTTCCCATCAATATCCTGGAGATACGTGCGATTCGGCTATCCCTAAAGCGGTTCCATCATCTCCTAGCAGGTCGCCCCATCTGTATCCAGTCGGACAATGCCACGGCTGTGGCTTATATCACCATCAAGGGGGAACCCGCAGAAGAGCTGCAATGGGCGAGGTAGAGCACATCCTTCGCTGGGCCGAAAACAACCACTCGGTCATATCGGCCGTTCACATTCCAGGAGTGGAGAATTGGGCCGTGGATTTCCTCAGCAGGCAAGGTCTTGCCTCAGGAGAGTGGTCTCTCCATCAGGACATATTCCAACAGATTTGCCTTCGTTGGGGTACTCCGGACGTAGACTTGATGGCTTCCTGGTTCAATGCCAAGGTACCTCAGTTTGTAGCCCTGTACCCCAGAGCAATTGGGGCGGATGCGCTAGTCCTTCCATGGAGTCCGTTTTGCCTCCCTTACTTATTTCCCCCACTGTCCCTGCTTTCCAGAGTAATCAGGAAGATCAGGACAGAGGATGTCCCTGTGATTCTCATTGCCCTGGATTGGCCTCGCAGGGCGTAGTATGCAGAGCTGGTCCAGCTCCTCGCAGACGTTCCTTGGCGCCTACCAGATCATCCAGATCTATTTTCTCAGGGCCAGATTTACCACCAGAACTCAGGGGCCCTGTGTTTGACCGCATGGCTATTGAATCCTGGATTCTGACTCAAGCAGGTTTTTCCCATGAGGTAGTTTCCACCTTGATCAATGCCCGAAAGCCAAGTCATCGCGCATCTATCATCGGATCTGGAGGATCTTCTTCGATTGGTGCAGAAGCAGAGGTCGCCCTCTGATGGTTTTCAACATCCCTACCATCCTGGATTTCCTCCAATCCGGTCTGGACTTGGGGCTTTCGCCGAGTTCCCTTAAAGGGCAGGTCTCGGCCTTGTCAGTCCTTTTTTCAACGAAAAATTGCTTCCAAGCCTCAGGTCAGAACGCTTTTTCAGGGAGTCTCTCATGTGGTGCCTCCCTACAGAGCGCCTCTAGATGCTTGGGACCTTAATCTGGTCCTAGGTGTCCTGCAGGAATCTCCCTTCGAGCCGTTGCAGGACATCCCTCTATCTCTTCTTTCATGGAAGGTGACCTTCCACACCGCCATTACCTTGATCAGAGGAGTCTTGGAGTTGGCTGCTCTCCTGTCGGACGCCGTTCCTTACGTTCCACCGAGACAAGGTGGTCCTCAGACCGTCCCCTACTTTCCTCCCGAAGGTGGTGTCTTCCTTCCACCTCAATTAAGCTATCGTACTTCCGTCTCTTTGCCCTACTCCAACGCACCGCGTGGAGAAGGCTCTTCACTCCTTGGATCTTGTCAGAGTTCTCAGGAAGTACGTGTCCAGGACGGCATCTTTTCGTCAGATGGATGCTCTGTTCGTGCTCCCGGCGGGACACCGGAAGGGACTGGCCGCTTCTAAGTAGACAATCGACGGATGGATTCGGTCGACCATTCAAGAGGCTTACCACGTCAGAGGCAAGCCTATCCCTGTGGGCCTCAGGGCACACTCCACTCGGTCGGTGGGTGCTTCCTGGGCCATTCGGAATCAAGCGTATGCAGAGCAGGTTTGAAAAGCTGTGACCTGGTCTAGCCTGCACACCTTTTCAAAGCATTACAATGTCCATACTCAGGCATCCTCAGATGCAATATAAACATATTGACTACCGGATAGAAAACCTTAGTCACGAAGTGTATATTTTAAAACACAATCTTTATTAACATACCTAATACATACAAATATAAAAGTGCCTCACAATCAGATGAAATACTCAATCAAGGTGAGCGGCATGATTTACAGGTAAGTACTCTTTAAATATATTTTATAATTGAGGCTAAAGGGGAAAATATCCCCAGCAGTCGTCACTACAGTAAGGAAATGTCCCTCCCATTTGACCATACCAATTATAGTTGCTCTTCACACAAATGGTTAATCCTCATAGACAGAGAAGCCCGAGATCACTATCTCGGAGCAGAAGGTATAATACTAGGAACCAATCATATTGCACATAGGAGCCGTGCTCCCTTCCTCATATCTACTCCACACACACAGGGTTAATCCCCATAGACCAAAAAAGCCCAAAATCAATATTTCAGTGCGGATAGTATAGCAGCATCAGGCGGAGTTAAGTAATGAAGCAGTTAACGAGCTCACCAGAACACCTGAGGGAGGAAGCTCAGAAGCTGCAGTACCACTTGTGACCACAGGAGGGAGCTCTGCCACAGAATTCACAACAGTACCCCCCCCCTTGAGGAGGGGTCACCGAACCCTCACCAGAGCCCCCAGGCTGACCAGGATGAGCCGCATGAAAGGCACGAACAAGATCGGAAGCATGAACATCAGAGGCAAAAACCCAGGAATTATCTTCCTGAGCATAACCCTTCCATTTAACCAGATACTGGAGTTTCCGTCTAGAAACACGAGAATCCAAAATCTTCTCCACAATATACTCCAATTCCCCCTCCACCAAAACCGGGGCAGGAGGCTCAACAGATGGAACCATAGGTGCCACGTATCTCCGCAACAACGACCTATGGAATACATTATGTATGGAAAAGGAGTCTGGGAGGGTCAAACGAAAAGACACAGGATTGAGAACCTCAGAAATCCTATACGGACCAATAAAACGAGGTTTAAATTTAGGAGAGGAAACCTTCATAGGAATATGACGAGAAGATAACCAAACCAGATCCCCAACACGAAGTCGGGGACCCACACGGCGTCTGCGATTAGCGAAAAGTTGAGCTTTCTCCTGGGACAAGATCAAATTGTCCACTACCTGAGTCCAGATCTGCTGCAACCTATCCACCACAGAATCCACACCAGGACAGTCCGAAGACTCAACCTGTCCTGAAGAGAAACGAGGATGGAACCCAGAATTGCAAAAAAATGGAGAAACCAAGGTAGCCGAGCTGTCCCGATTATTAAGGGCGAACTCAGCCAACGGCAAAAAGGACACCCAATCATCCTGGTCTGCAGAAACAAAACATCTCAGATATGTTTCCAAGGTCTGATTGGTTCGTTCGGTCTGGCCATTAGTCTGAGGATGGAAAGCCGAGGAAAAGGATAGGTCAATGCCCATCCTACCACAAAAGGCTCTCCAAAACCTTGAAACAAACTGGGAACCTCTGTCAGAAACAATATTCTCAGGAATGCCATGCAACCGAACCACATGCTGAAAGAACAAAGGTACCAAATCAGAGGAGGAAGGCAATTTAGCCAAGGGCACCAGATGGACCATTTTAGAAAAGCGATCACAGACCACCCAAATGACTGACATCTTTTGAGAAACGGGAAGGTCAGAAATGAAATCCATAGAGATATGTGTCCAAGGCCTCTTCGGGACCGGCAAGGGCAAAAGCAACCCACTGGCACGAGAACAGCAGGGCTTAGCCCGAGCACAAATCCCACAGGACTGCACAAAAGTACGCACATCCCGCGACAGAGATGGCCACCAAAAGGATCTAGCCACTAACTCTCTAGTACCAAAGATTCCAGGATGACCAGCCAACACCAAACAATGAACCTCAGAGATAACTTTATTCGTCCACCTAGCAGGGACAAACAGTTTCTCCGCAGGACAACGATCAGGTTTATTAGCCTGAAATTTTTGCAGCACCCGCCGCAAATCAGGGGAGATGGCAGACACAATCACTCCTTCCTTGAGGATACCCGCCGGCTCAGACAAACCCGGAGAGTCGGGCACAAAACTCCTAGACAGAGCATCCGCCTTCACATTTTTAGAGCCCGGAAGGTACGAAATCACAAAGTCAAAACGGGCAAAAAACAGCGACCAACGAGCCTGTCTAGGATTCAACCGCTTAGCAGACTCAAGATAAGTCAAGTTCTTATGATCAGTCAATACCACCACGCGATGCTTAGCTCCTTCAAGCCAGTGACGCCACTCCTCGAATGCCCACTTCATGGCCAGCAACTCTCGGTTGCCCACATCATAATTTCGCTCAGCAGGCGAAAACTTCCTGGAAAAAAAAGCGCATGGTTTCATCACTGAGCAATCAGAACCTCTCTGCGACAAAACAGCCCCTGCTCCAATCTCAGAAGCATCAACCTCGACCTGGAACGGAAGAGAAACATCTGGTTGACACAACACAGGGGCAGAAGAAAAACGACGCTTCAACTCCTGAAAAGCCTCCACAGCAGCAGAAGACCAATTGACCACATCAGCACCCTTCTTGGTCAAATCGGTCAATGGTTTGGCAATACTAGAAAAATTGCAGATGAAGCGACGATAAAAATTAGCAAAGCCCAGGAACTTTTGCAGACTTTTCAGAGATGTCGGCTGAGTCCAATCATGGATGGCTTGGACCTTAATAGGATCCATCTCGATAGTAGAAGGGGAAAAGATGAACCCCAAAAATGAAACCTTCTGCACACCGAAGAGACACTTTGATCCCTTCACAAACAAAGAATTAGCACGCAGGACCTGAAAAACCGTTCTGACCTGCTTCACACGAGACTCTCAATCATCCGAGAAGATCAAAATGTCATCCAAGTACACAATCAGGAATTTATCCAGGTACTCTCGGAAGATGTCATGCATAAAGGACTGAAACACTGATGGAGCATTGGCAAGTCCGAATGGCATCACTAGATACTCAAAATGACCCTCGGGCGTAATAAATGCAGTTTTCCATTCATCGCCTCGCCTGATTCGCACCAGATTATACGCCCCACGAAGATCTATCTTGGTGAACCAACTAGCCCCCTTAATCCGAGCAAACAAATCGGATAACAATGGCAAGGGGTACTGAAATTTAACCGTGATCTTATTAAGAAGGCGGTAATCTATACAAGGTCTCAGTGAACCATCCTTCTTGGCTACAAAAAAGAACCCTGCTCCTAATGGCGACGATGACGGGCGAATATGCCCCTTCTCCAGGGATTCCTTCACATAACTGCGCATAGCGGTGTGCTGAGGCACGGATAACTTAAACAGTCGTCCGTTTGAGAATTTACTACCAGGAATCAAATTGATAGCACAATCACAATCCCTATGCGGAGGTAGGGTATCGGACTTGGGCTCATCAAATACATCCCGGTAATCAGACAAGAACTCTGGAACCTCAGAAGGGGTGGATGACGAAATTGACAGAAATGGAACATCACCATGTACCCCCTGACAACCCCAGCTGGACACCGACATGGATTTCCAATCCAATACTGGATTATGGGCTTGTAGCCATGGCAATCCCAACACGACCACATCATGCAGATTATGCAACACCAGAAAGCGAATAACCTAATGTGCAGGAGCCATGCACATGGTCAGCTGGGTCCAGTATTGAGGCTTATTCTTGGCCAAAGGCGTAGCATCAATTCCTCTCAATGGAATAGGACACTGCAAGGACTCCAAGAAAAACCCACAACGCTTAGCATATTCCAAGTCCATCAAATTCAGGGCAGCGCCTGAATCCACAAACGCCATGACAGAATACGATGACAAAGAGCAGATCAAGGTAACGGACAGAAGAAATTTTGACTGTACTGTACCAATGGTGGCAGACCTAGCGAACCGCTTAGTGCGCTTAGGACAATCAGAGATGGCATGAGTAGAAACACAGCCCATTCAGACGTCTGTGTTCTTGCCGTTCAACTCTGGTCAAAGTCCTATCGCACTGCATAGGCTCAGGTTTAAGCTCAGGTAATACCGCCAAATGGTGCACAGATTTACGCTCACGCAAGCGTCGACCGATCTGAATGGCCAAAGACATAGACTCATTCAAACCAGCAGGCATAGGAAATCCCACCATGACATCCTTAAGGGCTTCAGAGAGACCCTTTCTGAATATAGCTGCCAGCGCAGATTCATTCCATTGAGTGAGCACGGACCATTTTCTAAATTTCTGGCAATATAGCTCTATCTCATCCTGAGCCT
Organism: Ranitomeya imitator; assembly: GCF_032444005.1. Taxonomy (NCBI): domain Eukaryota; kingdom Metazoa; phylum Chordata; class Amphibia; order Anura; family Dendrobatidae; genus Ranitomeya; species Ranitomeya imitator. Next base: position 16,323,969 of record NC_091282.1, read on the forward strand.
GACAAAGAGCCAGCAAATTTTTTTCTGCCTGATCCACTGAATTAGGCTCATCGTACAGCAATCCAAGCGCCAGGAAAAACGCATCGATATTACTTAATGCAGGATCTCCTGACGCAAGAGAAAATGCCCAGTCCTGAGGGTCGCCACGCAAAAAAGAAATGACGATCCTAACCTGTTGAACTGGGTCACCAGAGGAGCGAGGTTTCAAAGCCAGAAATAGTTTACAATTATTTTTGAAACTCAGAAATTTAGTTCTATCTCCAAAAAACAAATCTGGAATAGGAATTCTCGGTTCTAACAAAGAATTCTGAACCACAAAATCTTTAATATTTTGAACTCTTGCCGTGAGCTGATCCACACATGAAGACAGACCTTTAATGTTCATTGCTACACCTGTGTCCTGAACCACCCAAATGTCTAGGGGAAAAAAAAGGCAAAACGCAGTGCAAAGAAAAAAAATTGGTCTCAGAACTTCTTTTTTCCCTCTATTGAGAATCATTAGCACTTTGGGCTTCCTGTACTGTTGTGATAGGCAATTCAGTATCACAATGGACATAGCGGTCAGAGCACATACAGTGATCTGACAATAACCCAAAATAATAGAACGAGCTCTGAGACGTGGGAACTCTGCAGACCGCAATCCCTAATCCTCTCCAAACAACACTAGAGGCAGCCGTGGATTGCGCCTAACTCTGCCTATGCAACTTGGCACAGCCTGAGAAACTAACTAGCCTGAAGATAGAATATAAGCCTACCTTGCCTCAGAGAAATACCCCAAAGGAAAAGGCAGCCCCCCACATATAATGACTGTGAGTAAAATGAAAAGACAAACGTAGGGATGAAATAGATTCAGCAAAGTGAGGCCCGACTTTCTTAACAGAGCGAGGATAGGAAAGATAACTTTGCGGTCTACACAAAACCCTAAAGAAAACCACGCAAATGGGGCAATAATACCCTCCGTACCGAACTAACGGCACGGAGGTACACCCTTTGCGTCCCAGAGCTTCCAGCAAAACAATTAGACAAGCTGGACAGAAAAAATAGCAAACAAATAGCAAAGAAGCACTTGGCTATGCAGAGCAGCAGGCCACAGGAATGATCCAGGGAAAAACAAGTCCAACACTGGAACATTGACAGGAAGCCAGGATCAAAGCATTAGGTGGAGTTAAGTAGAGAAGCACCTAACGACCTCACCAGATCACCTGAGGGAGGAAACTCAGAAGCCGCAGTACCACTTTCCTCCACAAACGGAAGCTCCCAGAGAGAATCAGCCGAAGTACCACTTGTGACCACAGGAGGGAGCTCTGCCACAGAATTCACAACAGGACTCATCAATGGAAATGTTTTCTGTTGGGGTGTAAAGCTTTAAAGGGAACCTGTCACCCCGTTTTTTGAAGATGAGATAAAAATAGCGTTAAATAGGGGCAGAGCTGTGCTTTACATTAGTGTATATTTTGTGCCTTTATTACCCCCTATGCTGCCGAAATACCTTTGTAAAGTCGCCGTTTTGGGCTGTCACTCACGCTGGTCTGGTCATATGGGCGTGGTGACATCCCTGTTTGTCCCCCAGTTCTTGCTCATCTTTCCGTTGGTGGCGTAGTGGTTTGCGCATGCCCAGCTGCCCAATCCACTGGGCAGCTGAAGAAAAAGCGCGATCTGCGCTATAGTATGGATTAGCGCTGGCGGCGGCCATTTTCCCGGAGGCCGCGCCTGCGCAGATGGTAGTGCTCGGCTTCCGGTAAAATGGCCGCGGGATGCCGCGCGTGCGCAGATGGAGATCGTGGCGGCCGTTTTCCTGAAGCCAGTTAGGGATTTCCCCGGAATGATTTCTTCAGGGGCTGCCAGTTCGGGTCGGATGAGGGTTCGTTTAGCCCCGGTGTCCTTGAGGCGTGTAGCAACATGGCCTCCCACCGTGACGTGCTGTACGTTGTCACACACCCTCCCAACCACACCACCCACCAAAAGAACTGCTGCATTGGGCCCTGGAGCCTTGGCTGGGAGGTTCTTCTGCTTGTTTGGACAGTAGGTACTGATATGACCAGGCCGCTTGCAGTGGTAACACTGGCGAGGCTCGGTGGTAGGTCTGGTGTTGTTGGCCACGGGGACAGGACCTCTGGTGTGTTGGCTGGCAGGGGTACTGGCGTTGGTTGCAGGCTTACCCCCTCTCCAGCTGGTGGTGACTGGCTTCCGCACTTCCGATCTACGGTTGGCCTCATAGGCATCGGCAATCTGCGCTGCTTTCGTCACGTCTTTGGGTTCTCTGTCCATCACGAACTGTCGCACCTCAGCTGGGCAAAGATGGAAGAACTGGTCTTTGATCATCAGGTCTCGCAGCTGTGCAAAGGTGGTCACTGACAGTCCTTGGGTCCACTGGTCAAAGTGGGTCCCCAGTCCATGCACCACATCACTGTAACTGTCGTGTGGGCCACGTTGGAGTGTCCGGAACTTTCTACGGTACACCTCGGGTGTAAGCTGGTACTTGGCTATCAGAGCCTGCTTGATGGCCTCATAGTCACCATCTTGTTCTTGAGGGAGGGCAGCAAACGCCTCCAGAGCTTTGCCTCTCAGCCCTGGTGTCAGGTATCGGGCCCATTCATCTGTAGGCAGCCGGTACTGTCTGCAGGCTTTCTCAAAGGCCCGCAGAAACGTGTCCAAGTCCCCGTCCTTCTCCATAACAGGGAAGTGATCGGGCCGGGGCTTAGGTATCTGAGCGCTGCTGGGCTCACGGCTCTGGGCGGTGGAGGGCATCCCCCCCCCTGCCGGAGCATCTCCAGTTCATGTTCTCGCTGGGCTTGGCGCTCGGCTCTCTCAGCCTCCCGCTCGGCTCGCTGGGCCTCTTGCTCGGCTCGGGCCTCGGCCTCCTGCCGGTATTGCTGGATCAGCTGCCGACGTCCCTCATGGTCGTGAGTAGGGAATTCTTTCAAGGCCGCCTGCAGGTGGGGGTCCAATTCGCCCTGGTTGCTAGTCGGGCCCATATTCAGTAGTTGGACCTATGCTGCATCACCTCTGCTCGTGCTGGCTTCTGCGGCCACTGGGCTCTGAGAGTGGTCTAGAGCGGCTTCCCATTGCACCAGATCTGTGACCAGTTGGGCTTTGTTTTTGCCTGCAAAGTCCATGTGCTGTGACTTGCATAAGGCAATAAGGGTGTCTCTGGTCTGCTGCTCATAAAAGGTTTCTCCCAGCACAACCATGGTGGCCAAATAAAAGATAGGACAGAAAAACAAAGAGAAAGGGAGGGGATAATTACCAGTACACAATTGTCTCAAGACTAATAAACGCTGAGTTCATTCTCCAAACTTATTTGCGCAGAGTCCTCGCAAGAACTTTCTGCAAGTTGTTAGTGAGAGGAATGAATGAATGAATGCTCAAACCAAAACAATAATGCTCTAATATCCCACCGCTGCCACTAATTTGTCACGATTCACACAGTGACCGTCACCCCTACGTCACGGATCGAGGTGACTTTAGGCCAACAGACGGCTATCACATGTGCAGGGGGGCTTATCTTAGTTATCCCTCCACTCCACAATGTGATGAAAAATCACACAAGGCAATTGACCTCTTAGTTTACAGCAGGGGCTTATTTTAGGTATCCCACTGCTCTTCAATATACCACGAACTGCAGGGATTTATGTATATCCCGCTTACAGTTCCCCTTGACACTTGCAGATCTCTGGCGCCCCCCCCCCCTTACTCTCAGGTCAGATTAGGTACTGCACCCTGGGTAATTAGTCGCCAGAAAGGCTGCCTGCTATGTACTGGCTATTGGGCACGCTGCAGCGACGCGATGAACTACTCCCACTCAAGCAGGAACAATAATTATCAACGCCGCAGTCGCTACGACAACACCCAAAAGCCTGCACACGGTAAGCTGCCACCAGCTTCGATTAAACGAAGCTAACCCAAAACAGTAGCGTAATTCCCTTCAGGAGACAGGGTACGTTTTAGAACAGGAGAACGAATCTAGTATATTAAATATTATACTCCATAAATGATTTTTTTTTTTTAAATTCGTTTATTGATTACAGGATAGATCATACACACATTTGCTTGTATTCATCATTATACATTAATTACAGAAAATTATCATACATAGCCATGTATAAAATATTATAAAGATAATAAACTGTGCATGTTGATCATTAACGTCTTATTTTGAACCTTAACTACACTAACTTCTAATAAAGCCTCTTAGACTAACATAGTGCCTCTTGCAGGAGAGTTCTAAATAGATTCCGCCCTGTGAGTAAATAGTGTCCACATAATCGTACACCCTTTTCTTATGCGTATACTGAGTTATTTTGACCTAAACAGTATGACAGGATGAGTTCCATCTTCCCCATATCTTCTCAAATTTGGCTGGACAACCCCTATTTTGATACAGCGTCCGCTCATACGGAATAATTGAGTTCACTAAGTCAATCCATGCTCTAAGAGATGGACAAGAACCTCCCATCCAACGCATTGCCAACACCTTTCGCGCCATAAACAGCGATTCCCTCAAAAAAATTCCCGTGTGGTGATCCCAAGCCTCCGCCTCCCATACTCCAAACAAACATACCAGTGGCTCAAGTGGAACAGGGATCGACACCAAGGATGTCAATAGTACCGTCACCTCTCTCCAATATTGAAAAACAGGACATTTCCATATCATATGGATAAAATCTGCGTCACTGGAGTGATATCTCAAGCAGTCTGATGAATGAAGACGGCCCATTTTAAAAAGACGAGTCGGGGTCAAGTAGGATTGATATATGATATACAGTAGGATCATCCTATTATTGATTGATGGGGAGACCTTAGTTGGAGATTCCAAGATTTCATCCCATTCTTCTCCCAGAGCATCTGGAAGTAGCCTCCCCCATTTTCCCTTAATTGAATCTATGGTAGATTCTTCGCCTATGGATAACAGGTATATAAAGAGGAAATAAGTCCCTGAGGACCCTGTGAATTGAGAATTCCTATTAACGGTAGAGTTGAAATAGCTCGACTTGCACCCGTATTCCGTACTTATGATTGGAAAGCAGATCTTAATTGTAAGTACCGGAAAATTGAGATCTCGGTATATTATGAGTATTTTGTAATTGTTCAAAGGAAACAAAAATCCCCTGGCTATGTATATCACTCACTGTGAGGACACCATACGATATCCAAAATTCAGTAGACGGGTGGCCTAATAATCCCGGAAAATAGCCATTGTTCCATAGCGGCATTTCGGCTGCTATATCGACAAATTTTGTTACTTTTTTAATTTGCCTCCATATCGATCGTGCCAATCGGAGCAAAGGAAGCAAACGAGGGACGGCAATTTTCTCCATCTCTAAAAAACCCAGCGGGCAATCAATTTTAGCTGAATGTAATATATGGCTTTCAGAGTTAGGAAGAGATTTCCCGGGCATCCACTTATTTATCATTTTAGCCTGCCCAGCAAGGTAATACAGATAGAAGTCCGGCAAGGCTGCCCCGCCCCCCTGTTTGGGTCTCTGCAGGGTGGATAATTTAAGTTTAGGCCTAGCCTTCCCCCATATGAAAGATGTAGTAAGGGAATTCAGGGTTGCAAAAAAAGATTTAGGTATTAAGACGGCACTATGTTGAAAACAGTAGCTCAATTTTGGGAGCAATATCATTTTGATCAGGTTGATACGACCAGCCACAGATAGCGGGAGCTTGTCCCAGGTAGTAAATTTAGATTTAACCACGTCCAGTAGTGGATATATATTGAGATGCAGATCTAGGTGACTGCGCTGAGACATATGTATTCCAAGGTACTTAAAATTGGAGACAATGGGCAGCAGCTAGAGGGTTTCAAGGCATGGCATTGGGGTATGGGAGAGAGGCATCAGAGCAGACTTATCCCAATTTATATATAGGCCAGAAAACTTACTAAATTTATCAAACATTGTTATTACTTTTGGTAATGTATCTTCTGTCTGGTCCATAAACGCCACCATATCGTCAGCATAAAGACAAATAATGTCCACTCGATCAGCAATATGTATCCCTTTAATGTCTACAGAGGACCTCATCCGTATTGCCAAGGCTTCTATAGCCAAGGCAAATAGAGCTGGGGAGAGAGGGCATCCCTGGCGAGTTCCCCTATGCAAGGAAAATGGTGCAGATATAGAGCCGTTTACCACCATACGTGCCCCAGGCTTCGCATATAGTGTACCTATCCCTCTCAGAAATTTATTCCCGAACCCATATTTCCGTAGATATGCAACTAAAAAGGACCACTCAAGGGAGTCAAAAGCCTTGGCTGCGTCCAGCGAAGCCAATGCCCACTTGTTATCCGGTTCTAGTGAACTATATTGAATGACCGATTGTACCCGTCTGATATTAATAGAAGTATTTTTCCCGGGCATAAAACCGGTTTGATCTGGGTATATGAGATCTAATATGATCGCATTCAATCTAGTAGCTAGAATTTTAGTAAAAATTTTATAGTCCACATTCACCAAAGAAATTGGTCTATAGGATCCACAATCCAGAGGATCCTTCCCTTCCTTCCTGAGCACGATAATATTAGCATCATAAAACGTTTCGGGCACAGATTCTCCCTCCCATATTCCCCTAAGTACCTTCAGCAACATAGGTGCCAATTTATCACGGTATTTCCTATAAAATTCAATGGGAAACCCATCAGGTCCCGGGGCCTTCCCAGTAGCCATATCTGCTATAGCATGTTCTACCTCTTCCAGAGTAAATTCAGCCTCCATAAGGGCTCGTTGGGATGGGCTTAGCGAGGGGAATGTTACAGGTCCTTCTCAAAAAATTAGCATATAGTGTTAAATTTCATTATTTACCATAATGTAAAGATTACAATTAAACTTTCATATATTATAGATTCATTATCCACCAACTGAAATTTGTCACGTCTTTTATTGTTTTAATACTGATGATTTTGGCATACAACTCCTGATAACCCAAAAAACCTGTCTCAATAAATTAGCATATCAAGAAAAGGTTCTCTAAACGACCTATTACCCTAATCTTCTGAATCAACTAATTAACTCTAAACACATGCAAAAGATACCTGAGGCTTTTATAAACTCCCTGCCTGGTTCATTACTCAAAACCCCCATCATGGGTAAGACTAGCGACCTGACAGATGTCAAGAAGGCCATTATTGACACCCTCAAGCAAGAGGGTAAGACCCAGAAAGAAATTTCTCAACAAATAGGCTGTTCCCAGAGTGCTGTATCAAGGCACCTCAATGGTAAGTCTGTTGGAAGGAAACAATGTGGCAGAAAACACTGTACAACGAGAAGAGGAGACCTGACCCTGAGGAAGATTGTGGAGAAGGACCGATTCCAGACCTTGGGGAACCTGAGGAAGCAGTGGACTGAGTCTGGTGTGGAAACATCCAGAGCCACCGTGCACAGGCGTGTGCGGGAAATGGGCTACAGGTGCCGAAATGGGCTACAGAGAAGCAGCACTGGACTGTTGCTAAGTGGTCCCAAGTACTTTTTTCTGACGAAAGCAAATTTTGCATGTCATTCGGAAATCAAGGTGCCAGAGTCTGGAGGAAGACTGGGGAGAAGGAAATGCCAAAATGCCTGAAGTCCAGTGTCAAGTACCCACAGTCAGTGATGGTGTGGGGTGCCATGTCAGCTGCTGGTGTTGGTCCACTGTGTTTCATCAAGGGCAGGGTCAATGCAGCTAGCTATCAGGAGATTTTGGAGCACTTCATGCTTCCATCGGCTGAAATGCTTTATGGAGATGAAGATTTCATTTTTCAGCACGACCTGGCACCTGCTCACAGTGCTAAAACCACTGGTAAATGGTTTACTGACCATGGTATTACTGTGCTCAATTGGCCTGCCAACTCTCCTGACCTGAACCCCATAGAGAATCTGTGGGATATTGTGAAGAGAAAGTTGAGAGACGCAAGACCCAACACTCTGGATGAGCTTAAGGCCGCTATTGAAGCATCCTGGGCCTCCATAACATCTCAGCAGTGTCACAGGCTGATTGCCTCCATGCCACGCCGCATTGAAGCAGTCATTTCTGCCAAAGGATTCCCGACCAAGTATTGAGTGCATAACTGAACATTATTATTTGATGGTTTTTTTGTTTGTTATTAAAAAACACTTTTATTTGATTGGATGGGTGAAATATGCTAATTTATTGAGACAGGTTTTTTGGGTTATCAGGAGTTGTATGCCAAAATCATCAATATTAAAACAATAAAAGACGTGACAAATTTCAGTTGGTGGATAATGAATCTATAATATATGAAAGTTTAATTGTAATCATTACATTATGGTAAATAATGAAATTTAACACTATATGGTAATTTTTTGAGAAGGACCTGTATATCCGATAAATAATCCAAGCATTCATCAACATCAAAACCACTATTAGACTTGTACAGCGAAGTATAATAATCATAAAAGCCCTGAAATATTCCATCAGTAGAGGACACCAATGAGCCATCGGACCCCCGGATCTGCAATATTGTGTTGGAGGTGCTATGCTGACGCACCAAGAAGGCCAGGAGTGTGCTGGCCTGATTCCCCAGCTCAAAATAGGACTGACGAGTGAAAAATAATTTGCGTTTTGAATTAGCGTCTGCATGTTGGGTATATAGTCTCTGGGAAGTAAGCCACTCAATTCTATTACTGCTGGACTGATTGGCTATATAAGTGGCCTCCGAGTCTTTTAATCTTTGCTCTATCTCCTCGTCCTCCCTCGCCGTCACCCTCTTGATATAGGAAATAGTAGAAGACAAGCATCCTCTCAAGTATGCCTTCAGGGTATCCCAGAATAAACCAAGGTTTTGGAGTTCCGAATGTGTTAGCATAAAACCATTCAACTGATCAACTGTCCCATCACTAGAGTCTATCAATTTTAACCAGAAGGGACTCAATTTCCAGGACCTATTGTTGTTATCGGATTGCCCATATTTAAGTTTAAGAATAATTGGGCTATGGTCTGAGATCCCCCGATTACCATGTTCAATGCTATCCACCCGTAATGCCAAACCACCCGACCCAAATATATAGTCTATTCGAGATAGAGACTGCCTAGTAGACGAGTGGCAGGTGTACCTTTTAACTTTTGGATGATTTATTCTCCATAAATCTAGCCACCCGCTTCCTTCCATAAACAATGCTAATTGAAAGGGGTGTTGAGGTAGAGCTTCCCCTGATGCTACGTCGTCCAATCTCAATCTATCCATGGATTGATTCATAATTAAATTAAAGTCTCCCATACAAATAACATTGGCTTCCGGATATTTTAAGGAGAAACCCAGAGCCATACGTAGGATTGACATGTTAGCAGGAGGGGGGTTATAGATACATAACAACACATACTCTCTTGAGTTAATAAATGCATGCACAAAGACGAAACGACCCTCTGGATCACGTCTCGCCTCCTTGGCCTCCCATCTGTGTATCAGCAGAGAGACCCCTCTTGAATAGCTAGTGTGGAATGCGTGTAGGGACCATTGTACCCATGGCTTTTGCATACATCGAGCCGTGTCTCTTGTTAAATGTGTCTCTATTAGTGCTACAACATGAGGGTGATATCTTTTTATCTGCGAAAATACCTTAATTTTCTTTCGAGGGGTTTTTATACCTCGTATGTTCCAGGTCATACATATAAGTTCAACCCCCATGTTTACTCTTAAAGGGGGAATTAATGCATATCATTATTGTTCGGGTTCAGTTCAGCGGCATCACACAGAGCAAAGAGTTAGTATTAGAGGCAACCATACTTAGTAAACAACCAAACTAGTACATAAAACCGAACTAAACAAAACTTGAACAGTAGGGGAGTATATTTCCATACTCCCACAGTCAAATTGAAAAGGGGATACCCTCACTGGATTCAGTGTCCGGTATTGTTGACATTTTCCGCACCCAGACAGAAAGCTCTATCTGTATTGCCATTAATGAGGGAACCCAGGTTAGGAGTCTTCCGCATTCGACCCCCCGCGAGACCGCAGTCACTCGGTCGCCTCCGCTGGGTCCGTGAAGAATAAGGAGGAGCCCTTATGGACGATACGAAGCCGGGCTGGATAAAGCATGGAGTAGACGATGTTCTTATCTCTAAGTTGTTTCTTGACATCCATAAATCGTGCCCGCTGCTTTTGAAGTTCCATGGAAAAATCTGGAAAGATCGATATGGTAGCATTATCGAATTTAATGAGGCCCTTCTGTCGCGCCAAGCGAAGGATGGCATCTCTGTCTCTACAATTAAGGAGACGTGCCAGGAAAGGCCGTAGTGGAGCTCCAGGAGGAAGAGGTCTCGTCGGGACCCTATGGGCCCCCTCCACCGAGAATGTCGAGGAGAATCCATCTCCCAATGACGACTTAACCCCTTAATGACCGCCAATACGTCTTTTAACTGACCTGAGATATAAGAGAATAGCCTCCCCATACAGGTGACAATCCAGCAGCTGTCGGCTGTGCACTCTAGCTGACAACTTGCTGTATCAGCCACGATCAGTGTTTTCACTGTACATATCTGTTTAACCCCTTAGATGCTGCTGTCAATAGTGACTACATCATTATAAATGGTTAACAGAGTGTGGGGGCTTCCTCTTTATCCCAATTGGTGCCCTCAGATCATGATTGTGTGGTCCTGATGTTTGCCATGGCAATTCACGACCAAATAGCGGCCTTAGAGTCTGTCGGCTGTTGTAACCTGTTCAGAAGTTACCGGCATTTAGGTGGTAAAAATGCACATTTTCATTTCTGTCATACCACTTTGCATTAATTCCTGTAGAGCACCTGAAGGGTTAATAAACTACCTGACTGCAGTTTTCAATATGTCAGGGGGTGCTGTTTTTAAAATGGTATCACGTTTGGGGGTTTCCCAATATATGAGACCCCTAAAGTCAATTCAAACATGGATAGTTCCCTAAAAAAATAAATGTTGTAAATTTCCTTGAAAAAATGAAAAATTACTGCTACATTATTAAACCTCTTAAAATGCTAAGAAAATAAAAGAACATTTTACAAATGGTGCTGATGTAAAGCAGACATGTGGGAAATATTATTTATTAATGGTTTGCTGTGGTCTGACCATCTGTATTAAAGGAATAATCATTCAAACTTTGAAAATTGCTAATTTTTTTACATATTTCTCAAATTTTTGATATTTTCTATAAATAAACACAAAACATATTGACCTAAATTTACCATTATCATAAAGTATAATGTGTCACGAAAAAACAATCTCAAAATCACTGGGATATGTTGAAGCATTGCAGAGTTATTACCACATAAAGTGGCACTGGTCAGATTTAAAAAATTTGGCTCCGTCACTAAGGGGTTAAGCCATTCCTCCAGAAACTGCTCAGGCTCCTGACCCTCCGACCGCTCCGGGAGACCTATAATTCGGATATTATTGCGGCGCAGTCTATTTTCAAAGTCGTCTGCCTTTTGCTTCCAGGCATTTACGGATCCAGCAGCTTTAGTCAGTTTAGCTTCCATAGGGGTGATAGTGTCTTCTATATGAGACACCCTTGTTTCAACCTCTGAGATGCGCCCTCTCATAGCTTGCATGTCATGTCGCAGGCGTCCCACCTCAGTATGCACATCTTCTATTTTCTCCGTAAGAAATGATCTAGTGAGGGAGTGATCTAGTGCCTGCATCAACTGCTCTGATGCCTGTTTAAGAGTCAGTGCATCCTCTCCTCCCTCCTCATTACTATCAGAGGGGCGACCTTTACGCTGGGATGGTGCAGGATTATTTCTAAGATTGCGCACATTATCATGAGGATCGTCTTTGGCATATTTTTTTAATTTTTCTACAGCCGTTGCTCCACTAGAGTGCTGCATGGTGGGTACTCACAAGGGGATCTCACAAAGTGAGATTTCTAGTCTTGTACTATGAAGCCCAAAGTTATAAGACAAGAGTCCGCTGGGAAGGCAGCTTAGGGTATCCGGTATATAAAGATAGCCGCTGTAACACACAAGCCGTGCAGTTCCACAGTTACCATAAGGGGAGCAGCTAGCGTTATGGCGTTAGCAGGGAAAATGTCCACCCGACAGGGGGGCGCAGGTCCCACTTTCTCAGGGCACACGCTGCACCACCCCTACTTCTTCAGGCACACACTCACCGCCCAGCGCCGCTGATAAGATTAAAAGCGCAACTTCCCTATCTGTCAGGGTGTGCGCGAAGTTGATGGCCGCTGCCCCAGGCACGTACCGCCACTTGTCAGTCCTCATAGCTCTTGCGTGCAGGCACCCCGCCGCGCTCACCAGCACCATCCACCGCCGCTGCTTCTGAGATGAAAGGGACCCGGCTCCAGCAGAGAGCAGCGCCGCGTCCCGTATGCCTTCCCAGCTTCCACGTGTCCATAAATGATTTTAAGGCAGTGTTTATCGAAAAATATTACATGGATGTTACAAAAGAGACAATTGCAAATATGTACAAGGTAATTATAAAATATACAGGTGTTAAATGAGAAGTAACACTTACATGTGCTCAGTTCATATCAGTTCAGGCAACCAGGCTAGTGGGCTTCCATCTGTCCCAATGAATTAGGACTGGTTAGGTACAGCCCTTCAGGTCAAACTCACATGGCTTCCAGCAGACAGACTCACTGCTGGAATCTGGCCAGAAATCTTATAGCTGCAGCCTGTGACATCACAGAAAGGGGTTGGAGTACTCCGTCCCTCCTACCTCCTCAGTCTTAGTAATTCAACCTTAAATTTGTCTAATTTCTATAACTCTGCTCCAGAACATGTCATAGTCATAACAAACCCAGCATTCATCTCGTATTAACGTTGGCATTCTAATGAGATCAAATATGTCCTATGTGTCGTGTCATTACAGAGAAATCCCTACTTTATTCCCTGATGGAGTTAGAAGCTCATGTTTACCGTGATGGATAGATGCTCCGATGGACTTTACCAATATCTATCTAAGATTCTCTTGGCCCCAGTCATTGGCCCAATATCTTACAATAATGGAACAAAGGACTCTCATGGATTCTAGAAACTTCTAATCCAGTTTCTGCTAGAGGAAGATTCCAGCCTGGTCATAAATTCCTTTGCTCTCAGAGCTAGAGGCAATAAAATCTCCCCCACACGCATTGAAAAGGAAAGCTAAACACAGAGTGAAGGGGAGGTCACCGCCCACACTATGTGCTGGCAGGGAAACAAACTTATATGATATTTCATACAATATCGTGACAATGGACCTGAGTGGGGACTTGTTTTTTGTGAGAAGAGAATTGGTATTATTTTCGCCTACATAACATTGATTGGTTTCTTTTTATTCGATATTTGGGAGGCAGAATGAACAAACGGTTGATCACTACACACTACTTGTTCATCCAACAAGGTTTTCTATTAGACTGTGAACTGTCATTGTCTTGGTAAATAAAGTATTTTTAACATGGCTTGCCATTTTATGGACTGTTTAAGTAGAAATGTTCAAAAATATAAAATTCAAGAATATTTTTATAAAAAAAATAATTGTTTTTTATCTTAGATGACTGTACCAGGAGATCAGAGGGACAGCTGACATCTTCAATTTTTAAATCTGATGATCTTGAAATCCTACAAGTTACAACTGAAGTGATTGCTTTTACTCCAGATATACCATCATCCATTCACAGCAAAGATTTGTCATCTGATCCTATGAAACAGGTCCCATCTTCTGATTCATTACTGACTACTAAGGAAAGTCAAAGTAAAAAAAAAGGCATTAAAAAACTAACTGCTCCTAAAGCAAAGAAGTCATTTTCATGTTCAGAATGTGGCAAATGTTTTAGCAAGAAATCAGAATTGGTTTATCACCATAGAACTCACACAGGAGAGAAGCCTTTTTCCTGTTCAGAATGTGGGAAATGTTTTGTGCGTAAATCACGGCTTGTTATTCACCAGAGAACTCACACAGGGGAGAAACCATATTCATGTTCAGAATGTGGGAAATGTTTTAAATCCAAAAAAACTCGTGATGGCCATCAAAGAACCCACACAGGGGAGAAGCCTTTTTCCTGTTCAGAATGTGGGAAATGTTTTATCCAGAACTCATATCTTGTTAACCATCAAAAAACCCACACAGGGGAGAAGCCTTTTTCCTGTTCAGAATGTGGGAAATGTTTTATCCAGAAATCACATCTTGCTAGCCATCAAAGAACCCACACAGGGGAGAAGCTTTTTTCCTGTTCAGAATGTGGAAAATGTTTTACCCAAAAAAGTAGTCTTGTTACACACAAAATAACTCACACGGGGGAGAAGCCTTTTTCTTGTTCAGAATGTGGAAAATGTTTTGCACATAAAAAAGCGCTTGTTAATCACCAGATAACTCACACGGGGGAGAAGCCATATTCATGTTCAGAATGTGGGAAATGTTTTAGCAATAAATCAGAATTGGTTTATCACCATAGAACTCACACAGGAGAGAAGCCTTTTTCCTGTTCAGAATGTGGGAAATGTTTTGTGCGTAAATCACTGCTTGTTATTCACCAGAGAACTCACACAGGGGAGAAGCCATATTCATGTTCAGAATGTGGGAAATGTTTTAAATTCAAAAACACTCGTGATGGCCATCAAAGAACCCACACAGGGGAGAAGCCTTTTTCCTGTTCAGAATGTGGGAAATGTTTTATCCAGAACTCACATCTTGTTAGCCATCAAAAAACCCACACAGGGGAGAAGCCTTTTTCCTGTTCAGAATGTGGGAAATGTTTTATCCGGAAATCACATCTTGCTAGCCATCAAAGAACCCACACAGGGGAGAAGAAGCTTTTTTCCTGTTCAGAATGTGGAAAATGTTTTAACCATAAATGTAGTCTTGTTACACACAAAATAACTCACACGGGGGAGAAGCCTTTTTCTTGTTCAGAATGTGGAAAATGTTTTGCACATAAATCAGTGCTTGTTAATCACCAGATAATTCACACGGGGGAGAAGCCTTTTTCCTGTTCAGAATGTGGGAAATGTTTTAACTATAAATGTAGTCTTGTTACACACAAAATAACTCACACGGGGGAGAAGCCTTTTTCTTGTTCAGAATGTGGAAAATGTTTTGCACATAAATCAGTGCTTGTTACTCACCAGATAACTCACACGGGGGAAAAGCCTTTTTCTTGTTCAGAATGTGGGAAATGTTTTAAATGGAAAGCGCTTCTTGTTAGACATCAGAGCAGTCACTCGGAAGAGAAGCCTTTTTCATTTTCTTAATGTGGGAAATATTTTACTTGGAAATCAACTGTTAATAAACATCAGAGACATCACATAGGGGAATGTTGGAATAGTTTTAACCAGTGATGCGCGAGCACTAAAATGCTCGGGTGCTCGTTGCTCGGGTCGAGCAAATTGGAATTCTCACGTACTCGACCAGAGCAACCAGCCCAATGTAAGTCTATGGGAAACCCGAATAATTTTACCTTGACCCCCTCGGGGGTCTTTTTAAGGTCTAAAAGTGTCTGAAAATGAAAACTCTGCTCAAGTGACCCAGGAACATCATGGGGAATCGCCCCTGGAAGCATTTCTGACTCCTAGGTCACAGCTGTAAGCAATGTTGTCAGAGTTTCACGCCATTTTTACAGGTGCACAAAAAACTAAACCAAAATGGATTTTGCTGGGAAATATGTTAAAGTACATCCTTTCCAGGGTAATGAGTTGAATAAAAGGCAAAATTATTAACTCCAGACCAAAATGTTCCTCCATCACTTGGACTATGTTCACACGCAGAGTTTTTGATGCGTTTTTCAACTGTAACATTGCTTTCAACCAATACAAATGCATTCACTGGGAAATGTCATTGTAAGATTTAACAACCCTAGCTGGCCATGTGGTGTATGACACATAAGGAGACATCTTGTTTCATTTATGAAGGAGGGACTCTTAAAGTCACAAAGCCTATTTTTAGAGGGGCATCAGGCGGCATTAATATTCTTAAAGGGCCATTATTAAACAGTGAGTCGCCTATGCTGTTACTTCCTATGAAGTGAGTGACTGGGCTGCCAAGAATTACAACGCACCTCAATACCCCTTTCACGAGAGGTACAGGAGGGCTTCCTTAAAAAATGTTGAATTGAAAGCAAGGCCTGCCCTGCTTTCAAGTCATATGCATCCCAATAAGTCTATGCACCCAGGTACTGGATGGTCACAGGAAAGCCCACTTCACATTATTCAGTTGGTCCTGCCATACTGTTTTCTTATGCATTGAATGCAAGAGCTGCCTTGACCCAAATTTGCACGCACCCCAATCCCCCTTTGGAAGAAACATGGAGGAGGGCCTCATAAAAATAAAAAAAAGTCCCATTACAAAGGAGTGGGTCTCCTAGACTCGTAATACCCATACACTAAGTGTATGGGCTGACAACCATTTCACCATGGGGGTACATTTTTAAACACAATTTTTTATGGGGATCATAGACACCCTTGCCAAAAAATTGACTGGCTGTAGCAGCACGGAACACGTTAACCCTGGTGATCTAGTGGCAGTGGATGATGAGATGTGGAGGAAGGCCCTTACACTGAGGCTATGTTCACACGTTGCAGATTTTGCTGCGGATCTGCAGCGGATTGGCCGCTGTGGATTCGCAGCAGTTTTCCATGAGTTTACAGTACCATGTAAACCTATGGAAAACAAAATCTGCAGTGCACATGCTGCTGAAAAAAACGCGTGGAAACGCTGCATTGTTTATTCCACAGCATGTTAATTCTTTGTGCGGATTCCGCAGCAGTTTACACCTGCTCCATAATAGGAATCCCCACAAAAACTGTCACAATTCCGCAGTAAATCCGCAGTGCGAATTTCCTGCAGATTTACCAAAATCATTGCGGAAAAATCCGCACTTCTTTCCGCAACGTGTGCACATACCCTAAGTGTATGGGCTGACAAACATTTCCCCATGGGGTAATTTTTTTTTTTTTTTTTTTACATTCAACCCAAAATAGTGTTTACTGTTTAGAGCAGTGTTCCCCAAGTCCGGTCCTCAAGAGCCACCAACAGGTCATGTTTTCAGGATATCCTTAGTATTTCCCAGGTGACAATTGCTTCACCTGCACAGGCAATAATTCCATCACCTGGGCAATACTAAGGAAATCCTGAAAACATGACCTGTTGGTGGCTCTTGAGGACCGGACTTGGGGAACACTGGTTTAGAGCTAGGGTAACACACAGCAAAAAAGGTGAATGGGAGCCTGAAAGACACTTTGTAGACCAAAGATACATGAGGCGTGTCACGGAGATACCACACTGTAAAATATGTGGCCTGTGTTTTTATTTTAGCCCCAAAATAGTGTATAGAAATCAGGTCAAAGGCAGCAAACACAGTGGAATGTAGCTCTGAAATGCCACAATTTGTAGGCCACAGATTCATCTGGCGTTTGAGATACCAGATTCTTTAATATGTGGCCTATATATTTTTTACTGCTAAATAGTTTTTATAGCTAGGGTAACACACCACAGAAAAAGGAGAATGGAAGCCTCAAAAGCACACTTTGTAGCCCACCGATAGATGAGGCGTGTCACGGAACTATTGTACCACACTGTAATATATGTTGTTTTTTTGTTTTTTACCAAAATAGTGTATAGACCTAGGGTATTAGACAGACCAAAAATTGGAATGTATGCATGAAAAACAACTATTTTTAGACCACACATAGAACGGGCATCGGACGTAGGTAAGACTGTTTCAATATGTGGCCTGTATATTTTTAAAACCACAAAATACTGTATACTCCAAGGGTAGCAGACCAAAAACTGGAATGTATGCCTGAAAAGCCAAGATTTGCAGACCACAGATAGACTAGACGTGTGACTGAGATAAACAGAGTGTTTCAATACGTGGCCTGCATTTTTCACAATTTTAAAAAACAACAAAATACTGTATACACCAAGAGTAGACTAAAAACTGGAATGTGTGCCTGAAAAGCCAAGATTTGAAGACCACAGATAGACCAGACTTATGACTGAGATAAGACTGTTTCAATATGTGGGCTGTATTTTTTACAATTTTAAAAACAAGAAAATACTGTATACATCAAGGGTAGCAGTCTAGCAGACCAAAAACTGGAATGTATGCCTGAAAAGCCAATATTTGAAGACCACAGATAGACCAGGTGTCTGACTGAGGTAACAGACTTTCAATGGCCTGTATTTTGTACAAAATTTAAAAACAAAATTCTGTATACAGCAAGGGTAGTGGACCAAAAAATGCAATGTATGCCTGCAAAGACACAAAAGAGCACAGTGAGGCCAAAAATACTCTGTTGTAAAAAAAAAAAATCACAGTAATAAGCAAGTGCTAGTTAAAAGATGGAAAAAAAATAGGGTATTTAATTGATACTTTTTTTGTATACAAAGCTGCTTCACCAATCGTCAAGGTATACCCAAATAGAGCAGTCCTAACTAATGTATATAGTCCCTATCTGATGTATTTAAAAACCTGATCATCTGTATAGTGCCTGTATAAGCAGGGTTTAGAGAGGGAATATCCATGTGGACATGCTGGATGGAACAGCTTTAGTGCAAATGACTCATAAGGAGTGGTGGACTCCCCAGTCTTGTAGAAACGAGAACAATTATCGAACCAGAAACACATGGACTGCTCTATATGGGTATACCTTGACGATTGGTGGAGCAGCTTAGTATACATTTTATTGCAAAAAAAGTATCAACTAAATACCCTGTTTTTTTCCATCTTTTGACTAGCACTTGCTTATTACTGTGATTTTTTTTTTTTACAACAGAGTATTTTTGGCCTCACTGTGCTCTTTTGTGTCTTCAAGTTTCTTGGTGGTGTGTGAACATGTTCCTACAGACTTGTTCAATGTGCAAGTAGCCCATGTGTTTCTGGTCCGTATGTCTGCAAAGCAAGGATTTGGACACCACAGATACACCGTGCAATCAGGGCATTACTGCCCTGACTGGCGTATGGGGCCCGGTGGGCAGAGGGGGCCCTGTCTCATCTGCTCACCAGGCCCCTACCCGCAGCCGCAGGCTAAACCGGGCCCTTAGGGTACTGGCTGAGCACGGAACCAAAGCCCACTTATCATTTATGAGTGGGAAAAAAAGACTCGAGGTGAAAGGTTTCCGCCCATCCTGACATCACTGCCGCTTATTGGGTGCCTGTACTTGACTCTGGCAGCAAAAGAGAGCGGAGTCTTCCTGTTTATGTGGCTGCTGTGAGGAAAGAACGGGACGCAGAGACGAAGGACGGGTCCATGCACAGTGGGGGGGATGCGGGATGTGGGAAATGCAGGATGGGGGAGCCGCTAGTGTGGACGGCTGATAGAGCAGGGCCGTGCCTACCGCAGAATATACGAGGTCGGTCACCAGGTCGGAAGTGGCCTGTGTCAGAGTGCATGTCTCATTTCCGCTGGGCATGCTGCCTCTGTGTTATTACTCCCTGGTCCCAAAGACATGGGCCTCTGTAGATGGTGCTGATGGTCATCATGGTCTTACAAGGGGGTGTGTCCAAGTAATATTCTGAGGGTGTGCCTTTTGACTGTGCCGCATTATTACAATGTGAGCCACGCCCTTTTGTATTTTTAGCTCTATATAAAAAGTCCTTGTGTGGGAAAAGGGCAGAAAGCTGGACACACTGGGGCAGAACGCTGGACACACTGGGGCAGAATGCTGAACACATTGGGGCAGAATGGAGACGGGGCAGGATGGAAGACATGGGGGCATGACTGGAGAAACTGGGGGCATGACTGGAGACAGATGGGGCAGAATGGAGACACGAGGCAGGATTGCAGACATGGCATGATTGGAGACGGGGCAGAATGGAGATACGGGCATGATTGGAGACACTGGGGGCAGGATTGGAGACAGATGGGGCAGGATGGGGAGATCATATGGGGCAGAATAGATACTCATGAGGGCAGGATGGGAGAACACATGGCTGACGCCAGGAATGAGACACACGGGGGCCAGGATGGGGAATATTATTACTATAGGGGCTAAATAAAGGATATTATTACTGCAGTGACGTATTTATTTTATTTTTTGAGTATACTGTTTTAAATAGGGGGGCAGGCCTGTTACTGTGTAAAGCAGTGTTCCCCAACTCCGGTCCTCAAGAGCCACCAACAGGTCATGTTTTCAGGATTTCCTTAGTATTGCACAGGTGATTGAATGCTTGCCTGTCCAGGTGATGCAATTATCACTTGTGCAATAAGTAGGAAATCCTGAAAACATGACCTGATGGTGGCTCTTGAGGACCGGAGTTGGGGAAGACTGGTGTAAAGTGATACTATGTCGCCTTTTTTTCTTCATGTGGTGTAATGTAGAAGTTGGGAAAAATAAGTAATGTGTTCTGCAAGCGGAGCTCGAGATAACTGTTATTTCCTGCAGAGATGAGCCCTGGCTGGAAGAAGTGATGGCGGTCTGTGCTGGATGAAAGATGAAAAACAAAGATGAAGGACTTCACCTAGAGACGTCACTGGTGAGTCAGTGTGTTACCTATACACTGACACTATACACTGTATACTATATACAGCGCTCCTGTGTATAATATCACCAGTGATCACTGGATTACCTATACACTATATATACAGAGCTCCTGTGTATAATGTCACCAGTGATCACTGGATTACCTGTACACAGACACTGCATACTAAGTACAGATCTCCTGTGTATAATGGCACTGATGGTGATAGTAGTGTTTTGGTTTTTTTTATTACTGATCAGTATTGGAGTATTCAGTATTTTCCTCATAGTTTGTAAGCTTGCGAGCAGGGCCCTCATTCCTCGTTGTATCTATTTTGAACTGTGATTTCTGTTATGCTGTAATGTACAGGTCCTTCTCAAAAAATTAGCATATAGTGTTAAATTTCATTATTTACCATAATGTAATGATTACAATTAAACTTTCATATATTATAGATTCATTATCCACCAACTGAAATTTGTCAGGTCTTTTATTGTTTTAATACTGATGATTTTGGCATACAACTCCTGATAACCCAAAAAACCTGTCTCAATAAATTAGCATATCAAGAAAAGGTTCTCTAAACGACCTATTACCCTAATCTTCTGAATCAACTAATTAACTCTAAACACATGCAAAAGATACCTGAGGCTTTTATAAACTCCCTGCCTGGTTCATTACTCAAAACCCCCATCATGGGTAAGACTAGCGACCTGACAGATGTCAAGAAGGCCATCATTGACACCCTCAAGCAAGAGGGTAAGACCCAGAAAGAAATTTCTCAACAAATAGGCTGTTCACAGAGTGCTGTATCAAGGCACCTCAATGGTAAGTCTGTTGGAAGGAAACAATGTGGCAGAAAACGCTGTACAACGAGAAGAGGAGACCGGACCCTGAGGAAGATTGTGGAGAAGGACCGATTCCAGACCTTGGGGAACCTGAGGAAGCAGTGGACTGAGTCTGGTGTGGAAACATCCAGAGCCACCGTGCACAGGCGTGTGCAGGAAATGGGCTACAGGTGCCGCATTCCCCAGGTAAAGCCACTTTTGAGCTACAGAGAAGCAGCACTGGACTGTTGCTAAGTGGTCCCAAGTACTTTTTTCTGATGAAAGCAAATTTTGCATGTCATTCGGAAATCAAGGTGCCAGAGTCTGGAGGAAGACTGGGGAGAAGGAAATGCCAAAATGCCTGAAGTCCAGTGTCAAGTACCCACAGTCAGTGATGGTGTGGGGTGCCATGTCAGCTGCTGGTGTTGGTCCACTGTGTTTCATCAAGGGCAGGGTCAATGCTGCTAGCTATCAGGAGATTTTGGAGCACTTCATGCTTCCATCGGCTGAAATGCTTTATGGAGATGAAGATTTCATTTTTCAGCACGACCTGGCACCTGCTCACAGTGCCAAAACCACTGGTAAATGGTTTACTGACCATGGTATTACTGTGCTCAATTGGCCTGCCAACTCTCCTGACCTGAACCCCATAGAGAATCTGTGGGATATTGTGAAGAGAAAGTTGAGAGACGCAAGACCCAACACTCTGGATGAGCTTAAGGCCGCTATTGAAGCATCCTGGGCCTCCATAACATCTCAGCAGTGTCACAGGCTGATTGCCTCCGTGCCACGCCGCATTGAAGCAGTCATTTCTGCCAAAGGATTCCCGACCAAGTATTGAGTGCATAACTGAACATTATTATTTGTTGGTTTTTTTGTTTGTTATTAAAAAACACTTTTATTTGATTGGATGGGTGAAATATGCTAATTTATTGAGACAGGTTTTTTGGGTTATCAGGAGTTGTATGCCAAAATCATCAGTATTAAAACAATAAAAGACCTGACAAATTTCAGTTGGTGGATAATGAATCTATAATATATGAAAGTTTAATTGTAATCATTACATTATGGTAAATAATGAAATTTAACACTATATGCTAATTTTTTGAGAAGGACCTGTATATTGTCTGTACAAGTCCCCTCTATAATTTGTAAAGCGCTGCGGAATATGTTGGCGCTATATAAATAATTATAATTCAGTCAATATGTGGTGGTAATATGTGGTCTGGTCATGGTGTTGTATTTGTTCCTTGTATTTGATATTATTTGATCACTGTGGTAATATGTGGTCTGGACATGGTGTGGTGGTATTTGTCCCTTTGGATGTGATATTGGTCATTTTAAAGATTGAAAAATAAATCAAAATATACCTAAATTGTATTGCATATTTTAACAAATATTTAATAGGTTAGCGTAGAGTAGGGCCCGGCCAACAGTGTCTACCGTGTCAATATTGGCGGCTTAAAAAAATCTTTTGGCCATAACAAAAGCTGCCGGCTATATGTGTGATCTGGTGATGGGAACTGTTAATGTGTGATAGGTGAGAAGTGGAGTTTTTCCAAGAGAGAGCGGTGGGACTGTGGACAGTTCGAGGGGTGGAGCCTGGGCGAAGTCTCAAGGGGTCCCAAAAATTTTGCCAGTATGGGGCCCCGAAATTTCTAGTGGCAGCCCTGCGTGCATCTGACGGAGATGATAGATTGATTAAAATCTGGCCTTGATTTTTTGGGGGATGACCCAAATTGTGTCAATAAGTAGGCTATGACACTAAAATAAAAAATTTGGAGTAATAAAATTGTACAATAATTAGCGCAATGATATGCGATGCGTGTGGTGTACAAATCACAGTGCTAAATATAAGAACTGTAGCTAAAGATTTTTTTGCCAGCTACAGATTTTTTGGTCACCAAAATGTTGCCAAAAATGTTGTAAGACACTCCCAAAAAAACTATAGTAAGGCCAGAATTTTATGCCCACTCACATCTGATGCCTGGGACAAAAACAACCTTTTTAAATTGTTCAATTTTAATGCTCTTGTATTAAAACTTCCTGACTGTATCCTGTAGTGTGACCAAGCAAATAAATGTAGGGTTGAACGACTTCTACTTTTTTAGGATCGAGTCGGGTTTCGCGAAACCCGACTATCTCAAAAGTCGAGTCGAGTGAAATCGGCCGATCATCGCGAAAAGTCGGGGATCGACCGAAACACGAAACTCAATGCAAGTCAATGGGGAAGCATAGTCTGCAGTGAGTGGAGGCCAGGAAACCACCTACAGTGCCCATTTTAATGGCACAAACATCCATTCTTGTTACTGAAGCTTGTCAATCTTAATTTACCTTATAATAATAGTTAGGCATTGGAAATTGGGGGTCATTTGGCTAAAGTTGTAGGGGGTAAGGCTGGTTCAAGTATTTAGTGGGCCCAGGAAATCTGGACCACGTCACGGCAGTGGAGCAGGGAGAGGTAAGTATTACAACTTTGCAAGTGCTGTGATCCTGAGCAAGCAGGGGGGGCCCACTCGTTCACATTGGCACTGGCACAGGGCCCCTCAAAGTACGGCGGTGTGTTTGCACGGTGGGGGCGCCTCCAACCGGCAGCGACACTTTTACGTACTATGAGAGGCCCTGTGCCAGTGACGTCGCCAACGAGTATTCCCCCCCCCCCACACACCTGATGAAGGAACCTGCACTTTCATCTGCACCTTCCTCTTTGTCCCCGTGTAAGGTGGTATGGTATGCGGGAAGGGGAACCTGACTTTCAGCAGGGTCACATTCTGGCTGTGTAGCGTGCAAGGGGAATGTAGTGGTCTGGGTCAATGTACCAGCAGACTCATCTAGCACTGGCTGGGCAATGGGCAGGATGAGGAGGAACCACAGATAAAAGCCCAAATAATAAAGTGGGCTAAAAGCATTTCAAAATTGGTAACAGGACTAACCAGGCGGCATTCCTTTGTTCAGTGGAGGACAACTGTAATGAGAGGCTGACACAGTGAGTAGGCCCAAATCAGTAAGTAGGCTAAATGCAGTTCAAAATTGGTAACAGTAGTAAACAGGCGGCACTGCTTTGTTCAGTGGAGAACAGCAAGGAGCGGCAGACACCGTTAGTAGGGCCAACAAAACTAGTAGGCCAAATGCAGTGTTATATTAAAAACTATTTAACGAGAACCTGAAGATTGAAGCTCAGGAAAGGCAACCTGGAAAACACCTTGGAGCGGCAGACACCGTTAGTAGAACCCAACCAAACTTGTAGCCCCAATGCAGTTGTTAGATTAAAATTGGCTGAAAACCTGACAATTGCAGCTCAGCTTTTTTAAGAGGAGGACAGCTGTATTGAGTGGCGCAGACAGACACTGGTAGTAGGCCTTACACCACAAAGTTGGCTCAATGCAGTTTAAAAAAGGTTAAAGGGGTACACGGGCAGCATTGGTGTGGTCAGCGGAGGACAATTGGAAGGAGAGACCGCAGACAGACTAGGCCTAAAATAAGAAAAGTAGGCTCTATGCAGGTTTAAATAGGTTCCAGGGGTACACAGGCAGCATTGGTGTTGTCAGCGGAGGATTATTGGAAGGAGGGACCGCAGAGTAAATAGGCCTAAAATAAGAAAAGAAGTCTCTGCAGGTTTAAATAGATTCCAGGGGTACACAGGCAGCATTGGTGTTGTCAGCGAAGGAGTATTGGAAGGAGGGACCGCAGGCAGACTAGGCCTAAAATAAGAAAAGTAGGCTCTGTGCAGGTTTAAATAGGTTCCAGGGGTACACAGGCAGCATTGGTGTGGTCAGCGGAGGACAATTTGAAGGAGTGTCTGACACAGTTAGTACTCCAAAATAATAAATAGATGTTAATGTCTAAAATAAATAAACAGGTGGAATACTTAGGTACAGGGGTGGGCTCCTTTGCTGACTTTCAGACATTGGTATTTGGCGTAAAGTATTTACTGGTGTAAATGTAGGACAGGGCCCCTGAATATTTTAACTAGCATCATACAAATTGGTATTGCCAGTGCCATTGAAGGATTTAACCGCGTAGACTAAACAGTGGTGGAGCAGTGAGAGATAATTTTGCAAGTGGTAGAGCACTGTTTGAGCTGGGGGGGGGGGGGGGAACACTCTCGTGGCTGGCGGTACTGGCCCAGGGCCCGTCATGTTACAACGGTGTGTCTGACGTTGGGTGCGCACCTCCACCGCCAGAGGCACTTCACTGTACTATGAGGGACCCTGTGCCAGTGCCGTCGCTCAAAAGTGGGCACACCCACCTCTTCAGACAAACGGCACTCTCACGGGTGCTTGCGCCAAGTGGTGACCACGGCCCCGTGGGGGGAGTCAGCCCATTTAGGGAGGTGTAAACATGTTTTATGCTGGACATACAGCAGCTGCAAATTAAGAGATTGGAACAGTCAGTGAGACCAGTCCAAAAGCAAGACCTTTTTACAGGAAAGCTAGGTGTCAGCCGGGAAAGGTGGGGCAAAATAATTAGAAATCTATGAGTGGTTCATTTTAATGAAGGTTAGATCATCAACATTTTGGGTAGCCAGATGAGTCCTTTTTTCGGTCAGTATTGAACCAGCAGCACTGAATACTCTTTCTGATAGCACACTAGCTGCTGGGCAAGCAAGCTCCTGCAATGCATATTCGGCCAATTCAGGCCAGGTGGCTATTTTGCATGCCCAGTAATCAAATGGGAATGATGGGTGAGGGAGAACATCGATAAGGGAGGAAAAATAGTTAGTAAATATACTGGACAAATGTCTCCTGTCACTTTGAATTGATGCTGCAGTACCTGTCCTGTCTGCGGTCTTTGCGAAATCACTCCACAACCTGGTCAGAAAACCCATCTGTCCAACGCCACTTCTGATTTGTGCACCTCTAACACCTCTGCCCTGTTGCCCCCTGCAGCTCGTGTGAGAACCATCACCGCCGCTGTGTGCTGGGAATGCCTGAATCAAACGGTCTACAAGAGTTGCTTGTTTGGTAGCCAATATTTGTTCAAGTTTCTCATGTGGCATGATATTTTGCAATTTCCCTTTATAGTGTGGATCCAGGAGGCAGGCCAACCAGTAATAGTCATCGGTCATCATTTTTATAAGGGGGGGGTGGTCCCTTTTTAGGATACGCAAGGCATAATCCGCCATGTGGGCCAATGTTCCAGGTGTCAATTCAATGCTTGTGCTGGGTTGAGGAGCACTTTCTGGCAAATCAACGTCACTTGTCTCCATCAAAAACCCTTACCCTGGCCTTGAAACACCACCAGTTTCTATTGCCCCCTGAGAAGCTTCCTCATCCAAAAAATATTCATCCCCATCATCCTCCTCGTCCTCCTCCTCTTCGCCCGCCACCTCGTCCAGTAGACTTCCCTGACCAGACAATGGCTGACTGTTATCAAGGCTTCCCTCGTCCTCGGCTGCAGACGCCTGCTCCTTTATGTGCGTCAAACTTTGCCTCAGCAGACACATTAGGGGATGCTCATGCTTATTATGGCGTCGTCTGCACTAACCAGGCGTGTGCATTCCTCAAAACACTGAAGGACTTGACACAGGTCTTGTAGCTTCGACCACTGCACACCTGACAACTCCATGTCTGCCATCCAACTGCCTGCCCGTGTATGTGTATCCTCCCACAAATACATAACAGCACGCCTCTGTTCACACAGCCTCTGAAGCATGTGCAGTGTGGAGTTCCACCTTGTTGCAACGTCGATGATTAGGCGGTGCTGGAAAAGCTTCAAAGATCGCTGATGGTTCTGCATACGGCTGGAGTGTACGGGCGAACGGCGGATGTGCGAGCAAAGTCTGCGCACCTTCAGGAGCAGGTCGGGTAACCCCGGATAACTTTTCAGGAAGCACTGCACCACCAGGTTCAAGGTGTGAGCCAGGCAAGGAATGTGTTTCAGTTGTGAAAGGGCTATGGCAGCCATAAAATTCCTTCCATTATCACTCACTACCTTGCCTGCCTCAAGATGTACACTGCCCAGCCATGACTGAGTTTCTTGCTGCAAGAACTCGGACAGAACTTCCACAGTGTGTCTGTTGTCGCCCAAACACTTCATTGCCAACACAGCCTGCTGACGCTTGCCACTAGCTGTTCCATAGTGGGACACCTCGTGTGCAACAGTGGCAGCTTCAGATGGAGTGGTCGTGCGACTGCGGTCTGTGGACGAGCTCTCGCTTCTGCTGGAGGAGGAGGGGGGGCGAATGCCTACAGCTAACTGTTTCCTAGACCGTGGGCTAGGCAGAACTGTCCCAATATGGCTGTCCCCTGTGGACCCTGCATCCACCACATTAACCCACTGTGCCGTGAGGGACACGTAACGACCCTGGCCATGTCTACTGGTCCATGCATCTGTTGTCAGGTGCACCTTTCTACTCACAGATTTCCTGAGTGGACAATGCGGTGTTTTACATGCTGGTGGAGGGCTGGGATGGCTTTTCTCGAAAAGAAGTGTCGACTGGGTAGCTCGTAGCGTGGTACAGCGTAGTCCATCAGGGCTTTGAAAGCTTTGCTTTCAACTAACCGGTAGGGCATCATCTCTAACAAGATTAGTCTAGCAATGTGGGCATTCAAACCCTGTGTACGCGGATGAGAGGATGAGTACTTCCTTTTCCTAACGAGAGTCTCTTGTAGGGTGAGCTGGACTGGAGAGCTGCATATGGTGGAACTAGCGGGGGTGCCGATGGACATGGCAGACTGAGAGAGGGTTGGTGATGGTATTCTTGCGGTTGGCATACATACAGTGTTTCCTACCACGAACCTGGTGATTCCCTGACTGCTTTGGCCTTGCAACGAAACCTCCACATTTGCTGCAGGTGGTGTGGTAAACGGTGGGCTTACAGTGAGGGAAGGAATGTAGCGTTGCTGACTAGCTTCATTGGGAGAGGGTGCAACAACGTTACGGGACGTTTGGTAGTTAGTCCAGGCTTGCAAGTGCATGGTGGTTAAATGTCTACGCATGCAACTTGTATTTAGATTTTTAACATTCTGACCTCTGCTGAAGGTCCTTGAGCATTTCTTACAGATGACTTTGCACTGATCATTTGGATCTTGTTTAAAAAAGTGCCAGACTGCACTCTTCCTACTATCGGATACCTTTTCAGGCATTGCACACTGAGCTACTTTAACCGGATAGCCACGCTGTCCTCTATCTGTTTTTGGTTTTGACAAACGTTTTTGGCCAGATACAGGCCTGCCAGATGGAAGCTGTTGCGATGTTGATGCCTGCTGCGGCTCCTCCGCTTCAGAGCTACTGCCGGTGGCACCCTGTTCCCCCAATGGCTGCCAATCGGGGTCAACAACTGGGTCATCCTTCACCTCCTCTTCTATGTCCTGTGCACCTTCCTCTGTGTCACCGTGTAAGCCGGTGCTATAGCGTTCGGGACGGGGCACCATAGTCTCATCAGGGTCAGATTCTGGATAAGAACACTGCGAGGGCAATGTTGTGATCTGAGTCAATGGAACAGCATAATAATGTGGCTGTGCATCTGTGCACTCCATGTCCGATTCATCTTGTAATGGGCATGGCCTGTTAACAATTTCCCTTTCTAACCCAGGCACGGTATGTGTAAAGAGCTACATGGAGTAACCCGTTGTGTTGCCCGACGCATCCTTCTCTGTTGTTCTGGGTGAAGGACACAAGGAAGCGACTTGTTCCTGACCGGGAGCATCCACTGACGACGCACTTCTTTTAAATTTTGCACTTTCCGAAGAGGAGGCGAAAGAGCTAGAGGCAGAGTCAGCAAGGAAAGCAAAAACTTGTTCCTGCTGCTCCTGCTTTAAAAGACTCCCAGAAAAGCGAGCGTTCGAGGCCTTGTGTAGCCAGACGATGACGCTGGCTCAACAACACGAGACTTAGGTGCTATATTGCTTTTCCCACGACCACCTGATGCTCCACCACCACTATCATCATTACCAGCTGGCAATGGCCGACCACGGCCACGACCTCTTCCACCAGACTTTCTCATTCTTGGAAAAATGTAACCAAACTAACAAATGTTATATGGTACTGTAAAACCAGTTAGAAGGTGTACATAAACTTGTTGTGAGTTTAAATCTCCCTTTATAGGTGTGTGAGACAGCAGGAAAAAATCAGGCCTACTGTATTACACTACAGTTTGAGTGGCAGAAAGTGTATGACAGATGCCACAAACAGGACTGACGCAGATGCACTCAGTGGCAATACAAATCTCCCTTTTTTATGTGTGGGAGACAGCAGTTAAAAATCAGGCCCACTGTATTACACAACAGTTTGACTGGCATAAAGTGGATAATAGATGCCACAAACAGGACTGACGCAGATGCACTCAGTGGCAATACAAATCTCCCTTTTTTTTATGTGCGGGAGACAGCAGCAAAAAATCAGGCCCACTAAATTACACTACAGTTTGAGTGGCAGAAAGTGGATGACAGATGCCACAAACAGGAGTGACGCAGATGCACTAAGTGGCAATACAAATCTCCCTTTTTTATGTCTGGGAAACAGCAGCAAAAAATCAGGCCCACTGTATTACACAACAGTTTGAGTGGCAGAAAGTGGATGACAGATGCCACAAACAGGACTGATGCAGATGCACTCAGTGGCAATACAAATCTCCCTTTTTTATGTGTGGGAGACAGCAGCAAAAAATCAGGCCCACTGTATTTCACTACACAGTTTGAGTGGCAGAAAGTGGATGACAGATGCCACAAGCAGGACTGACACAGATGCCCTCTGTGGCAATACAAATCTCCCTTTTTTATGTGTGGGAGACAGCTGGAAAAAATCAGGCCCACTGTATTACACTACAGTTTGAGTGGCAGAAAGTGGATGACAGATGCCACAAACAGGACTGACGCAGATGCACTCAGTGGCAATACAAATCTCCCTTTTTTATGTGTGGGAGACAGCTGGAAAAAATCAGGCCCACTGTATTACACTACAGGTTGAGTGGCAGAAAGTGGTTGGCAGATATATAAAAAAATACAAGGGCTGTAGTAGAATTTCAATCTCCCTACAATGATCAAAGGACAGGTATGGCAGCAATAAAAAGGACTGCTGCACACAAGAGTGTGGACAAAGAAACAAGAGAACTGTGCAGAAAAGAAGGAGCAACAGGATTTTTGCTTTGAAAAAAGCAGTTGGTTTGCACAGCGGCGTACAAACAGCAATGCAGCTATCAGGGAGCCTTATAAGGCAGCCTAATAAGCTACAGAGCTGATGCACCCCAAAAAAAACCTCCACTGTCCCTGCAAAGAAAACGTGGTGTTGGACAGTGGAAATCGCTACAGCACAAGCGGTTTGGGGGTTCATATTCCCTTCCTAACAATATCCCTGCTTCAGACGAAGCTACAGCAACCTCTCCCTATGCTCAGATCGGCAGAAGTAAGATGGCGGTCGGCGTGCACACCCCTTTATAGCCCCTGTGACACTGCAAAAAGCAAGCCAATCACTGCCATGCCCTTCTCTAAGATGGTGTGGACCGAGACCTGTGTCATCACGCTGCCCACAATCTGCGTCCACCTTCATTGGCTGAGAAATGGCGCTAAACGTGTCATATGAAACTTTGGCGCGAAGATCGCCGACCACGTGGCCGATCCCACACTGGGATCGGCTCGGGTTTCACGAAACCTGACTTTGCCGAAAGTCGGTGACTTATGAAATTGACCGATCCGTTTCGCTCAACCCTAAATAAATGTTGAAAAAAATGGGGCTCTGGATTGCTTCGTACTAAAATTTGCAGGTTTAAGGTGCCAAACAAAAACAATCATGGCCACGGATGCCTGCAGCTAGGTATATATAAAATATGCAGCAGCAGACAGTAATGGAGCCTTTTGATGTATGCAGGGAGATCTATAGACTCACATACAGTGCCTGCAGGCCTTGCAGTGATGTAGATATGTGCACATAGACTCCCCTGCCTGCCTAGCACAATGATCTATATACCCCCGAAATAGCCCTAAAAACCGGACCGGACCGCGACACCCATCAGACCCGGACCGCAGCGGGACCGCCCCTGGGTGAGTATAGTCTAACCTCTTTTTCTCATCTTTCAGGTTACATCGGGGGCTTATCTACAGCATTACAGAATTCTTTAGATAAGCCCCTGATGCCGGTGGCCGCAGCTCATCTTTGATTTTTGGGGTGACAGGTTCCCTTTAAGGAAAAATAAAGTCACTATAATCAAGACTACCTTAAGCATTCAAAATATATCCAAAAAGACTCTGTCCATATGATGTAAAAAAAAATATTTTGCAGCTTATTGTGGTTCGTAGCCGAACAATGAATAAACAGAAATAATATTCCCAACGTTTCGGCCTTTATGGCCTTTTTCAAGGAATTTTTCTAAAGAGAAAAATATTAAGAATTTACCATATAACTGATATGATGGATCTTACAAATATATACAGTACAGATCAAAAGTTTGGACACACCTCATTTAAATATTTTTCTGTATTTTCATGACTATGAAAATTGTACATTCACACTGAAGGCATCAAAACTATGAATTAACACATGTGGAATTATATACTTAACAAAAAAGTGTGAAACAACTGAAAATAGGTCTTATATTCTAGATTCTTCAAAGTAGCCACCTTTTGCTTTGATGACTGCTTTGCGCACATGTGTTAATTCATAGTTTTGATGCCTTCAGTGTGAATGTACAATTTTCATAGTCATGAATATACAGAAAAATACAGAAAAATCTTTAAATGAGAAGGTGTGTCCAAACCTTTGGTCTGTACTGTATATATATATATATATATATATATATATATATATATATATATATATATATATATATATATATATATATATATGAACAAACTTTTTCTCCAGCGATCAGTCCAATGGTAGAGTAAAATATACATTTTATTTATCCAATAACAAGTTCCAGATTTCTTCAGTAACAATATTGCATACATTCAATCCCGTATGGACGACATATTTCGACACCACATGTGTCTTCCTCCAGGTCCAAATGAGTACTGAATCAAGACCGCATATATAGTATTGGGGAGGCAAAAAAAAAAGGCCCATATGAGTTACCGGGTGTCACAGGTGTGTATAGAGAATTCCAATAGATTTGATTTAACCTGGTTAACCCCGTAGCCAACAGTAACCCCTTGCGGTATTGATCCTTCCCCAAGGGTTTCAACAACATGAAAAAAAGAATGATTAAAATTCACATTAAATATAAATTAAAATCAACCATATCTATAGGATACAAAAAAATTCATTAAATATTCAGATATTCACAGCACAAAAAAATGGTAAATAGTAGAATTATTTCATATTAAATAAATTACTGTGACTGTAGAACTTCTATTATAACATCTTAATTTATATTTAATATTGCGTTATCCATGCGGCTATTTAGACCACACGGCACTCTAGTTTCCCTTGCCAAGATTTTTTCGTGTAAGTTGCCCCCCCTAACGGGCTTAGACACTTTCTCTATTCCTTTGAAGGAAAAAGATTTAAGATCCCCATTATGCTAATTGGCGAAATGTCGTGAAAGTGCAGAGAAACTTGCTGGAGGAAAATTAACAGCCTCGGACAAGTGTTTACGGAGGCGTTTTTTCAGAGGGTTCATGTTACAACCCACACATTGAAGTTGACAAATATTGCACTGAATTAGACAAATAACATTGTCCGTATTGCAATTTATAAAACTGCGTATCATTTGTAGCATACTGGCAACATTTGCACACGTTAGCTCCACATTTGTGGAAACCAACGGCACTAAGCCAGTTTTTCCTTTGATCTCGTTCTACATCCACATATAAGCTGAGAGACAAAAGGTTTGTTAATGTAGTTGCTCTTTTTGGCACAAATCGGACCATGTGATTATCCAAGATGTTTCTGAGAATTGTATCTTGTCGCAAAATAGGTATGTACTTCCGTATGATGTCAGTGATTGGGTTAAATTGTGGACTGAACCCCGTGGTGAATGTAATAATATTGCTATCAGTTTTATTTTTCTTATGTTTAAGTAAAGAGTCTCTGCTAACATTCCTGACAATCGAATGGGCTCTTTCCAAACACCATTTAGGGTAACCACGGTTTTGTAATCTGCTGCAAACTTTTTACTTTCACATATATATATATATATAGAGTCATCAGAACTATTACGTTTGGTCCTGATGAGTTCCCCCACAGGTAGGTTTCTAATAACGTGGGGGGTGGCAAGATGTAGCTGCCAGTATGCTGTTTGAAGCAGTTGATTTTCGGTAAGGGAGTACCAATCAATACTCTGTTCTCCTCAATACTAGCAACAAACGTTGCATCTAAAAAATCAATCTGTGACATCTCAGGAAAACCAGTAAACTGGAGATTATAATAATTGTTGTTTAAATATTCGAGAAAAGATTGGGCATCATCCTCCATATCTTTCAGCACAAAGACCAGATCATCAATATATCTTCCCATCCACACCAGATTGTCTCTGAATGGATTTGAAGATATATAGATAAAATTCTCTTCCAAGGTTACCATACAATATTAGCGGGTGAAGGGGAGAATTTTGCTCCCATACTTACACCACTAGTCTGCAAAAAATACCTATTGTCAAACATGCAATAATTATAACGCAAGAGGAAATTAGTTGCTTCAAGTAAAAAATCACATAAAATCTCCGAATAACTGCTATATTTCCTGAAATAGGGCTCCTCACTTGCGAGAAATACATCCGAGTCTCGCAGGTTAAAACCCTGCTGTGGCGCCGGCACTCCAGAGCGGAGCATGCAGCTCCATGTATTGCTGTGCGGCTCCACGCTCCACTCTGGAGTGCCGGCGCCACAGCAGGGTTTTAACCTGCGAGACTCGGACGTATTTCTAGTAAGTGAGAAGGAGCCCATAGAAGGATAAACATTTAAGAGCTACATTGTGGGGAATAGAGGGATACAGTCTAATTACATCACACGAGAACCATGTGAAACCAGCCTCGCACTTAAAAGCATGCATCATGGTAACCACTGCCTTCGTGTCACATATATGGCTAGGAGTCAAAGAAACTAGTGGCTGGAGATGTGCATCCAACCACTCAGCCAGCCTTTCACACAGTGCACCATTCCCCGCCACTATGGGTCTCATGGGAGCTGGAAATATATTTTTATAAATTTTTGGTAGGGACTAGTATACTGGAATGACAGGGTGGTCCAAATAGCAATATCTTTATTTTTTCTTTCAAAGCTCCAGTTGTTGCACCTTCCTGGAGTAAATTTAGAAGTTCACCGTTAAATCTCACAGTAGGATTTTCTTTTAATTCCAAATAAACATCCGGATTCTCTAGATCTCTAAGGTTTAGGATTTTAGACAGTCCAGCATTAATCACCACAATCGCCCCACCTTTGTCCACATTTTTAATTAGAAGATCTTTATTTTGTGCTAATTGATCTAACGTTATTTTTTCTTTTCTACTCAAATTGCCCTTGGATTTGTTTGTTGTATTTTTACTCAATTCAATCCGTTCCAATTCAACAACCTCTTGGAATTTATCCAGGATTGCTGGTCTTGACTTCAGCGGATAATAATCCATATTAGATGTTAGGAACTTAAAGGGACTCTGTCACCTGAATTTGGCGGGACTGGTTTTGGGTCATATGGGCGGAGTTTTCGGGTGTTTGATTCACCCTTTCCTTACCCGCTGGCTGCAATATTGGATTGAAGTTCATTCTCTGTCCTCCGTGGTACACACCTGCGCAAAGCAATCTTGCCTTGTGCAGGCGTGTACTATGGAAAAAGGATATTTCTTATTGTTTTTTCTCTCTCGGCTTTCTAAGAATGGGACGAGGGGTTTTGTTCCACTCATAAACCATGTTGTTTTTATAGTCCTCCAAATCCCTTTTAAACTTTCTTCGCTTCGTTTCAGTTATTGTGTTTTCAAGTTTAATAAAATTTTTATCCATTGTTCGTTGTAATTTTTTATGTTCCTCGTTTTGAAAGGATTTAGTTTGATCTTGTAGGGATTTAAAGGGATCATATTACCCCCAAAATCAATGGTGAGCTAAGCCCACCTGCATCAGGGGCTTATCTACAGCATTTTGCAATGCTGTAGATACAGTTAGGTCCATATATATTTGGACAGAGACAACATTTTTCTAATTTTGGTTCTAGACATTACCACAATGAATTTTAAACAGAACAATTCAGATGCAGTTGAAGTTCAGACTTTCAGCTTTCATTTGAGGGCATCCACATTAACATTGGAAGAAGGGTTTAGGAGTTTCAGCTCCTTAACATGTGCCATCCTGTTTTTAAAGGGACCAAAAGTAATTGGACAATTGACTCCAAGGCTATTTCATGGACAGGTGTGGGCAATCCCTTCGTTATGTGATTCTCAATTAAGCAGATAAAAGGCCTGGAGATGATTTGAGGTGTGGTGCTGCATTTGGAAGGTTTTGCTGTGAAGTAAACATGTGGTAAAGGAGCTCTCCGTGCAGGTGAAACAAGCCATCCTTAAGCTGCGAAAACAGAAAAAACCCATCCGAGAAATAGCTACAATATTAGGAGTGGCAAAATCTACAGTTTGGTACATCCTGAGAAATAAAGAAAGCATTGCTGAACTCATTAATGCAAAAAGGCCTGGGCGCCCACGGAAGACAACAGTGGTGGATAATCGCAGAATAATCTCCATGGTGAAGAGAAACCCCTTCACAACAGCCGACCAAGTGACCAACACTCTCCAGGAGGTCAGCGTATCAATATCCAAATCTACCATAAAGAGAAGACTGCATGAAAGTAAATACAGAGGGTTCACTGCACGGTGCAGCCACTCATAAGCATCAAGAAGAAAAAGGCTAGACTGGACTTTGCTTAAAAAAAATCTAGAAAAGCCGCACAGTTCTGGAAGAACATTCTTTGGACAGATGAAACCAAGATCAACCTCTACCAGAATAATGGAAAGAGAAAAGTATGGTGAAGGCGTGGTACAGCTCATGATCCAAAGCATACCACATCATCTGTAACACACGGTGGAGGCAGTGTGATGGCTTGGGCATGCATGGCTGCCAGTGGCACTGGGTCACTAGTGTTTATTGATGATGTGACACAGGACAGAAGAATGAATTCTGAGGTCTTCAGAGCCGCCATACTGTGTGCTCAGATCCAGCCAAATGCAGCCAAACTGATGGGTCGTCGTTTCATACTACAGATGGACAATGACCCAAAACATAAAGCCAAAGCAACCCAGGAGTTTATTAAAGCAAAGAAGTGGAATATTCTTGAATGGCCAAGTCAGTCACCTGATCTCAACCCAATTGAGCAGCATTTCACTTGTTAAAGACTAAACTTCAGACAGAAAGGCCACAAACAAACAGCAACTGAAAACCACCGTAGTGAAGGCCTGGCAGAGCATCAAAAAGGAAGAAACACAGCATCTGGTGATGTCCATGAGTTCAAGACTTCAGGCAGTAATTGCCAACAAAGGGTTTTCAACCAAGTACTAGAAATGAACATTTTATTTAAAATTATTTAATCTGCCCAATTACTTTTGGTCCCTTTAAAACCAGGGTGGCACATGTTAAGGAGCTGAAACTCCTAAAACCTTCATTCAATTTTAATGTGGATACTCTCAAATGAAAGCTGAAAGTCTGAACTTCAACTGCATCTGAATTGTTTTGTTTAAAATTCATTGTGGTAATGTCTATAACCAAAATTAGAAAAATGTTGTCTCTGTCCAAATATATATGGACTTAACTGTACTTGCAGTAAAATTGTCTCTCATCCACTTTCTGGGCTCTCTTCGATCCCACCACGTAAGGGTGTTCTCGGACAATCAGGTGGTGGTGGCATGCCTAAACCACCAGGGAGGCACCAGATCTCGGGCTTTGATGGAGGTAACAAAATCCATCCTTTATCTGGCAGAGAGCAGTTTAGAGTCATTGACAGCTCTCCACATAAAAGGCACAGAGAACCGAACAGTGGACTTTCTAAGCCGAACACGCCTAAAACATTGGGAGTGGGAACTAAATCAGTATTCAATCAGATTGTACAGCTTTGGGGTAGAACCAGAAATAGACCTATTCGTGAATAGTCGGAATCGGAAAATAGAAGCCTTCTGCTCAATCGATCCCTGGGGGGCCCAGTAGCTCTAGATGCCTTCACAATACCCTGGGATTACCATCTGGCTGATGCTTTTCTGCCAATAGCTCTAATACCCTTAGTGTTGAGGAAAATTCGGGAGGACAATGCAAGGGTTATTGTAATAGCACCTTTCTGTCCACGAAGAATATGGTTTTCGTGGCTGAAGATTATGTCCATCTCAGACCCTTGGGTCCTGCCGGACACTCCAGACCTTTTGTCCCAGGGGCCAGTGTATCATCAACACATAAATAACTTACACATGACAGCTTGGCATTTGAGAGGGAACTCCTAAGCCGTAGGGGTTTCTCTTCAAACTTAGTATCCACCATACTACAAAGTAGGAAACCAGTAACTACTAAAGCATATGGGCGGGTGTGGAAAAAATTCATCTCAGTATCAGGTGCCGACCTAACTGGGGAAGTCCCAATAAACAAAATCTTAGAATTTTTACAGAAGGGGTTAGAACAGGGGTTGTCTACAAGCAACTTGAAAGTACAGGTGTCGGCTCTAGGAGCTTTGTACAACTATGGCCTAGCTAAAAATCATCGTTGGATAATAAGATTTATTAGGGCCTCAAGTAGATCCAGGCCTATCTCCCTCCATACTACTCCTCCCTGGGACCTAAACTTAGTCCTTAATACATTAACTAAGACTCCCTTTGAACCTCTGTCTGAGGTTCTGTTGAAAATCATATCTCTTAAAACCTCCCTTCTTGTAGCTTTAACATCAGCCTGTAGGGTTAGTGATATACAAGCTCTATCGGCATACCCACCCTTCACACAGATACTGGAAGATAGTCATTCTTAAGACTGACCCAGCTTACCTCCCGAAACACAGTTCCATAAGACCCAAGAAATCTCTTTGACGTCCTTCTGCCCCAATCCCAAAAATAAGGGGGAAGTAGTACTGCATACGTTTGATGTAAAGAGATGCCTGATCCAGTATCTGATAGCTACGAGGGAGTGTAGGGAGGATAGGGCTCTGTTTGTCTGCTTTCAGGGTCCACGAAAGGGACAAAAAGCATCAAAGGCCATGCTGGCAAGATGGATAAGAGATGCCATCACCCTATCCTATTCCTCTTGTGGAGCAGGCATCCCAGAGGAGATAAGAGCCCATTAAACCAGAGTGGTGGCAACTTCCTGGGCAGAGAGAGCCGGCGCTTCAATAGAGCAGATATGTAAAGCCGCTACTTGGTCTTCTCTCTCTACATTCTTTAACCATTACCGGCTAGAGTTGACCTCTTCTTCGGACCTCACCTTTGGGAAAAGGGTTCTGGAGGCAGTGGTGCCCCCTAATCTACAAATCTATGTAATTCTCTCCGTGGTGCCATCATGGGGGAAAGAGAAAATCATAGTTACTTACCGATAACGGTATTTCTCTGATCCCATGACAGCACCCGTACATTCCCTTTCTTCACGCCTAGGCGAGCACACTAGATTTAGTTAGTTATTAGTAATTAGTCACGCAGTGTCTCTATTAAGCTTAAATTAAATCATTTTTTTGTATAACCATTTGAGTTGCAGCTGAAAGTTCTGTATAATGCTCTGTAAACCAACTGATGTGGGAGAGAGGTAACGCCTTTTTCACCTATAGGTTTCCTGTCCCTGAGGGCGGATCCCTCTCTCCGTGGTGTTGTCATGGGATTAGAGAAATATCGTTATTGGTAAGTAACTATGATTTTTTTCTGATGGGGCCATGCATACCAGGATGGGGGTGGGGGTCAGTTATAAGGATTGGACCATGCATACCAGGACCGGGATGGGGGCCAATCATACCAGAATAGGGATGGTGCCATTCATGCTACAAGATGGGGCCCTTCATACCAGGATAAGGATGGGGCCGTGCATACCAGTATAGGGATGAGGGATCCATGCACACTAGGATATGAATGAGGAAGCCATGTGTATCAGCATAGGGATGAGGGGACCATATATACCAGGATAGGGGATATTAACCCCTTAATCCCATATGACGTACTATCCCGTCGAGGTGGGGTGGGCCTTAATTCCCACTGACGGGATAGTACTTCATATGTGATGGGCCACGCTCACGGGGGGAGCGCGGCCAATAGCGGCCGGGTGTCAGCTGACTATCGCAGCTGACATCCAGCACTATGTGCCAGGAGTGGTCACGGACCGCCCCCGGCACACTGCGATCAAACATGATTGCAGTGTACCGGCGGTACAGGGAAGCATTGCGCAGGGAGGGGGCTCCCTGCGTGCTTCCCTGAGACGATTGGTACAAGGTGATGTACTCACCTTGTACTGAGCGTCTCCTCCCTGCAGTCCCCGGATCCAAAATGGCCGGGGGGCTGCATCCGGGTCCTGCAGGCAGTACTTCCGGGTGCAGACCAGGCTCTGGTAAGGCTGCACGGCTGTATGTCAGATCGCAGATCTGACAGAGTGCTGTGCAAACTGTCAGATCGGCGATCTGTGATGTCCCCCCTGGGACAAAGTAAAAAAGTAAAAAAAAAAAAATTCCCTACATGTGTAAAAAAAAAAAAAATTCCTAAATAAAGAAAAAAAAATATTATTCCCATAAGTAGTGTAGCATCGGGATGATTCGTCAAACTCAATCTGACAGGTGCCCCGCCCCCTATCAAAGTGTATCAAAGTGTGTAACCCCTCCCCTCCTCCTGTCAGCCAGCTGTCCCTGAGTCTGGCTGACTTCCCCTTTTAGCAAACAGATCAATGGCTGCACTCAAAATTAATCTGTGCTAGAGCAAGGAAATGTGCGATACATGAAATGGGAATAGCATAATGGCTTGTGAAATATATGAAAAAACACATGAGATTCTTAGCACAAGATTTGGCCAAAAGTTGTGAGCCCATCCACCAATCGTCAAGGTAATCTCAGAACGGATGGGTACCTGAGCTGACTGCCTAGTGTGAACACTTACCTATGGCTAATAACGTGGTAAAGCCTGCTTATATAGGAAGCTCAGAACCAACTGTGTTAGGATGTAATTAAAATCACAGCATGGTTGTTAGGAGTTGAGTTTCCTCTGCTGCACAGGGGGAATCTCGATCCGTGTCTGCTGCGGTCTCCCATTCTGCTTCGGCCGCAGTGGGCTCTGCTCAGTGGAGGCATCGCTCCCAGCGTCTTGCTGGGACTGATTCTGTGCAGGAGGTTACTGCTGCCTTTTCTGGCTCTCCTGTTGTACCCTGCACTGATCTGCGGCGAGCGGGCTTCTCTGGGACTAAGTCCTTATTTGCACACACTGAGCATGCCCAGGGCAAGATCTCCCGTTGGAGATCGAGGGTCACATGCTCAGGCACTGCAGCACATCCCATTGGTCCTCTTGGCAGGTCCTGAAAGGGCAAAACTTCTGTAGCTGCTTCCTGTGCAGCAACTATATAAACTGCGCATGACCGCACGGCCATGCGCTAGTATTGTCTTGATATTATGTGTGTGTGTAGATGGATGTATGTGGATGGATGAAAGCTCCTAAGTATCCCTCCCTAGAGTTGTTGACTGCTCGCGGATGATGGTAGCTATCTAGCGCCCGACTAGCCATCTGCAGGTAACACACATCACAGCGTCCTGTTGCTGTGTCCGCCAGTACGGCGCCGTGCGCTTCCTCTGTGCTTTCCTTACCCAAGCCTGGGTGGTTTGTGGCGTCCGTCAGTGCGGCACCGCACGCACTCTCGTGCCTATAGATTCTATTTAATAAGTTTCCTTACACACCCAGTTGCGGTGTTGTGCCAGCAAGTGTCTAATCGGACTTCAATGCTGTGTAGGGGTTGAGTTCGCTGACTTCTTGCTCGCGCTCTATGTGCGGTACTGCGCTCCTGTGACACAACAGGATCGCTTCCTTCACGCAGGGTGAAGTTAACCCATGTGTGTATTCTTAGTACCGCCATATAGTCCGTCTTACTAGCAGCAGGGTCTTTTACCTGCACGGTGGACCTCGGACTGCGAACACACCTAGTTTCATATCATCTATACTTGGTGCGTTCCGCCGGTCCTTAACAGAATACTAGCACCAAGGTCTGGCTAGTAATGACGGACGATCAGCGTTTACAGCGGTACATCCAGCAGCTGGAGGGAAGGTTGGCGGCTCTTGAGCGTTCAACCTCAGCTGTGGATGTTACTGCTGTCGCTGTTCAGGCTGCAAGTGTGGCTGCAGCTACCTTGTCCACTGCCGCCCCTGTACCGACGCTATCTCGCCTCCCGCTACCAGAGAAATTTTCTGGTGACAGTAAGTCCTGTAGGGGTTTCGTGAGTCAGTGCTCAATACATCTCGAGCTTCTGGCCTCTCGTTTCCCTACAGAGCGGGCTAAGGTGGGCTTTATCGTATCTTTACTGTCAGACAGGGCGTTGCAGTGGGCTACGCCGCTGTGGGAGTGTGGCGATCATGTGGTGCAGAGTGCTCCGTTATTCCTGAGCACTCTGAAACAGGTCTTTTTAGGACCTTGTGTCACCCATGATACGGCGCTCCAACTGTTGGCATTGACTCAGGGCTCGTCCTTGGTCAGCCATTTTGCCGTCCGCTTCCGCACTCTAGCATCTGAGCTGGAGTGGTCGGATAAACCTCTTATGCCTATATTTTTGAGGGGGCTGGCTGACCACATTAAGGACGCCCTGGCCACTAGGGAGATTCCCGCCACACTGGAAGAATTAATAACAGTGTCTACTCGTATTGACCTCTGTTTTCACGAGCGGAGGTTAGAGCGAGCCCAGTGTAGGCAGAGGTTTCGGCTGGCTCCCACCTTCGCCAAACCTTTGGAATCTCCAGTCCAGGCTCCTGAGTCCCATGAACCTAAGGTAGTGTCTCGAGCGGGATCTAAGTCCCGGACCGCTCGTGCACTGCAGGTTTGCCATGTTTGCCAACAGTCAGGACATCTTGCCACCAGATGTCACCAGCGGTCGAGGAAACGTCAGCGTCTAGTGGTAGTAGGTGGAGGTGCACTAGACACGGCGACGTTTGCCTCCAAATTGTCCTTTAAGGGGACAATAACTTTTGGCTCATCCTCCCACTCGGTAGAGCTCTGCGTGGATTCTGGGGCGGAAGGCAATTTTATGTCTTCTGCCTTCGCCCAACGTCACGCAATACCCCTGGTTATGCTACCTCAACCAGTAACGGTACGAGTGGTGAATGGGTCAACACTCCCCGCACAGATAACACATCAGACCATCCCTTTTACTCTGTCCATGTCACCATCCCATCAGGAGATTATATCTCTGCTCATCATTCCCGAGGGGATTGATGAGGTCCTGTTGGGGATACCTTGGTTACGGTTCCACTCTCCTCACATCGAGTGGTCCTCAGGCAGAATTCTGGGATGGGGTGAATCATGTGGGGGTAGGTGTCACCGAGAGTGCGTTCAGGTTGCTACTACTGAGGTACCCGCAGATCTTTCCTCTCTCCCCAAGCAATACTGGTCTTATGCAGACGTGTTCTCCAAAAAGGCGGCGGAGACCCTTCCGCCCCATCGCCCTTATGACTGTCCTATCGATCTCTTGCCTGGTGCAGAGCCTCCCCGGGGTCGAGTTTATCCATTATCTCTCCCGGAGACGGAGGCCATGTCTCAGTACATTCAAGAGAATCTGGCAAGAGGGTTCATCAGGAAGTCAGTGTCACCTGCTGGGGCAGGGTTCTTCTTCTTGCAGAAGAAGAATGGGGAACTACGTCCATGCATAGACTACAGGGGTCTTAACGCTATCACCGTTAAGAACAAGTATCCTTTGCCCTTGATATCCGAGCTCTTCGATAGGCTTCGGGGAGCTAGAGTGTTTACTAAATTAGATCTGCGGGGTGCTTACAACCTGATTCGCATCCGTGAGGGGGACGAATGGAAAACGGCGTTTAACACCAGAGATGGGCACTATGAGTATCTGGTGATGACCTTCGGGCTCTGTAATGCCCCAGCCATTTTCCAAGACTTTGTCAACGACATCTTCCGGGATATGCTTTCCACCTCGGTTGTAGTCTATCTGGATGATATTCTCATCTTTTCTCCAGATATTGACTCCCACCGGAGAGATGTTGGCAGAGTCTTCGACCTCTTACGGGCAAACTCTCTCTATGCAAAGTTGGAGAAGTGTATGTTTGAGCAGGAGTCATTACCGTTCCTGGGCTATATCATCTCCGCCCAGGGATTGGCTATGGATCCTGCCAAACTACAGGCTGTGATGGACTGGCAAGAGCCCCATTCTCTTAAGGCGGTGCAGCGCTTTATGGGGTTCATTAATTATTACCGCCAGTTCATTCCCCACTTCTCAACTCTGGTAGCTCCCTTGGTGGCCCTCACCAAGAAGGGAGCGAATCCCAAATTGTGGTCAGAAGAGGTCTCCAAGGCCTTCACTTCTGTTAAGTCTCATTTTGCTAGCGCTCCCATCTTACATCGCCCCAATGTGGATAAGCCATTCCTAATG
Organism: Ranitomeya imitator; assembly: GCF_032444005.1. NCBI lineage: Eukaryota > Metazoa > Chordata > Amphibia > Anura > Dendrobatidae > Ranitomeya > Ranitomeya imitator. The sequence goes on from NC_091282.1 coordinate 16,367,577, forward strand.
GAGGTGGATGCCTCATCCGTTGGTGCTGGAGCAGTCCTCTATCAAAAGGACGATCAAGGTCGGAAGCATCCATGCTTCTTCTTCTCTAAGACCTTCACATCAGCGGAGAGAATTTACTCCATCGGGGATAGGGAGTTGCTAGCAATGAAGTTGGCCTTTTCAGAGTGGAGACATCTTCTGGAAGGTGCACGGTTTCCCTTCCAGGTTTTCACAGCCCAGCGGCTGAATTCTCGTCAGGCCAGATGGTCCTTATTTTTCTCCCGGTTCCATTTTACTCTGCATTATCTCGCCGGGGAGAAGAATATTCGTGCCGACGCTCTCTCTCGCTCCCTTATGTCAACTGAGGAGGAGGAAGAGGAGCCTCGGCTTATTGTCCCTTCTGAGAGCCTGAGAAGAGTCGCGCCGGTTTCGCTAGAGTCTGTGCCTCCGGGCAAGACTTTTGTGCCAACCAGACCTTGGTCACATACCTGCGACATTTTGTTTCAGCCAGGCAGGATGACTGGGCATCCTTGCTATCATGGGCAGAGTTTGCGCTGAACAACGCCGTTGCCGACTCCACTGGACAAACCCCATTCCTCCTCAACTATGGTCAGCATCCACGGGTACCTGTGCCTATGCCCGTGTCTTCCGCAGACTCCAGGGTGGCAGACTGGGCTGTGGAGGCACGGGATATTTGGGACCGCACTCAGGATGCCATTCGGGCCTCTAAGGAGAGAATGAGGTCCTCCGCCGATGCTCATCGGCGCCCCGCTCCGACCTTTGCTCCTGGCGACTTAGTGTGGCTCTCCGCCCGTAACATCAGGCTGCATGTTGAGTCCACTAAGTTTGCTCCTCGCTACTTGGGTCCCTTCAAGGTCCTCGAACAGGTTAATCCTGTGGTCTACCGTCTGGCCCTTCCTCCACGCCTTGGTATCACCGACACCTTTCATGTGTCCCTTCTTAAGCCCGTATACATGTCCCGGTTTTCTGAGTCATCTGCCGAGACATCGGGTTCGTCTACGGACGGTTACGAGGTGAACGCTATCTTGGGGTGCAAGGTGGTACGTGGCAAAAATTTTTTTTTGGTAGACTGGAAGGGTTACGGTCCTGAGGATAGGTCCTGGGAGCCTGCTGAGCACATTCGGGCTCCGCAGCTTATTGCTGCCTTCGAGCGTAGCGAGGCCCAAGGAGGGGGGGGGTCCTAGGAGGGGGGGGGTAATGTTAGGAGTTGAGTTTCCTCTGCTGCACAGGGGGAATCTCGATCCGTGTCTGCTGCGGTCTCCCATTCTGCTTCGGCCGCAGTGGGCTCTGCTCAGTGGAGGCGTCGCTCCCAGCGTCTTGCTGGGACTGATTCTGTGCAGGAGGTTACTGCTGCCTTTTCTGGCTCTCCTGTTGTACCCTGCACTGATCTGCGGCGAGCGGGCTTCTCTGGGACTAAGTCCTTATTTGCACACACTGAGCATGCCCAGGGCAAGATCTCCCGTTGGAGATCGAGGGTCACATGCTCAGGCACTGCAGCACATCCCATTGGTCCTCTTGGCAGGTCCTGAAAGGGCAAAACTTCTGTAGCTGCTTCCTGTGCAGCAACTATATAAACTGCGCATGACCGCACGGCCATGCGCTAGTATTGTCTTGATATTATGTGTGTGTGTAGATGGATGTATGTCGATGGATGAAAGCTCCTAAGTATCCATCCCTAGAGTTGTTGACTGCTCGCGGATGATGGTAGCTATCTAGCGCCCGACTAGCCATCTACACGTAACACACATCACAGCGTCCTGTTGCTGTGTCCGCCAGTACGGCGCCGTGCGCTTCCTCTGTGCTTTCCTTATCCAAGCCTGGGTGGTTAGTGGCGTCCGTCAGTGCAGCACCGCACGCACTCTCGTGCCTATAGATTCTATTTAATAAGTTTCCTTACACACCCAGTTGCGGTGTTGTGCCAGCAAGTGTCTAATCGGACTTCAATCCTGTGTAGGGGTTGAGTTCGCTGACTTCTTGCTCGCGCTCTATGTGAGGTACTGCGCTCCTGTGACGCAACAGGATCGCTTCCTTCACGCAGGGTGAAGTTAACCCATGTGTGTATTCTTAGTACCGCCATATAGTCCGTCTTACTAGCAGCAGGGTCTTTTACCTGCACGGTGGACCTCGGACTGCGAACGCACCTAGTTTCATATCATCTATACTTGGTGCGTTCCGCCGGTCCTTAACAATGGTGAAGGGCGGGGCGTTCATGTATCGCACATTTCCTTGCTCTAGCACAGATTAATTTTGAGTGCAGCCAATGATCTATTTGCTATATGACTTTTTTGGTTACACACCAGTTCAGACTAGATTGCTGTTCAGTCAGTTTTTCTATATCTACTATGTACTTTTTTTCTGACTTGAACGCCCCGCCCTTCACCATGCTGTGATTTTAATTACATCCTAACACAGTTGGTTCTGAGCTTCCTATAAAAGCAGGCTTTACCACGTTATTAGCCATAGGTAAGTGTTCACACTAGGCAGTCAGCTAAGGTACCCATCCGTTCTGAGATTACCTTGACGATTGGTGGATGGGCTCACAACTTTTCGCCAAATCTTGTGCTAAGAATCTCATGTGTTTTTTCATATATTTCACAAGCCATTATGCTATTCCCATTTCATGACTTCCCCTTTTGATATAGTTTGATATAGTTTGATATTATCCTCACGTATTTGTTTTATATTAGATTTTCTTAATTTGTTTTATTTTATATCCTATTAGACTTTCATATTATATGTATGCTGCTGTAGCTGCTATGAGTATCAGTGCATTGTGTTTTATTCATGTTTTATAACACACCATGCCATTTTATATATTTTATATCCTAGTCGTGGTTTATAACACACCATGCCGTTTTATATAATTATATCCTAGGATTCTCATTTTTTACACGTGGTTTATAACACCAGTCTCATTATAAGTGCACATTATGTATGTGGCCATATTACAACACCCGCAAGTAAGAAGCGGTGTGTTTTATACGTTTATAAAAAAGCAAAGACACGATATTGTAAAAGTTTAAAAGATTTTATTGATACAAAATAAATACATCTCAAAGACATTTCAATACTATAAAAATTCTTACAAAATAAATAAATAGTATCACAAGTACAATGAACATACATCATTACACTGCTTACAACATAATTAATATAGCGTTACAAGGCGAGTACAGCATTTATCCAGTACATTCTTTACATCGTGAGCCACATGGTTTGTAGTATCGGTAGAGACCTTTTTTTAGGTAGCAGAGTTCTGCGTGTGGTACCTAATGACGGGGAATGTAAAGATTGAATTGTACGGGGCGACGGAGCTAACTTCTGTGGTGTAGATACAGAGCGTGTCTCACTGCTGGTAATTTTTAATCCATCTAAAAGCTTCCTAGTAGCGGGGTTACCCACAACTGTAGACGGTATATTTAGCTCAGCCATAGCCTGCATAAATGAATCCCAACCCGGAGGTAAATTTCTGCTGGTCAGAGCATGACTCTGCGTTGTACTACGTACCAAATCCAGTAAGTTCGACCCTGGTATTACGGAGCCTTTGAAAATAAATTCACCTTTGTTATTCCAGGCTGTGACATTTTTATTCTGCAGTAACCTGTTTAGTAAAAATTCAGCATTCTTTTTATATCTTTGGTTTATATGCCTGACAATTTCAGCGACCTGTTGATTTTTATCAGAGTCGGTATTTGGCAATTGTTGCTGACCAGGATCAGGAGTGCTAACGAGATTTAAAGCCGTTACTTATTTTGTGCTGTGCCTCGTATGTACCAAGTAGCGTTGTAGCACGGAGCTATACATTTTAATTTTCACATCATCGGGAATGTCACGACGTTGTAAAATGTCGCTAATTTCATCATCAAGGCGGCGAATAACACTGTCACGTATGTTATCTGCAGTACGGGGCCTCAGTTTGTCTAGCTCCTGTTTGGGGACTAGATACATTTTCTCTGTATGCTCCATTATTTTCCGGCGAGCAGGCTTGTTATTATTGGAATTGCAAAAGCTAAAAGAGGGCCGATAAACCCGCCGGCCTGCTTTAGTAGGCGCTTCTTTTTCTTTATGGGCTGAAATCTGTCGCTCAGGGTTCTTATAGCTTTACGCCACTTCTTTAATATGCCCTTTTGACGCTCTTTCAGCGGAATCCTGCCTTTTAAGATGTTTAAAGCAATCTCGCCTATGGCTGTAATTAAATAATTGCTTGCATTGCGCAAAATAGACTCCCTGACAGCGGGGGTTGCTTTCACCAGTGTTTTTAAGAGCGCCCAGTTACGCCGGAGCCTCTCAGACATCTTTACATCACAACGCGCACAGCGTAGAATGTCTGATACCAGGTAAAATTCACTTTTTAGAAGTGTTTTTCTTTTGAACATAGACAGCGGGCAACGCTGGTGGAAACAACCCAGTCCTTAAGCGCAGATCCTCAGGGGTATTAGCTCTCAAATCTACAAGCAAATACCCGTAAGGGTCCCGCGTGGCATCCTCAAAAGCTTCTAGGAAAAAACGTGTTTTTCCGGGATACATCTGACGAGCTAGAGTTAAAATTTGTAATTTATCTCGGGGGTTATTAAAAAGAACCATGTACTTTGTGTTTAAATTTATCGTACGGCTTTTCTTACCCTGACAAAATATGTTTTGCACCAGGTAGAAAATGCTGAGATTTCTGTGGTGCACATACTTGGTAAAGGCTTTTTCTATCTCACAATTTTCACTAGCACTCTCCATGAGATCATCAACAATAGCCAAATTCACCTTCTCCGGTGGGAATAATTCGTCATCTAAACTGTGGAAACCCCCACAAGTGACCCATTTTTGGAAACTAGACCCCCCATGGAACTTGGAATTTCCTATTTTCACAAGCATAATAGGAGAAATTGGACCCCAAATGTTGTTGTCCAGTTTGTCCTGAGTACGCTTGTGAAAATAGGAAATTCCAGGCTAAAAATCATTTTTGAGGAAAGAAAAATTATTTTTTATTTTCATGGCTCTGCGTTATAAACTTATGTGAAGCACCTGGGGGTTTAAAGTGCTCAATACGCATCTAGATAAGTTCCATGGGGGGTCTAGTTTCCAAAAAGAAAACTCCACTCACACAAAATATGCTCTCACAAATAACAAAGGTATCCACCAGGGTTTGAAGGACGGGGAGGGTAAATAAAGTAGGTAAGGATGAGGAATTTTCCAAGCGTACAAACCATACAACTGTCGCACAATAAATTCCTCCAGCTCTCCAAACACCAGCTCCTAACTACTCCAGGTCTTTCAAGCAAGTGCTATCTCAGACAAGGATCTGACCAGAAGGCCTAGCTTTTATAGGAGAGAGGAGTGGCTAACCGAGCACAGCTAAAGCAGGAATTTCCACAAGCTTATTAACCCCTGTCCTGCTGAAAGAAAACAAAACACTTTTAATACACAGGAGAAGCGCTTCTTCTTAGCGATGAAGCAGAAGCCATCAGACGCCGTGGTCTTCTGGTACTGCTCTGTCGCGGTAACTCCGTGACATCCTCTTTCTGATTTACATGCACTCTGTATCTCCTCTCTGTGATCCTGGAGGACCATGACCCGGAAGTCCTTCAGCACTCCATCTATTTAAGGCGATTCCTTGCTCTGCTCCTTGCCTGTCTGTCAATTGTGCTTCTGTGACTCAGGTCCACCTTTGTGTGCTTCTCTGCCTTTCCCAGGCTTCCTTGTCTCCTCATCCAGTCCAGCCTTCCCAGTATCCGCTCCGTACTCTGTTAGTCTGGTGTCTCTGTCCTGTCCTGCTTCCTTTGTGTCTTCCCCTTCCCAGTGCTCCTTTGGTCTCGCCTGTACTCAGCTCTTACCAAACTGTACTTCATCTTACCCCACTCTGTCCGTCCTATGCCCAGCTTCTCTATTTTGTACCTCATACTACCTGTCTCCGGGTTCCAGCTTCTGCGGCAATAGTCTCCCTTGGGTCTGCCCCTAACGCTCCCTGTATAGGGGGTGGTCTACCTGGTCAGCTCACCCTTAGGAGGTTCATTGTTGTGGATCTGCGGGTCCACTCCATGTGTTCCAAAAGATCTCACAGTAGATTGCTGTAAGGCCATCGGGTCCAGGTTCCTTTCCATTTTTTAAGGCTTTTTATTGCTGAGATTATTTTTTCTTCAGAGATATCAAGATGAAGTTGTTGGGCTATGGGTTCTGTAATTTTGGGGAGATCCCTGATTGAAGGCTGGCTGTCTCATTTGGTATTATTGCACCCGTGCAGTTGCCATTTTACTTAAGTGCACTGCACCGTTAGTGCATTTGTATTGAGGCCCAGTTAGACAGATAAGCATCAATGCCTGTTTTTGTTTTTTCTTGAATATTGGAGGATTTTTTCCTCTTTTTGTGGTTTTTATGTTAGAGTAGGACTGGCAAGTGTAAGGACACTTGACGTGGGTTGCCAGCTTACGTATTATGGCCGAAGAGAGAGAAACAGACAAAGAGATTCTGCCAAGACATCCATACATCTCAAAAGGACCAGACACTGGACAGCAGCCATTTTACATCATGGCTCGATTACGAGGGACACAGATCTATAATTCTATAGGAAACAACCTAGGGGTTTTCAGCCTCGGTTGGAAGAATACAGATCTGCTCCATTGACCATTGCTGAACCATGGATAAGTTTGGAGAAGCCAGGCTGTGATCAGCAGATCAACTGGCCTTGTATGGACTGGCATCTTCCTACGCTTGTCGTTACCTCTTCTCTGTGTACGTGCCACAGGTGAGGTAGCGACCCTGGAAGATCTGTAGTCACAGCTGCTATTATCCCGGCAAGTCAGTGGAAGGGTAAGACTGTAATTTGCACCATCTTGGGTACTGTGCTGGGACTGTTCTATATGTTTTCTGCCTGTTTTGTGGTTCAATAAAGCTTTGCCACACTGTTTTACCCTCACTCTGTGTTGCCTGAGAAGCGTTTGCCTATGTTAAAAGGAGAGCTGAAGTTCGCCGAGACAATCCCTGGTCCATGCGGTTTCAGATAGCGGGTGGCGCTGATAGCAATCCGGCAGTGACAACTATAGACTTCTACTGGAGACCTCTGGTTGTCATGCCAACCCATCAGTGACCTGCGATTATGTGACGGGTCACTGATGGGCGGGATTTACGGCACGCTTGCTGACATGTGCCAGAAAAGATGTGGGCCCAGCGCTGGAGCCCACATCAAAGGAAGTGAGTCTGACATCGGCGTACATTTATGGCTGATGTCGGAGAGGGGTTAAAGGGGATTGTTTTTACAGAGACAGAAGTGGTAATCAATCATGTATACATACAAATAATTACAAAAATACATAGCTTCTAATGTTAAATAGTATATAGTTAAGACAAGAAAATATAATTTGTGTAAACCATATGTAGATATAAAAATTCAGGCAAATGTCAAATGTAGCTCCATCTAGTGGCTATGTGCAAAAGTGCCACCATACAGTAAAATGTATCCTAAGAGAGTGTCACTATCAAGGTTGAAATGAGATTAAAGGGAAGGTCCTGTGATTTTTGATAATTGTAAAAATGAAAATGATCTAAAAAGATGGTTTTTTAGCTTGACTTATGTTTATGGTTTTTTTTTACTGTTTTAATGCAGCCACTGGGGGATGCCATTTTACCTTGCAGGTCTGTAATGGCTACTGAACGACACTTTCCGTCCTCAAATACGGCAGCTCCTGGGCAAAGGAGACAGCGGTCAGATGCTGACTCTATCTCTAACATTGCAGCCGCATCAGCTGACGAGCTGTTGACTGCTGTAGACCCGACGAGCTTCTGCCTGCTGTAGACCCGATGAGCTGCTGCCTGCTGAAGACCTGACGAGCTGCTGTCTGCTGTAGACCCAACAAGCTGCTGCCTGCGGTAGACCCAATGAGCTGCTGCCTGCTGTAGAACTGACGAGCTGTTGACTGCTGTAGACCCGACGAGCTTCTGCCTGCTGTAGACCCGATGAGCTGCTGCCTGCTGAAGACCTGACGAGCTGCTGTCTGCTGTAGACCCAACAAGCTGCTGCCTGCTGTAGACCCAATGAGCTGCTGCCTGCTGTAGACCTGACGAGCTGTTGCCTGCTGTAGACCTGACGAGCTTCTGCCTGCTGTAGACCCCTTACAATCTGGTTTCCGCTCTTTACACTCCACTGAAACTGCCCTCACTAAAGTCTCTAATGATCTAATAACAGCTAAATCCAAAGGTCATTGTTCTCTGCTGATTCTCCTGGATCTCTCTGCCGCAATTGACACTGTGGATCACCAGCTCTTTCTCACTATGCTCCGCTCCATAGGCCTCAAGGACACAGCCCTCTCCTGGTTCTCCTCCTACCTCTCTGACCGCTCCTTCACTGTATCTTTTTCCGGCTCCTCTTCCTCTCCTCGTCCCCTTACTATCGGGGTTCCGCAGGGCTCAGTCCTAGTCCCCCTCCTCTTCTCTCTATACACGGACCCTATTGGACAAACAATCAGCAGATTTGGGTTCCAGTATCATCTCTATGCTGATGACACCTGTTATGACCTGGTGGTAAGGACAATAATGGACCTGGTGGTTAAGAGCACACGGGATGACCTGATAGTTACAAATAATATAGGACGAGCTCTGAGACGTGGGAACTCTGCTGACCGCAATCCCTAATCCTATCACACACACTAGAAATAGCCGTGGATTGCTCCTAACGCTCCCTATGCAACTCGACACAGCCTAAGGAACTAGCTAGCCCTGAAGACAGAAAAATAAGCCTACCTTGCCTCAGAGAAATTACCCAAAGGAAAAGGCAGCCCCCCACATATAATGACTGTGAGTAAAGATGAAAATACAAACACAGAGATGAAATAGATTTAGCAAAGTGAGGCCCGACTTACTGAACAGACTGAGGATAGGAAAGGTAACTTTGCGGTCAGCACAAAAAACTACAAAAAGACCACGCAGAGGGCGCAAAAAGACCCTCCGCACCGACTCACGGTGCGGAGGCGCTCCCTCTGCGTCCCAGAGCTTCCAGCAAGCAAGACAAAAATCAAAATAGCAAGCTGGACAGAAAAATAGCAAACTAAAGAAAAACAAGCAGGAACTTAGCTTCTGCTGGGAAGACAGGTCACAAGAACGATCCAGGAGTGAACTAGACCAATACTGGAACATTGACAGGTGGCATGCAGCAATGATCTAAGTGGAGTTAAATAGAGCAGCCAGCTAACGAATTAACCTCGTCACCTGTGGAAGGAAACTCAGAAGCCGCAGCCCCATGGACAGAACCAGCCGAAGTACCATTCATGACCACAGGAGGGAGCTTGACAACAGAATTCACAACAGACACCCAATTATACACTTCTTCCCCTGACATCACCCCTACCCTAATTAAAAATACCAAGTATTGTCTGTCTGCTGTCTCTAACATCATGTCCTCCCTCTACCTGAAACTAAATCTCTCCAAAACTGAACTACTTGTGTTTCTCCATTCTACTAACCTCACTCTACCCAACATCAAAATTACCCTGGAGGGTTCAACCATAACTCCCAAGCAGCATGCCCGCTGTCTTGGGGTCATATTCGACACCGAACTTTCCTTTACTCCCTATATTCGATCACTCACTTGCTCCTGTCACCTGCATCTTAAAAACATCTCCAGAATCCGACCTTTTCTCACCTTTGAAACTGCTAAGACTCTTACTGTCGCTCTCATTCATTCTCGTCTGGACTACTGCAACTCTCTTCTGATCGGTCTCCCTCTTACCAAACCTTCTCCTCTCCAATCCATCTTGAATGCGGCAGCCAGAGTCATATTTCTGTCCAGCCGCTTCACCGATGCCTCCATCTTGTGCCAGTCATTACACTGGCTACCCATTCGCTACAGGGTCCAGTATAAACTCATCTCTCTCACCCACAAAGCCCTCCACAGTTCTGCACCGCCTTATATCTCCTCTCTCATCTCCGTCTATCGCCCTACACGTGCCCTCCGTTCTACAAATGACCTAAGACTAACATCCCCCGTAATCCGAACCTCGCACCTCCGTCTCCAAGACTTCTCTCGTGCTGTGCCAGCTCTCTGGAATGCACTTCCCCAGACGATCAGACTGATACCTAGCCCCGACCTATTCAACCGCGCTCTGAAAACCCATCTCTTCAAACAAGCCTACCACCTCAACTACTCAGAAAATAACTTTGTCCTGTTCCCTCCTTCCAAATATTATTCTAAATCTGCCCCCTACTATTCATCTGTCTCCTCACCCTCCATGCACACGATAACTGCACTTGATACTTGACTATTGCACTTAAACACACGGGCTGATGACCGGATCATGCAGCTTTATATGAAAATCCCTATTTATTATAATTGCCAGACCTGAAATAACGAGCACTTTTCACCTATTGTGTCCCCCATTTCCTTGTAGATTGTAAGCTTGCGAGCAGGGACCTCACCCCTAATGTCACTGGTTAAATTGTCTTAACTTGTATTGAATTTGTCTGTACATGTCCCCGCTTAATTGTAAAGTGCTGCCGCATATGTTGGCGCTATATAAATAAAAATTATTATTATTATTAGTAAGAGGGAAAGTTAGCCCAAGAGAAAATGATTTTCCAGACATTCACGGCCTTTTTGCGCATTTTTTGCAGCTGTGATCTTCATCTTCTTGGTGTTGATGTGGTAAATTTCAAAGTCGTCATCAATACCATCATCGTCCATATCTTGTAAAGAGGAAATCTGGTGTTTCCCAGGGTCGTGGTTATCTACGTTTAGTGGCATTCTTTTAACAGTGTTCGTTACACTAGAACAAATAATTTTCGACTGTGACATTTGGATATTATTGGTAATATGTATGGGTGAAGATGAAGAAGCTTGTTCCACGGGTGTGTTTATAGTTACGGAGGGTACACTCCTCTTTAAACTTTGTTTTTCACAAGCATCCATCATTTTGTCTGGTTTTCCTACAACACTGATCTGCTTTCTATAATTCAGCATCTCACGAACATGTTGCACTTTGCCCTTTAGACAGACACGTGCATCTTTGGGTTGGCCACATATTTTTGACAGGCATTTTTTAGGCCGAGTTAAACACGCACATCTGTTACACCGATCTTCTGGTAATTGGTGGTGGCTAAACGACTAATCATTGGAGGCTGTATCCTGGATCTCATACCTCCCATAGCCATCGCTGTTATTAATCCTGTACGTTCCCATTCCTGTCATCACCATGGCCCTTTCCCTGATCACTTCTTCCAACGATTCGTCCACCATATTTTTACTAAAAACCTGCACCTTCCCAGCAGCAACTGTGTAGGAAACCACTTTTCAGTTTTGCAAGGTGTTTATGATGCCCGTAAACAATTTTTGTAAAAAAAAAATTGCCCCCACATGGGGAAATGTTTGTCAGCCCATGCACTTAGTGTATGGGCATTACAAGTCTAGGAGACCCGCTCATTTACATTGGGCCTACTTTTTAATGAGGCCTTCCTCCACCACTCACCATTTTCCACCACTAGATCACCAGGGTTCATGTATTCCATGCTGCTACACACAGTCAATTTTTGTGAAAGGGTGTCTAGGATCCACATGAAAGACTTTTTTTAAATGAACCCCCCATGAGCAAATGCTTGTCAGGCCAGGCACTCCATTACAAGTCTAAGAGACCCACACCCCTACATTTGGCGTACTTCTTAACCTGTCTCCTACAATGTCTCTTGTTTAACTGCCACTAGATCACCAGGGTGAACGTGCTCTGTATGGTGCATTTTGGGCAAGGGGGCTGTGATGGCACTATTTTAATTTGTAAAAAAAGGACCCTCATTGGGGAACTGGGCATGACATTACATTGGGCCTACTTCTTAACTCTGTCTCCTGCAATGTGTCCTTTACCTGCCACTAGATCACCAGGGTGAACGTGCTCTGTATGGTGCATTTTGAGCAAGGGGGCTGTGATGGCACTATTTTAGTTTGTAAGAAAAAAGGACCCCACATTGGGGAATTGGGCATGACATAACATTGGGCCTACTTCTTCATTCTGTCTCCTGTAATATGTCCTTTACCTGCCACTAGATCACCAGGGTGAACGTGCTCTGTACGGTGCATTTTGGGCAAAGGGGCTGTGATGGCACTCTTATTTTGTTAAAAAAGGAACCCACATTGGGGAATTGGGCACACACAACATGGCCAGCTAGGGTTATTAAATGTTACTATCAGAACCCTGTCAGCACCGGCGTGCTGCCACGGCTGAGCAGGGTGACTCACCCACACTGTGGGAGATCCCGGGGTCAGATGGCACAGGGAAAGCTCAGGCAGAAAGGACCTGCGCAGAGAGCTAAAGGTAGAAGGAAACAGAAGGACCTGCGATCATGTGACCACAGGGGGCGGGGCTTAGCGTCCTGCTACTGAAGATAAGTGCAGGATTTTACAGGCACCCTGAAATAGAGGAAAAGAAAACTCAAGTCGTACAAACCGGGGTCAGACACAGAGAGGGCGGCGCGGTACAGAAGGGACGAGCAGAGAATAGTCAGAACGTAAGCAAGTAGTCATACACAGAGATAGCAGCGCAGTACAAAAGGGACAGACAGAACTCTAAACGGGGACAGAACCAGATCAGAACCAGACAAGCATAAATTAGCACAGGCACAAATCACAGGCACAAAATACAGGCACAACAGGGTCACACACATTCAGCCAAGAGTCAGAGTATAAGCGACAGAGGATGGCTCCACAATGAGGCTATAAAAAGCCTCCCAAAATCCCAGAGTGAGGCCATCCAAGTTAACCCTAAAACCACCTAATCCCAGAAACTCAGCAGACCATGACAGTTACAATGACATTACCCAGTGAACACATTTGTAGTGGTAGAAAGCAATGTTAAAGTTGAAAAACGCTTCAAAAATGCTGCGTCTGAACTAAGCCTAAGTGGGGGGGAAATTTTCGTTCTGGGGTTAATACTTTGGCCTTACTGGCAAGTTGCTTTTTTTTTCAGTGAATGTGACCTCCTAAGGCCGGGGTCACACTAGCGAGTTTTACGGATGTATGAGAGGCGCAAAAAATACGCATTGCACACGGTACAATGATTCTCCATGGCCCAGCTCCTATCTGCCGTATTTTACGCATCCGTATTATACGGTATTGTACGGACATAGAAAATCGCAGCATGCTGTGTTTGTCAGCGTATTGCGCAAAAAATACGCCAATGAAAGTCAATGGGGGCGAGAAAAATACAGATTACACACGGACCAGCAGTGTGACTTGCGAGAAATACGCCAGACATCTCCAGGTGCAAGGAAATGTGCCAAGCCCTCAATCAGGAAGCTCAGACATGCTAATTAGCTGAAAAAGCCAGACAGACATCCCGGAAGTCTGGCGCTCGCCTCCACAGAGTTCCAAGCAGCATGGCAAACATCATAAATGTTGATATGGTCCTGGCAGGGCCGTATTTAGAGTTTCTGCTGCCCTAGGCACTTTTAGTGCTGCCTCCCCCTTTGGTGAGTATGACACTATCGGCAGTGACTTTGGCAAAAATCGCTGATGTGAAAGTCGCCTTTTGCAGCAGATCCGACAGTTTTTCCGCATCTGCCGCGTAATGGATCACTTAGGGCAACACTGCGTTCGGCCTCATTCATTCCCTATGGGACTTACAGACATGTGCGGCTCTTGCGGTTTTGCCGCCATCCGGCAAATGCGGTACTTGCAGCAATGAGAAAAAACACTACTAGCAGTGTTTTATGTATCATCGTAAGTGCAAAACCGCAATTGCCGCACATGTTCGCAAGTAGCCATCATTACCTGTCCCTGCACCTTGCTAGCTCATCCCTATCCAACCCTCCCTGACCTAAAACTACACTATAAAGCTTCAGAAAAGCAATTTATTAACTGCCATATTCCTATGATAATGAGGGCTCTAGGCTACGGCGTAGACTGGGACGGGCAGTGTCCGGGTCTCCATCCTCTCTGTGCACACCCTCAGTCCCTGCCTCACTGCCTGTGCACAGACCACCCTCCACCGCACCCGGTAATCGCCGCTCGCAGTAGCATACCAGCAGAGGTGTATCTAGGGTTTCTGGCACCCGGGGAAAGAATTCATTTTGGTGCCCCCCCTCCGCCAAGGACATATGTGATTTGCACACTCAGTCATGTGCCCACGAGCTCCTCTCCCTAATGCTCTCAATGTTCAGTGAAAAACTAAGAGAAGCAGAAGAGAAGCTCGATGTCGCAGGACCATAAGAGTATGTGTCCACGTTCAGGATTGCATCAGGATTTGGTCAGGATTTTTCATCAGTATTTGTAGCCAAAACCAGGAGTGGAACAATTAGAGGAAAACTATAATAGAACCATATGCTCCACTTCTGTATTTATCACCCACTCCTGGTTTTGGCTACAAATACTGATGTAAAATACTGACCAAATCCTGATGCAATCCTGAACGTGGACACACACCCTAAGTCTGAAAAATCGCATATGAGTGACGTGTCCATGTGACGACTACTGGAACTTGCAGAGCTGAATCCTGACATCGCAGCTTCTGAATTCTCACAACGCATGCACTGCACTTTTAGGATTCTCCCTTGCCGGTGGACGGTCATGTCAGCACAAGTATGTGATTTGTAGACTTCTGACCACATTCTGACTAGATGTGCCCGGCCTCGCTCAGTTCATTTTCATTGACGGAGGTCACGCATGTCTAGTCAGCACGTGATCGCATTAATGTAAATCCCCAGCATGAGAGAATCCTGACAGCGTGCAGTGTGCACTGTGAGAATTCAGAAGTCTGCAGTCACAAAGAATGACTGCAGACTCATCACAAGCCTGGACATCCCCTTTAAAAGGGACTCTGTCACCTGAATTTGGAGGGAACAATTTTGAGCCATAGGGGCGGGGCTTTCGGGTGTTTGATTCACCCTTTCCTTACCCGCTGGCTGCATGCTGGCTGCAATATTGGATTGAAGCTCATTCTCTGTCCTCCATAGTACACGCCTGCGCAAGGCAAGATTGCAGATTGTGCAGGTACAGTATGTACTACGGAGGACAGAGAATGAGCTTCAATCCAATATTGCAGCCAGCATGCAGCCAGCGGGTATGGAAAGGGTGAATCAAACACCCGAAAACTCCACCCCTATGGCTGAAAATTGTTCCCTCCAAATTCAGGTGACAGTGTCCCTTTAAATCTCCTAACATATATAAAAACATGAGAGTTAGCATCACAAATAACATTTACATCCAGGTACCTGATAGATGACGTCGCCTCTGGAGCCGTTCTCCTTTTCTTCATCTTGTCCAGATCCCATGATGAGTTTTCTCATCCACAGCCGTCTCTGCAGACTTCCATCTTCGCCGCTCTTTTGCAGAAAGTCTCCACATGACGCCCTTAAAGATACAAGTGTCATTATAATGCTCCCAAATAAAAAATTGCCCCTCACTATATTGTCTGCACAAAGTATGACCCCCACACTGTCCCTCTTATGGTACATGCTCTTCACACTGTCCTCTCCTTTCTATACCAGTCCCCTCTTCACTGTCCTCTCACACTGTGTCCCCCTTATAGGGCCCAGTATTTATACTCCATATTTATACTCCATCCTCCCACACTGCGTTCATGCCTCCCCCATCCTCCCACCCTGCGTTCATGGCTCCCCCATCCTTCTCCCCTGCAAGCATGGCTCCCCCATCCTCCCACTCTGCGTTCATGGCTTCCCATCCTTCTCCCCTGCGTTCATGGCTCCCCCATCCTTCTCCCCTGCGTTCATGGCTCCCCCATCCTCCCACTCTGCGTTCATGGCTCCCCCATCCTCCCACTCTGCGTTCATGGCTCCCCCATCCTCCCACTCTGCGTTCATGGCTCCCCATCCTTCTCCCCTGCGTTCATGGCTCCCCATCCTTCTCCCCTGTATGCACGGCTCCCCATCCTTCTCCCCTGTATGCACGGCTCCCCATCCTTCTCCCCTGTATGCACGGCTCCCCATCCTTCTCCCCTGTGTGCACGGCTCCCCATCCTTCTCCCCTGTGTGCACGGCTCCCCATCCTTCTCCCCTGTGTACATGGCTCCCCATCCTTCTCCCCTGTGTGCACGGCTCCCCATCCTTCTCCCCTGTGTGCACGGCTCCCCAACCTTCTCCCCTGTGTGCACGGCTCCCCATCCTTCTCCCCTGTGTACATGGCTCCCCATCCTTCTCCCCTGTGTGCACGGCTCCCCATCCTTCTCCCCTGTATGCACGACTCCCCATCCTCCCCTGTATGCACGGCTCCCCATCCTTCTCCCCTGTATGCACGGCTCCCCATCCTTCTCCCCTGTGTGCACGGCTCCCCATCATTCTCCCCTGTATGCACGACTCCCCATCCTTCTCCCCTGTATGCACGGCTCCCCATCCTTCTCCCCTGTATGCACGGCTCCCCATCCTTCTCCCCTGTGTGCACGGCTCCCCATCCTTCTCCCCTGTGTGCACGGCTCCCCATCCTTCTCCCCTGTGTACATGGCTCCCCATCCTTCTCCCCTGTGTGCACGGCTCCCCATCCTTCTCCCCTGTGTGCACGGCTCCCCAACCTTCTCCCCTGTGTGCACGGCTCCCCATCCTTCTCCCCTGTGTACATGGCTCCCCATCCTTCTCCCCTGTGTGCACGGCTCCCCATCCTTCTCCCCTGTATGCACGACTCCCCATCCTCCCCTGTATGCACGGCTCCCCATCCTTCTCCCCTGTATGCACGGCTCCCCATCCTTCTCCCCTGTGTGCACGGCTCCCCATCATTCTCCCCTGTATGCACGACTCCCCATCCTTCTCCCCTGTATGCACGGCTCCCCATCCTTCTCCCCTGTATGCATGGCTCCCCATCCTCCTCCCCTGTGTGCACGGCACCCCACTTTTTTCCCTGTCATACTTACCTCTCACCGGCGCGCAGCACAGAACTTCCTGGCATCTCAGCGTCTTCCTTCCTGTCTTCAGCGGTCACATGGTAGCGCTAATTAAGGGTGATGAATATGCGCATATTCATCACCCTTAATGATCGGTACCATGTGACCGCTGAAGACAGGACGGCGCTGAGACGCAGTTGCAGCCACCGCTGGAGGAAGGTGAGTATTACGTCTTCAGGGAGGGAGGGAGGGGGGCGGGAAGGAGGGAGGAGGGGGGGGCGGGAAGGGGGGAGGGAGGAGGGGGGGCGGAAACTTGACCCCGGAGTTTTATAAAATAAAAAAAAAAAAAAAAAGGAAAAAACCTAGCTCAAGGGCGCCCCCCCGCATCCCGCCGCCCTAGGCACGTGCCCTCAAGTGCCTAGTGGCAAATACGGCCCTGGGTCCTGGTCCAGGAAAGGCCCGAAATTTGGGAACAACGGGATGCCAGTTATGCCAACAGGGCTAGGAAAGAGGCTGCTTGGAGGAGCATTTGTGGGATCCTTTTCCCAGAATATGAGCAGCGGCCACGTGAGGTCCAGAATCAAATGAGTAAGTACACTCATGTTTATCTATTAATGAATATTGGAAACTGCATTACCTACATGATTTACTACCTATTGTATTTTACATTAAAATTATTATCATTTATTTATCTAGCACCATTAATTACATGGTGCTGGACATGAGAAAGGGGTTACATTCAGATTATTAAAAATGTCGGTTACATTATCAAAATTTACAATTACATACTGCTACAGAGAAATCGATGTGAATACTTTTCTGCCCAATGATGACAGAAGTATTCTAGGAGTGATACCTTTATTGGCTAACCAGAAAATAATATGTTTGCAGCTTTCAGAGCACAGTGGCTCCTTCTTCAGGCTGGATTACAGATAGATTAATAAGAAACAAGCACAACATTTAAAGAACAGTACAGCAGGACATTTGTTAGGGGGTGGGAAGTGTGATGAGTGCATAGATAAGGCAAGGTAATCCAATTAGGCATTTTCTTACAAATAGAGAGGCAGTCGGAATAATGTTCTTAAGGTCCCTTCACATTAAGCGACGCTGCAGCGATACCGACAACGATCCGGATCGCTGCAGCGTCGCTGTTTGGTCACTGGAGAGCTGTCACACAGACCGCTCTCCAGCGACCAACCATGCCGGTAACCAGGGTAAATATCGGGTAACTAAGCGCAGGGCCGCGCTTAGTAACCCGATGTTTACCCTGGTTACCATGCTAAAAGTAAAAAAAAACAAACACTAGATACTTACCTACAGCCGTCTGTCCTCCAGCGCTGCGCTCTGCTTCTCTGCTCTCCTCCTGTACTGTCTGTGAGCCGGAAAGCAGAGCGGTGACGTCACCGCTCTGCTTTCCGGCTCACAGACAGTACAGGAGGAGTGCAGAGAAGCAGAGCGCTGGAGGACAGACAGCGGTAGGTAAGTATCTAGTGTTTGTTTTTTTTTACTTTTAGCATGGTATCCAGGGTAAACATCGGGTTACTAAGCGCGGCCCTGCGCTTAGTTACCCGATGTTTACCCTGGTTACCAGTGAAGACATCGCTGGATCGGTGTCACACACGCCGATCCAGCGATGTCAGCAGGAGTCCAGCGACGAAATAAAGTTCTGGACTTTATTCAGCGACCAACGATCTCCCAGCAGGGGCCTGATCGTTGGTCGCTGTCACACAGAACGATTTCATTAACGATATCGTTGCTACGTCACAAATAGCAAAGATATCGTTAACAATATCGTTATGTGTGAAGGTACCTTTAAGGTACCTTCACACTGAACAACTTAACAACGATATCGCTAGCGATCCGTGATGTTGCAGCGTCCTGGATAGCGATATCATTGTGCTTGACACACAGCAGCGATCTGGATCCTGCTGTGACATCGTTGGTCGGAGCAGAAAGTCCAGAACTTTATTTCGTCGCTGGATCTCCCGCAGACATCGCTGAATCGGCGTGTGTGAAGCCGATTCAGCGATGTCTTCACTGGTAACCAGGGTAAACATCAGGTTACTAAGCGCAGGGCCGCGCTTAGTAACCCGATGTTTACCCTGGTTACCAGTGTAAATGTAAAAAAACCCAAACAGTACATACTTACATTCCGGTATCTGTCGCGTCCCCCGGCGTTCTGCTTCCCTGCACTGTGTAAGCGCGAGCCGTAAAGCAGAGTGGTGCATGGACCTGTAGAAGCGCCGTAGCGCGAAACAGCTGTCGTCCGGTCTCTCCTCACTCCCGCTCCCTCACAGATCACTGCGTATGCCGGTTCATACTATGCATAGTATGTTTTGCTGAATAAAGAGCACACTTGGAAGAAGCGCAAGGGTGAGTGCTGCATCATTTTTCATCTCATTATATGGTCTTGTACCTTTAGTTATCTGGAGTCAGTCCGGCGGAGGTGTGAATTGTATCCATGTAGTGACTTATAAATCCAGGTGTTAAATTGAGTCCTAGTGTCAACGAATTAAACATATTCATTAGTTTGTATTCCTAAATTTTGTGACAGAGGGAAGAGGACCCTGTCCTTATATCCAGAAATTCTTGTTATTTTGCATTACATCATATTGTGCTGTTTGTGTTGACAATATTTATATTGATGATCTTTTTTTTGAAAAGCAGGTTACTAGGCCACATTAAAATCTGAAAAATCACTGTCGCCTTGTGTTACCACTGTGCACAATGACCTTATCCATTATTTTTTCATCTTTCATTGCAGTGGAAGATGTTATGAGACTATGGCGCAGCATACGTGACCAGTATAGGAGAGAAGACAGCAGAGGGCCAGGAGTGGGTCCGCAGCGCCTGCCAAAAAGAGGAATTATATTTATTACGACCGACTCTCCTTTTTGGATCCCAGTATGGATCTGAGAACATAAGTAAAAACATCAAAACACATTACACATATATTTTTTTACGGTCAAAGAAAACAATTAAATTACTTATTCTCATACTTTACTAACAGAACACAGTCCAACTTCACAGAGAGGGAGACCGGCTCGGACTTGGAGGCCATCATAGATCCGGTTTGGGAAGGGGAAGAGGTGGCTGGCCCATCTTCACATCCTTCCAGTGTCCTCCCTCCTGCAACATTTTCAGTTCCAACTCAAGATCCGGCAACAAGTGGACAAGAAACTGCAGCACCACCCACAGCAGCACCACATCCAGGAAGCCAGGAGGAAGCAGCAAACAGTAGCAGCCCTACAGTTCCTCCGGAGACATCACCACAGCCTGCTGTCATTTCCTGCCGTGGCCGCAGGAGGAGAGAGCTGCAAGAAAGTCGCAGGAATGTGGACACTGGGGTACTAAATTATTTGGCCAGGGCTGCACAGGATGATGGTGAGGAGGCCTTTGCGAGGAGCCTGGCCCGGTACCTCTATCCCATACCCTGTGAGGCAAGGCTACATGTGAGAAGATGTATTAAAATACTTATTGATTCATGCACCCCCAAAATTATCCATATGAATTGTTTGAGATCATTGAGTGGTGGCAGCTCTCATCACGTAACCTCCTGCGCATTCCATCATCTCACCAGGTGCATGATCAACAAGTATTTGAAGACCTGTTCTCTTCAACATATTCATTAATGATCTGGTAGAAGATTTACACAGTAAAATATCGATATTTGCAGATGATACAAAACTATGTAAAGCAGTTAATACAAGAGAAGATAGTATTCTGCTACAGATGGATCTGGATAGGTTGGAAACTTGGGCTGAAAGGTGGCAGATGAGGTTTAACAATGATAAATGTAAGGTTATACACATGGGAAGAAGGAATCAATATCACCATTACACACTGAATGGGAAACCACTGGGTAAATCTGACAGGGAGAAGGACTTGGGGATCCTAGTTAATGATAAACTTACCTGGAGCAGCCAGTGCCAGGCAGCAGCTGCCAAGGCAAACAGGATCATGGGGTGCTTTAAAAGAGGTCTGGATACACATGATGAGAGCATTATACTGCCTCTGTACAAATCCCTAGTTAGACCGCACATGGAGTACTGTGTCCAGTTTTGGGCACCGGTGCTCAGGAAGGATATAATGGAACTAGAGAGAGTACAAAGGAGGGCAACAAAATTAATAAAGGGGATGGGAGAACTACAATACCTAGATAGATTAGCGAAATTAGGATTATTTAGTCTAGAAAAAAGACGACTGAGGGGCGATCTAATAACCATGTATAAGTATATAAGGGGACAATACAAATATCTCGCTGAGGATCTGTTTATACCAAGGAAGGTGACGGGCACAAGGGGGCATTCTTTGCGTCTGGAGGAGAGAAGGTTTTTCCACCTACATAGAAGAGGATTCTTTACTGTTAGGGCAGTGAGAATCTGGAATTGCTTGCCTGAGGAGGTGGTGATGGCGAACTCAGTCGAGGGGTTCAAGAGAGGCCTGGATGTCTTCCTTGAGCAGAACAATATTGTATCATACAATTATTAGGTTCTCTAGAAGGACGTAAATCTGGGGATTTATTATGATGGAATATAGGCTGAACTGGATGGACAAATGTCTTTTTTCGGCCTTACTAACTATGTTACTATGTTATGTTACCCCCTCCACGTGTGCCTACACCTCTACCCCTTCCCACCCAAAACCAACCAAGGCCATCACATTACAATAATCCAACATTCCAGCAACCTTCCCAATATGGCCACTTGTCCAGACCCAGTGCTGGAGGCTGGTCCCAACCTGGTTTTGGACGACATGGCCATATTGGGTGGGGTTATGAGTCAAGGCGTTTTTTGCAACCTCATGAGGGTCAGACTCAAAGCACGTATCTTTCTAGCCAATACCCAACTGGCCAATATGATCAAGGGCATCATTTTGAGCCTGGTCAAACATCCAACACACAGGATGATGTACAATTGGCCCAACAAAGGCCACCTGACCAGAACCCTGAGCTTCCACCATCTCCTCCACCAATGCACAGAAATCTGTAATGGTTTTTTTTTAATACTTTGCTAATTTTTTATATTTCATTTTCTTAAATTTTATGTTTTAATCTGCTGTGATAGCACTTCGTTATATATATATTTTTTTATTACTTTTATAAAAAACCAAAGTGGCTTGGGCTCAAAATAAAAAATAGAGTCTAAAATCATTTACAGTTTGTTTGACCAATCATTCAAACATCAGACACAATTACTCGGTTGTTGAACATCTGCTACATTAGTCAAAGAAACACACATAGTTTTTTTTTTGTTTTTTTAAAGATTTTAACTTGGCAAAACATATATAGATATATATTTCAACATTACAACATAGAAACAGCATTATCTTGCCAGGGAGTAGCTCCATGAGTTGACACAAAATAATTTGTAAATATATCCCTAACTTTTAGGCCAGAAAGGGGACGCCGCGGAGGAAGGACTTGTGTTGGAGGCCTACCCACATTAGGCGACATGCCTTCACCATTGTCAGCTGAGGAGCACTCATGAATTCTTGTGAAGTTGTGTAGAACAACACAATCTTTTATTACTTCAATAACATTTGCCTCACTCAGCTGAATGGCAGTCTGGAGAACACACCAATTTGCTGCCATAATGCCAAAGGCGCACTCCACCAGTCTGACATTAAATACACGCCGCCGGTGATCCAGGTTACGCCGGGGATAAGGCCTCATGGCATGCCTGGTCAATTGGAAGGCCTCATCTGCCAAAAGTACATATGGCACTGGTTCAGCATTGGAGCCTGGAAGTTGTTGTGGTGGTGGGAGGTCCAACAGGTTTTCACGTAGCCGGCGACCCATAATGGACGCATTGAAGACTCTAGAGTCTCCAGTTCGCCCATAGGCCCCAATGTCTACAATTATAAACCTGTAGTTACTGTCAACTACAGCTAACAGAACTGCAGAGAAAAACTGCTTATAATTATAGAATTGGGTGCCCGAGTTCGGTGGCTTACGCACCCTGATATGTTTCCCATCCAGGGCTCCAATACAGTGCGGAAATTGACAATATTGTGAAAAATCATGGGCTATTTTGAGCCAATCCTCCAGTTTAGGCTCCATTCAGTCTGTTCCAGATTTCCATACATGTCTTACGTACAATGCCTGAAATTGTTGACCGCCTTATGAGAAATTCTAGATGTAATCCTGCATAAGATAAGCCAGTTGACAGGAATCTGAAAGCACAAGACAAAAAATATATACGTTACAATGCTTAGACTAAACCATAGTTAAAATTTTTTTTTTTTTAAAAGGCAGGAGAACAGTGTACCTTCATAAATTTACACTGGATAACAACATTTAACCTTTAAGACATATTTGTATAGGATTGATAAAACATTTTGTAAGCTAATTAACAAAATATGCTAGGTTGTTAACATTACCCAAAAAATATCATCAACATACAGTATGTGAGGATGGTGATTACATACCGTAAGTAAGGTAAGGAGAAGACGCTCCTCTGCGGATATGCATTTCCACATCCTGGTATCATGATACGTGATTCCTGGAAGTACGATCTCCAACAACAAATCAAAGGTGGATATTGTCATCCGACAGTAATTGTAGAATTTTCCCGGATGTGTCCGCAGAGCTGAATAGAGCCTGTGAAAATGCCCTTTAGTGGTGCGTTGCTGCAAAAGTGGACGCACCCACATTCTTCTCCTTCGTGGATCAACTATCACAGGGTATGGCTGGCCAAAGCGGCGTGACAAGACCCAATTAGCTAACACCCGCTGAGTTGGTGTGAATTGCAGGAGGTCAGACATGTTGCACAAGTAACACCACAACACCTACCCAAGCACAGCAACAAAATGGCCATATGGGAGGGTTTCATCTGTTGTTGAGGCCTTATATAGGATTAGGCTGATGATTTAAATTATTTTCAGGCCTCAAAACCGTTAACATGTCCAATCTGTGAGTTTGCGCAAAAAAAACGCATTATGGTTGGCATACGGATTACATACGGAGATAAACATGCGTAAAATACACTGCCACACCCTGCCTACGGATGACATACGGATCACTATTTTGGGAATATTTCTGCGTATTACGCATGTAAAGTACGGACCGTATTTCCCTACGCTGGGTGTGACCCCGGCCCAGTGCTTCAAACTCCACAAATGAGCATTTTCAGTTCTTTAAAACATATCAAATGTTTTGAAATTCTACTGTGCCTAATAATTTGGAACAGTGCATTGTGAGGTTTTATTCATTTTGGAGATTATACTGTTATTATTGGGAGGTTTCTTCAATAAAATTCGATGTATACTCTAACGGGTGATGGATTTTATTAGACTGACTGTCATTTGCACCGACCATTTAGGAAAATCCGAGAAAAATATCTTTTGCATAATAATTTGGAACATGGTGTATATATACCTATATGTCATCTCCTCCTGTATATAGTATATACCTGTATGTCATCTCCTGGATACAGTATATACCTGTATGTCATCTCCTCTTACATACATTATACACCTGTGTCATCTTCCCTGTATATAATATATACCTGTGTGTCATCTCCTCCTGTATATAGTATATACCTGTATGACATCTCCTCCTGTATACAGTATACACCTGTGTGTCATCTCCCCTGTATACACCTGTATGTAATCTCCTCCTACATACAGTATATACCTGTATGTCATCTCCTCCTGTATATAGTATATACCTGTATGTCATCTCCTCCTACATACAGTATATACAGTCATGGCCAAAATTTTTGAGAATGACACCAAAATTATAATTTCACATGATCTGCTGTCCTCTGGTTTTTATTAGTGTTTGTCTGATGTTTATATCACATACAGAAATATAATTGCAATCATATTATGAGTACCAATAGGTTATATTGACAGTTAGAATGAGTTAATGCAGCAAGTCAATATTTGCAGTGTTGACCCTTCTTCTTCAAGACCTCTGCAATTCTCCCTGGCATGCTCTCAATCAACTTCTGGACCAAATCCTGACTGATAGCAGTCCATTCATGCATAATCAATGCTTGCATTTTGCCAGAATTTGTTGGTTTTTGTTTGTCCACCCGTCTCTTGATGATTGACCACAAGTTCTCAATGGGATTAAGATCTGGGGAGTAGGGTTGAGCGAAACGGGTCGGCCATTTTCAGAAGTCGCCGACTTTTGGCAAAGTCGGGTTTCATGAAACCCGACCCGACCCCTGTGTGGGGTCGGCCATGAGGTCGGCGATCTTCTGATCTGGTATCGGAATTCCGATACCGAGTTCCGATATGTTTGCGATATCGGGAATCAGTATCGGAATCCATATTTAAGTGTAAAATAAAGAATAAAAATAAAAAATATTGATATACTCACCCTCGGACGCGCCCTGGTTCTAACCGGCAGCCTGCGTTCCTAAAAATGAGCAAGTGAAGGACCTTCGATGACGTCGCGGCTTGTGATTGGTCACGTGAGCGGTCACGCTGCCAATTAGAACCAGGGCGCGTCCGAGGGTGAGTATATCAATATTTTTTATTTTTATTCTTTATTTCACACATTAATTTGGATCCCAGGGCCTGAAGGAGAGTTTCCTCTCCTTCAGACCCTGGGAACCATTAGTATCTCATTGCACTGCATTGGGTTTCGTGTTTTGGCCGACCCCGACCCCTCTATAGGATCGGCCGATTTCACTCGACCCGACTTTTTGTGAAACCCGACCCGATCCTAAAAAAAGAAAAGTCGCTCAACCCTACTGGGGAGTTTCCAGGCCATGGACCCAAAATATCTGTTTTGTTCCATGAGCCATTTAGTTATCACCTTTGCTTTATGGCAAGGTGCTCCATCATGCTAGAAAAGGCATTGTTGGGCGTCAAACTGCTCTTGGACGGTTGGGAGAAGTTGCTCTTGGAGGACATTCTGGTACCATTCTTTATTCATGGCTGTGTTTTTAGGCAAGACTGTGAGTGAGCCGATTCCCTTTGCTGAGAAGCAACCCCACACATGAATGGTTTCAGGATGCTTTACAGTTGGCATGAGACAAGACTGGTGGTAGCGCTCACCTCTTCTTCTCCAAATAAGCTGTTTTCCAGATGTCCCAAACAATCGAAAAGGGGATTCATCAGAGAAAATGACTTTGCCCTAGTCCTCAGCAGTCCACTCCCTGTACCTTTTGCAGAATATCAGTCGGTCCCTGATGTTTTTTTTCTGGACAGAAGTGGCTTCTTTGCTGCCCTCCTTGAAACCAGGCCTTGCTCAAAGAGTCTCCGCCTCACAGTGCGTGCAGAAGCACTCCCACCAGCCTGCTGCCATTCCTGAGCAAGCTCGGCACTGCTGGTAGTCCGATCCCGCAGCTGAAACAGTCCTGGTGCTTGCTGGTCTTTCTTGGGCGCCCTGGAGCCTTTTTGACAACAATGGAAGCTCTCTCCTTGAAGTTCTTGATGATGCGATAGATTGTTGACTGAGGTGCAATCTTTGTAGCTGCGTGTGTGTAATCTCCTCTGTATATAATATATGCCTGTGTCATCTCCTCCTGTATATAGTATATACCTGTATGTCATCTCCCCTGTACACAGTATATGCCTGTGTGTCATCTCCTCTGTATATAATATATGCCTGTGTGTGTTAGGAGTCGAGTTTCCTCTGCTGCACAGGGGGAATCTCGATCCGTGTCTGCTGCGGTCTCCCATTCGGTATCGGCTGCAGTGGGCTCTGCTCAGCGGAGACGTCGCTTCCAGCGTCTCGCTGGGGCTGATTCGGTGCATAGGGTCACTACTGCCTTTTCTGGCTTTCCTATGGTACCCTGCACTGATCTGCGGCGAGCGAGCCTCTCTGGGACTAAGTCCTTGTTTACTCACACTGAGCATGCCCAGGGCAGGGTCTCCCATTGGAGGTCGAGGGCCACATGTTCGGTCACATGCTCAGGTGCTGCAGTACATTTCATTGGTCCTTCTGGAAGGTCCTGAAAGGGCAAAACATGCTCAGGTACTGCAGCACTTTCCATTGGTCCTTCTGGAAGGTCATGAAAGGGCAAAAACTTCAGTAGCAGCTTCCTGTGCTGCAACTATATAAACTGCGCATGACCGCATGGCCATGCGCTAGTATCGTCTTATGCTATATGCTTTACGCCAATGTGGTCATGTGTTTGAATGTGTTCAGGGACCCGGCTGAAATAAGCCCCTAGAATGCTGGCACCTCCGGCGAGGAGATTGTGTTTAAGTGTGTTCAGGGACCCGGCTGAAATAAGCCCCTAGAATGCTGGCATCTCCGGCGACGAGTTTTGTATGCATGCATGACCACTCACTGCTCACATCTGGGTAGTTGGCCTGTGCCTCTGTGAAAGTCTAACAGGGCACAGAGCTTTCCTCTCGTGGTTACTCTGTGAAGCTAACAGAGTTGGTATATACCGCCATATAGAGCCGCCATTATTTAGCAGCAGGTGCTTTCCTGCACGGTGGATCCCGGGTTGCGAACGCACCAATTCCATTTAATAAATTATATATTTGGTGCATTCCGCCAACCCTAACAGTATACTAGCGCCAGGATCTGGCTAAGTAATGGCGGATGAACAGCGATTGCAGGGGTACATCCAGATGCTGGAGGGCCGGTTGGCGTCTCTTGAGCGTGCAACCTCGGCGGTGGATGTTACCGCAATAGCTGTTCAGGCTGCTAGCGTGGCTGCAGCAGCTTTACCCACTGCCACCTCTGTTCCGACCCTATCTCACCTTCCTTTGCCTGAGAGATACTCTGGGGACAGTAAGTCCTGTAGGGGTTTCGTGAGCCAATGTGGTATACACCTCGAGCTTCTGGCTGCACGTTTCCCTACTGAGCGGGCAAAGGTGGGATTCATAATCTCTCTCCTGTCAGACAGAGCGTTGGAGTGGGCTACGCCGCTGTGGGAGCGCAACGATCATGTGGTGCGGAGTGTTCCTAGGTTTCTGGACACTCTGAAACAGGTCTTTTTAGGACCTCAAGTCACCCATGATACAGCGCTCCAACTGCTGGCTTTGACTCAGGGTTCAACCATGGTCAGCCATTTTGCTGTTCACTTCCGGACATTAGCGTCTGAGTTGGAATGGCCAGATAAAACCCTCATTCCCGTATTTTGGAGGGGGCTGGCTGACCATGTGAAGGACGCTTTGGCCACTAGGGAGATTCCCGCCACACTGGAGGAGCTCATAGCCGTATCTACTCGTATTGACCTCCGTTTTAACGAGCGGAGGTTGGAGCGAGCCCAGTGTAAGCAGAGGTTTCGGCTGGCTCCCACCTTCGCCAAACCTTTGGAATCTCCAGTCCAGGCATCCGAGTCACATGAGGCCATAGATGTGACACGAGCGGGATCCAAGTCTCAGTCTGCCCGTGCATATAAGGTCCGTCATGTTTGCCAGCAGTCAGGACACCTTGCCTCCAAGGGTCCTCAGCAGTCGGGGAAACGTCAGCGTCTAGTGGCAGTTGGAGGAGGTACACTAGACACGGCGACGTTTGCCTCAAAGTTGTCCTTCAAGGGGACAATTACCATAGGCCCATCCACTCTTATGGTCGAGCTATGCGTGGATTCTGGGGCAGAGGGTAACTTTATGTCTTCCACTTTTGCCCAGCGTCACGCAATACCCTTGGTGATGCTCGCCAAGCCGGTAACCGTTCGAGTGGTAAATGGGTCAACACTACCTTCACAGATTACCCACCAAACCATTCCTTTCACGCTATCTGTGTCTCCATCACATCAGGAGATAATCTCCCTATTAGTCATTCCTGAGGGAATTGATGAGGTCCTGTTGGGGATACCATGGCTTCGCTACCATTCTCCTCATATTCAGTGGTCCTCTGGGAGAATTTTGGGTTGGAGTAAATCTTGCGAGGGTAGATGTCTGAGGGAGTGCGTTCAGGTTGCTACTACACAGGTACCCGCAGATCTTTCCTCTCTCCCCAAGCACTATTGGCCCTATGCAGACGTGTTCTCCAAAAGAGCTGCGGAGACCCTTCCGTCTCACCGCCCCTATGACTGTCCTATTGACCTCTTGCCTGATGCTGAGCCTCTCCGGGGTCGAGTCTATCCGTTATCTCTCCCGGAGACGGAGGCAATGTCCCAGTACATCCAGGAGAATCTGGCAAGAGGATTCATTAGGAAGTCAGTGTCACCGGCAGGGGCAGGGTTCTTCTTCGTACAGAGGAAGACTGGAGACTTACGTCCATGCATAGACTACAGGGGTCTTAACGCCATCACCGTTAAGAACAAGTACCCACTACCCCTGATATCTGAGCTGTTTGATAGGCTACGGGGAGCGAGGGTATTTACTAAGTTAGATCTGCGGGGTGCTTACAACCTGATTCGCATCCATGAGGGGGATGAATGGAAGACGGCTTTTAACACCAGGGATGGGCACTATGAATATCTGGTGATGCCCTTCGGGCTCTGTAATGCCCCAGCCGTTTTCCAAGACTTTGTGAACGACATCTTCTGGGATATGCTCACCACCTCGGTCGTAGTCTATCTGGATGATATTCTCATCTTCTCTCCAGATATTGACTCCCATCGGAGAGATGTTCGCAAAGTCTTCGACCTCTTACGGGCAAACTCCCTCTACGCCAAGTTGGAGAAGTGTGTGTTTGAGCAGGAGTCCTTGTGTTGAGTCCTTTTCCGTCCCTGGCTTCCTGGATGTAGGGATCCACGTAAATGACACGCAGCACAAAGGTTGTGTGGTCATAAACAGGGGTAGCCCCGGAGCACGCCTGCCTCACTGGGTGCTGTCCCTTCTTTATATAGTAAAAAGTTAGGCATTTACAGACATGCGCACAAGCGCTCATATTTCACAATCACTTACAAAACATGAAAAATTACAATATCTGGTATGTGGGTGAAAGACTATGATAACAAGAAGGAATGCGCGCGTGATGAATTCCATAAAAGGAAATGTCAAGGTTGCTGTTTCTAAGCGGATCTGCACAAGGAGAAGACAAAATGGATCCTTTGGTTCAGTCTGGTCTCCACAATTCCCCCCTTTGACATATTCTTTTATAATCTGTCATAAATTCTTGCATGAAGTCTGTGCATTCTCTTCTTTATACGGCAGTATACTAAAACATTACAAAAAGTTAATAAGGCAATAATAATTATTAGAATCACTAGAGGATAACATAAGAATGAAAAAAACTTATTAGCTGAAGGTGACCATCCTAAGAAAATATCATACCAGTGGTGTTCAGTCAGGTGTTGGATAGATGAGCCAAGTGCTATTATCTTGCCGGAGTCTATGTGTGCTTTTACCAACACTTTCTGTAGTGAATAATTGAAACTTTTAATATATTCTTTTACTTCAGCAGATTGAGTTAACATTTCTTTTAACTTCGTTAGGTCCAATGGTTTTGGAATTTCTACCTTTAATTCAGAAATTTTTAATACCTGATTCTGGAAGATTTCTTTCTCAGGAAAAAAATAATATGTGTCATTTACCCATTTCAGTGATGTAAGATTGGATATACAACCAACATAAGGTGAACTAACATTCAAATAAGATGTGGTCTTTGTACTGTTTGTCACTAAACATACATATCGTGGTGCTACTTCCATGAAGGTTTCCACTGTTCCAACAGGTACTCTAAGCATATTACAGATATTACTCTGGTGTTGAACTAAACATGGTTCATATTCTGGTGTTCCCACACCACAGACATAACCCTTATCCGTAAGATGACAGTAAGATAAATCATGTGTAAGATTTTTAGCATCTACATATTTACCTTTTACCTCTGGGTACCAATACTCATTCATAACTATAATGGGTAGAACAAATAATTTACACCATACTTGTGTAGAGTTTGGCATTAC
The DNA here is from genome assembly GCF_032444005.1 of Ranitomeya imitator. Classification (NCBI taxonomy): domain Eukaryota; kingdom Metazoa; phylum Chordata; class Amphibia; order Anura; family Dendrobatidae; genus Ranitomeya; species Ranitomeya imitator. The sequence goes on from NC_091282.1 coordinate 16,398,142, forward strand.
CTGATACAAGGAAAATACTACTGAACAATACAAATCAGTACATATGACATGTTTTCCCCTTTCTTCAAACCACATTTCTTCACGTGTAATGTTCATCAGGCTTTTCCAAACATTATAATTTCCTGTCATCAATTGTGTCTGGGCATTTTGTTTCTGTAGTTGATAATTCATTACTTCTAACCCACAATATGTTAAGTTAAACAACTTAGTTATATTTATCCCTACTGTATTTTGGAAATCAATATTCTGTTTTAATAACTCATTAATCATCTCTGGAATGTACAAAGCTTTATCTTGGGCTTTAAAGGCGGTTGGTAGCCAATAAGCTCCTACTTTCAGGGCTTGTGACATATATTGTCCTACGCTACTCCATTTGTTGGCTAGAGTTTCCATTTGCATACCATTCATTACTCCCATTCCAACCCCTGCTCCTCCCAGAATCGTATCATACCATTCCCTTTTCTTTCTGTTACATTTAGGGAAATCTGGGAAGGTCAGGTTGAAATGTACCTTCATTTTCTGTAATTGAGTAGCTACATTAGTACAGGTTCCTGGTATAGGCACTATATTGGAAGACGTGAATTTTGGTTGTGTGATATTTCTAACATAAAAGAATCCTCCAAACAAGCCTCTTCCCGTTATCTCACTAATGTTTCCACACCAATACAAACCTTCTTCAATTAAAATATTTTGCTTATTTTTCTTAAATTGTTTCATTGATACTGAAATTTCTTGTAAAAACTGTTGGAGAGTATAATTATGAAAGGTCTCAAAAGATGGTGTGCTATTGTGTTTTGTACATGCATACAACATTTCATCTTCTTTATTACTTATTTTACTTTGGTTAGTAATTGAGGATACATTAATATAAAGATTAACCTCTTTTTCTATTAGATAAATGTGCATTTTATGATCTTTGGGTCCTTCATACTGACGAAATAACTTTCCTTTTCCCACTACCTGTATTTGCATAACATGACATCGCTTGTGTTCCTGACAAGTAAATCCACCCTGAGTTCTATTTTTGGTACTATTGATCCAATACCATGATATTTCAAATGTTCCTTTCAGGTCCCTATGATCAGCAATCCGAATACCAGGAGTCCAGGTAACCATCCCTGTACAGAAAAACAATACCATAATAATTAGACCACAGAGGCCTTTTTGCAATGGCTTGCATGGATCCATGATGCTTTGCCTTCAAGCTTGACTGATGTAGGTGTTGTCAATAGGACCTGGAAGGGTCCGTCAAATCTTGGTTCAAGAGCCTTTCTGGTGTGTCTTTTTACATAGACTTGATCACCTGGTTCCAACTTGTGACTTCCTTCAGTGTTGTCAGGATCTGGAAGGGAAGCAAAAACTTGTGCATGCACCTTAGTTAATTGTTTCTGAAGATTTTGCACATAAGAAGTCAATGACTCAATATTTAACACAAGTTGCTGTGGAAAATAACATCCTAAATTGGCAGTCCTGCCAAACAAAATTTCATATGGAGACAGTTTAGTCTTACCCCTTGGGGTATTGCGTATTGAGTAAAGGGCCAGTGGAAGGCATTCTGTCCAAGGCTTTCCTGTTTCAGCCATGGCTTTCTGTATTTTTAATTTTAAAGTTCCATTCATGCGTTCCACCTTACCAGAACTTTGAGGATGATACGGAGTGTGTAACTGACTTTCAACACCCAACATTTTCAGTACATTTTGAAATATTTCTCCAGTGAAATGAGTACCCCTATCTGACTCGATCACTTCAGGGAGACCATAACGGGGCACCAGTTCGGCAACTAGCTTTACAGCAGTGTTTTTAGCTGAAGCCTTCCGAACTGGATAGGCCTCTGGCCACCCCGAGAACATGTCCACACACACCAACACATACTCATACCCATTACTCTTTGGCAGCTGGATAAAGTCTATCTGTAACCGTTGAAACGGGTAGAGAGGTCGGACGTGGTGCTTCATAGGGGTCTTTGTTGTCTGTCCGGGATTATGTGCCAGGCATATAGCGCATAAAGCACAATAGTCTCTTGCGTAGTTGCCAAAACCTGGAGCCAACCAGACTTGCTTTGCCAGTAGTGTCATTGCATTTGCAGACACATGCGTAGGGTGGTGCAATCCACCAACTACAATCGGGTACCAGGCTCTAGGTAGACATATTAGTCCATCTTTCTTCCAAATTCCCGCTTGTTCTTCTGCCCCTTCCTTTTTCCACCTGTCCCTCTCCTCTTCTCCTGCATCTTCCTGTGCTTGTCTCAGTCTATCTTCAGTATTTTCCGTGGGATTTACAGTATGGACCTGTTGTAAGGGTTTGACTGCTGCTGCTTTGGCTGCTATATCAGCCCTATCATTTCCCCTAGATTCCCTAGTGTCGAGTCTCACATGTGCAGCTACCTTGATTACTGCTACTTCTTTTGTTTCTTGTGCAGCTTCTAAGATCTGTTTGATCAGAGAAGCATGTTTTACAGGTTGTCCTGACGCTGTCATGTAACCTCTAGCTCTCCAGATTACTCCAAAATCAAACACAATACCATGTGCATACCTAGAATCAGTGTATATATTAGCTGTCTGGTTCTCAGCTATTTTAAGAGCTTCAATCAATGCTGTTAGTTCTGCTTCTTGTGCAGACTGTTTCGGTGGAAGTGGTTCTGCTTTGAGAGTTTCAGATTCTGACACAACTGCATACCCTGTATGGAAGTTACCTGTGTCATCTGCAAACCTACTACCATCTATAAACAGCTCTAAATCTGGATTTTGAAGTGGTGTTTCGGATACATTGGGTAAGCCTACCGTTTCTTGTAAAATGAGCTCTGTACAATCATGTGTGTCTGTAGGGAAAAAATTTGCGTGTGGATCAGTGTCCTTATTCCCCCCTTCAGACTCGAGAGGTAGCAGTGTAGCTAAATTGAGAGTCTGAAGCCTAGCAAATGTGATAGTAGAGGGGAGCAGCAAAGAACACTGCAGCCGCAAATGTCTGGCCATGGAAATGTGTTTTGGTTGAACCTGGTTTAATATCCCATAAACATCATGTGTAGTTTGAACTGTGAGTGGATGCTCTAGGACAATTTCTGATGCTTTGTCCAACAATAGTGAGACAGCAACAACTACACGTACACAGGTTGGCGCTGCTCTAGCTACGTGATCTAACCTTGCTGAAAGATATGCAATTGGTCTTTGTTTCCCTGCATGCTTCTGGGTAAGAACTCCTGTAGCATGGGAATCAACTTCTGCAGCCATAAGCTGAAATGGTTTGGTGTAGTCTGGTAGCCCTAACGCTGGAGCTGAAACAAGGGCATCTTTTAATTGTTGGAACGAAATCTGACCTTCTTTTGTCAACAAGTAAGGTTCACTTTTTACACAGTCATACAGTGGTTGCATTAGTTGACTGGCATGTATAATCCATTGTCTACAATGAGACACTATTCCTAAAAATGCTCGTAGCTGTTTATGATTTCTAGGCTCATTCATCTGTCTTATTGCTTCAGTTCTTTGAGGTGTAAGATGCTTTTTACCTTGAGAAATGCAATGACCTAGAAAGACCACTTTGGTCTGACAAACTTGTAGCTTTTGTCTATTCACTTTACACCCTTCTTTTTCTAGAAAACATAGTAAACTCACAGTGGACCTTTCTGCAGTTTCTAGATCTGGGCAGCAAAGTAGTAGGTCATCCACATACTGCAAAATTACTACCTGTGGTTCGGGTTCAAACCTCTGAAGGACTGTTTGTAGGGCATTTGAATAAAGAGTAGGGGAGTGTATCATTCCCTGTGGAAGGCGTGTCCACGCCAACTGTTTGCCCTTAAATGTAAATGCAAACAAATGCCAACTATCTTGGTGTAAAGGAACCGAGAAAAATGCATTTGAAAGATCTATTACAGTAAACACTTGAGAACTGGCTGGTATCTGTGATAGTAACGTATGAGGATTGGGTACAACTGGGGTGATTGGATCTAGAACTTTGTTTATTTCTCTTAAATCATGTACCATACGATATTTGGGCATAGAACCCTTATCAAGAGTTCTCTTCTTGACTGGATACAGAGGAGTGTTAGCAGGTGATTGTATCTCTACCAAAACTCCTTTCTCTTTATATCCCTCTATCTGTTTTGTAATCGCTAGTTCCTGCTGGGCACTCACAGGGTATTGTCTGAGCTGTGGGAGAACAGTTCCTGGTTGCACAGATAGTTTTACAGGAGAGATATGCAATAATCCCACATCAGTGTCACCCTGTGCCCACAGTGTTTCTGGGACCGTTGAGAGGTCTAAATCTGTGGTGTACTCTTTTTCTTCAGTATAATCCTCAAAAGCCTGAATTCTGACATATTGTTCTAATGTTTCCGCATCATCAGGGATAGTCAGCATAACCGTGCCATCTTCCCTAAAATTGATGTTAGCTTCTAATTTCTTTAGGACATCAGTTCCTAACAAACATGTTGGGGCACCTCTGGCATACAAAAATCTGGATGCAAAACATTTAGGTCCTAATGAGACCTCTAGGGGCACAGTATATGACAGTGTTCGAATTACCCCATCATAACCCTCAGCCAAAGTTGTTTGCTGTGAAATATCTTCTGGGTTCGGAAGAAAATCTTGATTCAAAATTGAGGAAGTTGCACCTGTATCTATCAAAAATGGAATCTCTCTTCCCCCCACATTCACCTGTATTATAGGTCTTCTAGCTGGTGTCAAGGTAAAAATATACGTTTTTATACTCTTTTGTACTTTTATATATTCTTATGCTGTGAAACAATAAGTTTTTCCCCTTTGCTTGCTAAATGCAAATTTAACTGTATTTAAGATGGCTGCCAGTATTCACTTTTGCCTTAGTTTTTGTACTTGCCAAGAATCTACTTTCGTTTCTGAAGCTAAGGTATCGTTTCTGGAGAAATGGAAACTTAACAAGATGTGGACAAAGGAAGATTCATCAGATGATGTCATAGCCAATCAGAGGGACTGAATACTAGATACATTGCTTAAACCCCGCCTAACCCCGCCCTCTGCACACCTTCCCCCAATGGACTATATAATGTTATGTATATGAAATAAACAGTTCAGTTGCTGTGAGGTTACCACTACGTGTGGAAGCATAAGCAGACTCTGAGTTTGAACCAGCATTGTGTCTGACTCATTCTTCACTTCGGTACCACTGCTTTAAATCTGATTTGGAATGACTGGTGGATGAAGGGTATTGTCGTGACGACCCCGACAATTTGGCGCAACCAACGTGGGGCGTGGCCCGCGATCCGAGACCCCCTGGACCCATGCCTGGACGTCCGTGGACGACACCCGTAGTGGCTGACCTCGAGGACTGATCACCCTCCAAACACGGTAAGTGGAGATCGCATACTATGTATGTGTCACACTTGCTAGTGTTTCAGCCATTATTGGTTAGTCTGTGGTCTCCTTGGGTCTGGGGAGTGACTGGTCGAGTGGTGAGACCGAGCGCGATCCCGTGCCACGCTTCGAACCAGCAACTGAGAGACGTCGCACTCTGCGCGTCCTCGTGTACACCACACCTCCTCCACCGGTCATTGTACTCCATTCAACCACCCTACCCGTGACTGTTGCCTAGTAGTGATAGAGTGAAAGATTGAGAAGTTTGTGGATTGGGATAGGAGACGTAGCCTCTGTGATATTGCACGCACATACATCGGTAATTAAGACGTCCCAAGAGGGGGACCACCAGAAACACTTGCACACACTTGCACATATCGGTAATTAAGACGTCCCAAGAGGGGGACCACCAGAAACACTTGCACACACTTGCACATATCGGTAATTAAGACGTCCCAAGAGGGGGACCACCAGAAACACAGTGGAGGGGTCTCACTAGGAGACAGCCTCCCAACGTTTAGAATATCGTGACAGGACAGACTGTAATCACTGGTGTTCAGGTTAGGGAAAAATATTGAGCGCGAGGCTCTTTATTCATAACACGTGGAGCGCGAGGCTCCGTGTTAGGACACACGTGTTGCTGTCGCTGTCAGCGGCCTACTGCAGAAGGGCGTAGTATTCTGTGAGTCATGTTACGTCTCTTATGGCAGAAGAAGTCCGTGCCCCACGAGTTAGATGAGGATGCTGTGGAAGTCAAGACAATAGTAGAGTCACGGGAGGGCAAGAAGGCAGTCAAGAATGTCGAGAAGGTGTACGAGCATGTAGGATTGCCCTCGACAGGGAGATTGCAGCTGTCTACATGGCACCATCTCATAAAGAACGAGCAAAAAGGTTGATGGAGAGGAAAGATGAAAGGATGCAGAGCCCGTGTTTGGCTATAAAATACCTCAATCATTAGTTTTTCTAGGGTGTTCTGGCAAATGAGTTGTGTGAAGGTTTTGTAGAAATTAATTGAGTCTGAGAACTGCTGTATTTCGTCACACTGTGTGGTTTTCCGAGACACCCAATGGGAGGGGTGAACCCGTGCGTGAATTGTTTGTGATTTTTCCTCTTTGTGCTGCCGGCCAGAGAAAGGGGGGCCAAAGTTTCCAGAAGAACTTAACCCAGTCTGTATCAGCAGCTGCAGCGATCCTCACTCGCTCTCTAGTCCCCCTCCCCTCGCAGCTTCAAGGACACAACTCGCAGCTCGCTTCCTTATCAGTGGCCCAAGAAGCAGAAGACTTCAGCTCCAGCTCCCCCTCCCTTATGCAAATCTAGTCTCATATTCCAATATTCATTTTAACCCTGTGTCTGGAAATCTCTCTCGCCATGTTAATTCTCAGACCAAGATAGGACAGATGGATTTGTAAATATTGCGGTCAGACAAACCCAGACTGAAGAAATACTTGTATAATCTGTGCTGCAACCTGACCTAAGTGAATTACGCTGATTCCTGATCACATGTAGTGATATAAAAAGCTGACACAGGATAGTGGGTAGTGGGGACATTAATTTTGGGAGTAAGCTGACAGTAATCCTTTTGGGAAGGAGCTGTAGACCAGCATGTCATGTCACCCCCAACCGGTCATCTAGTCACCCCCACCACCAGAGAACCAACCACATCAGGTAGTGTAAGACAGATACAGGAGTATTATCCCTGGAAGCCCTCTGACTAGCTAGCTACGCTAAAATAATTGGCTGACCCTGAGAACAAACCTTTCCCAATATACAGACAAAGACAATATGATGGACGTATAAGTGCACCTGAGCAGACCTAGAGAGTTGGTGGTATTTATGTTATATAACCCCTATGTAGATGAGTATAATGAGATGTATATCTTACATGCCCTTTCCACGGTTATGATGGCCCTGATAGGCTCAGATCCACCCTCAATAATGCCTGTAGAAAAAAAAAAAAAAAAAATAGGGGGGATAGTGTCTCTAACCCTGTCAGTTAGAATATGCCTATGTCACGTTACTTCAGTATGTGGGTAATTTTTTTGTTTTTTTGTTGTGTACACAGACAGAGCAGGAAGCCATTGTTGCCACTGTTAGTTTTCGCAAGTATCTGGCAGATCTGAACTGTCGGGCTTCGGCCTTGAAACTTCGGTTCTGCCTTGGTCAAGTGATATTTTTGGGTCACTGTCTCCTTCAGGGTGCCAGACACCTCACAGAAGAAAGAAAAAAATAGCCGTCAGCTCCCTTCCATTCCCAAAAGATGTGACTGAGCTCCAGCGTTTCCTTGGACTATGTACTTATTGTTGTCAGTGGATACCGGACGCATCCCGCATAATGCAACCTCTCTACAAGGCCCTGAAAGACTGTTCAAGATATGGTGATGATTTTGGCAGATTTCACACATGATACGCTGTTACTACGGAAGATACTGTAGTGCACGGAGCTGCACTCACTCACTCCCTCCCTGTCAGCACAAGCCAAAGACAGGTGGGCTAATATACACAGACTCACTGTAAGCATTTGGTATTGCTCATGATTTCGGAGCCTATGAACCAATCGAGGATTTGTTACTACCGCCGGGACTCAGTGAAGAATGTTGAAGCTGTTAAAACCCTCATGGACTCAATCGAATTACCTACCCAGGTGGCCATTATCAAAGTTAAGGAGCACGGTACCATGGAACAGTCCACAGACTGTTGGTAATGCCTTTGCGGATATGCAAGCAAAAGCTGCTGCTCTCCTGCCTGTTGAACAGCCCATACCAGCTATGGTGACCACACGCTCTCAGTGTAAACAGTTACAAGAAACACTGACTTTACAGGAACCTGATGATCTATGACAGACTGAGGTTTTCTGCCGGACCCCGCAAGACCGCTTAATGACGATGCAGAGAATGTCTCCAAAGGAAGAAGTGAAGCAGTGGAAAGCTGATGGAGCACGTATGGACAATGGTCGCTGAAAGAAAAAAAAAGGACCAACTTGTGTGTCTCCCTAAGCAGATGTACCCTGCTATTGTCACGTGGGCGCATGGGCCTACACATATCGAGGTATCTGTCAGACCTGCAATCCCGGTCAACTTCAACGTGTACCCCCGAAGCATCTTGCTAAGCCCGATTATCATTTCCAAAAGCTCCAGGTGGACGACAGGACCTCATCACGTTGCCTAAGTCTGAAGGTATGAATATTGTCTGGTGGTTGTCGACATGTTCTCCAGTTGGCCAGAAGCATTCCCCGTTACCAACGTGACTGCAAAGACCACAGCAAAGAAACTGGTGATGGAAGTTATATGCAGATATGGTGTTCCAGAAGTTGCTGAAAGTGACCAAGCCCCGGCCTTTTCTTCTCATGTGTATCAGGAGGTTCTGACAATGCTTGGATCCACTGTAGCCCTCCATACTCCATACTCTCCACAATCCAGTGGGAAAGTTAAGAGGCTGAACAGCACACTGAAGGGACAATTGACCAAAATGATGCAGGAGACTACGGCTCCATGGCCAGGGCTCTTACACATTCGTACTACCCTATTGCAAAATATGGCCTGTCCCCATATGAGATATTGTTTGGTGCTAGGTTCTCAGTTGCAAATTTTCAGTCTCAGTAGTTGTCAGAAGAAACTGACCGTGCTGTTCAATATGTTATTCAGTTTAGTAGAAATGTTGCTAACACCCATGTTTTAGTTTTTTCTTCCCTTCCAGGTTCAGCAGGAACCGACACTGGTCACAATTTGAAGCCTGGTGGTTTTATGGTCGTGAAAAGCTATGTCAGTAAAACTTGAAGGAAAGAGCACCTGGATCTACGCTTTACACTGCAAAAGAGACCGGACCAGCGTTTAGTCACAGTGGTGATCGAAGGAAAATGTTGCTGTTGTTTTTGGTCCTGAGGCTGGGGGCCATCTTCGCCCCTACCTTCCCGGCCCCTATTGTAAATAAGAATTCCGGTGCCACTATTCTCTGGGTAAACCTAACGGCCCCGGTAAATATCTGGAGATTTGATTTCTGCAATGTAGTCAAGTGCCCCAAGACTCAGCGGGTGGTAGAGGGAATTATCCAGTTTTATATATGTGTTACCAGAGATAACATATGTCCTGGGAAGATATTTTCATAATGTGTTTAATAGTGGATACTATGGGAATTTAGGCCATATACAGCTCTAGGATATTAGCTTCAGACCAACCAAGGCCCCCGTTACCAGTACAGCTAAAACAGGCCCAGGTGAACGTTTGCAAAATATAGTTAACGAAGTAATCCCCATTCCAGGTCTTAGTTGGCAAGAAGTCTTCTCTATAGAAACACAAACAGCCCCAAGGACAAGTTTATGGTTAGAATGGGTAAGATACAATGTACGAGTCCAGAATATCTCTGTAGGATATGTTGCTTGTGCTGCAGCGAATACACATCTATACACACATGCATTGTTTTTTCCTGATGACAATACCACTGTCTGTGTTATGAATCTGTTGAAGGGTCTAAAGCCCACTGATTGCTCAGATTATGTCCCACTAATTCATGAAGCACCTAAATTAAAGGTCCCAGGAGGGATAACCGTATTAGCTGATAATTATACCTGCTATAATTCCCACGACACTACAGGTACACCAGTAGGGGTCTTCAAGACAGGTTTCTGCAAAGAGAACAGTTTCCTGGATACTGACTTGCTAGCTAATCATACACAGTATATGTACGACATTTATTGGTTATATGGAGATGGTAAGCTCCGTCCTAGGTTGCCTAATGCCTGGACAGGTCAATGCACCCTTGTTAAACTAGCTATGCAGTTCAAGATTTTGCCTTGGGATCCAGAGACACCTGATGAATATACCAGAATGAGGAGAAGCCTTGATCAGCTCCACATGAGTTATGAAGAAGATCCATTGTTATATGTCGATGGCATTGGAGTGCCAAGGGGGGTGCCTGACCAATTTAAAGCCGAGAACCAGATCTATGCTGGCTTTGCTTCTATAATCCACAAGTGCAGATTAATAAAAATGTTGATGGGATCAATTACACATATTACAGTGAACAAAGGTTTGTCAATTTTACTTGTGATGCTTTCCAGGGTATAGTTGAGGAGTTGCGCCCTAACACTAGAATGACCCTCCAAAACCGACTAGCCCTTGATATGATCTTAGCTAAGGAAGGAGGAGTTTGTGGGATGGTGGGAGAGGAATGTTGTACCTATATCCCTCAGAACTCTGGGGTAAATGGAAAGACCATGATAGCCCTTAAGAAGATAAATGGGTTAGCAGCAGAATTAAAAACTAATGCTGGAGTAGACACATCTTTCTTTTCCGGTTGGTTGGGTGGGCTCAAAGGATTCTTCCAACAAGCTTGTCTGGTACTGATTGCCCTTCTTGTAGTTGGATCGATAATCCTCTGTTGTGTTATTCCCCTGTATAAAAAGGTTATCACTGAGGCAACTCCGACTGGCACCTTCCCCAACCAAGAAGTAGACCCACCAGAGTGCGATGGCACTGATCCAGGGGAAATCTCTAAGTACGCCCCCTCAAGATGTTAGACAAAACCCCTTACTCTCAGATGATGCAAAGAGATTTAGTTTAGGGACAGCGGGAGAACTCCATGTGAAGCTAGTGAAGGGTTCAGCTGCCTGGAGGCCTCTCACAAGGGGAGAGCTTCTGAGGTGTCTGGATGAAGAAATCCACCTCCCCTTTCCCCATCACATGGACAGTCTCAAAGGATCTTTCATTTTAGGGAAAAACTTAGTGTTTAGGGGGGATTGTCAAGGTAAAAATATACGTTTTTATACTCTTTTGTACTTTTATATATTCTTATGCTGTGAAACAATAAGTTTTTCCCCTTTGCTTGCTAAATGCAAATTTAACTGTATTTAAGATGGCTGCCAGTATTCACTTTTGCCTTAGTTTTTGTACTTGCCAAGAATCTACTTTCGTTTCTGAAGCTAAGGTATCGTTTCTGGAGAAATGGAAACTTAACAAGATGTGGACAAAGGAAGATTCATCAGATGATGTCATAGCCAATCAGAGGGACTGAATACTAGATACATTGCTTAAACCCCGCCTAACCCCGCCCTCTGCACACCTTCCCCCAATGGACTATATAATGTTATGTATATGAAATAAACAGTTCAGTTGCTGTGAGGTTACCACTACGTGTGGAAGCATAAGCAGACTCTGAGTTTGAACCAGCATTGTGTCTGACTCATTCTTCACTTCGGTACCACTGCTTTAAATCTGATTTGGAATGACTGGTGGATGAAGGGTATTGTCGTGACGACCCCGACACTGGTAGGGAAGTTTGTAACACATTGAGTCAATCTGAGTCTGGTATGGGACCATCCACTATGGATGTCTGTTGGGTGTCTGAGGGCTTATTCTTTGGTACAAATTTTCCTGATTTTATGTCTGCCTGCTTCTTTCTACATTCTCTCTGGAAATGTCCTGGTTTCTTGCAGTAATGACAGGGAAAATTATGTCTTGCCCTTCCACCTGTTGTGTTTGCTTGCGCTATTCTGACAGGTTTTTTCTTTTCTCTTAAATCCATAGCAATGCCCATACATCTTTGTTTCACTATCTGTGGTTGTTCTAGAGTTCTCCAATCTGGCGTAGCTGACTTGAATCTTTCCTTAATGCCTGGTTCAAGTCCCTCAATCAATTGTTTAGTATAGAGCCGGAGGACTCCTGGATCAGCAATATTCAATCCCTCATCCCTAAAGCTATCTTCCAGCTCCCGGGAATACTCATCTATTGATTGACCTGCTTTCTGCATAACTATGCCTGTAGACCCTCTCTCCCTTTGCTTTCCTTACATAAACTGATTCAGAGCCACTATGAACTGTTCTCCTGAGGCTATAATAAAGGGTGCTCTTACATTTTCTCCTGCTGGTCTTTGAGCCTGTGTTGCTACAATCAGCTCCTGAAACAATCCCGATGGCATTTTTAGCCTACATAATTCCATTCCATCCATCCATGAACCATTATGTGTGCGAATTATTTGCTCTATATAACTGGCAAATCTATTTGGGTATCGAGTTGGATCTGGTGCATTCATAAGAAGAGACATACCCTCAGCTGGTGTCCATGGAAAATATTGTTGTGTTTCAATTTGCCTAGTAATTCTTTGACCAGGATGCTCGGGATCAGCTTCTCTCACTCCCTTTGTTATTATCCTAACAGGCGCTAATAACTGATGGCCTCTAGGGGCCCCACAGGCGGAACACTCAGTTCTCCAATCCGGATTCTGCTGGCCACAATTTTGGCATACCCATCCTTCTACCCCGCTTAATCCAGGATATAGATTTGGTATGGGTTTCTCTCCCTCTGCACCTCCTGAAGGTACAAATGGTTGAACATTCGGATCTAGATAAGGAGGAGAAACTGAATGAGTTGTAGCACAACATTTTCTCGTACCTATACTCCATTTGGAAGTGTCTGGATCATACTTCCAATTCTCCTCTTTAGCTGTTTTTGAGACCTTTATCATACAGTGTATGATTTCTTCCCACCCATTATCCCTGATAATTCCACCTCGTTCTTTACTCAGTCTTTCCCATTCAGTGCTAAACATAAGTGCTTCTGAAATTCCCAATTTTTCTCTTACCCTTCTGATCTGCCTTCTGACTGTCTTTCCACATCTTTCCTGTATGATATCTTTTGCTTCTACTTGTCCTAAGACGGTTTTTGTCTGTTTATTTCCCATTTTTCTTTTCAATAATAGCTACACTTATCCTAGGTGACGTTTGGACAACCACCTCTCTGGAGTGATGTCTCGTTGCCTTCTTCCTAGGGAGCTAAAATATTGAAGGGCTGATCTGCTCCGTTCTTTCTAATGTGCAGAATAAACTTGATTCCTATAATGCACGCAAACAGGATCAGCAACACCAAACAGATCACCAAACTCTCCGTCTCTGTTATCATACTTGTCCCAGGCTCATGGACCCGTGTCCTGGGCTCATTCTATCAAACTCTTATCCAGAAATGAAGAAACAAGTGCTTAAAAGAGAGTCAAGCATGGGCGGAGGTCTCCCCGAAAGGACGCAACCACATGACCCAGTTAGGCTGACTTCACTAATAAGACTTGTCCTAACAATTTCGGTTTATTGTTCTACGTACTTTTATCCTTCTTTCATAACATGCCACAACCTTCACACTGTTCACACACTGCCAGGGACAGGACTCATAAATCTATACAATATGGTAACCCGAGTTTTATAGGTATCTACTCACTACTAGACTAGCCCAGCGTGACACGGCTCGTAGAGATCTTTCGGATAATACAGGGCAGATAAAAGAGAACTAATAATGTCTCTTACCTGGCCAGGTTTTTCAGTTCATTTGCTGTCCATTATCCCAGATCTCCGTTGTCCGTATCCGCAGGTGAATCTCGAGCAGATACTCTCGCCTCGGGTCCCTGTTCGGGCGCCAAGAAATGTTGAGTCCTTTTCCGTCCCTGGCTTCCTGGATGTAGGGATCCACGCAAATGACACGCAGCACAAAGGTTGTGTGGTCATAAACAGGGGTAGCCCCGGAGCACGCCTGCCTCACTGGGTGCTGTCCCTTCTTTATATAGTAAAAAGTTAGGCATTTACAGACATGCGCACAAGCGCTCATATTTCACAATCACTTACAAAACATGAAAAATTACAATATCTGGTATGTGGGTGAAAGACTATGATAACAAGAAGGAATGCGCGCGTGATGAATTCCATAAAAGGAAATGTCAAGGTTGCTGTTTCTAAGCGGATCTGCACAAGGAGAAGACAAAATGGATTCTTTGGTTCAGTCTGGTCTCCACACTTGCCTTTCCTTGGTTATATCATCTCTGCCCAGGGTTTGGCTATGGATCCTGCCAAGCTACAGGCTGTAATGGACTGGCAGGAACCCCATTCTCTTAAAGCGGTGCAGCGCTTTATGGGGTTCATTAATTACTATCGCCAGTTCATTCCACACTTCTCAACTTTGGTAGCTCCCTTGGTTGCCCTCACCAAGAAGGGAGCAAATCCCAAGTTATGGTCAGAGGAGGTCTCCAAAGCCTTTCTCTCGATCAAGTCACACTTCGCTAGCGCTCCCATCCTACATCGCCCCGATGTTGATAAGCCATTTATCTTGGAGGTGGATGCCTCATCCGTTGGTGCTGGAGCAGTCCTTTTCCAAAAGGATGCTCAAGGTCGGAAGCATCCTTGCTTCTTCTTCTCCAAGACCTTCACACCAGCGGAGAGGAATTATTCCATCGGGGACAGGGAGTTGCTGGCCATGAAGTTGGCTTTTTCGGAGTGGAGACATCTCTTGGAGGGAGCTCGCTTTCCCTTCCAAGACTTCACTGACCACAAGAACTTGGTGCATCTGCAAACGGCCCAGCGGCTGAATTCTCGCCAGGCTAGATGGTCCCTGTTCTTCTCCCGATTCCATTTTACTCTCCATTTCCTCTCCGGGGAGAAGAACGTTCGTGCTGACGCTCTCTCCCGCTCCGTGGTGTCATCGGAGGAGGAGGAGCCTCGGCTTATTGTCCCTTCCGAGAGCCTGAGAACTGTAGCTCTGATTTCGCTAGAGTCTGTGCCCCCGGGCAAGACTTTCGTACCAGCTAACTTGCGACCGGAGGTTCTCTCTTGGGCTCACTCCTCCAGAGTGGGTGGGCATTTTGGGACCAAGAGGACATCTGAGCTTCTGGCGAGAACATACTGGTGGCAGCATATGGCCCGAGATGTCAAGGACTATATTCAGGCGTGCGTTTCTTGCGCCCAGAATCGGTCTCCTCGGCAACGGCCTGCTGGGTTGCTTTACCCTCTACCGGTGGCAGACAGGCCCTGGGAGATGGTCGGGATGGACTTTGTGGTGGGTCTACCCAAGTCGCGTGGCTGCTCCATTATTTGGGTTGTCACCGACCATTTCTCCAAGATGGTGCATTTGGTGCCGCTTCCTCGGTTACCCTCAGCACGGGCCTTGGCGGTGTTGTTCATTAAACACGTTTTCCGTTTGCATGGTATGCCTGATAAGATTGTCAGCGATCGGGGTCCCCAGTTCGCATCTCGGTTTTGGAGAGAGCTCTGCCGTTTACTCAGCATAGAGTTAAACCTCTCCTCTGCATACCATCCCGAGACGAATGGGTTGGTGGAGAGAACCAACCAGACTCTGGTGACATATTTGCGACATTTCGTCTCTGTTAGGCAGGATGACTGGGCATCTTTGCTACCTTGGGCGGAATTTGCCCTGAACAACGCCGTAGCCGATTCCACTGGTCAAACTCCTTTTCTCCTTAATTACGGCCAGCATCCGCGTGTCCCTGTGCCCATGCCCGTGTCATCCACCGATTCTAGGGTGGCAGACTGGGTGGTGGAGGCACGTGACATCTGGGACCGCACACAGGATGCCATCCGGGCCTCCAAGGAGAGAATGAGGGTTTCGGCTGATACACACCGGCGCCCCGCTCCGGTCTTTGCTCCTGGCGACTTAGTGTGGCTCTCCGCCCGTAACATCAGGCTGCGAGTTGAGTCCACTAAGTTTGCTCCTCGCTACATTGGTACGTTTAAGGTTCTGGAACAGGTCAACCCTGTGGTCTACCGTTTGGCTATTCCTCCACGCCTTGGTATCACCGATACTTTCCACGTTTCCCTCTTAAAGCCCGTTCATTTGTCCCGGTTTTCCGAGTCATCTGCTGGGACATCGGGTTCATCCACGGATGAGTTTGAGGTGAATGCTATTGTGGGGTGCAAGGTGGTACGTGGCAAGAAATTTTATCTGGTGGATTGGAAGGGTCACGGCCCAGAGGATAGAACCTGGGAGCCTGTGGAGCACATTCGGGCTCCGCTGCTTATCGCAGCTTTTGAGCGTAGTGAGGCTCAGGGAGGGGGGGGCCCTAAGGGGGGGGTAATGTTAGGAGTCGAGTTTCCTCTGCTGCACAGAGGGAATCTCGATCCGTGTCTGCTGCGGTCTCCCATTCGGTATCGGCCGCAGTGGGCTCTGCTCAGCGGAGACGTCGCTCCCAGCGTCTCGCTGGGGCTGATTCGGTGCATAGGGTCACTACTGCCTTTTCTGGCTTTCCTATGGTACCCTGCACTGATCTGCGGCGAGCGAGCCTCTCTGGGACTAAGTCCTTGTTTACTCACACTGAGCATGCCCAGGGCAGGGTCTCCCATTGGAGGTCGAGGGCCACATGTTCGGTCACATGCTCAGGTGCTGCAGTACATTCCATTGGTCCTTCTGGAAGGTCCTGAAAGGGCAAAACATGCTCAGGTACTGCTGCACTTTCCATTGGTCCTTCTGGAAGGTCCTGAAAGGGCAAAAACTTCAGTAGCAGCTTCCTGTGCTGCAACTATATAAACTGCGCATGACCGCACGGCCATGCGCTAGTATCGTCTTATGCTATATGCTTTGCGCCAATGTGGTCATGTGTTTGAATGTGTTCAGGGACCCGGCTGAAATAAGCCCCTAGAATGCTGGCACCTCCGGCGAGGAGATTGTGTTTAAGTGTGTTCAGGGACCCGGCTGAAATAAGCCCCTAGAATGCTGGCATCTCCGGCGACGAGTTTTGTATGCATGCATGACCACTCACTGCTCACATCTGGGTAGTTGGCCTTTGCCTCTGTGAAAGTCTAACAGGACACAGAGCTTTCCTCTCGCGGTTACTCTGTGAAGCTAACAGAGTTGGTATATACCTCCATATAGAGCCGCCATTATTTAGCAGCAGGTGCTTTCCTGCACGGTGGATCCCGGGTTGCGAACGCACCAATTCCATTTAATAAATTATATATTTGGTGCGTTCCGCCAACCCTAACAGTGTGTCATCTCCTCCTGTATATAGTATATACCTGTATGTCATCTTCTCCTGTATACAGTATACAACTGTATTTCATCTCCTCCTACATACAGTATATACCTGTGTGTCATCTCCCCTGTATATAGTATATAGCTGTGTCATCTCCCCTGTATATAGTATATACCTGTATGTCATCTCATCCTGTATACAGTATCCACCTGTGTGTTATCTCCCCTGTATACGGTATATACCTGTATGTCATCTCCTCCTACATACAGTATACACCTGTGTCATCTCCCCTGTATATAGTATATACCTGTGTGTCATCTCAAAGCAAACGAGGGGAGAAGCCAACGCTGCCTAAGGTTAAAACACAATACATAAAGTGCAAATGCACGTATTAATTTCTAACTGTATTTTCAAAATGAAACATTTAGCAAACAATTGATCAATTCTTTGAGCCACCCCGCCACTTCACGGCATTCTCATAATGGGGCAGTCCTACTCTATGTTTTTTATATTCGCTGTGCCATAAAGGCCTCCTAAATGAATTAAAAGCAAGACCACATTAAATGCAAACTGTACCTGGAGCATTACTGAGTCACTCCCATGGCACCAGAGGGGCAAGCGAGGATAAAGGTTGACCAGGTCCAGGCATAGACCTTTCAGGTCCAACCTCCACACTGCCCATCCAGCACCACAGATAAAGTGTAAGACAGGCTGAGACACAGGTGCATAATTAAACAAAGCCTAGGGCAGGGCAGGGCTGCTGCGTGTGTACAGCAGCCTATCAATCACAGAAACACAGAAAGAATGGCGCACGTAACCCAGCCCGGCGCACGGCAACAGTGGTGGTCAGCCACGTACCAATATCAAAGCAAAAGAGGGGAGAAGCCAGCGCTGCCTAAGGTTAAAACGCAATACATAAAGTGCAAATGCACATATTAATTTCTAACTGTATTTTCAAAATGAGACATTTAGCAAACAATTGATCAATTCGTTGAGCCACCCCGCCATTTAACGGCATTCTCATAATGGGGCAGTCCTACTCTACGTTTTTTATATTCACTGTGCCATAAAGGCCTCCTAAATGAATTAAAAGCAAGACCACATCTCCCCTCTTTTCCTCTGTGTGTCATCTCCTCCTGTATATAATATATACCTGTGTCATCTCTTTTATATAGTATATACCTGTGTGTCTTCTCCCCTGTATATAGTATATACCTGTTTGTCATCTCCCCTGTGTACAGTATACACCTGTGTGTCATCTCCTCTGTATATAGTATATACCTGTGTGATCTCCTTCGGTAAATAGTATATACCTGTGTGTCATCTCCTCCAGTATACACCTGTGTGTCGTCTCCCCTGTATACAGTATGTACCTGTGTGTCATCTCCTGTATATAGTACATACCTGTGTCATCTCCTCCTGTATATAGTATATACCTGTATGTCATCTCCTTCTACATACAGTATATACCTGCATGTCATCTCCTCCTACATACAGTGGGGCAAAAAAGTATTTAGTCAGTCAGCAATAGTGCAAGTTCCACCACTTAAAAAGATGAGAGGTGTCTGTAATTTACATCATAGGTAGACCTCAACTATGGGAGACAAACTGAGAAAAAAAATCCAGAAAATCACATTGTCTGTTTCTTTATCATTTTATTTGCATATTATGGTGGAAAATAAGTATTTGGTCAGAAACAAACAATCAAGATTTCTGGCTCTCACAGACCTGTAACTTCTTCTTTAAGAGTCTCCTCTTTCCTCCACTCATTACCTGTAGTAATGGCACCTGTTTAAACTTGTTATCAGTATAAAAAGACACCTGTGCACACCCTCAAACAGTCTGACTCCAAACTCCACTATGGTGAAGACCAAAGAGCTGTCAAAGGACACCAGAAACAAAATTGTAGCCCTGCACCAGGCTGGGAAGACTGAATCTGCAATAGCCAACCAGCTTGGAGTGAAGAAATCAACAGTGGGAGCAATAATTAGAAAATGGAAGACATACAAGACCACTGATAATCTCCCTCGATCTGGGGCTCCACGCAAAATCCCACCCCGTGAGGTCAGAATGATCACAAGAACGGTGAGCAAAAATCCCAGAACCACGCGAGGGGACCTAGTGAATGAACTGCAGAGAGCTGGGACCAATGTAACAAGGCCTACCATAAGTAACACACTACGCCACCATGGACTCAGATCCTGCAGTGCCAGACGTGTCCCACTGCTTAAGCCAGTACATGTCCGGGCCCGTCTGAAGTTTGCTAGAGAGCATTTGGATGATCCAGAGGAGTTTTGGGAGAATGTCCTATGGTCTGATGAAACCAAACTGGAACTGTTTGGTAGAAACACAACTTGTCGTGTTTGGAGGAAAAAGAATACTGAGTTGCATCCATCAAACACCATACCTACTGTAAAGCATGGTGGTGGAAACATCATGCTTTGGGGCTGTTTCTCTGCAAAGGGGCCAGGACGACTGATCCGGGTACATGAAAGAATGAATGGGGCCATGTATCGTGAGATTTTGAGTGCAAACCTCCTTCCATCAGCAAGGGCATTGAAGATGAAACGTGGCTGGGTCTTTCAACATGACAATGATCCAAAGCACACCGCCAGGGCAACGAAGGAGTGGCTTCGTAAGAAGCATTTCAAGGTCCTGGAGTGGCCTAGCCAGTCTCCAGATCTCAACCCTATAGAAAACCTTTGGAGGGAGTTGAAAGTCCGTGTTGCCAAGCGAAAAGCTGAAAACATCACTGCTCTAGAGGAGATCTGCATGGAGGAATGGGCCAACATACCAACAACAGTGTGTGGCAACCTTGTGAAGACTTACAGAAAACGTTTGACCTCTGTCATTGCCAACAAAGGATATATTACAAAGTATTGAGATGAAATTTTGTTTCTGACCAAATACTTATTTTCCACCATAATATGCAAATAAAATGTTAAAAAAACAGACAATGTGATTTTCTGGATTTTTTTTCCTCAGTTTGTCTCCCATAGTTGAGGTCTACCTATGATGTAAATTACAGACGCCTCTCATCTTTTTAAGTGGTGGAACTTGCACTATTGCTGACTGACTAAATACTTTTTTGCCCCACTGTACAGTATACACCTGTGTCCCCTCCCCTGTATACAGTATATACCTGTGTGTCATCTGCAGGTTCCCTCCCGTCTGTACACGGTGTCCCCGCAGCACAGAGCATTTCAGTAATCCCATTAGTTAGACATTGTATAGAAGGCATCATGTAGAGCGGCATTAGTTATAGCTGTATAAATAGGTATACAGTGAACCCGGCATTGTCAGGGTGACGCTGTTACACTGAGTAAAATGATTCCTGGGCTGGAGAAATCCGTCTTGTGTTTCCTCCTTTAATCTGTGTTTGAAGTTAATGAGATGCTTCATCCCAGACAAAGAGAAGTTCCTGATTCTGGGCCCCCTGCAGTCTGTGGCAGAGGGGGGTCTGTGTCGCCACGGTAATAAATTGTGTTATTTCCAGCTTTACAGAAGGACGATAACACCATAGAAATGAGAAGAATAGGTCTCAGTTACCACAACTGTATACAAGGAAAACTGTTGCTCATAGCAACCAATCACAGCTCAGCTTCTTACAAACAGCTCAGGTGAAATGAAAGATGCTGAGTGATTGGTTGCTATGGGCAACCCAGGCAGTGTAAGCTGTTGTGGTGAAGAAAATGTGCCTATGAAATAGATATTATATATATTTATTAGATATTTATATATGTCACAGATCCCTTCCGTGCTGCCACCAATTTGTCACGTACCCGCTCTCAGCACGTGACTTGGATTTGCGCCTGCAAGGGTTAATCTATCTTCCCTTTCTCGGTCCAACCTTCAGCCTGCCCTATGCTGTAATAGGAGCATAAATCACACACCGACTCAGGCAACACACCAGCTCATACACGCTGCCACCACTCACCGAACACACGGGCGATGAGTCCTGGAAATATTACTACTACTACTGTCTGCCAATAATAAGGCTCACACAGTTTAAGGCTATGGATTCTTTAGAACAGGGGTCCCCAACTCCAGTCCTCAAGGCCCACCAACAGGTCATGTTTTCAGGATTTCCTTAGTATTGCCCAGGTGATAATTGCATTACCTGTGCAAAACAAAGGAAAACCTGAAAACATGATCTGTTGGTGGGCCTTGAGGACTGGAGTTGGGGAACACTGCTTTAGAACATACAAGGTTCAACTTGTTAAAGTTTTATGCTTTTATACAAAAAGTACAGTGCTTACAGTAAAGAAAAAAGTATAAAAATATGGTAATAAGACACAAGTATGCAAAACAGTTATAAAAATAAACAGGAGAAAGCTTACAGAAAATAGCTAACTTTGTAGTCTGCTTTCTGCTCCCTGAGGGGGGAATGGATGGACTCGAACACATCAGCTGGGCTGACCTCAGTCTGTGAACAACTTTGTATTCGTACAAGCCTAATTTATAGTGTTATTCTGGAGGTCAAATTTCTAGACCAGCCTCTCAAATAAATATTATACTTGCTTGTTTTTGATTGGACCATGGCCGCTCCCCCAATGAATATATTATTTTCCTTTGAACACTCTTTGCCTAAAAGTTCTCACAGATAGTGTCAGGCTATAATTGACATCTCTCTTCAAAGAGCTAGGAGGAGTGAAATGTTTCCCTTTCTTCCTGGTTTCCAGCAGACTACCTGGTGAGATTTGGAGACAGTAGACTGCTTACTCAGATACATATGTTGTGACCTTTGTGAGACCTGCAATCTCAGGACAGATGTTAAACTATTGCTGGTCACACATATAGACCTGTACATATTTCGCCACGCACACACACACATACATGGTTCACAATATATATTAGATGTTTATTATACGATGCTTTGCATGTGGAGTGGGAGGGGCTACACACACATATATGTATGTATGTATACATGATTGATTACCACTTCTGTCTCTGTAAGGCCGGTTTCACACATCAGTGGCTCCGGTACGTGAGGTGACAGTTTCCTCACGTACCGGAGTGTTGTGAATTCTGTGGCTGAATTCACTCCTGTGGTCACAAGTGGTACTGCAGCTTCTGAGCTTCCTCCCTCAGGTGTTCTGGTGAGCTCATTGGCTGCTTTGTTATTTAACTCCACCTGATTCTGTCTTCCTTGCTCCTTGTCAATGTTCCAGTGTTGACCTGAGCTTCTGGATCTTTCCTGTGGCCTGCTGCTCTGCTTAGATAAGTGCTTTTTGCTTTTGTTGCTACTTTTTCTGTCCAGCTTGTCTATTCGTTTTTGCTGGAAGCTCTGAGACGCAAAGGGTGCACCGCCGTGCCGTTAGTTCGGCACGGTGGGTCTTTTTGCCCCCTTTGCGTGGTTTTTTGCTTTAGGGTTTTTTGTAGACTGCAAAGTTCTCTTTGCTATCCTCGCTCTATCTAGAATATCGGGCCTCACTTTGCTGAATCTACTTCATCCCTACGTTTGTCTTTTCATCTTGCTAACAGTCATTATATGTGGGGGGCTGCCTTTTCCTTTGGGGTATTTCTCTGAGGCAAGTCAGGCTTGTTTTTCTATCTTCAGGCTAGTCAGCTCCTCAGGCTGTGCCGAGTTGCATAGGTAGTGTCAGGCGCAATCCACAGCTGCCTTTTGTTGTGCTTAGGTTAGGTTCAGGTATTGCGGTCTACAGAGATTCCACGTCTCAGAGCTCGTTCTATTGTTTTTGGGTTATTGTCAGATCACTGTATGTGCTCTGATTGCTGGCACACTGTGTCACTGGATTGCCTACATAACAGTACAAGGAGCCAAAACCTAATGATTCTCAATAGAGGGAAAAAAAAAGTTCTGACATCATTTTTTTTTCTCTTGCGCCAGGAGACCCTGCATTGAGTAATCTCAATGCGTTTTTTCCTGGCGCTCGGATTGCTTTACGATGAGCCTAATTCAGTGGATCAGGCTGAGAAAAATTTGCTGGCTTTGTGCCAGGGTCAGGATGATATAGAAGTATATTGTCAGAAATTTAGGAAGTGGTCAGTACTCACTCTGTGGAATGAATCTGCGCTGGCAGCTTTGTTCAGAAAGGGTCTCTCTGAGGCTCTTAAGGATGTCATGGTGGGTTTTCCTATGCCTGCTGGTTTGAATGAGTCTATGTCTTTGGCCATTCAGATCGGTCGACGCTTGCGCGAGCGTAAATCTGTGCACCATTTGGCGGTATTGTCTAAGATTAAACCTGAGCCTATGCAGTGCGATAGGACTATGACCAGAGTTGAACGGCAAGAACACAGACGTCTGAATGGTCTGTGTTTCTACTGTGGTGATTCCACTCATGCTATTTCTGATTGTCCTAAGCGCACTAAGCGGTTCGATAGGTCTGCCGTCATTGGTACTGTACAATCCAAATTCCTTCTGTCCATTACCTTGATATGCTCTTTGTCATCGTATTCTGTCATGGCGTTTGTGGATTCAGGCGCTGCCCTGAATCTGATGGATTTGGATTATGCTAAACGTTGTGGGTTTTTCTTGGAGCCTTTGCGGTGTCCTATTCCGTTGAGAGGAATTGATGCTACACCTTTGGCCAAGAATAAACCTCAGTACTGGACCCAGCTGACCATGTGCATGGCTCCTGCACATCAGGAAGTTATTCGCTTTCTGGTGCTACATAATCTGCATGATGTGGTCGTGTTGGGGTTGCCATGGCTGCAAACCCATAATCCAGTATTGGATTGGAACTCTATGTCGGTATCCAGCTGGGGTTGTCAGGGGGTACATGGTGATGTTCCATTTTTGTCTATTTCGTCATCCACTCCTTCTGAGGTCCCAGAGTTCTTGTCTGATTATCAGGATGTATTTGAAGAGCCCAAGTCCGATGCCCTACCTCCGAATAGGGATTGTGATTGTGCTATCAATTTGATTCCTGGTAGTAAATTCCCTAAAGGTCGATTATTTAATTTATCCGTGCCTGAACACGCCGCTATGCGCAGTTATGTGAAGGAATCCCTGGAGAAGGGACATATTCGCCCATCGTCATCACCACTGGGAGCAGGGTTCTTTTTTGTAGCCAAGAAGGATGGTTCGCTGAGACCATGTATTGATTACCGCCTTCTTAATAAGATCACTGTTAAATTTCAGTATCCCTTGCCAATGTTATCTGACTTGTTTGCTCGGATTAAGGGGGCTAGTTGGTTCACTAAGATAGATCTTCGTGGTGCGTATAATCTGGTGAGAATCAGGCAAGGAGATGAATGGAAAACTGCATTTAATACGCCCGAGGGTCATTTTGAGTATCTAGTGATGCCGTTCGGACTTGCCAATGCTCCATCTGTGTTTCAGTCTTTTATGCATGACATCTTCCGTGAGTATCTGGATAAATTCCTGATTGTTTACTTGGATGACATTTTGATCTTCTCAGATGATTGGGACTCTCATGTGAAGCAGGTCAGAATGGTTTTCCAGGTCCTGCGTGCTAATTCTTTGTTTGTGAAGGGATCAAAGTGTCTCTTCGGTGTGCAGAAAGTTTCATTTTTGGGGTTCATCTTTTCCCCTTCTACTATCGAGATGGATCCGGTTAAGGTCCAAGCCATCCAGGATTGGACTCAGCCGACATCTCTGAAAAGTCTGCAAAAATTCCTGGGCTTTGCTAATTTTTATCGTCGCTTCATCTGTAATTTTTCTAGCATTGCCAAACCATTGACCGATTTGACCAAGAAGGGTGCTGATTTGGTTAATTGGTCTTCTGCTGCTGTGGAAGCTTTTCAGGAGTTGAAGCATCGTTTTTGTTCTGCCCCTGTGTTGTGTCAACCAGATGTTTCTCTTCCGTTCCAGGTCGAGGTTGATGCTTCTGAGATTGGAGCAGGGGCGGTTTTGTCACAGAGAGGTTCTGGTTGCTCAGTGTTGAAACCATGTGCTTTCTTTTCCAGGAAGTTTTCGGCTGCTGAGCGTAATTATGATGTGGGCAACCGAGAGTTGCTGGCCATGAAGTGGGCATTCGAGGAATGGCGTCATTGGCTTGAAGGAGCTAAGCATCGCGTGGTGGTATTGACTGATCATAAGAACCTTACTTATCTCGAGTCTGCCAAGCGCTTGAATCCTAGACAGGCCCGTTGGTCGTTATTTTTTGCCCGCTTCGATTTTGTGATTTCGTACCTTCCGGGCTCTAAAAATGTTAAGGCGGATGCTCTGTCTAGGAGTTTTGTGCCCGACTCTCCGGGTTCATCTGAGCCGGCGAGTATCCTCAAGGAAGGAGTCATTGTGTCTGCCATCTCC
Organism: Ranitomeya imitator; assembly: GCF_032444005.1. Taxonomy (NCBI): domain Eukaryota; kingdom Metazoa; phylum Chordata; class Amphibia; order Anura; family Dendrobatidae; genus Ranitomeya; species Ranitomeya imitator. The sequence goes on from NC_091282.1 coordinate 16,423,437, forward strand.
CCTGATTTGCGGCGAGTGTTGCAAAAATTTCAGGCGAATAAACCTGATCGTTGTCCGGCGGAGAAACTGTTCGTCCCTGATAGGTGGACTACTAAAGTTATCTCTGAACTTCATTGTTCGGTGTTGGCTGGTCATCCTGGAATATTTGGTACCAGAGAGTTGGTGGCTAGATCTTTCTGGTGGCCATCTCTGTCACAGGATGTACGTACTTTTGTACCTGTGGGATTTGTGCTAGGGCTAAGCCCTGCTGTTCACGTGCCAGTGGGTTGCTTTTGCCCTTGCCGGTCCCAAAGAGGCCTTGGACACATATTTCGATGGATTTCATTTCTGACCTTCCCGTTTCTCAAAAGATGTCAGTCATTTGGGTGGTCTGTGATCGCTTTTCTAAAATGGTCCATCTGGTGCCCTTGGTTAAATTGCCTTCCTCCTCTGATTTGGTGCCTTTGTTCTTCCAGCATGTGGTTCGTTTGCATGGCATTCCTGAGAATATTGTTTCTGACAGAGGTTCCCAGTTTGTTTCGAGGTTTTGGCGAGCCTTTTGTGGTAGGATGGGCATTGACCTGTCTTTTTCCTCGGCTTTCCATCCTCAGACTAATGGCCAGACCGAACGAACCAATCAGACCTTGGAGACATATCTGAGATGTTTTGTTTCTGCTGACCAGGATGATTGGGTGTCCTTTTTGCCGTTGGCTGAGTTCGCCCTTAATAATCGGGCCAGCTCGGCTACCTTGGTCTCTCCATTTTTCTGCAATTCTGGGTTCCATCCTCGTTTCTCTTCAGGACAGGTTGAGTCTTCGGACTGTCCTGGTGTGGATTCTGTGGTGGACAGGTTGCAGCAGATCTGGACTCAGGTAGTGGAAATTTGACCTTGTCCCAGGAGAAGGCTCAACTTTTCGCTAATCGCAGACGCCGTGTGGGTCCCCGACTTCGTGTTGGGGATCTGGTTTGGTTATCTTCTCGTCATATTCCTATGAAGGTTTCCTCTCCTAAATTTAAACCTCGTTTTATTGGTCCGTATAGGATTTCTGAGATTCTCAATCCTGTGTCTTTTCGTCTGACCCTCCCAGACTCCTTTTCCATACATAATGTATTCCATAGGTCGTTGTTGCGGAGATACGTGGCACCTATGGTTCCATCTGTTGAGCCTCCTGCCCCGGTTTTGGTGGAGAGGGAATTGGAGTATATTGTGGAGAAAATTTTGGATTCTCGTGTTTCTAGACAGAAACTCCAGTATCTGGTTAAATGGAAGGGTTATGCTCAGGAAGATAATTCCTGGGTTTTTGCCTCTGATGTCCATGCTCCAGATCTTGTTCGTGCCTTTCATGTGGCTCATCCTGGTCGGCCTGGGGGCTCTGGTGAGGGTTCGGTGACCCCTCCTCAAGGGGGGGGTACTGTTGTGAATTCTGTGGCTGAATTCACTCCTGTGGTCACAAGTGGTACTGCAGCTTCTGAGCTTCCTCCCTCAGGTGTTCTGGTGAGCTCGTTGGCTGCTTTGTTATTTAACTCCACCTGATTCTGTCTTCCTTGCTCCTTGTCAATGTTCAAGTGTTGACCTGAGCTTCTGGATCTTTCCTGTGGCCTACTGCTCTGCTTAGATAAGTGCTTCTTTGCTTTTGTTGCTACTTTTTCTGTCCAGCTTGTCTATTCGTTTTTGCTGGAAGCTCTGAGACGCAAAGGGTGCACCGCCGTGCCGTTAGTTCGGCACGGTGGGTCTTTTTGCCCCCTTTGCGTGGTTTTTTGCTTTAGGGTTTTTTGTAGACTGCAAAGTTCTCTTTGCTATCCTCACTCTATCTAGAATATCGGGCCTCACTTTGCTGAATCTATTTCATCCCTACGTTTGTCTTTTCATCTTGCTAACAGTCATTATATGTGGGGGGCTGCCTTTTCCTTTGGGGTATTTCTCTGAGGCAAGTCAGGCTTGTTTTTCTATCTTCAGGCTAGTCAGCTCCTCAGGCTGTGCCGAGTTGCATAGGTAGTGTCAGGCGCAATCCACAGCTGCCTTTAGTTGTGCTTAGGTTAGGTTCAGGTATTGCGGTCTACAGAGATTCCACGTCTCAGAGCTCGTTCTATTGTTTTTGGGTTATTGTCAGATCACTGTATGTGCTCTGATTGCTGGCACACTGTGTCACTGGATTGCCTACATAACACCGGAGCCACTGACACACGTAGACACATTAAAATCAATGCATCTGTGCAGATGTCATTGATTTTTTGCAGACCGTGTCTCCGTGTGCCAAACACGTAGACATGTCAGTGTTCGTGGGAGCGCACGGATCACACGGACCCATTAAAGTCAATGGGTCCGTGTAAAACACGTATGCAGTCCGTGTGCCGTGCAGGAGACAGCGCTACATTAAGCGCTGTCCCCCCCACTGGTGCTGAAGCTGCGATTCATATCTTCTCTGCAGCAGCGTTTGCTGTAGAGAAGATATGAATAATCGTGTTTAAAATAAAGATCTATGTGCCCACCCCTTGTGCGCCCGCCCGCTATTATTAAAATACTCACCCGGCTCGCTCCCACGCCGGCGCTGCTTCCTGTCCTGGCCGCATCTTCTACTGTATGAGCGGTCACGTGGTGCCGCCGATTACAGTCATGAATATGCGGCTCCACCTCCCATACGGGTGGAGCCGCATATTCATTACTGTAAATGAGCGGCCCCACGTGACCGCATACAGTAGAAGGTGCGGCCAGGACAGGAAGCAGCACCGGCGAGTGAGCAAGCCTGGTGAGTATTTTAAGAACAGCGGGGGGGGGGGGGTGCACAGGGGGTGGGAGGGCGTTGGGGACATGGAGCTCTATAAACACGATTGTTCATATCTTCTCTACAGCAAACGCTGCTGCAGGGAAGATATGAATGGGGCTTCAGCACCAGATGCTGGTGCGTGTGGTACCCAGTGGGCACACGCGTGCCACACTGATGTGTCACAGAAACACATGGGCACACGGACACGGAAAATTCCGGTACCGGAATTATCTGGACGTGTGAGACTGCCCTAAGGCTGGTTTCAGACATGCGTTTGGCAGGGCTGCAGTTGAAAGCCTTCTTCCTCCGCCACCTGACTCACCTCTTCCTTCAGCTCCGCCTGTCAGGAACATGAGGTAGTAGATTGTATAATATAGCGCACTCTGAGCTCTGCTACATCCAAGAACAGAGAACAGACACCCGCTGCATGTTTGACCCCCCCTTCTCTTCTCTGCTGGCAGCACATTAGAATTCATGCCACTCTTTCCCCCTTCGCTTCCCCAAGGAATGTCTTTGGTGAAGCCAAAATGTAAAGAGTAGAAAGAGGAGTGCATGTCATAACTCAGCCCACTCAGTGATGTCACGACGAGATGGCATATCTTACCCCTGCTGGGTTGTGAGTCTTGGCCCAGGAAGCGAGCTAACAGCAGCTCTGCCAGCTGCCCTTATGCATCTAGATGTGTGTATCCTCCATAGCAGATGGTTTGCCATGATCTGAAGTGACATGAGAGAAATTTAACTGTTCTTTTCCAACTTTAATTCTTTTTTATTTGTAATTGCATTGAACATATGATTTGTCTTTCTTATATCTTTTTATACTTTGTAAACACTGCCTACCTTTTTATTTGGAGTCAAATATAAAATTACTAGCTTGTCTCTCCATGTTCTAAATGAACGGTCGCATCCTCTGAAGTGAATTACGCTACTGATTTCTGTTGGCTCCGGCCCCGTTAAAGGGAACCTGTCACCCCGTTTTTTGAGATTGAGATATAAATAGGGCCTGCGCTGTGCGTTACTATAGTGTATGTAGTGTACCCTGATTCCCCACCTACGCTGCGCAATACATTACCAAAGTCGCCGTTTTCGCCTGTCAATCAGGCTGGTCAGGTCGGGTGGGCGTGTTCACAGCGCTGTTTTTTCCTCAGCTTTACGTTGGTGGCGTAGTGGTGTCCGCACGTTGAGGTGACTAATCCACTGTGGGCACGTGAACAAGGAGCGCGCGATCTGCGCTATCACCCCCTGTCATCGGTGGGGGCGGCCATCTTCCTGGGGCCGCGCGTGCGCACATGTAGTGCTCTGCTGCACGGGGCTTCAGGAAAATGGCCGCGGGATGCCGCGCGTGCGCACAAGAGATCGCGGCGGCCATTTTCCCAAAGCCGAGTTTGCATGAGGAAGAAACAGCGCTGTGAACACGCCCACCCGACCTGACCAGCCTGATTGACAGGCGAAAACGGCGACTTTGGTAATGTATTGCGCAGCGTAGGTGGGGAATCAGGGTACACTACATACACTATAGTAACGCACAGCGCAGGCCCTATTTAACAGTATTTATATCTCAATCTCAAAAAACGGGGTGACAGGTTCCCTTTAATCTTTGAAAAATTGGAGCTGGTGGCAGCATACCTTGTCCTGTGCAATTGGGCTTCTTTGCAGCGACCGGCGGCATTGATAATTATTGTTCCCGTTTGTGTGGGAGTAGTTATATCGCCCTCGTTGCAGAGTGCCCAATAGCCAGTACATAGCAGGCAGCCATTCTGCTGACTAATTATCCTAGGTGCAGCACCCTGACTGACCTGAAGGTAAGGGGTGCCGGAGAGCTGCAAGTTTCACAGCGGAACTGTGAAGTGAGATATAGATAAATCCCCTACAGAAGGAACCAGGGGCAACCAAACAACCCCGATTCGTGACAAATTGGTGTGAGTGGTGGGAATGATAAAGGTATCTTCCCCGTGAACCGTGACAGAGTGGTGGGATCCCCGACATATCCAGTGGGATTCGTGACATATTGGTGTCAGCACGGTGGGATTCCTGACATATTGGTGGCAGCGGTGGGATAATAGAGCATTAGTGACTGGGTTTGAGCAATCATTCCTTTCACTAAAAAAGGAACTAAAACTAAAAACTTGCACAGTTCTGGAGAGGAATATGCACAAATAAGTTTTGGAGAACAAGCTCAGTGTTTACTAGTCCTGAGACAATAGTGTGTACTTGCGATTACCCCCTACCCTTCTCTTTGCTTTTCTATCCTATCTTTTATTTGGTAACGATGGCTGCAAGAGGAGAAGGCTGGTATAAGCAGCATAACAAGGACACTAGAGTGCCAAGGAAAAACAAGGAAAAATGAACTTTGCAAATTAGTAAGTCTTACCCCTCAAATTTGTTCATTTTGGCATAAGGATTCACCATGTAAAATATGTTGACATTAGATTTAGATTTATCACTTGCTCAAGGCATGTGAATTATTCCATGTTTCTCATTTTCCACAATATTGTACACACAATAACCACTCAGTTTGTCATCATATCTTTAACTGTATATACTATTTATTAAAAAAAACACAGAATGGCAGTAAGCATTCTATTACAGTAAAATATGCATTACACAATTATGTGCATTGTACATGTATCAGTACTTAGTAGCAGTCAGTTCAGTTTTTCTCGTAAATATAATTAATCTGATTGGTAAACGGCATAACATACCATACATAACAAGGAATATGCATGACGATAACACTAAACAAACATTTAAAACTGCAATATGATGTGCCATTGAGCAACCAGTCAATGATAACTAATCTTAAAAAAAGAAAATTATAAAATATTCATGACCAAAATGGATCAAAATTAGGAGGTAAGACCTTCAAAAACTTGCTACTTCATTTTTACCATGCATTTCCTTGGCACCCTAAAGGACACTCTTATTGCCCTCTGCAGGTTGATGCAGATTGACGCCATGGGCAAAAACATAAGCCAACTGGTCATGGCTCTTGTGCAACGGGAAATCGCTCAGAGTCCAGCGGATGCAGAAGCCAGCCCAAGCGAAAATGGTTCTTTGGCAGATGTCCAACCACAGAATGCCGGCCCTACCAGCAACCAGGGAGGATTGGACCCCCGCCTGCAGCTGGCTCTGCAACAATGCTCCGCAGATGACACAGACGTCTGCAGCTGGTCCTGCAATTCCAAGAGGCAGAGAGAGCTGAGCAGGAGGCCCAAGCTTGGAGGGATAATGAACTGCAGATGGCCCAACTTGGGTCAGTACCATCTACCACGTGGAACCGTGAGCCTAACAGCACTCAGATCCCTAAACCCCAGCCATAGCACTTACTGTGATGGAAAAGGACGGGAACTTCGACACTTTTCTGCTGGCCTCTGATAAAGACTGCAGACAGTACCGGCTGCCAGGGAACCAATGGGCCTGTCACCATAATGTAAAAATGTCATGTTGTGAGTTTAGTTTCAGAAGGTTACATGGCTTTCCAGACACACTGTGGGCCATCCCGACCCCACCCCTTCTCACTCTGTCAGCTGCTTGTGTGTGTCGGAATCCAAAACCCCTCATTTCACCCCCCCCAAAAGAATTTTTATAGCTCTATGCTGGGCAGACAATTCTCCTTAGACTCTTCATTCCCCCCTCCCATCGAATACTGGCCAAAACTGGTGCTTTCTTTAAGATTCTTTGTTCTATTAATGTGATATATAGTGGCACCAATCCGGGCTAGAAATATAAGAATTAGATATTCCGGATGTCCATCGATAGATCTATCACTCACTGAAAGCGCTAGCAGCTAAACGCAATGAGGGCAAAGTGCGGAGTTTACACTTAAAAGAACGCCCCTGACGTGGGGAACATTAAGAGCATGGTGTATTACTTATGTGAGGTTCACACAGTTATGCATAAAAACAGTTACCATAGCTCTAAGGGGAGGTTTCAGCCCCTAAGTGATGTCACCACAGGCCTGGGTTTTAGGCTAGGAAACAAGTAGTGAAGCAAGGAGTCTTCTCAAGTTTGGTGTCCAGGGTCTAGCTGCTGTCTAGATGTGTGGTACGCATCTAGATGTGACCCCCCTCCTTTGCACACGGCCAATCGAAAGATGAAATTATCTGAACGAAATGTAAGTGTTCTTCTTTCAATTTTAAGCCCTGTGTATTTGTAATTGTATTGTACAGATGATTTTGTCTTTATAATATCTTTTTATACCTTGTAAACACTGCCTACCTTTTTATGGAGTAAAATATAAAATTACTACCGTAGCTTGTCTCTTCATGTTCTAAACGAACTGTCGCGTCCTCTGAGGTGAATTATGCTACAGATTTGGGTTCCCTCCGGACCCGTCAATACTTTGAAAATCGGAGCTGGTGGCAGCATACTTTGTTCTGAGCGTTTGGGAGGCTTTATAGCGATGGAGGCATTGATACTCATTATTCGCACCTGGATTGCCCACGAGATCACGCTCGCTGGACACTTGAGGATCAGCAAAACTAAGGCCCGGCTGTCTCAACACTTCTATTGGCCCAAGATGGGGACAGATGTAACAAACTACTGCCGCTCCTGTATCACCTGCCAAAGAGTGGGGAAGGCGGGGCCTGCTCTTAAGGCACCCCTGATCCCTTTGCCAGTGATCAAGGAGCTTTTTCAGAGGCGTCCTCACTGTGGTAGGCTATGCTACTCAGGACCCAAAGGCAGTGACTCTGTCCTCAACTAGGGCAGATAAGGTGGCGGATGCACTGTTGGCTATCTTTTCACGTGTAGGATTTCCCAGGGAGATGCTTATCGATCAAGGGACCCAATTCATGTCTCGCCTAATGGAGGCTCTCTAAGAAAATGCAGGTGAAGCGTCTGGTATAGAGTGCGTATCACCCACAGACAAATGGCTTGTGTGAGCGTTTCAATGGTACCCTCAAACAGATGCTACGCAAGCTGGTTGAGACCCAAGGACATGACTGGGAGCAGTACCTCCCACACCTACTATTCGCTTACCGAGAGGTTCCGAAGGCCTCTACGGGGTTCTCCCCTTCGAGCTCCTGTATGGCAGGCGAGTCTGGGGACCCCTTGGGTTGGTAAGGGAATCCTGGGTTGTCCCGCTTGAGAGAACCTGCTGAGATTCGTATGGAGGTGTACAGAGAGGTCCTGCCTCTGTAGCACAGTCCAAAAGGGGAGGTGTCAGGAACATGAGGTAGTGGATTGTCTATTATTGCGCACTGAGCTCTGCCACATCCAAGAACAGAGAACAGACACCCGCTGCATGTTCGACCCCCCTTCTCTTCTCTGCTTGCAGCACATTGGAATTCAAGGCACTCATTCCCCCCAGAATGTCTTTGTTTGTTGAAGCCAAAACGTAAAGAGTGCATGTCATAACTCAGCCCACTCAGTGATGTCACGACGAGGGCATATCGTTGACAATAGCCAATACATAGCAGGCAGCCCTTCTGGTGACTAATTACCCTATATGCAGTATCCTGACTGACCTGATGTTATGGGGGGTGCCAAGAGAGCTGCAAGTTTCAAAGCGGAACTGGGAAGTGTGATATAGATAAATCCCCTTCAGAAGGAACAAGGGGCAACCAAACAAGCCCGGTTCATGACAAATTGGTGTGAGTGGTGAGGATGATAAAGGTATCTTCCCCGTAAACCGTGACAGAGTGGTGGGATCCCTGACATATCTGGTGGGATTCGTGACATATTGGTGGCAGCACGGTGGGATTCATGACACCGCCTACATCTGCATGCATCCTACATACCCTAATTTTAACATTGGGTATGCAGGCGATGCAGATGTATGCGGATGCCTCCGCATGGTCGTCTTGACGCTGCGCTGACCTGCGTCAAACTCAATATGTTGCGGTCGGCGCAGCTTCAAAACGACGCATGCAGAAGCATCCGCATACATCCGCATGGTCTGCGTACCAAATGTTAAAGATAGGGTATGCAGGACGCATGCAGACTTAGGCGAAGCTGAAGGAAGAGGAGCGGCAGTGGGCGGGGCTTCACGGAGTTAGCAGGCTTTCATTCGCAGCCCTGCCGAACGCTATTGTGAAACTAGCCTAAAACAATCCCTTTTAACCCCTTTCCGACATCGGGCGTAAATGTACGCAGATGTATGACCCCCTCCCTTTGATGTTGGCTCAAGCGCTGAATCACATCTTTTCTGGCACATGTCAGCAAGTGCACCGGAAATCCCGCTCATCAGTGACCCCGTCACATGATCGGAGGTCACCGATGGGTTGGCATGACAACCAGAGGTCTCCAGCAGAAGTCTATGGTTGTCACTGCTGGATTGCTATGAGCGCCGCCCGCTAGCCGAAAAGGCATGAACCAGGGATCATCTCACCAAACTCCTGCTCTCCTTTAAACATGGGCAAAACGCTACTCAGGCAACACAGGGTGAGAGTAAAACAGTGTGGCAATGCTTTATTGTACCACAAAATAGGCAGATAACACAGAACAGTCACAGCACAGTACCCAAGATGTTGAACATTACAGAGTCTCGCTCTTCCGCTGACTCACCGGGAAAATAGCAGCTGTGACTACAGATCTTCCAGGGTTGCTACATCACCTATGGTATGCACACAGAGGAGGTAACGACAAGCGTAGGAAGATGCCAGTCCATACAAGGCCAGTTGATACGAGGATCACAACTTGGCTTCATATTCCAGGGTCGGTTACTCCACCTGTGGCATGCACACAGACAAGAGGTAACGACAAGCGTAGGAAGATGACAGTCCATTGAGTCCATACAAGGTACAAGGCCAGTTGATCTGAGGATCACAACCTGGCTTTTCCAAACGTATCCATGGTTCAATGATGGTCAATGGAGCAGATCTGTATTCTTGCAACCGAGGCTGAAAACCCCTAGGTTGTTTTCTTATGGAATGATAGATCCGTGTCCCTTGTAATGGAGCCATGATGTAAAATGGCTGCTGTCCTGTCCTTCTCATGTCTTATGATTGCACACATCCCTAGCCTTTATAACGATATTGCATTCCTTGACAGACCGCGGCATGGCCATTAGTTAGAAGCTGCTATTGATCTTTGGAGCAGGTAAGTTTTCAATGAGTGCACCATATTGGGCCATCTGAAAACTGAGTTTAGTCCAGGACAATTTGTCTGCACTACTAATTAACAGCTGTTACAATAGCAAACTGGGGCAGTCCCTATAGGAGAAAAAAAACACAAGAATTATACTGTACTGTATTTTCACATACTATCTATTCCGGACACTGCAGTGGCTTATAAACTTACGAAGTATATACCTTGAGGTCTGGGATCTGCCAATATGTGGCTAGTTTTCTGACTGTTTCGGATAACATGATACATGACTAGTTTTTTTTTGTCTAGTCTCGCTTGAATATAGGTCAATATTAAATAGTCTCCTGATGAGTCGCCTTTGGTGAGGATGATGAAACAAGTAGAAATGAGGGGCTTGGAGAGTGAGTGTGTATACGTCACATCACCCTATATAATGAAATGTGAGGTACATGTTTTCTATTAGTCACCTACTGACTAACCTTCGGGGTGAATTATCGGTATAGCTTTACATTTGGAATTAATAAAGATTAGTTTTACCCTTTTGTCAGCAAACACGAGGAATGACAAGAGATAACCCATTTAAGAAGATTCAATTTTGGTTCAAACTATTCCAACATTATGAACATAAAAAAGGCTTCTCCCCTATGTGATGTCTCTGATGTTTATTAACAGTTGATTTTCAATTAAAATATTTCCCACATTAAGAAAATGAAAAAGGTTTCTCCTCTGTGTGACTGCTCTGATGTCTAACAAGAAGCACTTTCCATTTAAAACATTTCCCACAATCTGAACAGCAAAAAGGCTTCTCCTCTGTGTGAGTTCTATGGTGCCTAACTAAATTTGATTTTTGGATAAAACATTTCCCACATTCTGAACAGGAAAAAGGCTGCTCCCCTGTGTGGGTTCTCTGGTGAGTAACTAAATATATTTTCTGGGTAAAACATTTCCCACATTCTGAACAGGAAAAAGGATTCTCCCCTGTGTGAGTTCTATGGTGCCTAACCAAATTTGATTTTTGGATAAAACATTTCCCACATTCTGAACAGGAAAAAGGCTGCTCCCCTGTGTGAGTTCTATGGTGCCTAACCAAATCTGATTTTTGGATAAAACATTTCCCACATTCTGAACAGGAAAAAAGCTGCTCCCCTGTGTGGGTTCTCTGGTGAGTAACTAAATATGTTTTCAGGTTAAAACATTTCCCACATTCTGAACAGGAAAAAGGATTCTCCCCTGTGTGAGTTCTATGGTGCCTAACCAAATTTGATTTTTGGATAAAACATTTCCCACATTCTGAACACGAAAAAGGCTTCTCCCCTGTGTGGGTTCTCTGGTGACTAACAAGATGCAATTTATGCGTAAAACATTTCCCACATTCTGAACAGGAAAAAGGCTTCTCCCCTGTGTGGGTTCTCCGGTGCCTAACAAGACTCCCTTTCTGGTTAAAACGTTTCCCACATTCTGAACATGAAAAAGGCTTCTCCCCTGTGTGGGTTCTCTGGTGACTAACAAGATGCAATTTATGCGTAAAACATTTCCCACATTCTGAACAGGAAAAAGGCTTCTCCCCTGTGTGGGTTCTCCGGTGCCTAACAAGACTCCCTTTCTGGTTAAAACATTTCCCACATTCTGAACATGAAAATGACTTCTTTGCTTTAGGAGCAGTTTGTTTTTTGTTGCCTCTTTTGTGACTTTGATTTTCCTTAGCAGTCAGTAATGAATCAGAAGATGGGAACTGTTTCATAGGATCAGATGACAGATCTTTGGTGTGAATTGATGATGATATATCTGGAGAAACAGCAATCACTTCAGTTGTATCTTGTAGGATCTCAAGATCATCAGATTTAAACATTGAAGATGTCAACTGTCCCTCTGATCTCCTGGTACAGTTATCTGCTAAGATGAAAAAAATTTTTTTAACACAATATCCTTGAGTTTTATATAATTGAACATTTCTGCTTAAACTGTCCATACAAAAGGCAAGCTATGTACAACAACTTTATTTACCAAGATAATGACTGTTCACAGTCTAATAGAAAACCTTGTTGGATGAACCAGTAGTGTGTGGTGTTCAACTGTTTGTTCATTCTGCCTTCCATATATCGAATAAAAAGAAACCAATCAATGTTATGTAGACAAAAATAATACCAATTCTCATCTCACAAAAAACAAGTCCCCCCTCAGGTCCATCATCTGTCAATGGAAAAACAGAGGTTCCCACACTATTAGTGGCTCAAAGGCTGTTGAAAAGCAACAAAGTTTCTATAAAGCAATCCAGCAAAATCCGCTCTCACTTCTAAGTCTTGCAGTGTGCTCAAACAACATTTAGGATCCCTGTATTTAGCAATATTATATAGTGAGAAGAATCCACTTAATTTGCGGTGTGTGTCTCCTGGAGAACAATCTGTGCTGGGTACTAAAATAGCCGAGTCTTAATTTCCGGAAAATGGCTGTGGAGTCAAAATATTCACTCCTCCTACACACTTGGTCAAAATTGTTGGCACCCCTCGTTTAATGACAGAAAAACCCACAATGGTCACAGAAATAACTTGAATCTGACAAAAGTAATAAATAAGAGATCTATGAAATTGAACAAATTAAAGTCAGACATTGCTTTTCAACCAGGTTTCCACAGATTTAAAAAAATAAATAAAACTCATGAAATAGGCCTGGACAGAAATTATGGTACCCTTAACTTAACCGCTTGTGACCACCAACCGTAGATAAACGTTGGCTCTGCACAAACCCTGCTAGCGCCGGCATTTATCTACCGTTTGTCTACGGTCGGCAGTTTTGTGCTCATCGGGACCCCCACGTACCTTATAACGAGGGGATTCCGGCGCACAACAGTTCCTGTGACCCCCGACCTCATCGAGACCTGATTGGTTAAGGTCCTGATGAAGTCAGTGTCACACCAGCCAATGAGACAAATCACTAGGAAAGTTTGTTGTAGCAACCAACTTTCCCGGGCGATCTGCCTGAGAAAAACGCTGTTTCTCCTCAGATCTCCTGTCAGTGAGAGATTAGAGGAGAAACAGTGTTAGAAGTGCTGCTGCCAACAGCTGTGTCAGTCAGCCATCTTGTAATAGAGTAAAAAAAACAGAGAAGGCAGGTTAGGGTTAGTGCTATAGTTAGGGTTAGTGCTATAGTTAGGGCTAGTGTTAGGCTAAAGTTAGAGTTTATTCTAAAGTTAGGGCTAGGCTAAAGAAGTAGGCTTTTCTCAATTGTCTCCCCAATAACTTGGTCACTTCAGAGTTTTCTATTAGCTTGCTAGGGCATATTGTCCTACAAATAAATGTATATGCGTCCCAATTCATCAGCCAGAATCCATGATCGATTACATTTTTAGGACTTACATTCGCTATGGGGCTTGTTAAAAAAAAATGAGCATTCGGTCCTATTGGTCCAACTGCCGTGTTCAAGCCACCCCAATGTTTTCTGCTGTTCTTCCTAGGACCCGTTATGAAATCCTCATTAGATTTTGGCATTTTAACAAGAGTCAATGCCTGCCCAGAAATGCTCCAGAACATGACAGACTATTGAAAATCAGACCCATCATAGAAGACTTGACAGAAAAATTCTTAAAGCTTTACACCCCAACAGAAAACATTTCCATTGATGAGTCCCTTGTAAATTTCAAAGGAAGACTGCACCTCAAGCAATTTATTCCTTCTAACAGGGCAAGGTTCAGAATAAAGCTCTATAAAAAGTGCGACCGTTCAACAGGATACACATGAGCTTTTCGAATTTATGAAGGAAAGAAAGCAACTGAACCCACCAGGATGCCCTACGTATCTGGGGACATCTGGAAAAAACGTTTGGGAGATAACTCAATTTTTACAAAAAGGCTACAATCTGTATGTTGACAAGTACTACACCAGCATACCCCTATTTAAAAGTCTGATTGGACATAATATGGGGGCTTGAGGGACCATTTGCAAAAAACGTCAGGGGTTTCCACAATCATTGGTCAACTAAAAGTTCTGAAAGGCGCAGACTTTACACAATGGAGAACTGCTTGCCCTTAAGTATAAGGATAACCAAGATATTTCTATCCTGAGCTCGATCCACACATATGCCACAAGGGCCACTGCAGACCAACAGGGATCCACTACTCCAAAACCTGTGTCTGTCATTGACTACAACAAATATATGGTGGGTGTGGACCTTGCAGATCACGTTCTACAGCCATACTGGGTACCAAAAAAATCATATACCTGGTATAAAAAGTTAGTCATTTATTTGTTTCAGGTGGCCTCATATAATTCGTATGTGTCATACAAAAAAGCCGGGAATGCAGATACTTTCCTGATCAGGAAAAGGTGATTGAAAATCTTGTTTTTGAAAATGTTGTCCCCGCCAATCCTTTACAATCTGAAGATGTCAGAAGACTCGTTGAGGGACATTATATTGCAACTGAAACAAGAAAGAGCCCCCAGAGATGTTGTGTATGTTCCAAGAGAGGAATGAGGCATGATACCCGCTATTATTGCCCACAACGCCCATCATTGCCGGCCTTATGCCTTCATGACTGCTTTATAATCTGTAAGCCTCATGAGCCCCTACATAGGCAGGTATCAATCAGTCTCATAAACTCGACTTGTTTCTCCTCCCACAAGAGGTTCATCAGGAGTGTATTCATATATTATCAGAGACCGCTACTTATCTTTTTATGTTGGTTGCCCATGATGATACAGGACACTATCTGGAGGGTATAGACCTGACGTGCTCTTGTCCTATATCATCATGGACATGGCTTACAGTCTATGAGACTAATGTACATATATCTATCTATGGATTAAAAAGTTTTGCTTGAATCTGAAAGACTGATGTTTATAGGCCTCTTCATGGGTCTATGAAAGTATGTGAACCTGGATTTTGACGGTATGCAGGTTTTTTCCATATGGAATATTAACTCTTATATGTAACTGATGTTATGTTTGATCTATTGAGACCATTATCGTAGGGCATTGTGCAATATATATATATATTTTAAACTAGGGCAATTGTTTGTGCACATTCATTGTCCTGGGTTTCTTTTCTATTGAGATCTACGGTTACTATTACCTATAAGAATATTGTATAACACCAATACCTAGGGTATTTCCTGCAAGACTATATTTTTCATCTTCTATGTCTCCATGGTTCATCATTGCTTGTCTGTATATGGTCTTACACTTCAGCACTTTACATTATAGCTAGACTAGCTATTGAACCCGTTCTATGCCCGGGTGATGAGCATTTATATTGGTATATGGTCTCCATCCTGGTATGTGCTGCTACCATCTTGCGCCCCCATCCTGTCATGCGCTGCTCCCATCCTGCGCCTCCATTCTGACATGTGCTGCTCCCATCCTGCGCCCCCATCCTGTCATGTGCTGCTCCCATCCTGCGCCCCCATTCTGTCATTTGCTGCTCCCATCCAGCTCCCCCATCCTGTCATGTGCTGCTCCCATCCTGCGCCCCCATTCTGTCATGTGCTGCTTCCATCCTGCACCCCTGTTCTGTCATGTGCTGCCCAATTCTGTCATGTGCTGCTCCCATCCTGCGCCACCATTCTGTAATTTGCTGCTCCCATCCATATGCCCCATACGCTGCTCCATAAATGTTGATGGCCCCCATAAGATGCTCCATAGTGTATGCCCCGTATGCTGCTCCATAAATGTTGATGGCCCCCATAAGATGCCCCATACATATGCCCCATACGCTGCTCCATAAAGGTTGATGGCCCCCATAAGATGCTCCATAGTATATGCCCCATATGCTGCTCCATAAATGTTGATGGCCCCCATAAGATGCTCCATAGTATATGCCCCGTATGCTGCTCCATAAATGTTGATGGCCCCCATAAGATGCTCCATATTGTATGCCCCGTACACTGCTCCATTATGGTTGATGGCCCTCATAAGATGCTCCATAGTATTATATGCCCCGTATGCTGCTGCGATATATATATAAAAAAAAATAACATACTCACCTATCGTCGCTGGGCGCCAAGTGCTGGGGGGCCTGAGCAGGCGGGGACACCGGCGCACTGTGGGGGTCAGGTGCCGGAGTCGCCGCTAGCTCAGGCCCCCGACACTTGCTATAGTCACCTGGCCCTGATCCACCTCTGCGCGCTGCCGTCTTCCGGGTCATCGCGCCCTCTGAACTGTACGTCACAGGCAGATGACCCGGAAGATGGAGCAGCATGCAGCGCTGGAACGGGACAGGTGACTATAGCTTATACTCACCCTCCTGGCACGTCCCTGCTTCTCCGTTGGAGATCGCGGTGTGCGTTCAGTGCTTACGCATACCGCGATCTCCTGGGCTGAGTCACTCTGTGGGGTCCAGGCTGCGCCGGCGCTTGCGCAGTCTATAAAGGCTTCGGACAGAGTGACGCTCCCAGCGTTATATTATAGATATTGCCCCTATACTAATCTAGTTAGGGCATTCTCTTTGGGACAGCCGTCGAGGAGCGGGGGCGCCATATATCGTAAAATTTAGGGTGCCAACCTCCGCTGTGAGGCAGGGTTAGATTAAGGGACAGTTTTCATCATTTATTGGTCTCTATCTACCAACAGTACATCTATACACCTTTCCATCCCTTCCCGTATAGGGAGTTTGAGGATAGAAGGGACAGTCGACAGTGAGCGGGGGCGCCATTGCGCAGGTTTAGGGTACCAACCTCTGCTGTCAGCTAGGGTGCTGACGAGCGATAGGCACCTAGGGATAGGCACCTCCCTAGGCCTTTTCTATATAAGTACGTAATTTCTTGGGTGACGGTTTTGTGTGCACTAATTTTTAATTAAGTTAATAAAGGTATTTTTTAATCTTGGGAGTATTCTGTGAACTGTTTACTTTAATTCACTCCATTGTCTACTGATTTGTGCTGTGAATTTTTTTGCATAACAACCAGATGTCTCCTGAAGATCTCTATGGTTGTTGATGGCAGATTGCTGTGAGTGCCACCCTGTGGTCGGCGCTCATAGCAATGCTACAATTCAGATACATAGAGGTGATCTGAGCATCACCTCTATGTAGCAGAGCTGATCAGGCTGTGCCAGCTTCTAGCCTCCCATGGAGGCTACTGAAGCATGGCAAAAGAATTTTTTTTTTTTTTTACAAAAATATGAAAAAAAAAAAAAGTTCTAATCACCCCCCTTTCGCCCCATTCACAATAAAATAATAATAATAATAATAATAATAATAAAAAAAAAAAATCAAACCTACACATATTTGGTATTGCCACGTTCAGAATCGCCAGATCTATTAATAAAAAAAGGATTTACCTGATCGCTAAACGGCGTAATTAGAAAAAAATTCCAAAAGCGAGAACTACTTTTATTGGTCGCTGCGACATTGCTTTAAAATGCAATAACAGGCGATCAAAAGATCGCATCTTCACCAAAATGGTATCATTAAAAACGTCAGCTCGGCACGCAGAAAATATGCCCTCACCCAACCCAAGATCACGAAAAATGGAGACGCTACAGGTCTCGGCAAATTGCACAATTTTTTATTTTTTTAGCAAAGTTTGAAATTTTTTTTACCAATTACATTGAAAAGAACCTAGACATGTTTGGTGTCTATGAGCTCGTAATGACCTGGAGAATTGTAATGAAAGTCAGCGTTAGCATTTAGTGAACCTAGCAAAAAAGCCAAACAAAAAACAAGTGTGGGATTGCACCTTTTGACAATTTCACCGCACTTTGAATAGTTTTCCTGTTTTCAGGTACAAGACATGGTAAAACCAATGATGTTGTTCAAAAGTAAAACTCGTTCCGCAAAAGATAAGCCCTCACATGGCCATATTGAGGGAAAACTAAAAAAGTTACGGCTCCGGGAAGAGGAGAGGGAAAAAGCGAAAAAAGCTCCAGGGGTTAAAAATGGGGCCTGATTAAGAACACAAAACTGGCTGCAGGAAGAGGATAAATCAGAGGATTCTGGACACTACTGTAATCAAAAACTGACTATAGACAATAACATCTACTGAAACGCTCAAACTGAACAGTCTCCATCAGTAATAAATGAGCAGCAAGTGGTGAAACCTCTCTGGGGGAATTAGAGCGCGGGGCTCGGTGACTTCATAATCTAAACTATCGGAAGCTCCAATATTTTCTGTCAGATGAGTTTCAAGAAGAAATATTATAAATTTAAAGGGAACTGTGTATAATAGTGCAGAGCGGAGATGTCTTAACCCCTTTACCCCCAAGGGTGGTTTGCACGTTAATGACCAGGCCAATTTTTACAATTCTGACCACTGTCCCTTTATGAGGTTATAACTCTGGAACGCTTCAACGGATCCCAGTGATTCTGACATTGTTTTCTCGTGACATATTGTACTTCATGATAGTTGTAAAATTTCTTTGATAGTACGTTTGTTTGTGAAAAAAACGGAAATTTGGCGAAAATTATGAAAATTTCGCAATTTTCCAACTTTGAATTTTTATGCAATTAAATCACAGAGATATGTCACACAAAATACTTAATAAGTAACATTTCCCACATGTCTACTTTACATCAGCACAATTTTGGAACCAAAATTTTTTTGTTAGGGAGTTATAAGGGTTAAAAGTTCACCAGCAATTTCTCATTTTTACAACACCATTTTTTTTAGGGACCACATCTCATTTGAAGTCATTTTGAGGGGTCTATATGATAGAAAATACCCAAGTGTGACACCACTCTAAAAACTGCACCCCTCAAGGTGCTCAAAACCACATTCAAGAAGTTTATTAACCCTTCAAGTGTTTCACAGGAATTTTTGGAATGTTTAAATAAAAATGAACATTTAACTTTTTTTCACAAAAAATTTACTTCAGCTCCAATTTGTTTTATTTTACCAAGGGTAACAGGAGAAAATGGACCCCAAAAGTTGTTGTCCAATTTGTCCTGAGTGCGCTGATACTCCATATGTGGGGGTAAACCACTGGGCGCATGACAGAGCTCGGAAGGGAAGGAGCGCCATTTGACTTTTCAATGCAAAATTGACTGGAATCGAGATGGGACACCATGTTGCGTTTGGAGAGCCCCTGATGTGCCTAAACATTGAAACCCCCCACAAGTGACACCATTTTGGAAAGTAGACCCCTTAAGGAATTTATCCAGATGTGTTTTGAGCACTTTGACCCACCAAGGGCTTCACAGAAGTTTATAATGCAGAGCCGTAAAAATAAAACAAAAATTTTTTTCCCACAAAAATTATTTTTTAGCCCCCAGTTTTGTATTTTCCCAAGGGTAACAGGAGAAATTGGACCTCAAAAGTTGTTGTCCTATTTGTCCTGAGTACGCTGATACCCCATATGTTGGGGTAAACCCCTGTTTGGGCACACGGGAGAGCTCGGAAGGGAAGGAGCACTGTTTTACTTTTTCAACGCAGAATTGGCTGGAATTGAGATCGGACGCCATGTCGCGTTTGGAGAGCCCCTGATGTGCCTAAACAGTGGAAACCCCACAATTATAACTGAAACCCTAATCCAAACACACCCCTAACCCAAATCCCAACAGTAACCCTAACCACACTTCTAACCCTGACACACCCCTAACCCTAATCCCAACCCTATTCCCAACCGTAAATGTAATCCAAACCCTAACCGTAACTTTAGCCCCAACCCTAACCCTAGCCCTAACCCTAGCCCCAACCCTAGCCCTAACCCTAGCCCTAACCTTAGCCCTAACCCTAGCCCTAACCCTAGCCCTAACCCTAATGGGAAAATGGAAATAAATACATTTTTTTAATTTTTCCCTAACTAAGGGGGTGATGAAGGGGGGTTTGATTTACTTTTATAGCGGGTTTTTTAGCGGATTTTTATGATTGGCAGCCGTCACACACTGAAAGACGCTTTTTATTGCAAAAAATATTTTTTGCGTTACCACATTTTGAGAGCAATAATTTTTCCATATTTTTGGTCCACAGAGTCATGTGAGGTCTTGTTTTTTGCGGGACGAGTTGACGTTTTTATTGGTAACATTTTCGGTCACATGACATTTTTTGATCGCTTTTTATTCCGATTTTTGTAAGGCAGAATGACCAATAACCAGCTATTCATGAATTTCTTTTGGGGGAGGCATTTATACCGTTCCACGTTTGGTAAAATTGATAAAGCAGTTTTATTCTTCGGCTCAGTACGATTACAGCGATACCTCATTTATATCATTTTTTTATGTTTTGGCGCTTTTATACGATAAAAACTATTTTATAGAAAAAAATTATTTTTGCATCGCTTTATTCTCAGGACTATAACTTTTTTATTTTTTTGCTGATGATGCTGTATGGTGGCTCGTTTTTTGCATGACAAGATGACGTTTTCAGCGGTACCATGGTTATTTATATCTGTCTTTTTGATTGCGTGTTATTCCACTTTTTGTTCGGTGGTATGATAATAAAGTGTTGTTTTTTGCCTCGTTTTTTTTTTTTTTTCTTACGGTGTTTAGTGAAGGGGTTAACTAGTGGGCCAGTTTTATAGGTCGGGTCGTTACGGACGCGGCGATACTAAATATGTGAACTTTTATTGTTTTTTTTTATTTAGATAAATAAATGTATTTATGGGAATAATATATATATTTATTTATTTTTTTCATTATTTAGGAAATTTTTTTTAATTTTTTTTTTACACTTTTGGAATTTTTTTTAAAACTTTTTTACTTTGTCCCGGGGGGGACATCACAGATCAATGATCTGACAGTTTGCACAGCACTCTGACAGATCACCGATCTGTCTCAGAGCGCTGCAGCGTTACCAAGTGCCTGCTCTGAGCATGTACTTGGTAAGCCACCTCCCTCCCTACAGGACCCGGATGCCGCGGCCATATTGGATCCGGGCCTTGCTGCAGGGAGGAAGGTAGGAGACCCCCGGAGCAACGCGATCACATTGCGTTGCTGCGGGGGGCTCAGGGAAGCCCGCAGTGAGCCCCCTCCCTGCGCGATGCTTCCCTGTAACGCCGACACATCGCGATCATGTTTGATCGCGGTGTGCCGGGGGTTAATGTGCTGGGGGCGGTCCGTGACCGCTCCTGGCACATAGTGCCGGATGTCAGCTGCGATAAGCAGCTGACACCCGGCCGCGCTCCCCCCGTGAGCGCGGCCGATCGCCTATGACGTACTATTCCGTCCTTGGGAAGTAGGGCCCACCCCACATGGACGGAATAGTACGTCTAATGGCAGAAAGGGGTTAATGACCAGGCCAAATTGTACAATTCTGACCACTGTCACTTTATGAGGTCATAACGCTGGAGCTTCAACGGATCCCGGCGATTCCGAGATCATATTTTGTGACATATTGTACTTTATGATAGCGAGAAAATGTCTTCTTTATGACTTGCGTTCGTGAAAAAACAAAACACGAAAATTTGGCGACAATTTTCCAATTTTCAAACTTTAAATTCTTATACTCTTGTAGATTGTGAGCCTTCGCGGGCAGGGTCCTCACTCCTCCTGTATTCTCACCCATCTCTTGTAGATTGTGAGCCCTCGTGGGCAGTGTCCTCACTCCTCCTGTACCAGTTATGACTTGTATTGTTTAAGATTATTGTACTTGTTTTTATTATGTATACCCCTCCTCACATGTAAAGCGCCATGGAATAAATGGCGCTATAACAATAAATAATAATAATAATAATAATACTCTTAAATCAAAGATATGTCACGCAAAATAGTTTTTAAATAACATTTCCCAAACGTCTACTTCACATCGGCAAAAATGAAATAAATATTGTTTTTTGTTCGGAAGTTATAAGGGTTAAAAGTTGACCAGCGATTTCTCATTTTTACAACAAAATTTACAAAACCATTTTTTGTTGTTGTAGGGAACACCTCACATATGAAGTGACTTTGAGGGCCCTATGTGACAGAAAAATACCCAAAAGTGACTCCATTCTAAAAACTGCACCCCTCAAAAAAACATTCAAGTTTATTAACACTTCAGGTGCTTCACAAGAATTTTTGGAATGTGGAAAAAAAAATGAACATTTAACTTTTTTCTCAAAAAACTTTTCTTTAGACCCAATTTATTTTTAATTTTCACAGGGGTTAATAGGAAAAAAACAGACTCAAAATTTCTTGTGCAATTTCTCCTGAGTACGTTGATACCCCATATGAGGGGGAAAACTACTGTTTGGGTGCATAGCAGAGCTCGGAAGGGAAGGAGCGCCTTTTGGAATGGAAAATTTGCTGGAATAAGTAGCGGATGCCATGTTGTGTTTGCAGAGCCCCTGATGTGAATAAACAGTAAAATTCCCCCACAAGTGACCCCATATTGGAAACTAGACCCCTCAGGGAACTTATCTAGATTTGTCTTGAACACATTGAACCCCCAGGTGCTTCACCGAAGTTTATAATTTTGTGGGGGGAAAATAAAAAAAAATAACTCCAGGCCTTTTATCTGCTTAATTGAGAATGATATAACAAAGGGATTGCCCACACCTGTCCATGAAATAGCCTTGGAGTCAATTGTCCAATTACTTTTGGTCCCTTTAAAAACAGGGTGGCACATGTTAAGGAGCTGAAACTCCTAAACCCTTCATCCAATTTTAATGTGGATCCCCTCAAATGAAAGCTGAAAGTCTGAACTTCAACGGCATCTGAATTGTTTTGTTTAAAATTCATTGTGGTAATGTCTATAACCAAAATTAGAAGAATGTTGCCTCTGGCTTCATGTTTTGGCTTTTTTAACCCCTTCCCGACCCATGACGCCACGTAGGCGTCATGAAAGTCGGTGCCAATCCGACCCATGACGCCTATGTGGCGTCATGGAAAGATCGCGTCCCTGTAGATCGGGTGAAAGGGTTAACTCCCATTTCACCCGATCTGCAGGGACAGGGGGAGTGGTAGTTTAGCCCAGGGGGGGTGGCTTCACTCCCCCGTGGCTACGATCGCTCTGATTGGCTGTTGAAAGTGAAACTGCCAATCAGAGCGATTTGTAATATTTCACCTAAAAAACTGGTGAAATATTACAATCCAGCCATGGCCGATGCTGCAATATCATCGGCCATGGCTGGAAACACTTATGTGCCCCCACCCCACCCCACCGATCGCCCCCCCCAGCCCTCCGATCTGTGCTCTGCTCCGCTCCCCTCCGTCCTGTGCTCTGCTCCTCCGTCCTCCTGTCCGCTCCCCCCGTGCTCCAATCACACCCCACATGCTCCAATCAAACCCCCCGCACTCCGATCACCCCCCCACACAGCGATCCCCCCCGTGCTCCGATCCACCCCCCCGCACAGCGATCCCCCACCCCATGCTCCAATCCACCCCCCGTGCTCCGATCCACCCCCCGTGCTCCGACGCCCCCCCCATGCTCCGACGCCCCCCCCATGCCCTGATCTCCCCCCCTTATACTTACCTGGCCTCACGAGGTCCGTCCGTCTTCTTTCCTGGGCGCCGCCACCTTCCAAAATGGCCGGCAGATTCGTTCCAGAGTGAGTTTTGATCACTGAGGTATAACCTATCTCAGTGATCAAAATAAAAAAAATAGTAAATGACCCCCCCCCTTTGTTACCCCCATAGGTAGGGACAATAAAAATAATAAAGAATTTTTTTTTTTTCCACTAAGGTTGGGGTAAGAACTAGGGTTAGAGTTAGGGGTAGGGTTAGGGTTAGGGGTAGGGTTAGGGTTCGGGATGTGCACACGTATTCTGGTCCTCTGCGGATTTTTCCGCACCGGATTTGATAAATCCGCAGTGCTAAACCGCTGTGGATTTACCGCGGTTTTTCTGTGCATTTCACTGCGGTTTTACAACTGCGATTTTCTATTGGAGCAGTTGTAAAACCGCTGCGGAATCCGCAGAAAGAAGTGACATGCTGCGGAATGTAAACCGCTGCGTTTCCGTGCAGTTTTTCTGCAGCATGTGTACAGCGATTTTTGTTTCCCATAGGTTCACATTGAACTGTAAACTCATGGGAAACTGCTGCGGATCCGCAGCGTTTTCCGCAGCGTGTGCACATACCTTTACAATTAGGCTATGTGCACACGGTGCGGATTTGGCTGCGGATCCGCAGCAGTGTTCCATCAGGTTTACAGTACCATGTAAACATATGGAAAACCAAATCCGCTGTGCCCATGGTGTGGAAAATACCACGCGGAAACGCTGCGTTGTATTTTCCGCAGCATGTCAATTCTTTGTGCAGATTCCGCAGCGTTTTACACCTGTTCCTCAATAGGAATCCACAGGTGAAATCCGCACAAAAAACACTGGCAATCCGCGGTAAATCCGCAGGTAAAACGCAGTGCCTTTTACCCGTGGATTTTTCAAAAATGGTGCTGAAAAATCTCATTCGAATCCGCAACGTGGGCACATAGCCTTAGGGTTAGGGTTGGGTTGGAATTAGGGTTGTGGTTAGGGTTAGGGGTGTGTTGGGGTTAGGGGTGTGTTGGGGTTAGGGGTGTGTTGGGGTTAGGGTTGTGATTAGGGTTACAGCTACAGTTGGGATAAGGGTTAGGAGTGTGTTGGAGTTAGAATTGAGGGGTTTCCACTGTTAGGCACATCAGGGGGTCTCCAAACGCAACATGGCGCCACCATTGATTCCAGCCAATCTTGTATTCAAAAAGTCAAATGGTGCTCCCTCACTTCCGAGCCCCGACGTGTGCCCAAACAGTGGTTTACCCCCACATATGGGGTACCAGCGTACTCAGGACAAACTGCGCAACAATTACTGGGGTCCAATTTCTCCTGTTACCCTTGAGAAAATAAAAAATTGCTTGCTAAAACATCATTTTTGAGGAAAGAAAAATGATTATTTTCACGGTTCTGCGTTATAAACTTCTGTAAAGCACTTGGGGGTTGAAAGTGCTCACCACATATCTAGATAAGTTCCTTTGGGGGTCTAGTTTCCAAAATGGGGTGACTTGTGGGGGGTTTCAACTGTTTAGGCACACCAGGGGCTCTGCAAACGCAACATGACGCCCGCAGACCATTCCATCAAAGTCTGCATTTCAAAAGTCACTACTTCCATTCTGAGCCCCGACGTGTGCCCAAACAGTGGTTTACCCCCACACATGGGGTATCAGCTTACTCAGGAGAAACTGGACAACAACTTTTGTGGTCCAATTTCTCCTGTAACCCTTGGGAAAATAAAAAATTCTGGGCTAAAAAATTATTTTTGAGGAAAGAAAACGTATTTATTATTTTCACGGCTCTGCGTTATAAACTTCTGTGAAACACTTGGGGGTTGAAAGTGCTCACCACATATCTAGATAATTTCATTTCGGGGTCTAGTTTCCGAAATGGGGTCACGTGTGGGGGGTTTCTACTGTTTAGTCACATCAGGGTCTCTGCAAACGCAACGTGACGCCCGTAGAGCATTCCATCAAAGTCTGTATTTCAAAACATCACTACTTCACTTCCGAGCCCCGGCAAGTGCCCAAATAGTAGTTTACCCCCACATATGGGGTATCACCGTACTCAGGAGAAACTGGACAACAAATATTGGGGTCAAATTTCTCCTGTTACCCTTGGGAAAATTAAAAAATTCTGGGCTAAAAAATTATTTTTGAGGAAAGAAAACGTATTTATTATTTTCACTGCTCTGTGTTATGAACTTCTGTGAAGTACTTGGGGGTTCAAAGTGCTCACCTCACATCTAGATAAGTTCCTTTCAGGGTCTAGTTTCCAAAATGGGGTCACTTGTGGGGGGTTTCTACTGTTTAGCCACATTAGGGGCTCTGCAAACGCAACGTAACGCCCGCAGAGCATTCCATCAAAGTCTGCATTTCAAAACGTCACTACTTCACTTCTGAGCCCCAGCATGTGCCTAAACAGTGGTTTACCCCCACATATGGGGTATCAGCATACTCAGGAGAAACTGGACAACAACTTTTGGGGTCAAATTTCTCCTGTTAGCCTTGGGAAAATAAAAAATTGCAAGCTAAAAAATCATATTTGAGAAAAGAAATTTTTTATTTTATTTTCATGGCTCTGCGTTATAAACTTCTGTGAAGCACTTGAGGGTTCAAAGTGCTCACCACACATCTAGATTAGTTCCTTTGGGGGTCTAGTTTCCAAAATGGGGTCATTTGTGGGGGATCTCCAATGTTTAGACACACAGGGGCTCTCCAAACGCGACATGGTGTCCGCTAATGATTGGAGCTAATCTTCCATTTAAAAAGCCAAATGGTGTGCCTTCCCTTCTGAGCCCTGCCGTGCGCCCAAACAGTGGTTTACCCCCACATATGGGGTATCTGCGTACTCAGGACAAACTGGACAACAACATTTGTGGTCCAATTTCTCCTATTACCATTGGCAAAATAGGAAATTCAAGGCTAAAAAATCATTTTTGAGAAAAGAAAAATTATTTTTTATTTTCATGGCTCTGCATTATAAACTTCTGTGAAGCACTTGGGGGTTTAAAGTGCTCAGTATGCATCTAGATAAGTTCCTTGGGGGGTCTAGTTTCCAAAATGGGGTCACTTGTGGGGGAGCTCCAATGCATAGGCACACAGGGGCTCTCCAAACGCGACATGGTGTCCGCTAACAATTGGAGCTAATTTTCCATTCAAAAAGTCAAAAGGCGCGCCTTCCCTTCCGAGCCCTGCCGTGTGCCCAAACAGTGGTTTACCCCCACATATGAGGTATCAGCGTACTCGGGAGAAATTGCTCAACAAATTTTAGGATCCATTTTATCCTATTGCCCATGTGAAAATGAAAAAATTGAGGCGAAAAGAAATTTTTTGTGAAAAAAAAGTACTTTTTCATTTTTACGGATCAATTTGTGAAGCACCTGAGGGTTTAAAGTGCTCACTAGGCATCTAGATAAGTTCCTTGGGGGGTCCAGTTTCCAAAATGGGGTCACTTGTGGGGGAGCTCCAATGTTTAGGCACACAGGGGCTCTCCAAACACGACATGGTGTCCGCTAACGATGGAGATAATTTTTCATTCAAAAAGTCAAATGGCGCTCCTTCCCTTCCGAGCCTTACCATGTGCCCAAACAGTGGTTTACCCCCACATGTGAGGTATCGGTGTACTCAGGAGAAATTGCCCAACAAATTTTAGGATCCATTTTATCCTGTTGTCCATGTGAAAATGAAAAAATTGAGGCTAAAAGAATTTTTTTTGTGAAAAAAAAGTACTTTTTCATTTTTACGGATCAATTTGTGAAGCACCTGGGGGTTGAAAGGGCTCACTATGCATCTAGATAAGTTCCTTGGGGCGTCTAGTTTCCAAAATGGGGTCACTTGTGGGGGAGCTCCAATTTTTAGGCACACGGGGGCTCTCCAAACGTGACATGGTGTCCGCTAAAGAGTGCAGCCAATTTTTCATTCAAAAAGTCAAATGGCGCTCCTTCCCTTCCAAGCCCTGCCGTGCGCCCAAACAGTGGTTTACCCCCACATATGAGGTATCAGCGTACTCAGGACAAATTGGACAACAACTTTCGTGGTTCAGTTTCTCATTTTACCATTGGGAAAATAAAAAAATTGTTGCTGAAAAATCATTTTTGTGACTAAAAAGTTAAATGTTCATTTTTTCCTTCCATGTTGCTTTTGCTGCTGTGAAGCACCTGAAGGGTTAATAAACTTCTTGAATGTGGTTTTGAGTACCTTGAGGGGTGCAGTTTTTAGAATGGTGTCACTTTTGGGTATTTTCAGCCATATAGACCCCTCAAACTGACTTCAAATGTGAGGTGGTCCCTAAAAAAAATGGTTTTGTAAATTTCGTTGTAAAAATGAGAAATCGCTGGTCAAATTTTAACCCTTATAACTTCCTAGCAAAAAAAAATTTTGTTTCCAAAATTGTGCTGATGTAAAGTAGACGTGTGGGAAATGTTATTTATTAACTATTTTGTGTCACATAACTCTCTGGTTTAACAGAATAAAAATTAAAAATGTAAAAATTGCGAAATTTTCAAAATTTTCGCCAAATTTCTGTTTTTATCACAAATAAACACAGAATTTATTGACCTAAATTTACCACTAACATGAAGCCCAATATGTCACGAAAAAACAATCTCAGAACCGCTAGGATCCATTGAAGCGTTCCTGAGTTATTACCTCATAAAGGGACACTGGTCAGAATTGCATAAAACGGCAAGGTCTTTAAGGTCAAAATAGGCTGGGTCATGAAGGGGTTAAGTAATAAAACTATTTTATAGAAAAAAAATTTTTTTGGGATCGCTTTATTCTGACAGCTGTAACTTAATTTTCATTCTCACCTCGTGGTGTAAGAGGCCGGAGCTCCTCCATCATCACATCCTGGTACCGATCCTGGTGTCCTTCTAGATACTCCCACTCCTCCATGGAGAGATAGACAGCGACGTCCTGACACCTTATAGGAACCTGACAACAGCCACACCGTCATCACCCAGAATCCTCCAGTGCTGCATAATGTCCCAGCAGTCACCTCTCCGCTCATCACCCAGAATCCTCCAGTGCTGTATAATGTCCCAGCAATCACCTCCCCGCTCATCACCCAGAATCCTCCAGTGCTGTATAATGTCCCAGCAGTCACCTCTCCACTCATCACCCAGAATCCTCCAGTGCTGTATAATGTCCCAGCAGTCACCTCTCCACTCATCACCCAGAATCCTCCAGTGCTGTATAATGTCCCAGCAGTCACCTCTCCGCTCATCACCCAGAATCCTCCAGTGCTGTATAATGTCCCAGCAGTCACCTCTCCGCTCATCACCCAGAATCCTCCAGTGCTGTATAATGTCCCAGCAGTCACCTCTCCGCTCATCACCCAGAATCCTCCAGTGCTGTATAATGTCCCAGCAATCACCTCCCCGCTCATCACCCAGAATCCTCCAGTGCTGTATAATGTCCCAGCAGTCACCTCTCCACTCATCACCCAGAATCCTCCAGTGCTGTATAATGTCCCAGCAGTCACCTCTCCACTCATCACCCAGAATCCTCCAGTGCTGTATAATGTCCCAGCAGTCACCTCTCCACTCATCACCCAGAATCCTCCAGTGCTGTATAATGTCCCAGCAGTCACCTCTCCGCTCATCACCCAGAATCCTCCAGTGCTGTATAATGTCCCAGCAGTCACCTCTCCGCTCATCACCCAGAATCCTCCAGTGCTGTATAATGTCCCAGCAGTCACCTCTCCACTCATCACCCAGAATCCTCCAGTGCTGTATAATGTCCCAGCAGTCACCTCTCCGCTCATCACCCAGAATCCTCCAGTGCTGTATAATGTCCCAGCAATCACCTCCCCGCTCATCACCCAGAATCCTCCAGTGCTGTATAATGTCCCAGCAGTCACCTCTCCACTCATCACCCAGAATCCTCCAGTGCTGTATAATGTCCCAGCAGTCACCTCTCCACTCATCACCCAGAATCCTCCAGTGCTGTATAATGTCCCAGCAGTCACCTCTCCACTCATCACCCAGAATCCTCCAGTGCTGTATAATGTCCCAGCAGTCACCTCTCCGCTCATCACCCAGAATCCTCCAGTGCTGTCCTGTATAATGTCCCAGCAGTCACCTCTCCACTCATCACCCAGAATCCTCCAGTGCTGTATAATGTCCCAGCAGTCACCTCTCCACTCATCACCCAGAATCCTCCAGTGCTGTATAATGTCCCAGCAGTCACCTCTCCGCTCATCACCCAGAATCCTCCAGTGCTGTATAATGTCCCAGCAATCACCTCCCCGCTCATCACCCAGAATCCTCCAGTGCTGTATAATGTCCCAGCAGTCACCTCTCCACTCATCACCCAGAATCCTCCAGTGCTGTATAATGTCCCAGCAGTCACCTCTCCACTCATCACCCAGAATCCTCCAGTGCTGTATAATGTCCCAGCAGTCACCTCTCCGCTCATCACCCAGAATCCTCCAGTGCTGTATAATGTCCCAGCAGTCACCTCTCCGCTCATCACCCAGAATCCTCCAGTGCTGTATAATGTCCCAGCAGTCACCTCTCCGCTCATCACCCAGAATCCTCCAGTGCTGTATAATGTCCCAGCAATCACCTCCCCGCTCATCACCCAGAATCCTCCAGTGCTGTATAATGTCCCAGCAGTCACCTCTCCACTCATCACCCAGAATCCTCCAGTGCTGTATAATGTCCCAGCAGTCACCTCTCCACTCATCACCCAGAATCCTCCAGTGCTGTATAATGTCCCAGCAGTCACCTCTCCGCTCATCACCCAGAATCCTCCAGTGCTGTCCTGTATAATGTCCCAGCAGTCACCTCTCCACTCATCACCCAGAATCCTCCAGTGCTGTATAATGTCCCAGCAGTCACCTCTCCACTCATCACCCAGAATCCTCCAGTGCTGTATAATGTCCCAGCAGTCACCTCTCCGCTCATCACCCAGAATCCTCCAGTCCTGTATAATCTCCCAGCAGTCACCTCTCCGCTCATCACCCAGAATCCTCCAGTGCTGTATAATGTCCCAGCAGTCACCTCTCCGCTCATCACCCAGAATCCTCCAGTGCTGTACAATGTCCCAGCAGTCACCTCTCCGCTCATCACCCAGAATCCTCCAGTCCTGTATAATGTCCCAGCAGTCACCTCTCTGGTCATCACCCAGAATCCTCCAGTGCTGTATAATGTCCCAGCAGTCACCTCTCCGATCATCACCCAGAATCCTCCAGTCCTGTATAATGTCCCAGCAGTCACCTCTCCGCTCATCACCCAGAAACCTCCAGTGCTGTATAATGTCCCAGCAGTCACCTCTCCGCTCATCACCCAGAATCCTCCAGTCCTGTATAATGTCCCAGCAGTCACCTCTCCGCTCATCACCCAGAAACCTCCAGTGCTGTATAATGTCCCAGCAGTCACCTCTCCGCTCATCACCCAGAATCCTCCAGTGCTGTATAATGTCCCAGCAGTCACCTCTCCGGTCATCACCCAGAATCCTCCAGTGCTGTATAATGTCCCAGCAGTCACCTCTCCGCTCATCACCCAGAATCCTCCAGTGCTGTATAATGTCCCAGCAGTCACCTCTCCGCTCATCACCCAGAATCCTCCAGTGCTGTATAATGTCCCAGCAGTCACCTCTCCGCTCATCACCCAGAATCCTCCAGTGCTGTATAATGTCCCAGCAGTCACCTCTCCACTCATCACCCAGAATCCTCCAGTGCTGTATAATGTCCCAGCAGTCACCTCTCCGCTCATCACCCAGAATCCTCCAGTGCTGTCCTGTATAATGTCCCAGCAGTCACCTCTCCGCTCATCACCCAGAATCCTCCAGTGCTGTATAATGTCCCAGCAGTCACCTCTCCGCTCATCACCCAGAATCCTCCAGTCCTGTATAATCTCCCAGCAGTCACCTCTCCGCTCATCACCCAGAATCCTCCAGTCCTGTATAATCTCCCAGCAGTCACCTCTCCGCTCATTACCCAGAATCCTCCAGTCCTGTATAATGTCCCAGCAGTCACCTCTCCGCTCATCACCCAGAATCCTCCAGTGCTGTATAATGTCCCAGCAGTCACCTCTCCGCTCATCACCCAGAATCCTCCAGTGCTGTATAATGTCCCAGCAGTCACCTCTCCGCTCATCACCCAGAATCCTCCAGTGCTGTACAATGTCCCAGCAGTCACCTCTCCGCTCATCACCCAGAATCCTCCAGTCCTGTATAATGTCCCAGCAGTCACCTCTCTGGTCATCACCCAGAATCCTCCAGTGCTGTATAATGTCCCAGCAGTCACCTCTCCGCTCATCACCCAGAAACCTCCAGTGCTGTATAATGTCCCAGCAGTCACCTCTCCGCTCATCACCCAGAATCCTCCAGTGCTGTATAATGTCCCAGCAGTCACCTCTCCGGTCATCACCCAGAATCCTCCAGTGCTGTATAATGTCCCAGCAGTCACCTCTCCGCTCATCACCCAGAATCCTCCAGTGCTGTATAATGTCCCAGCAGTCACCTCTCCGCTCATCACCCAGAATCCTCCAGTGCTGTATAATGTCCCAGCAGTCACCTCTCCGCTCATCACCCAGAATCCTCCAGTGCTGTATAATGTCCCAGCAGTCACCTCTCCGCTCATCACCCAGAATCCTCCAGTCCTGTATAATGTCCCAGCAGTCACCTCTCCGCTCATCACCCAGAATCCTCCAGTCCTGTATAATCTCCCAGCAGTCACCTCTCCGCTCATTACCCAGAATCCTCCAGTCCTGTATAATGTCCCAGCAGTCACCTCTCCGCTCATCACCCAGAATCCTCCAGTGCTGTATAATGTCCCAGCAGTCACCTCTCCGCTCATCACCCACAATCCTCCAGTGCTGTATAATGTCCCACCAGTCACCTCTCCGCTCATCACCCAGAATCCTCCAGTGCTGTATAATGTCCCAGCAGTCACCTCTCCGCTCATCACCCAGAATCCTCCAGTCCTGTATAATGTCCCAGCAGTCACCTCTCCGCTCATTACCCAGAATCCTCCAGTGCTGTATAATGTCCCAGCAGTCACCTCTCCGCTCATCACCCAGAATCCTCCAGTGCTGTATAATGTCCCAGCAGTCACCTCTCCGCTCATCACCCAGAATCCTCCAGTGCTGTATAATGTCCCAGCAGTCACCTCTCCGCTCATCACCCAGAATCCTCCAGTGCCGTCCTGTATAATGTCCCAGCAATCACCTCCCCGCTCATCACCCAGAATCCTCCAGTGCTGTATAATGTCCCAGCAGTCACCTCTCCACTCATCACCCAGAATCCTCCAGTGCTGTATAATGTCCCAGCAGTCACCTCTCCGCTCATCACCCAGAATCCTCCAGTGCTGTCCTGTATAATGTCCCAGCAGTCACCTCTCCGCTCATCACCCAGAATCCTCCAGTCCTGTAAAATGTCCCAGCAGTCACCTCTCTGGTCATCACCCAGAATCCTCCAGTGCTGTATAATGTCCCAGCAGTCACCTCTCCGCTCATCACCCAGAATCCTCCAGTGCTGTACAATGTCCCAGCAGTCACCTCTCCGCTCATCACCCAGAATCCTCCAGTCCTGTATAATGTCCCAGCAGTCACCTCTCTGGTCATCACCCAGAATCCTCCAGTGCTGTATAATGTCCCAGCAGTCACCTCTCCGCTCATCACCCAGAAACCTCCAGTGCTGTATAATGTCCCAGCAGTCACCTCTCCGCTCATCACCCAGAATCCTCCAGTGCTGTATAATGTCCCAGCAGTCACCTCTCCGCTCATCACCCAGAATCCTCCAGTCCTGTATAATGTCCCAGCAGTCACCTCTCCGCTCATCACCCAGAATCCTCCAGTCCTGTATAATGTCCCAGCAGTCACCTCTCCGCTCATTACCCAGAATCCTCCAGTGCTGTATAATGTCCCAGCAGTCACCTCTCCGCTCATCACCCAGAATCCTCTAGTGCTGTATAATGTCCCAGCAGTCACCTCTCCGCTCATCACCCAGAATCCTCCAGTGCTGTATAATGTCCCAGCAGTCACCTCTCCGCTCATCACCCAGAATCCTCCAGTCCTGTATAATGTCCCAGCAGTCTCCTCTCCGCTCATCACCCAGAATCCTCCAGTGCTGTATAATGTCCCAGCAGTCACCTCTCCGCTCATCACCCAAAATCCTCCAGTCCTGTATAATGTCCCAGCAGTCACCTCTCCACTCATCACCCAGAATCCTCCAGTGCTGTATAATCTCCCAGCAGTCACCTCTCCGCTCATCACCCAGAATCCTCCAGTCCTCTATAATGTCCCAGCAGTCACCTCTCCGCTCATCACCCAGAATCCTCCAGTGCTGTATAATGTCCCAGCAGTCACCTCTCCGCTCATCACCCAGAATCCTCCAGTGCTGTCCTGTATAATGTCCCAGCAGTCACCTCTCCGCTCATCACCCAGAATCCTCCAGTGCTGTATAATGTCCCAGCAGTCACCTCTCCGCTCATCACCCAGAATCCTCCAGGGCTGTACAATGTCCCAGCAGTCACCTCTCCGCTCATCACCCAGAATCCTCCAGTGCTGTATAATGTCTCAGCAGTCACCTCTCTGCTCATCACCCAGAATCCTCCAGTCCTGTATAATGTCCCAGCAGTCACCTCTCCGCTCATCACCCAGAATCCTCCAGTGCTGTATAATGTCCCAGCAGTCACCTCTCCGCTCACCACCCAGAATCCTCCAGTGCTGTATAATGTCCCAGCAGTCACCTCTCCGCTCATCACCCAGAATCCTCCAGTGCTGTATAATGTCCCAGCAGTCACCTCTCCGCTCATCACCCAGAATCCTCCAGTGCTGTCCTGTATAATGTACCAGCAGTCACCTCTCCGCTCATCACCCAGAATCCTCCAGTGCTGTATAATGTCCCAGCAGTCACCTCTCCGGTCACCACCCAGAATCCTCCAGTGCTGTATAATGTCCCAGCAGTCACCTCTCCGGTCACCACCCAGAATCCTCCAGTCCTGTATAATGTTCCAGCAGTCACCTCTCCGCTCATCACCCAGAATCCTCAAGTCCTGTATAATGTCCCAGCAGTCACCTCTCCGCTCACCACCCAGAATCCTCCAGTCCAGTATAATGTCCAAGCAGTCACCTCTCCGCTCATCACCAAGAATCCTCCAGTCCTGTATAATGTCCCAGCAGTCACCTCTCCCCTCATCACCCAGAATCCTCCAGTGCTGTATAATGTCCCAGCAGTCACCTCTCCGCTCATCACCCAGAATCCTCCAGTGCTGTATAATGTCCCAGCAGTCACCTATCCGCTCATCACCCAGAATCCTCCAGTATTGTATAATGTCCCAGCAGTCACCTCTCCGCTCATCACCCAGAATCCTCCAGTCCTGTATAATGTCCTAGCAGTCACCTCTCATCACCCAGAATCCTCCAGTGCTGTATAATCTCCCAGCAGTCACCTCTCCGCTCATCACCCAGAATCCTCCAGTGCTGTATAATGTCCCAGCAGTCACCTCTCCGCTCATCACTGTTATGATTAGGTAATTCAGTACCACAATGGACATAGAAGCCAGTGCACATACAGTGACCTGACAATAACCCAAAAACATAGAACGAGCTCTGAGACGTGGGAACTCTGCTGACCGCAATCCCTAATCCTCTCCAACCACACTAGAGGCAGCCGTGGATTGCGCCTAACGCTCCCTATGCAACTCGGCACAGCCTGAGAAACTAGCTAGCCTGAAGATAGAAAATAAGCCTACCTTGCCTCAGAGAAATACCCCAAAGGAAAAGGCAGCCCCCCACATATAATGACTGTGAGTTAAGATGAAAATACAAACACAGAGATGAAATAGATTTAGCAAAGTGAGGCCCGACTTTCTGAACAGAGCGAGGATAGGAAAGGCAACTTTGCGGTCAACACAAAACCCTACAAACAACCACGCAAAGGGAGCAAAAAGACCCTCCGTACCGACTAACGGCACAGAGGTACACCCTCTGCGTCCCAGAGCTTCCAGCAAGCAAGAAAAACCAAATAAGCAAGCTGGACAGAAAAAAACAGCAAACAAAAATAACAAAAGCGGAACTTTGCTATGCAGAGCAGCAGGCCACAGGAACGATCCAGGAGGAAACAGGTCCAATACTAGAACATTGACTGGAGGCCAGGATCAAAGCACCAGGTGGAGTTAAATAGAGAAGCACCTAACGACTTCACCACATCACCTGAGGAAGGAAACTCAGAAGCCGCAGTACCACTCACATCCACCAAAGGAAGCTCATAGACAGAACCAGCCGAAGTACCACTTGTGACCACAGGAGGGAGCTCTGCCACAGAATTCACAACACATCACCCAGAATCCTCCAGTCCTGTATAATGTCCCAGCAGTCACCTCTCCGCTCATCCCCCAGAATCCTCCAGTGCTGTATAATGTCCCAGCAGTCACCTCTCCGCTCATCACCCAGAATCCTCCAGTCCTGTATAATGTCCTAGCAGTCACCTCTCCGCTCATCACCCATAATCCTCCAGTGCTGTATAATGTCCCAGCAGTCACCTCTCCCCTCATCACCCAGAATCCTCCAGTCCTGTATAATCTCCCAGCAGTCACCTCTCCGCTCATCACCCAGAATCCTCCAGTGCTGTATAATGTCCCACCAGTCACCTCTCCGCTCATCACCCAGAATCCTCCAGTGCTGTATAATGTCCCAGCAGTCACCTCTCCGCTCATCACCCAGAATCCTCCAGTCCTGTATAATCTCCCAGCAGTCACCTCTCCGCTCATTACCCAGAATCCTCCAGTGCTGTATAATGTCCCAGCAGTCACCTCTCCGCTCATCACCCAGAATCCTCCAGTGCTGTATAATGTCCCAGCAGTCACCTCTCCGCTCATCACCCACAATCCTCCAGTGCTGTATAATGTCCCACCAGTCACCTCTCCGCTCATCACCCAGAATCCTCCAGTGCTGTATAATGTCCCAGCAGTCACCTCTCCGCTCATCACCCAGAATCCTCCAGTCCTGTATAATGTCCCAGCAGTCACCTCTCCGCTCATCACCCAGAATCCTCCAGTGCTGTATAATGTCCCAGCAGTCACCTCTCCGCTCATCACCCAGAATCCTCTAGTGCTGTATAATGTCCCAGCAGTCACCTCTCCGCTCATCACCCAGAATCCTCCAGTGCTGTATAATGTCCCAGCAGTCACCTCTCCGCTCATCACCCAGAATCCTCCAGTCCTGTATAATGTCCCAGCAGTCTCCTCTCCGCTCATCACCCAGAATCCTCCAGTGCTGTATAATGTCCCAGCAGTCACCTCTCCGCTCATCACCCAAAATCCTCCAGTCCTGTATAATGTCCCAGCAGTCTCCTCTCCGCTCATCACCCAGAATCCTCCAGTGCTGTATAATGTCCCAGCAGTCTCCTCTCCGCTCATCACCCAGAATCCTCCAGTGCTGTATAATATCCCAGCAGTCACCTCTCCGCTCATCACCCAGAATCCTCCAGTCCTGTATAATGTCCCAGCAGTCACCTCTCCGCTCATCACCCAGAATCCTCCAGTCCTGTATAATGTCCCAGCAGTCACCTCTCCGCTCATCACCCAGAATCCTCCAGTCCTGTATAATGTCCCAGCAGTCACCTCTCCGCTCATCACCCAGAATCCTCCAGTGCTGTATAATGTCCCAGCAGTCTCCTCTCCGCTCATCACCCAGAATCCTCCAGTGCTGTATAATGTCCCAGCAGTCACCTCTCCGCTCATCACCCAGAATCCTCCAGTCCTGTATAATATCCCAGCAGTCACCTCTCCGCTCATCACCCAGAATCCTCCAGTCCTGTATAATGTCCCAGCAGTCACCTCTCCGCTCATCACCCAGAATCCTCCAGTCCTGTATAATGTCCCAGCAGTCACCTCTCCGCTCATCACCCAGAATCCTCCAGTCCTGTATAATGTCCCAGCAGTCACCTCTCCGCTCATCACCCAGAATCCTCCAGTCCTGTATAATGTCCCAGCAGTCACCTCTCCGCTCATCACCCAGAATCCCCCAGTGCTGTATAATGTCCCAGCAGTCACCTCTCCGCTCATCACCCAGAATCCTCCAGTCCTGTATAATGTCCCAGCAGTCTCCTCTCCGCTCATCACCCAGAATCCTCCAGTGCTGTATAATGTCCCAGCAGTCACCTCTCCGCTCATCACCCAAAATCCTCCAGTCCTGTATAATATCTCAGCAGTCACCTCTCCGCTCATCACCCAGAATCCTCCAGTCCTGTATAATGTCCCAGCAGTCATCTCTCCGCTCATCACCCAGAATCCCCCAGTGCTGTATAATGTCCCAGCAGTCACCTCTCCGCTCATCACCCAGAATCCTCCAGTGCTGTATAATCTCCCAGCAGTCTCCTCTCCGCTCATCACCCAGAATCCTCCAGTCCTGTATAATGTCCCAGCAGTCTCCTCTCCGCTCATCACCCAGAATCCTCCAGTGCTGTATAATGTCCCAGCAGTCACCTCTCCGCTCATCACCCAAAATCCTCCAGTCCTGTATAATGTCCCAGCAGTCACCTCTCCGCTCATCACCCAGAATCCTCCAGTCCTGTATAATGTCCCAGCAGTCACCTCTCCGCTCATCACCCAGAATCCTCCAGTGCTGTATAATGTCCCAGCAGTCACCTCTCCGCTCATCACCCAGAATCCTCCAGTGCTGTCCTGTATAATGTCCCAGCAGTCACCTCTCCGCTCATCACCCAGAATCCTCCAGTGCTGTATAATGTCCCAGCAGTCACCTCTCCGCTCATCACCCAGAATCCTCCAGTCCTGTATAATCTCCCAGCAGTCACCTCTCCGCTCATCACCCAGAATCCTCCAGTGCTGTATAATGTCCCAGCAGTCACCTCTCCGCTCATCACCCAGAATCCTCCAGTCCTGTAGAATGTCCCAGCAGTCACCTCTCCGCTCATCACCCAGAATCCTCCAGTGCTGTACAATGTCCCAGCAGTCACCTCTCCGCTCATCACCCAGAATCCTCCAGTCCTGTATAATGTCCCAGCAGTCACCTCTCTGGTCATCACCCAGAATCCTCCAGTGCTGTATAATGTCCCAGCAGTCACCTCTCCGCTCATCACCCAGAAACCTCCAGTGCTGTATAATGTCCCAGCAGTCACCTCTCCGCTCATCACCCAGAATCCTCCAGTGCTGTATAATGTCCCAGCAGTCACCTCTCCGGTCATCACCCAGAATCCTCCAGTGCTGTATAATGTCCCAGCAGTCACCTCTCCGCTCATCACCCAGAATCCTCCAGTGCTGTATAATGTCCCAGCAGTCACCTCTCCGCTCATCACCCAGAATCCTCCAGTGCTGTATAATGTCCCAGCAGTCACCTCTCCGCTCATCACCCAGAATCCTCCAGTGCTGTATAATGTCCCAGCAGTCACCTCTCCGCTCATCACCCAGAATCCTCCAGTCCTGTATAATGTCCCAGCAGTCACCTCTCCGCTCATCACCCAGAATCCTCCAGTCCTGTATAATCTCCCAGCAGTCACCTCTCCGCTCATTACCCAGAATCCTCCAGTCCTGTATAATGTCCCAGCAGTCACCTCTCCGCTCATCACCCAGAATCCTCCAGTGCTGTATAATGTCCCAGCAGTCACCTCTCCGCTCATCACCCACAATCCTCCAGTGCTGTATAATGTCCCACCAGTCACCTCTCCGCTCATCACCCAGAATCCTCCAGTGCTGTATAATGTCCCAGCAGTCACCTCTCCGCTCATCACCCAGAATCCTCCAGTCCTGTATAATGTCCCAGCAGTCACCTCTCCGCTCATTACCCAGAATCCTCCAGTGCTGTATAATGTCCCAGCAGTCACCTCTCCGCTCATCACCCAGAATCCTCCAGTGCTGTATAATGTCCCAGCAGTCACCTCTCCGCTCATCACCCAGAATCCTCCAGTGCTGTATAATGTCCCAGCAGTCACCTCTCCGCTCATCACCCAGAATCCTCCAGTGCCGTCCTGTATAATGTCCCAGCAATCACCTCCCCGCTCATCACCCAGAATCCTCCAGTGCTGTATAATGTCCCAGCAGTCACCTCTCCACTCATCACCCAGAATCCTCCAGTGCTGTATAATGTCCCAGCAGTCACCTCTCCGCTCATCACCCAGAATCCTCCAGTGCTGTCCTGTATAATGTCCCAGCAGTCACCTCTCCGCTCATCACCCAGAATCCTCCAGTCCTGTAAAATGTCCCAGCAGTCACCTCTCTGGTCATC
Organism: Ranitomeya imitator; assembly: GCF_032444005.1. Taxonomy (NCBI): domain Eukaryota; kingdom Metazoa; phylum Chordata; class Amphibia; order Anura; family Dendrobatidae; genus Ranitomeya; species Ranitomeya imitator. The sequence continues at coordinate 16,462,706 of NC_091282.1, forward strand.
ACCCAGAATCCTCCAGTGCTGTATAATGTCCCAGCAGTCACCTCTCCGCTCATCACCCAGAATCCTCCAGTGCTGTACAATGTCCCAGCAGTCACCTCTCCGCTCATCACCCAGAATCCTCCAGTCCTGTATAATGTCCCAGCAGTCACCTCTCTGGTCATCACCCAGAATCCTCCAGTGCTGTATAATGTCCCAGCAGTCACCTCTCCGCTCATCACCCAGAAACCTCCAGTGCTGTATAATGTCCCAGCAGTCACCTCTCCGCTCATCACCCAGAATCCTCCAGTGCTGTATAATGTCCCAGCAGTCACCTCTCCGCTCATCACCCAGAATCCTCCAGTCCTGTATAATGTCCCAGCAGTCACCTCTCCGCTCATCACCCAGAATCCTCCAGTCCTGTATAATGTCCCAGCAGTCACCTCTCCGCTCATTACCCAGAATCCTCCAGTGCTGTATAATGTCCCAGCAGTCACCTCTCCGCTCATCACCCAGAATCCTCTAGTGCTGTATAATGTCCCAGCAGTCTCCTCTCCGCTCATCACCCAGAATCCTCCTGTGCTGTATAATGTCCCAGCAGTCACCTCTCCGCTCATCACCCAGAATCCTCCAGTCCTGTATAATGTCCCAGCAGTCTCCTCTCCGCTCATCACCCAGAATCCTCCAGTGCTGTATAATGTCCCAGCAGTCACCTCTCCGCTCATCACCCAAAATCCTCCAGTCCTGTATAATGTCCCAGCAGTCACCTCTCCACTCATCACCCAGAATCCTCCAGTGCTGTATAATCTCCCAGCAGTCACCTCTCCGCTCATCACCCAGAATCCTCCAGTCCTCTATAATGTCCCAGCAGTCACCTCTCCGCTCATCACCCAGAATCCTCCAGTGCTGTATAATGTCCCAGCAGTCACCTCTCCGCTCATCACCCAGAATCCTCCAGTGCTGTCCTGTATAATGTCCCAGCAGTCACCTCTCCGCTCATCACCCAGAATCCTCCAGTGCTGTATAATGTCCCAGCAGTCACCTCTCCGCTCATCACCCAGAATCCTCCAGGGCTGTACAATGTCCCAGCAGTCACCTCTCCGCTCATCACCCAGAATCCTCCAGTGCTGTATAATGTCTCAGCAGTCACCTCTCTGCTCATCACCCAGAATCCTCCAGTCCTGTATAATGTCCCAGCAGTCACCTCTCCGCTCATCACCCAGAATCCTCCAGTGCTGTATAATGTCCCAGCAGTCACCTCTCCGCTCACCACCCAGAATCCTCCAGTGCTGTATAATGTCCCAGCAGTCACCTCTCCGCTCATCACCCAGAATCCTCCAGTGCTGTCCTGTATAATGTACCAGCAGTCACCTCTCCGCTCATCACCCAGAATCCTCCAGTGCTGTATAATGTCCCAGCAGTCACCTCTCCGGTCACCACCCAGAATCCTCCAGTGCTGTATAATGTCCCAGCAGTCACCTCTCCGGTCACCACCCAGAATCCTCCAGTCCTGTATAATGTTCCAGCAGTCACCTCTCCGCTCATCACCCAGAATCCTCAAGTCCTGTATAATGTCCCAGCAGTCACCTCTCCGCTCACCACCCAGAATCCTCCAGTCCAGTATAATGTCCCAGCAGTCACCTCTCCGCTCATCACCCAGAATCCTCCAGTCCTGTATAATGTCCCAGCAGTCACCTCTCCCCTCATCACCCAGAATCCTTCAGTGCTGTATAATGTCCCAGCAGTCACCTCTCCGCTCATCACCCAGAATCCTCCAGTGCTGTATAATGTCCCAGCAGTCACCTATCCGCTCATCACCCAGAATCCTCCAGTATTGTATAATGTCCCAGCAGTCACCTCTCCGCTCATCACCCAGAATCCTCCAGTCCTGTATAATGTCCTAGCAGTCACCTCTCATCACCCAGAATCCTCCAGTGCTGTATAATCTCCCAGCAGTCACCTCTCCGCTCATCACCCAGAATCCTCCAGTGCTGTATAATGTCCCAGCAGTCACCTCTCCGCTCATCACTGTTATGATTAGGTAATTCAGTACCACAATGGACATAGAAGCCAGTGCACATACAGTGACCTGACAATAACCCAAAAACATAGAACGAGCTCTGAGACGTGGGAACTCTGCTGACCGCAATCCCTAATCCTCTCCAACCACACTAGAGGCAGCCGTGGATTGCGCCTAACGCTCCCTATGCAACTCGGCACAGCCTGAGAAACTAGCTAGCCTGAAGATAGAAAATAAGCCTACCTTGCCTCAGAGAAATACCCCAAAGGAAAAGGCAGCCCCCCACATATAATGACTGTGAGTTAAGATGAAAATACAAACACAGAGATGAAATAGATTTAGCAAAGTGAGGCCCGACTTTCTGAACAGAGTGAGGATAGGAAAGGCAACTTTGCGGTCAACACAAAACCCTACAAACAACCACGCAAAGGGAGCAAAAAGACCCTCCGTACCGACTAACGGCACAGAGGTACACCCTCTGCGTCCCAGAGCTTCCAGCAAGCAAGAAAAACCAAATAAGCAAGCTGGACAGAAAAAAACAGCAAACAAAAATAACAAAAGCGGAACTTTGCTATGCAGAGCAGCAGGCCACAGGAACGATCCAGGAGGAAACAGGTCCAATACTAGAACATTGACTGGAGGCCAGGATCAAAGCACCAGGTGGAGTTAAATAGAGAAGCACCTAACGACTTCACCACATCACCTGAGGAAGGAAACTCAGAAGCCGCAGTACCACTCACATCCACCAAAGGAAGCTCATAGACAGAACCAGCCGAAGTACCACTTGTGACCACAGGAGGGAGCTCTGCCACAGAATTCACAACACATCACCCAGAATCCTCCAGTCCTGTATAATGTCCCAGCAGTCACCTCTCCGCTCATCCCCCAGAATCCTCCAGTGCTGTATAATGTCCCAGCAGTCACCTCTCCGCTCATCACCCAGAATCCTCCAGTCCTGTATAATGTCCTAGCAGTCACCTCTCCGCTCATCACCCATAATCCTCCAGTGCTGTATAATGTCCCAGCAGTCACCTCTCCCCTCATCACCCAGAATCCTCCAGTCCTGTATAATCTCCCAGCAGTCACCTCTCCGCTCATCACCCAGAATCCTCCAGTGCTGTATAATGTCCCACCAGTCACCTCTCCGCTCATCACCCAGAATCCTCCAGTGCTGTATAATGTCCCAGCAGTCACCTCTCCGCTCATCACCCAGAATCCTCCAGTCCTGTATAATCTCCCAGCAGTCACCTCTCCGCTCATTACCCAGAATCCTCCAGTGCTGTATAATGTCCCAGCAGTCACCTCTCCGCTCATCACCCAGAATCCTCCAGTGCTGTATAATGTCCCAGCAGTCACCTCTCCGCTCATCACCCACAATCCTCCAGTGCTGTATAATGTCCCACCAGTCACCTCTCCGCTCATCACCCAGAATCCTCCAGTGCTGTATAATATCCCAGCAGTCACCTCTCCGCTCATCACCCAGAATCCTCCAGTCCTGTATAATGTCCCAGCAGTCACCTCTCCGCTCATCACCCAGAATCCTCCAGTGCTGTATAATGTCCCAGCAGTCACCTCTCCGCTCATCACCCAGAATCCTCCAGTGCTGTATAATGTCCCAGCAGTCACCTCTCCGCTCATCACCCAGAATCCTCCAGTGCTGTATAATGTCCCAGCAGTCACCTCTTCGCTCATCACCCAGAATCCTCCAGTCCTGTATAATGTCCCAGCAGTCTCCTCTCCGCTCATCACCCAGAATCCTCCAGTGCTGTATAATGTCCCAGCAGTCACCTCTCCGCTCATCACCCAAAATCCTCCAGTCCTGTATAATGTCCCAGCAGTCTCCTCTCCGCTCATCACCCAGAATCCTCCAGTGCTGTATAATGTCCCAGCAGTCTCCTCTCCGCTCATCACCCAGAATCCTCCAGTGCTGTATAATATCCCAGCAGTCACCTCTCCGCTCATCACCCAGAATCCTCCAGTCCTGTATAATGTCCCAGCAGTCACCTCTCCGCTCATCACCCAGAATCCTCCAGTCCTGTATAATGTCCCAGCAGTCACCTCTCCGCTCATCACCCAGAATCCTCCAGTCCTGTATAATGTCCCAGCAGTCACCTCTCCGCTCATCACCCAGAATCCTCCAGTGCTGTATAATGTCCCAGCAGTCTCCTCTCCGCTCATCACCCAGAATCCTCCAGTGCTGTATAATGTCCCAGCAGTCACCTCTCCGCTCATCACCCAGAATCCTCCAGTCCTGTATAATATCCCAGCAGTCACCTCTCCGCTCATCACCCAGAATCCTCCAGTCCTGTATAATGTCCCAGCAGTCACCTCTCCGCTCATCACCCAGAATCCTCCAGTCCTGTATAATGTCCCAGCAGTCACCTCTCCGCTCATCACCCAGAATCCTCCAGTCCTGTATAATGTCCCAGCAGTCACCTCTCCGCTCATCACCCAGAATCCTCCAGTCCTGTATAATGTCCCAGCAGTCACCTCTCCGCTCATCACCCAGAATCCCCCAGTGCTGTATAATGTCCCAGCAGTCACCTCTCCGCTCATCACCCAGAATCCTCCAGTCCTGTATAATGTCCCAGCAGTCTCCTCTCCGCTCATCACCCAGAATCCTCCAGTGCTGTATAATGTCCCAGCAGTCACCTCTCCGCTCATCACCCAAAATCCTCCAGTCCTGTATAATATCTCAGCAGTCACCTCTCCGCTCATCACCCAGAATCCTCCAGTCCTGTATAATGTCCCAGCAGTCATCTCTCCGCTCATCACCCAGAATCCCCCAGTGCCGTATAATGTCCCAGCAGTCACCTCTCCGCTCATCACCCAGAATCCTCCAGTGCTGTATAATCTCCCAGCAGTCTCCTCTCCGCTCATCACCCAGAATCCTCCAGTCCTGTATAATGTCCCAGCAGTCTCCTCTCCGCTCATCACCCAGAATCCTCCAGTGCTGTATAATGTCCCAGCAGTCACCTCTCCGCTCATCACCCAAAATCCTCCAGTCCTGTATAATGTCCCAGCAGTCACCTCTCCGCTCATCACCCAGAATCCTCCAGTCCTGTATAATGTCCCAGCAGTCACCTCTCCGCTCATCACCCAGAATCCTCCAGTCCTGTATAATGTCCCAGCAGTCACCTCTCCGCTCATCACCCAGAATCCTCCAGTCCTGTATAATGTCCCAGCAGTCACCTCTCCGCTCATCACCCAGAATCCTCCAGTGCTGTATAATGTCCCAGCAGTCTCCTCTCCGCTCATCACCCAGAATCCTCCAGTGCTGTATAATGTCCCAGCAGTCACCTCTCCGCTCATCACCCAGAATCCTCCAGTGCTGTATAATGTCCCAGCAGTCACCTCTCCGCTCATCACCCAGAATCCTCCAGTGCCGCCCTATATAATGTCCCAGCAGTCTCCTCTCCGCTCATCACCCAGAATCCTCCAGTCCTGTATAATGTCCCAGCAGTCACCTCTCCGCTCATCACCCAGAATCCTCCAGTGCTGTATAATGTCCCAGCAGTCACCTCTCCGCTCATCACCCAGAATCCTCCAGTCCTGTATAATATCCCAGCAGTCACCTCTCCGCTCATCACCCAGAATCCTCCAGTCCTGTATAATGTCCCAGCAGTCTCCTCTCCGCTCATCACCCAGAATCCTCCAGTCCTGTATAATGTCCCAGCAGTCACCTCTCCGGTCATCACCCAGAATCCTCCAGTCCTGTATAATGTCCCAGCAGTCACCTCTCCGCTCATCACCCAGAATCCTCCAGTCCTGTATAATGTCCCAGCAGTCTCCTCTCCGCTCATCACCCAGAATCCTCCAGTCCTGTATAATGTCCCAGCAGTCACCTCTCCGCTCATCACCCAGAATCCTCCAGTCCTGTATAATGTCCCAGCAGTCACCTCTCCGCTCATCACCCAGAATCCTCCAGTCCTGTATAATGTCCCAGCAGTCTCCTCTCCGCTCATCACCCAGAATCCTCCAGTGCTGTATAATGTCCCAGCAGTCACCTCTCCGCTCATCACCCAAAATCCTCCAGTCCTGTATAATATCTCAGCAGTCACCTCTCCGCTCATCACCCAGAATCCTCCAGTCCTGTATAATGTCCCAGCAGTCATCTCTCCGCTCATCACCCAGAATCCCCCAGTGCCGTATAATGTCCCAGCAGTCACCTCTCCGCTCATCACCCAGAATCCTCCAGTGCTGTATAATCTCCCAGCAGTCTCCTCTCCGCTCATCACCCAGAATCCTCCAGTCCTGTATAATGTCCCAGCAGTCTCCTCTCCGCTCATCACCCAGAATCCTCCAGTGCTGTATAATGTCCCAGCAGTCACCTCTCCGCTCATCACCCAAAATCCTCCAGTCCTGTATAATGTCCCAGCAGTCACCTCTCCGCTCATCACCCAGAATCCTCCAGTCCTGTATAATGTCCCAGCAGTCACCTCTCCGCTCATCACCCAGAATCCTCCAGTCCTGTATAATGTCCCAGCAGTCACCTCTCCGCTCATCACCCAGAATCCTCCAGTCCTGTATAATGTCCCAGCAGTCACCTCTCCGCTCATCACCCAGAATCCTCCAGTGCTGTATAATGTCCCAGCAGTCTCCTCTCCGCTCATCACCCAGAATCCTCCAGTGCTGTATAATGTCCCAGCAGTCACCTCTCCGCTCATCACCCAGAATCCTCCAGTGCTGTATAATGTCCCAGCAGTCACCTCTCCGCTCATCACCCAGAATCCTCCAGTGCCGCCCTATATAATGTCCCAGCAGTCTCCTCTCCGCTCATCACCCAGAATCCTCCAGTCCTGTATAATGTCCCAGCAGTCACCTCTCCGCTCATCACCCAGAATCCTCCAGTGCTGTATAATGTCCCAGCAGTCACCTCTCCGCTCATCACCCAGAATCCTCCAGTCCTGTATAATATCCCAGCAGTCACCTCTCCGCTCATCACCCAGAATCCTCCAGTCCTGTATAATGTCCCAGCAGTCTCCTCTCCGCTCATCACCCAGAATCCTCCAGTCCTGTATAATGTCCCAGCAGTCACCTCTCCGGTCATCACCCAGAATCCTCCAGTCCTGTATAATGTCCCAGCAGTCACCTCTCCGCTCATCACCCAGAATCCTCCAGTCCTGTATAATGTCCCAGCAGTCTCCTCTCCGCTCATCACCCAGAATCCTCCAGTCCTGTATAATGTCCCAGCAGTCACCTCTCCGCTCATCACCCAGAATCCTCCAGTCCTGTATAATGTCCCAGCAGTCACCTCTCCGCTCATCACCCAGAATCCTCCAGTGCTGTATAATGTCCCAGCAGTCACCTCTCCGCTCATCACCCAGAATCCTCCAGTGCTGTCCTGTATAATATCCCAGCAGTCACCTCTCCGCTCATCACCCAGAATCCTCCAGTCCTGTATAATGTCCCAGCAGTCACCCCTCCACTCATCACCCAGAATCCTCCAGTCCTGTATAATGTCCCAGCAGTCACCTCTCCGGTCATCACCCAGAATCCTCCAGTGCTGTATAATGTCCCAGCAGTCACCTCTCCGCTCATCACCCAGAATCCTCCAGTGTTGTCCTGTATAATATCCCAGCAGTCACTTCTCCGCTCATCACCCAGAATCCTCCAGTCCTGTATAATGTCCCAGCAGTCACCTCTCCGCTCATCACCCAGAATCCTCCAGTGCTGTCCTGTATAATATCCCAGCAGTCACCTCTCCGCTCATCACCCAGAATCCTCCAGTGCTGTAAATGTCCCAGCAGTCACCTCTCCGCTCATCACCCAGAATCCTCCAGTCCTGTATAATGTCCCAGCAGTCACCTCTCCGCTCATCACCCAGAATCCTCCAGTGCTGTATAATGACCCAGCAGTCACCTCTCCGCTCATCACCCAGAATCCTCCAGTCCTGTATAATGTCCCAGCAGTCACCTCTCCGCTCATCACCCAGAATCCTCCAGTGCTGTATAATGACCCAGCAGTCACCTCTCCGCTCATCACCCAGAATCCTCCAGTGCTGTATAATGTCCCAGCAGTCACCTCTCCGCTCATCACCCAGAATCCTCCAGTCCTGTATAATGTCCCAGCAGTCTCCTCTCCGCTCATCACCCAGAATCCTCCAGTCCTGTATAATGTCCCAGCAGTCTCCTCTCCGCTCATCACCCAGAATCCTCCAGTGCTGTATAATGTCCCAGCAGTCACCTCTCCGCTCATCACCCAGAATCCTCCAGTCCTGTATAATATCCCAGCAGTCACCTCTCCGCTCATCACCCAGAATCCTCCAGTCCTGTATAATGTCCCAGCAGTCACCTCTCCGCTCCTCACCCAGAATCCTCCAGTCCTGTATAATGTCCCAGCAGTCACCTCTCCGCTCATCACCCAGAATCCTCCAGTCCTGTATAATGTCCCAGCAGTCACCTCTCAGCTCATCACCCAAAATCCTCCAGTCCTGTATAATGTCCCAGCAGTTTCCTCTCCACTCATCACCCAGAATCCTCCAGTGCTGTATAATGTCCCAGCAGTCACCTCTCCTCTCATCACCCAGAATCCTCCAGTCCTGTATAATGTCCCAGCAGTTTCCTCTCCACTCATCACCCAGAATCCTCCAGTGCTGTATAATGTCCCAGCAGTCACCTCTCCACTCATCACCCAGAATCCTCCAGTGCTGTATAATGTCCCAGCAGTCACCTCTCCGCTCATCACCCAGAATCCTCCAGTGCTGTATAATGTCCCAGCAGTCACCTCTCCGCTCATCACCCAGAATCCTCCAGTGCTGTCCTGTATAATATCCCAGCAGTCACCTCTCCGCTCATCACCCAGAATCCTCCAGTCCTGTATAATGTCCCAGCAGTCACCTCTCCGCTCATCACCCAGAATCCTCCAGTCCTGTATAATGTTCCAGCAGTCTCCTCTCCGCTCATCACCCAGAATCCTCCAGTGCTGTATAATGTCCCAGCAGTCACCTCTCCGCTCATCACCCAGAATCCTCCAGTGCTGTATAATGTCCCAGCAGTCACCTCTCCGCTCATCACCCAGAATCCTCCAGTGCTGTATAATGTCCCAGCAGTCACCTCTCCGCTCATCACCCAGAATCCTCCAGTGCTGTATAATGTCCCAGCAGTCACCTCTCCGCTCATCACCCAGAATCCTCCAGTCCTGTATAATGTCCCAGCAGTCTCCTCCCCGCTCATCACCCAGAATCCTCCAGTGCTGTATAATGTCCCAGCAGTCACCTCTCCGCTCATCACCCAGAATCCTCCAGTCCTGTATAATGTCCCAGCAGTCACCTCTCCGCTCATCACCCAGAATCCTCCAGTCCTGTATAATGTCCCAGCAGTCACCTCTCCGCTCATCACCCAGAATCCTCCAGTCCTGTATAATGTCCCAGCAGTCACCTCTCCGCTCATCACCCAGAATCCTCCAGTGCTGTATAATGTCCCAGCAGTCACCTCTCCCCTCATCACCCAGAATCCTCCAGTCCTGTATAATGTCCCAGCAGTCACCTCTCCGCTCATCACCCAGAATCCTCCAGTCCTGTATAATGTCCCAGCAGTCACCTCCCCGCTCATCACCCAGAATCCTCCAGTGCTGTATAATGTCCCAGCAGTCACCTCTCAGCTCATCACCCAGAATCTTCCAGTGCTGTATAATCTCCCAGCAGTCACCTCTCCGCTCATCACCCAGAATCCTCCAGTCCTGTATAATGTCCCAGCAGTCACCTCTCCGCTCATCATCCAGAATCCTCCAGTCCTGTATAATGTCCCAGCAGTCACCTCTCCGCTCATCACCCAGAATCCTCCAGTCCTGTATAATGTCCCAGCAGTCACCTCTCCGCTCATCACCCAGAATCCTCCAGTCCTGTATAATGTCCCAGCAGTCACCTCTCCGCTCATCACCCAGAATCCTCCAGTCCTGTATAATGTCCCAGCAGTCACCTCTCCGCTCATCACCCAGAATCCTCCAGTCCTGTATAATGTCCCAGCAGTCACCTCTCCGCTCATCACCCAGAATCCTCCAGTCCTGTATAATGTCCCAGCAGTCACCTCTCAGCTCATCACCCAGAATCTTCCAGTGCTGTATAATCTCCCAGCAGTCACCTCTCCGCTCATCACCCAGAATCCTCCAGTCCTGTATAATGTCCCAGCAGTCACCTCTCCGCTCATCACCCAGAATCCTCCAGTCCTGTATAATGTCCCAGCAGTCTCCTCTCCGCTCATCACCCAGAATCCTCCAGTCCTGTATAATGTCCCAGCATTCACCTCTCCGCTCATCACCCAGAATCCTCCAGTGCTGTATAATGTCCCAGCAGTCACCTCTCCGCTCATCACCCAGAATCCTCCAGTCCTGTATAATCTCCCAGCAGTCACCTCTCCGCTCATCACCCAGAATCCTCCAGTCCTGTATAATGTCCCAGCAGTCACCTCTGTGGTCATCACCCAGAATCCTCCAGTGCTGTATAATCTCCCAGCAGTCACCTCTCCGCTCATCACCCAGAATCCTCCAGTCCTGTATAATCTCCCAGCAGTCACTTCTCCGCTCATCACCCAGAATCCTCCAGTGCTGTATAATCTCCCAGCAGTCACCTCTCCGCTCATCACCCAGAATCCTCCAGTGCTGTATAATGTCCCAGCAGTCACCTCTCCGATCACCCAGAATCCTCCAGTGCTGTATAATGTCCCAGCAGTCACCTCTCCGCTCATCACCCAGAATCCTCCAGTCCTGTATAATGTCCCAGCAGTCACCTCTCCGCTCATCACCCAGAATCCTCCAGTCCTGTATAATGTCCCAGCAGTCACCTCTCTGGTCATCACCCAGAATCCTCCAGTGCTGTATAATGTCCCAGCAGTCACCTCTCCGCTCATAACCCAGAATCCTCCAGTCCTGTATAATCTCCCAGCAGTCACCTCTCCGCTCACCACCCAGAATCCTCCAGTGCTGTATAATGTCCCAGCAGTCACCTCTCCGCTCATCACCCAGAATCCTCCAGTGCTGTATAATGTCCCAGCAGTCACCTCTCCGCTCATCACCCAGAATCCTCCAGTCCTGTATAATGTCCCAGCAGTCACCTCTCCGCTCATCACCCAGAATCCTCCAGTCCTGTATAATCTCCCAGCAGTCACCTCTCCGCTCATCACCCAGAATCCTCCAGTCCTGTATAATGTCCCAGCAGTCACCTCTCCGCTCATCACCCAGAATCCTCCAGTCCTGTATAATGTCCCAGCAGTCACCTCTCCGCTCATCACCCAGAATCCTCCAGTCCTGTATAATGTCCCAGCAGTCACCTCTCCGCTCATCACCCAGAATCCTCCAGTCCTGTATAATCTCCCAGCAGTCACCTCTCCGCTCAGCAGCTCAATCATCTTGTTGCTGAGCTCCAGGATCTTCTTGTTCCTCTCATGTAGCAGGGAGTGCGGGGGAGGCTCTGTGATGGGGCCCGGGCTCCGCCCTCCTGACTCCTGGAGATGGATGATGGGAGTCACACCGTCCCCCGGTGTCTTCCTCACTATGGTGTAATCCTGTGTATGGAGAGAGACACTTAGGGAGAAGATTCCTTCCCAACTCCAGATCTGACAATCAGTAGAAATCCCGGGATCAATAACCGTCTCCAGTAATCTGGGACCATAACCGGGAATATTATTCCCCTCCGGACAGACATCCCGGCCCCTCTACAGCTCTTATAGGGAATCCCCATGACAACTCCTCCGGGCAGAGAGCTCCACACAATCACTGCTCTTACAGTAAAGAATCCTTCTCTCTATTACGAGGCTGAAGTTGGTTTCTTATTCGTTCAGTTTCTTATTCGGCAATTTTTTTTTTTTTTTTATAGGTTTAACAACAAAAAATAATCATCACAATAATAAAAGACAATGCAGCGAGGTGTCCTGATGTGAATACGGTTAAAAACGGCTACAAAAACAATAAAACTGGCACAAAAATGGGCATCAAAGTGGGCACCAAAGAGCGCTGAAGAAAGGGTTAAATGCCTTTGGGGCACTGATACAACACTTAAAATTCACAGACAGTGATGCCCTGCATCAATCCCACGTCCCTCCAGCCTGGCCCAAATGGGTTCTGGGCACCAGAACTGGCATTCACATGGGCAAACAGCCCATTTTCACAGATTTGAATAAGTAACTGATGTTTTTAAGGGGTTAAATGCCATTGGGCCACAGGTCTGATGCTTAAAATACATAGACAGTGATGCCCTGCATCAAACCAAGGTCCCTCAAGCTTGGCCCAAATGGGTTCTGGGCACCAGAACTGGCATTCACATGGGCAAAGAGCCCATTTTCACAGATTTGAGTAAGTAACTGATGTTTTTAATTAAGGGGTTAAATGCCTTTGGGCCACTGATACCACAGTGCATACATATCGAACATGGAGCCTCACATCAAAAACAAGTCCCTCCAGCCTGGCCCAAATGGGTTCTGGGCACCAGATCTGGCATCAAAGTGGGCAAACTTCCCTTTTTTACAGATATTAATAAGTAACTGATGTTTTTAACCCCTTTCTGACCTCGGACGGGATAGTACGTCCGAGGTCAGATCCCCTGCTTTGATGCGGGCTCCGTGGTGAGCCCGCATCAAAGCCGGGACATGTCAGCCGTTTTGAACAGCTGACATGTGCCCGTAATAGGCGCGGGCAGAATCGCGATCTGCCCGCACCTATTAACTAGTTAAATGCCGCTGTCAATCGCAGACAGCGGCATTTAACTACCATTTCCGGCCGGGCGGCCGGAAATGACGTCATTGCCGACCCCCGTCACATGATCGGGGGTCGGCGATGCTTGTGAATGGTAACCATAGAGGTCCTAGAGACCTCTATGGTTACTGATCGCCGGTAGCTGTGAGCGCCACCCTGTGGTCGGCGCTCTCAGCACACCTGCAATTCTGCTACATAGCAGCGATCTGATGATCGCTGCTATGTAGCAGAGCCGATCGTGCTGTGCCAGCTTCTAGCCTCCCATGGAGGCTATTGAAGCATGGCAAAAGTAAAAAAAAAAGTTTAAAAAAATGTGAAAAAAATAAAAAAAATATAAAAGTTTAAATCACCCCCCTTTCGCCCCAATCAAAATAAATGAATAAAAAAAAATCAAATCTACACATATTTGGTATCGCCGCGTTCAGAATCGCCCGATCTATCAATGAAAAAAAAGCATTAACCTGATCACTAAACGGCGTAGCGAGAAAAAAATGCGAAACGCCAGAATTATGTTTTTTTGGCCGCCACGACATTGCATTAAAATGCAATAACGGGCGATCAAAAGAACGTATCAGCACCAAAATGCTATCATTAAAAACGTCATCTCGGCACGCAAAAAATAAGCCCTCAACCGACCCCAGATCACGAAAAAAAGAAACGCTACGGGTATCGGAAAATGGCGCAATTTTTTTTTTTTTTTTTTAGCAAAGTTTGGATTTTTTTTTTCACCACTTAGGTAAAAAATAACCTAGTCATGTTAGGTGTCTATAAACTCGTACTGACCTGGAGAATCATAATGGCAGGTCACTTTTAGCATTGAGTGAACCTAGCAAAAAAGCCAAACAAAAAACAAGTGTGGGATTGCACTTTTTTTTGCAATTTCACCGCACTTGGAATTTTTTTTCCCGTTTTCTAGTACACGACATGCTAAAACCAATGGTGTCGTTCAAAAGTACAACTCGTCCCGCAAAAAATAAGCCCTCACATGGCCAAATTGACGGAAAAATAAAAAAGTTATGGCTCTGGGAAGGAGAGGAGTGAAAAACGAACACGGAAAAACTTAAAATCCCAAGGTCATGAAGGGGTTAAGGGGTTGAATGCCTTTGAGCCACTGATACCACAGTGCATATGTCAGGAAATAGGAAGAAGTCCTGATTACTTCAATTACACATACAGCGCTCTGAGCTGCAATTTCCTCTGCCTGCCAGCACAAGGCTGGAATTCTAAGCCACTCTTTCTCCCTCCCCCCTCTATACAGCCGTAATGTAAGACGAGCCTGCCAGCGTCATTGAAGAATTTATATGGCCCTGTGCTGCTGTCACGATAATGCCAAAAAATGTCTTATTGTGAGTGTAGTTTCAGAAGAACATGGCTAACCACACACACACTCACAATGCAGCTGTGACCCCTTTCTCTTCCCCCCACTCAGCTTCACTCCTACCCGAAACAAAGCCTATGATAGAGACTGGGCAACCTGATACTAATGGTGGGCAGGGTGTGGCTTTAAACTGCAGGTGACCAATCCGGCAAAGCCACCCGTTGTCCCTCCCCTCTCACTCAAGAATGCCTTTGTCTGAGACCTTGGAATAAGGTAAAGAACTATCCGATCAGTGCATATCATTAACCAGCCCTTTAGTGATGTCACAAGCTCAGAAGTATAACTCACTATACTCTTAGACCAGCCTCCAGTCTTGGCCGGGAAGCGATCTTTCACAGCTTGGCAGAGCTGTTCCATGCATCTGGATGTATTTATCCTTCTAAGGCTACTTTCACACTAGCGTCGTTTTGGCTACGTCGCAATGCGTCGTTTAGGAGAAAAAACGCATTCTGCAAAGTTGTCTGCAGGATGCATTTTTTCCCCATAGACTAACATTACCGACATATTGCCACACGTCGCAACCGTTATGCAACGGTTCCGCCGTGTTGTGGCGGACCGCCGGCACAAAAAAACGTTCAATGTAACTTTTTTTGTGCGTTGTGTCTGCCATTTTCGGCCACGCATTCGCGGCCGAAGCTCCGCCCCCTCCTCCCCGCAACTCACAATGGGGCAGCGGATGCGTGGAAAAAATGCATCCGCTGCCCCCGTTGTGCGGCGCTTCCACAGCATGCGTCGGTACCTGGCCTGACGCTAATGTGAAGGTAGCCTAAGCCACAGGCCAGCCAAGATGATACCATGACATAACCTGTAAGTTCTCTTTTCAACGTTAATCCTTTTTTATTTTGTAATCTGTAATGTACCGTACTTTCCGGCGTATAAGACAACTTTTTAACCCCTGCAAAGCATCTCAAAAGTCGGGGGTCGTCCTATATGCCGGGTACGGCATGTGCAGGGAGCGGTCCTGTATGGTTCCCAGGATCTAAAGGAGAGGAGACTGTCCTTCAGGCCCTGGGATCCATATTCATGGAAAAAAAAGAATAAAAATAAAAAATATGGGATATATTTACCCTTCGACGGCCCGCGGCTCTCATCAGTGCAAGGGCCGGCCTCCGATCCTAAGGATGCATTGAGCGAAGGACCTTCGGTGACGTCACGGTCACCCGACCGGTCACGCGACTGCGACGTCATCAAAGGTCCTTCGTTAAATGCATCCTTAGGAATGGAGGTCGCCGCTTGTGCCGCGGGCCATCAGAGGGTAAGTATATCCCATATTTTTTATTTTTATTCTTTTTTTACATGAATATGGATCCCAGGGCCTGAAGGAGAGTCTCCTCTCCTCCAGACCCTGGGAACCATCCGCACCGCACATGCTGTATAAGATGACTGGGCGTATAAGATGACCCTCGTCTTATACGGCGAATATATCCCAAACTCCATATTTTATATGGAAAAGTTGGGGGTCGTCTTATATGCCCAGTCGTCTTATACACCAGAAAATAAGGTATATATGAATTGTCTCCTTTCTAATATCTTTTTATACTTTGTAAACACTGCCTAATTTTTCATGGAGTAAAATATTTAATTGCTAGATTGTCTCTTCTGCTCTATAACGAACTGTGTCCTCTGAAGTGAATTGCGCTACTGATTTGGGTTGGTTCCGGACCCGTTAATTGGAGTTGGTGACAGCATACTTTGTTCTGTGCAATTGTGAATCTTTGCAGCGATGGCAGCGTTGATAATTATTGTTCCCGCCTGTGTGGGAGTAGTTATATCGCCCGCACTGCAGTGTGCCCAATAGCCAGTACATAGCAGGCAGCCTTTCTGGCGACTAATTACCCTAGGTGCAGTACCTAGTCTGACCTGAGGGTAGGGGGCGCCAGAGAGCTGCAAGTTCCAAACCGGAACTGGGAAGTGGAATATAGGTAAATCCCCTTCAGAAGGAACCAGGGGCAACCAAACAACCCCGGTTCATGACCAATTGGTGTGAGTAGTGGGGACGATAAAGATATCCTCCTTGGGATCCCTGTGGCTGTGAGGGGGCCTTCCAGGCATTGAAAACAGCCCTGTGCAACTCTCCCGTGTTAAAAGCAGTCGACAGCAGTCGACCGTCCTTGGTGCAGACAGTCGCCAGCGAGTTTGGCCTCAGTGCTGTGCTCAGCCAGGTCGACTCAGGGAACCAAGAGCACCCCATGTTGTACCTGAGCCGGAAGCTTCTGTCGAGGGAAGTGGCCTATTCCATCGAGAAGGAGTGCTGGGCCATAGTCTGGGCCCTGCAACGTCGTTAGGTGCTGCTCTATTTAACCCCACCTAGTGCTTTGATCCTGGCTTCCAGTCAATGTTCTAGTATTGGACCTGTTTCCTCCTGGATCGTTCCTGTGGCCTGCTGCTCTGCATAGCTAAGTTCTACTTTGCTATTTTGTTTGCTGTTTATTCTGTCCAGCTTGTCTATTTGTTTGCTGGAAGCTCTGGGACGCAGAGGGTGTACCTCGTGCCGTTAGTTCGGTACGGAGGGTCTTTTTGCCCCCTTTGCGTGGTTTTTGTAGGGTTTTGTGTTGACCGCAAAGTTACCTTTCCTATCCTCGCTCTGTTCAGAAAGTCGGGCCTCACTTTGCTAAATCTATTTCATCTCTACGTTTGTCTTTTCATCTTAACTCACAGTCATATGTGGGGGCTGCCTTTTCCTTTGGGGTATTTCTCTGAGGCAAGGTAGGCTTATTTTCTATCTTCAGGCTAGCTAGTTTCTCAGGCTGTGCCGAGTTGCATAGGGAGCGTTAGGCGTAATCCACGACTGCCTCTAGTGTTGTTGGAGAGGATTAGGGATTGCGGTCTGCAGAGTTCCCACGTCTCAGAGCTCGTTCTATGTTTTTGGGTTATTGTCAGATCACTGTATGTGCTCTGACCTCCATGTCCATTGTGGTACTGAATTGTCTTATCATAACAGTACTGGGTGCCCCAAGTACTAATGATTCTCAATAGAGGGAAAAAAGAAGTTCTGAGACCATTTTTTTTTCTCTGCACTGTGTTTTGCCTTTTTTTTCCCCCTAGACATTTGGGTGGTTCAGGACACAGGTGTAGTAATGGACATTAAAGGTCTGTCTTCATGTGTGGATCAGCTCACGGCAAGAGTACAAAATATTCAAGACTTTGTGGTTCAGAATTCTATGTTAGAACCGAGAATTCCTATTCCTGATTTGTTTTTTGGAGATAGAACTAAATTTCTGAGTTTCAAAAATAATTGTAAACTATTTCTGGCTTTGAAACCTCACTCCTCTGGTGACCCAGTTCAACAAGTTAGGATCATTATTTCTTTTTTATGTGGCGACCCTCAGGACTGGGCATTTTCTCTTGCGTCAGGAGATCCTGCATTAAATAATATCGATGCGTTTTTCCTGGCGCTCGGATTGCTGTACGATGAACCTAATTCAGTGGATCAGGCAGAAAAAAATTTGCTGGCTCTTTGTCAGGGTCAGGATGAGATAGAGGTATATTGTCAGAAATTTAGAAAGTGATCCGTACTCACTCAATGGAATGAAGGTGCGCTCGCAGCTATTTTCAGAAAGGGTCTCTCTGAAGCCCTTAAGGATGTCATGGTGGGATTTCCTATGCCTGCTGGTCTGAATGAGTCTATGTCTTTGGCCATTCAGATCGGTCGACGCTTGCGTGAGCGTAAATCTGTACACCATTTGGCGGTATTACCTGAGCTTAAACCTGAGCCTATGCAGTGCGATAGGACTTTGACCAGAGTTGAACGGCAAGAACACAGACGTCTGAATGGGCTGTGTTTCTACTGTGGTGATTCCACTCATGCTATCTCTGATTGTCCTAAGCGCACTAAGCGGTTCGCTAGGTCTGCCACCATTGGTACGGTACAGTCAAAATTTCTTCTGTCCGTTACCTTGATCTGCTCTTTGTCATCGTATTCTGTCATGGCATTTGTGGATTCAGGCGCTGCCCTGAATTTGATGGACTTGGAATATGCTAAGCGTTGTGGGTTTTTCTTGGAGCCCTTGCAGTGTCCTATTCCATTGAGAGGAATTGATGCTACGCCTTTGGCCAAGAATAAGCCTCAGTACTGGACCCAGCTGACCATGTGCATGGCTCGTGCACATCAGGAGGGAGGTTATTCGCTTTCTGGTGTTGCATAATCTGCATGATGTGGTCGTGATGGGGTTGCCATGGCTACAAGTCCATAATCCAGTATTAGATTTGAAATCCATGTCTGTGTCCAGCTGGGGTTGTCAGGGGGTACATGGTGATGTTCCATTTCTGTCAATTTCGTCATCCACCCCTTCTGAGGTTCCAGAGTTCTTGTCTGATTACCAGGATGTATTTGATGAGCCCAAGTCCGATACCCTACCTCCGCATAGGGATTGTGATTGTGCTATCGATTAGATTCCTGGTAGTAAATTCCCAAAAGGTCGACTGTTTAATTTATCTGTGCCTGAGCACGCCGCTATGCGGAGTTATGTGAAGGAGTCCTTGGAGAAGGGGCATATTCACCCGTCATCGTCGCCATTAGGAGCAGGGTTCTTTTTTGTAGCCAAGAAGGATGGTTCGCTGAGACCTTGTATAGATTAGCGCCTTCTAAATAAGATCACGGTTAAATTTCAGTACCCCTTGCCGTTGTTATCTGATTTGTTTGCTCGGATTAAGGGGGCTAGTTGGTTCACCAAGATAGATCTTCGTGGTGCGTATAATCTTGTGCGAATTAAGCGAGGCGATGAATGGAAAACTGCATTTAATACGCCCGAGGGTCATTTTGAGTATCTAGTAATGCCATTCGGACTTGCCAATGCTCCATCAGTGTTTCAGTCCTTTATGCATGACATCTTCCGAGAGTACCTGGATAAATTTCTGATTACGTACTTGGATGACATTTTGATCTTCTCGGATGATTAGGAGTCTCATGTGAAGCAGGTCAGAACGGCTTTTCAGGTCCTGCGTGCTAATTCTTTGTTTGTGAAGGGATCAAAGTGTCTCTTTGGTGTTCAGAAGGTTTCATTTTTGGGGTTCATCTTTTCCCCTTCTACTATCGAGATGGACCCTGTTAAGGTCCAAGCCATCCATGATTGGACTCAGCCAACATCTCTGAAAAGTCTGCAAAAGTTCCTGGGCTTTGCTAATTTTTATCGTCGCTTCATCTGCAATTTTTCTAGTATTGCCAAACCATTGACCGATTTGACCAAGAAGGTTGCTGATGTGGTCAATTGGTCTTCTGCTGCTGTGGAAGCTTTTCAAGAGTTGAAGCGTCGTTTTTCTTCTGCCCCTGTGTTGTGTCAACCAGATGTTTCGCTTCCATTCCAGGTCGAGGTTGATGCTTCTGAGATTGGAGCAGGGGCTGTTTTGTCGCAGAGAAGTTCTGATTGCTCGGTGATGAAACCATGCGCCTTCTTTTCCAGGAAGTTTTCGCCTGCTGAGCGAAATTATGATGTGGGCAATCGAGAGTTGCTGGCCATGAAGTGGGCATTCGAGGAGTGGCGTCATTGGCTTGAAGGAGCTAAGCATCGCGTGGTGGTATTGACTGATCATAAGAACTTGACTTATCTCGAGTCTGCCAAGCGGTTGAATCCTAGACAGGCTCGTTGGTCGCTGTTTTTTGCCCATTTTGACTTTGTGATTTCGTACCTTCCGGGCTCTAAAAATGTGAAGGCGGATGCTCTGTCTAGGAGTTTTGTGCCCGACTCTCCGGGTTTGTCTGAGCCGGCGGGTATCCTCAAGGAAGGAGTAATTGTATCTGCCATCTCCCCTGATTTGCGGCGGGTGCTGCAAAAATTTCAGGCTAATAAACCTGATCGTTGTCCAGCGGAGAAACTGTTTGTCCCTGATAGGTGGACGAATAAAGTTATCTCTGAGGTTCATTGTTCGGTGTTGGCTGGTCATCCTGGAATCTTTGGTACCAGACAGTTAGTGGCTAGATCCTTTTGGTGGCCATCTTTGTCGCGGGATGTGCGTTCTTTTGTGCAGTCCTGTGGGATTTGTGCTCGGGCTAAGCCCTGCTGTTCTCGTGCCAGTGGGTTGCTTTTGCCCTTGCCGGTCCCGAAGAGGCCTTGGACACATATCTCTATGGATTTTTTTTCAGATCTTCCCGTCTCTCAAAAGATATCAGTTATTTGGGTGGTCTGTGATCGCTTCTCTAAGATGGTCCATTTGGTACCCTTGTCTAAATTACCTTCCTCCTCTGATTTGGTGCCATTGTTCTTCCAGCATGTGGTTCGTTTGCATGGCATTCCAGAGAATATCGTTTCTGACAGAGGTTCCGAGTTTGTTTCGAGGTTTTGGCGAGCTTTTTGTGGTAGGATGGGCATTGACTTGTCTTTTTCCTCGGCTTTCCATCCTCAGACTAATGGCCAGACCGAACGAACCAATCAGACCTTGGAAACATATCTGAGATGCTTTATTTCTGCTGATCAGGATGACTGGGTGTCCTTTTTGCCTTTGGCTGAGTTCGCCCTTAATAATCGGGCCAGCTCGGCTACCTTGGTTTCGCCATTTTTCTGCAACTCTGGGTTCCATCCTCGTTTCTCGTCAGGGCAGGTTGAGTCTTCAGACTGTCCTGGTGTGGATACTGTGGTGGACAGGTTGCAGCAGATTTGGACTCATGTAGTGGACAATTTGACCTTGTCCCAGGAGAGAGCTCAACGTTTCGCTAATCGCAGACGCTGTGTGGGTCCCCGACTTCGTGTTGGGGATTTGGTTTGGTTATCTTCTCGTCATATTCCTATGAAGGTTTCCTCTCCTAAGTTTAAACCTCGTTTCATTGGTCCGTATAGGATTTCTGAGGTTCTTAATCCTGTGTCTTTTCGTCTGACCCTTCCAGATTCTTTTTCCATACATAACGTATTCCATAGGTCATTGTTGCGGAGATACGTGGCACCTATGGTTCCATCTGTTGATCCTCCTGCCCCGGTTTTGGTGGAGGGGGAGTTGGAGTATATTGTGGAGAAGATTTTGGATTCTCGTGTTTCGAGACGGAAGCTCCAGTATCTGGTTAAGTGGAAGGGTTATGCTCAGGAAGATAATTCCTGGGTCTTTGCCTCTGATGTCCATGCTCCCGATCTTGTTCGTGCCTTTCATATGGCTCATCCTGGTCGTCCTGGGGGCTCTGGTGAGGGTTCGGTGACCCCTCCTCAAGGGGGGGGGTACTGTTGTGAATTCTGTGGCAGAGCTCCCTCCTGTGGTCACAAGTGGTACTTCGGCTGATTCTCTCTGTGAGCTTCCGTTGGTGGAGGAGAGTGGTACT
The DNA here is from genome assembly GCF_032444005.1 of Ranitomeya imitator. Taxonomy (NCBI): domain Eukaryota; kingdom Metazoa; phylum Chordata; class Amphibia; order Anura; family Dendrobatidae; genus Ranitomeya; species Ranitomeya imitator. Next base: position 16,484,006 of record NC_091282.1, read on the forward strand.
GCGGCTTCTGAGTTTCCTTCCTCAGGTGATGTGGTGAAGTCGTTAGGTGCTGCTCTATTTAACCCCACCTAGTGCTTTGATCCTGGCTTCCAGTCAATGTTCTAGTATTGGACCTGTTTCCTCCTGGATCGTTCCTGTGGCCTGCTGCTCTGCATAGCTAAGTTCTACTTTGCTATTTTGTTTGCTGTTTATTCTGTCCAGCTTGTCTATTTGTTTGCTGGAAGCTCTGGGACGCAGAGGGTGTACCTCCGTGCCGTTAGTTCGGTACAGAGGGTCTTTTTGCCCCCTTTGCGTGGTTTTTGTAGGGTTTTGTGTTGAACGCAAAGTTACCTTTCCTATCCTCGCTCTGTTCAGAAAGTCGGGCCTCACTTTGCTAAATCTATTTCATCTCTACGTTTGTCTTTTCATCTTAACTCAGTCATTATATGTGGGGGCTGCCTTTTCCTTTGGGGTATTTCTCTGAGGCAAGGTAGGCTTATTTTCTATCTTCAGTCTAGCTAGTTTCTCAGGCTGTGCCGAGTTGCATAGGGAGCGTTAGGCGCAATCCACGGCTGCCTCTAGTGTTGTTGGAGAGGATTAGGGATTGCGGTCTGCAGAGTTCCCACGTCTCAGAGCTCGTTCTATGTTTTTGGGTTATTGTCAGATCACTGTATGTGCTCTGACCTCCATGTCCATTGTGGTACTGAATTGCCTTATCATAACAGTTGTCCCACCGTGGCAAACATGCTGAGGTGCGCATGGAGGAGTACCCCGAGGTTCTGCCTCCTGTTATGAAAGGCAATTCAGTTCCACAATGGACATAGTGGTCAGAGCACATACAGTGATCTGACAATAACCCAAAATCATAGAACAAGCTCTGAGACGTGGGAACTCTGCAGACCGCAATCCCTAATCCTCTCCAAACAACACTAGAGGCAGCCGTGGATTGCGCCTAACTCGGCCTATGCAACTCGGCACAGCCTGAGAAACTAACTAGCCTGAAGATAGAAAATAAGCCTACCTTGCCTCAGAGAAATACCCCAAAGGAAAAGGCAGCCCCCCACATATAATGACTGTGAGTTAAGATGAAAAGACAAACGTAGAGATGAAATAGATTCAGCAAAGTGAGGCTCGACTTTCTTAACAGAGCGAGGATAGGAAAGGTAACTTTGCGGTCTACACAAAACCCTAAAGAAAACCACACAAAGGGGGCAAAAAGACCCTCCGTACCGAACTAACGGCACGGAGGTACACCCTTTGCGTCCCAGAGCTTCCAGCAAAACAATTAGACAAGCTGGACAGAAAAAATAGCAAACAAATAGCAAAGAAGAACTTAGCTATGCAGAGTAGCAGGCCACAGGAACGATCCAGGGAAAAACAAGTCCAATACTGGAACATTGACAGGAAGCCAGGATCAAAGCATTAGGTGGAGTTAAGTAGAGAAGCACCTAACGACCTCACCACATCACCTGAGGGAGGAAACTCAGAAGCCGCAGTACCACTTTCCTCCACCAACGGAAGCTCACAGAGAGAAACAGCTGAAGTACCACTTGTGACCACAGGAGGGAGCTCTGCCACAGAATTCACAACAGTACCCCCCTCTTGAGGAGGGGTCACCGAACCCTCACCAGAGCCCCCAGGCCGACCAGGATGAGCCACATGAAAGGCACGAACAAGATCGGGAGCATGGACATCAGAGGCAAAAACCCAGGAATTATCTTCCTGAGCATAACCCTTCCATTTAAACAGATACTGGAGTTTCCGTCTTGAAACACGAGAATCCAAAATCTTCTCCACAATATACTCCAACTCCCCCTCCACCAAAACTGGGGCAGGAGGGTCAACAGATGGAACCATAGGTGCCACGTATCTCCGCAACAATGACCTATGGAATACGTTATGTATGGAAAAAGAATCTGGAAGGGTCAGACGAAAAGACACAGGATTAAGAACCTCAGAAATCATATACGGACCAATGAAATGAGGTTTAAACTTAGGAGAGGAAAGCTTCATAGGAATATGATGAGAAGATAACCAAACCAGATCCCCAACACGAAGTCGGGGACCCACACGGCGTCTGCGATTAGCGAAACGTTGAGCCTTCTCCTGGGACAAGGTCAAATTGTCCACTACATGAGTCCAAATCTGCTGCAACCTGTCCACCACAGTATCCACACCAGGACAGTCCGAAGACTCAACCTGTCCTGAAGAGAAACGAGGATGGAACACAGAATTGCAGAAAAATGGCGAAACCAAGGTAGCCGAGCTGGCCCGATTATTAAGGGCGAACTCAGCCAAAGGCAAAAAGGACACCCAGTCATCCTGATCAGCAGAAACAAAGCATCTCAGATATGTTTCCAAGGTCTGATTGGTTCGTTCGGTCTGGCCATTAGTCTGAGGATGGAAAGCCGAGGAAAAAGACAAGTCAATGCCCATCCTACCACAAAAGGCTCGCCAAAACCTCGAAACAAACTGGGAACCTCTGTCAGAAACTATATTCTCTGGAATGCCATGTAAACGAACCACATGCTGGAAGAACAATGGCACCAAATCAGAGGAGGAAGGCAATTTAGACAAGGGTACCAGATGGACCATCTTAGAAAAGCGATCACAGACCACCCAAATGACTGACATCTTTTGAGAAACGGGAAGATCTGAAATAAAATCTATAGAGATATGTGTCCAAGGCCTCTTCGGGACCGGCAAGGGCAAAAGCAACCCACTGGCACGAGAACAGCAGGGCTTAGCCCGAGCACAAATCCCACAGGACTGCACAAAAGTACGCACATCCCACGACAGAGATGGCCACCAAAAGGATCTAGCCACTAACTCTCTGGTACCAAAGATTCCAGGATGACCAGCCAACACCGAACAATGAACCTCAGAGATAACTTTATTCGTCCACCTATCAGGGACAAACAGTTTCTCCGCTGGACAACGATCAGGTTTATTAGCCTGAAATTTTTGCAGCACCCGCCGCAAATCAGGGGAGATGGCAGACACAATTACTCCTTCCTTGAGGATACCCGCCGGCTCAGACAAACCCGGAGAGTCGGGCACAAAACTCCTAGACAGAGCATCCGCCTTCACATTTTTAGAGCCCGGAAGGTACGAAATCACAAAGTCAAAACGGGCAAAAAACAGCGACCAACGAGCCTGTCTAGGATTCAACCGCTTAGCAGACTCGAGATAAGTCAAGTTCTTATGATCAGTCAATACCACCACGCGATGCTTAGCTCCTTCAAGCCAATGACGCCACTCCTCGAATGCCCACTTCATGGCCAGCAACTCTCGGTTGCCCACATCATAATTTCGCTTAGCAGGCGAAAACTTCCTGGAAAAAAAAGCGCATGGTTTCATCACTGAGCAATCAGAAACTCTCTGCGACAAAACAGCCCCTGCTCCAATCTCAGAAGCATCCACCTCGACCTGGAACGGAAGAGAAACATCTGGTTGACACAACACAGGGGCAGAAGAAAAACGACGCTTCAACTCTTGAAAAGCTTCCACAGCAGCAGAAGACCAATTGACCACATCAGTACCCTTCTTGGTCAAATCGGTCAATGGTTTGGCAATACTAGAAAAATTGCAGATGAAGCGACGATAAAAATTAGCAAAGCCCAGGAACTTTTGCAGACTTTTCAGAGATGTCGGCTGAGTCCAATCATGGATGGCTTGGACCTTAACAGGATCCATCTCGATAGTAGAAGGGGAAAAGATGAACCCCAAAAATGAAACCTTCTGCACACCAAAGAGACACTTTGATCCCTTCACAAACAAAGAATTAGCACGCAGGACCTGAAAAACCGTTCTGACCTGCTTCACATGGGACTCCCAATCATCCGAGAAGATCAAAATGTCATCCAAGTACACAATCAGGAACTTATCCAGGTACTCTCGGAAGATGTCATGCATAAAGGACTGAAACACTGATGGAGCATTGGCAAGTCCGAATGGCATCACTAGATACTCAAAATGACCCTCGGGCGTATTAAATGCAGTTTTCCATTCATCGCCTCGCCTTATTCTCACCAGATTATACGCACCACGAAGATCTATCTTGGTGAACCAACTATCCCCCTTAATCCGAGCAAACAAATCAGATAACAATGGCAAGGGGTACTGAAATTTAATCGTGATCTTATTTAGAAGGCGGTAATCTATACAAGGTCTCAGCGAACCATCCTTCTTGGCTACAAAAAAGAACCCTGCTCCTAATGGCGACGATGACGGGCGAATATGCCCCTTCTCCAGGGATTCCTTCACATAACTGCGCATAGCGGCGTGCTCAGGCACGGATAAATTAAACAGTCGACCTTTTGGGAATTTACTACCAGGAATCAAATTGATAGCACAATCACAATCCCTATGCGGAGGTAGGGTATCAGACTTGGGCTCATCAAATACATCCCGGTAATCAGACAAGAACTCTGGAACCTCAGAAGGGGTGGATGACGAAATTGACAGAAATGGAACATCACCATGTACCCCCTGACAACCCCAGCTGGACACCGACATGGATTTCCAATCTAATACTGGATTATGGGCTTGTAGCCATGGCAACCCCAACACGACCACATCATGCAGATTATGCAACACCAGAAAGCGAATAACCTCCTGATGTGCAGGAGCCATGCACATGGTCAGCTGGGTCCAGTATTGAGGCTTATTCTTGGCAAAAGGCGTAGCATCAATTCCTCTCAATGGAATAGGACACTGCAAGGGCTCCAAGAAAAACCCACAACGCTTAGCATATTCCAAGTCCATCAAATTCAGGGCAGCGCCTGAATCCACAAATGCCATGACAGAATACGATGACAAAGAGCAGATCAAGGTAACGGACAGAAGAAATTTTGACTGTACCGTACCAATGGTGGCAGACCTAGCGAACCGCTTAGTGCGCTTAGGACAATCAGAGATAGCATGAGTGGAATCACCACAGTAGAAACACAGCCCATTCAGACGTCTGTGTTCTTGCCGTTCAACTCTGGTCAAAGTCCTATCGCACTGCATAGGCTCAGGTTTAAGCTCAGGTAATGCCGCCAAATGGTGCACAGATTTACGCTCACGCAAGCGTCGACCGATCTGAATGGCCAAAGACATAGACTCATTCAAACCAGCAGGCATAGGAAATCCCACCATGACATCCTTAAGGGCTTCAGAGAGACCCTTTCTGAACATAGCTGCCAGCGCAGATTCATTCCATTGAGTGAGCACGGACCACTTTCTAAATTTCTGACAATATACCTCTATCTCATCCTGAGCCTGACAAAGAGCCAGCAAATTTTTTTCTCCCTGATCCACTGAATTAGGTTCATCGTACAGCAATCCAAGCGCCAGGAAAAACGCATCGATATTACTTAATGCAGGATCTCCTGACGCAAGAGAAAATGCCCAGTCCTGAGGGTCGCCACGCAAAAAGGAAATGACGATCCTAACCTATTGAACTGGGTCACCAGAGGAGCGAGGTTTCAAAGCCAGAAATAGTTTACAATTATTTTTGAAACTCAGAAATTTAGTTCTATCTCCAAAAAACAAGTCTGGAATAGGAATTCTCGATTCTAACAAAGAATTCTGAACCACAAAATCTTGAATATTTTGAACTCTTGCCGTGAGCTGATCCACACATGAAGACAGACCTTTAATGTCCATTGCTACACCTGTGTCCTGAACCACCCAAATGTCTAGGGGAAAAAAAAGGCAAAACACAGTGCAAAGAAAAAAAAAATGGTCTCAGTACTTCTTTTTTCCCTCTATTGAGAATCATTAGCACTTTTGGGCTTCCTGTACTGTTATGAAAGGGAATTCAGTTCCACAATGGACATAGTGGTCAGAGCACATACAGTGATCTGACAATAACCCAAAATCATAGAACGAGCTCTGAGACGTGGGAACTCTGCAGACCGCAATCCCTAATCCTCTCCAAACAACACTAGAGGCAGCCGTGGATTGCGCCTAACTCTGCCTATGCAACTCGGCACAGCCTGAGAAACTAACTAGCCTGAAGATAGAAAATAAGCCTACCTTGCCTCAGAGAAATACCCCAAAGGAAAAGGCAGCCCCCCACATATAATGACTGAGTTAAGATGAAAAGACAAACGTAGAGATGAAATAGATTCAGCAAAGTGAGGCCCGACTTTCTTAACAGAGCGAGGATAGGAAAGGTAACTTTGCGGTCTACACAAAACCCTAAAGAAAACCACGCAAAGGGGGCAAAAAGACCCTCCGTACCGAACTAACGGCATGGAGGTACACCCTTTGCGTCCCAGAGCTTCCAGCAAAACAATTAAACAAGCTGGACAGAAAAAATAGCAAACAAATAGCAAAGAAGAACTTAGCTATGCAGAGCAGCAGGCCACAGGAACGATCCAGGGAAAAACAAGTCCAACACTGGAACATTGACAGGAAGCCAGGATCAAAGCATTAGGTGGAGTTAAGTAGAGAAGCACCTAACAACCTCACCACATCACCTGAGGGAGGAAACTCAGAAGCCGCAGTACCACTTTCCTCCACCAACGGAAGCTCACAGAGAGAAACAGCCGAAGTACCACTTGTGACCACAGGAGGGAGCTCTGCCACAGAATTCACAACAGCCTCCGTAACGCAGTCAAAAAGGGGGAGGTATCAGGAAATAGGAAGAAGTTCTGATTACGGCAATTACACATACAGAGTTCTCAGCTGCAGTTTCCTGTGCCTGCCAGCAGAAGGCTGGAATTCTAAGCCTGCAAGCAACTCCCTCCGCCCTGCTATATAGTTGTAATGTGAGACCAGGAATGTTTATGCCTCTGTGCTGTGACAGACAAGTCTCCCTACACTCCTCATTCCCCCCTCCCGCCTGTCACTAGCTAAAACCGGTAAAGCAAGCATGGGATTCTATTGTTCTTTTAAGGTTATTATATATTGGCACCGATCACAGCTGTAGATATAAGGACTATATATTCTGGATGTCCATCGAGAGATCTATAGCTCACGGAAATCGCTAGGAGCTAAACCCAATGAGTGCAAGGAGCGGGTTCCTCTGTAAGCGGGTTATGTAATTATGCCATGTTTACACTTAAAGGAATCCCCCCGATGGGGTGCACATCCTGATCATTGTGTATTTCATATAGGAGGTTCTTACAGCGAGCTATGAATAAAAATGGTTGCCAGAACTCTAAGAAAAGGGGAGGATTCAGCCTCAGACAGAATCAGCTGTGGAGGATATCCACTAATAAAACATAACTTTTAATATTAAATGCTAAAAACTGCACATCCAACAGGACACAAACGAAAAAAACATACAAAGTGCTCAGGTGAACCAGTGCTCAATAAAAAAGAATGGTTGGATCTCACCCAAGCTGCCGGACACTGTATACTTCCGTACGACACAATAGAGATCCAATTAGATGAGGAGGGGCAGGGCTGAAGTAGTATGTCTACCCTGTAACCCCTCTGTCATCAGGGGAGTCATATGGAAAAAAGTGCCAACGGGCACAGAGATGTAAGTCCGTCTAAATTGTGGGGCCTGCAGTGGCTAGGTAACCCACGCTGGAGATGACCGTCTGTGTCCACAGTCTCTGGTAGAGTACTCTACCAGAGACTGTGGACACAGACGGTCATCTCCAGCGTGGGTTACCTAGCCACTGCAGGCCCCACAATTTAGACGGACTTACATCTCTGTGCCCGTTGGCACTTTTTTCCATATGACTCCCCTGATGATTCTCCATGACCGGAGTTGAAACGCGTAGGGAGGAAGATTCTACGTTTCAAGAGGTTTTGGGACTCTGCCTTTACACATATTGGGTGGGCTGGTCCCTTAGAGCAAGGTCCATTTGGGGCCTGTCCTTGTCAGGACAGGAGTTACAGAGGGGTTACAGGGTAGACATACTACTTCAGCCCTGCCCCTCCTCATCTAATTGGATCTCTATTGTGTCGTACGGAAGTATACAGTGTCCGGCAGCTTGGGTGAGATCCAACCATTCTTTTTTATTGAGCACTGGTTCACCTGAGCACTTTGTATGTTTTTTTCGTTTGTGTCCTGTTGGATGTGCAGTTTTTAGCATTTAATATTAAAAGTTATGTTTTATTAGTGGATATCCTCCACAGCTGATTCTGTCTTGAGCCAGGGGGTATATATATGGTGTGTTTTTTGCACACTATTGCTTTTTCGAGGATTCAGCCTCTAAGCGAGGTCAGCACAGGGAGAGTGCCTTGGTTTTAGGCTGGTAAATAAGTGAGTGAAGCAGCAGTCTTCACGTTTTTTTTGTCTGGGGTCTAGCTGAGAGACAGGGGTGTGATGCATCTGGAATTATGCTCGCCATTCCCCCACAGCACACGGTCAGCTACGAGATGAAATGACATAACAAAATGTAAGTGTTTTTCAACTTTAATCCCATTTTATTTGCAATTGTACTGTACATACGATATTTGTTTTCTTTATAATATCTATTTATACTTCTGTCACGGATCACGGGGAGGATACCTTTATCATCCCCACCACTCACACCAATTTGTCATGAACCGGGGTTGTTTTGTTGCCCAGTTCATTCTGAAGGAGTTTTATCTATATCCCACTTCCCAGTTCCAGTTTGAAACTTGCAGTTCTCTGGCGCCCCCCTTACCCTCAGGTCAAACAGGGTACTGCACCTAGGGTAAGTAGTCGCCAGAAAGGCTGCCTGCTATGTACTGGCTATTTGGCACACTGCAGCGAGGGCGATATAACTACTCCCACACAGGCCGGAACAATAATTATCAACGCTGCCATCGCTGCAAAGATTCCCAATCGCACAGAACAAAGTATGCTGCCACCAACTCCAATTAACGGGTCCGGAGCCAACCCAAATCAGTAGCGCAATTCACTTCAGAGGACACAGTTCATTATAGAGCAGAAGAGACAAGCTAGCAATTAAATATTTTACTCCATGAAAAATTAGGCAGTGTTTACAAAGTATAAAAGGATATTAGAAAGGAGACAATTCATACATACCGTATTTTCTTGTATATTAGATGAATGGGCATATAAGATGACCCCCAACTTTTCCATATGAAATATGGAGTTTGGGATATATTCGCCGTATAAGACAGGGGACATCTTATACGCCCAGTCATCTTATACGGCATGTGCGGTGCGAATGCGCGGCCAAAAATGGCGGACACAACGCACAAAAAAAGTTACATTGAACGTTTCTTTGTGCCGGCGGTCCGCCACAACACGGCGCAACCGTCGCATGACGGTTGCGACGTGTGGCAATACGTCGGTAATGTTAGTCTATGGGGAAAAACGCATCCTGCAGACAACTTTATCATCTTGGCTGGCCTGTGGCTTAGGAGGATAAATACATCCAGATGCATGGAACAGCTTTGCCAAGCTGTGTTAGATCGCTTCCCGGCCAAGACTGAAGGCTGGTCTAAGAGTATAGTGACTTATACTTCTGAGCTTGTGACATCACTAAAGGGCTGGTTAATGATATGCACTGATCGGATAGTTCTTTACCTTATTCCAAGGTCTCAGACAAAGGCATTCTTGAGTGAGAGGGGAGGGACAACGGGTGGCTTTGCCGGATTGGTCACCTGCAGTTTAAAGCCACACCCTGCCCACCATTAGTATCAGGTTACCCAGTCTCTATCATAGGCTTTGTTTCGGGTAGGAGTGAAGCTGAGTGGGGGGAAGAGAAAGGGGTCACAGCTGCATTGTGAGTGTGTGTGTGGTTAGCCATGTTCTTCTTAAACTACACTCAAAATATGACAATTTTTGGCATTATCGTGATAGCAGCACAGGGCCATATACATTCTTCAATGAAGCTGGCAGGCTCATCTTACATTACGGCTGTATAGCGGGGGGAGGGAGAAAGAGTGGCTTAGAATTCCAGCCTTGTGTGGGCAGGCAGAGGAAATTGCAGCTCAGAGCGCTGTATGTGTAATTGAAGTAATCAGGACTTCTTCCTATTTCCTGACATATGCACTGTGGTATCAGTGGCTCAAAGGCCACCCCTTAAAAACATCAGTTACTTATTCAAATCTGTGAAAATGGGCTGTTTGCTCACTTTGATGCCAGTTCTGGTGCCCAGAACCCATTTGGGCCAGGCTGAAGAGACCTGTTTTTGATGGGGGGCTCCCTGTTCTATATGTATGCACTATGGTATCAGTGGCCCAAAGGCATTTAACCCCTTAAAAACATCAGTTACTTATTCAAATCTGTGAAAATGGGCTGTTTGCCCACTTTGATGCCAGTTCATTGGATTCATTCATCAGGAGACTATTTAATATTGAACTATATTCAAGAGAGCCTGGATGAAGAAAACCCTAAAATCATGTATCATGTTAACCAAAACAGAAAACCAGCCACATATTGGCAGATCCCAGACCTCAAACTATATACTTCTTGTGATGAGCGAGCACTAAAATGATTGATCCCTTATCCATATCCTGATATACATGGCCCCCTCGTCCCTATCCTGGTATGCATGGCCCCATCCCTATCCTGGTATGCAGGGCCCCCATCTCATCCTAGTATGCAGGGCCCCATCCCTATTCTGGTATGATTGGCCCCCATACCGGTCCTGGACTGCATGGTTCCATCAGAAAACATTTTTTAAAAAACCAAGACATTACACTTACATACCCGGTGCTCCCTCAGAGTCCTGCTCCGATGCAAGCAGCTGCATTATGCTCGTAAACAGCACATGGCAGGGACGTCACAAGCAGAGCACAGCTGCCGGAGACTGAGACTGTGCGCACAGAGAGCAGCAAGTAATCATTGCTCTTCAATAGTGCGCAGTGTCAGCCACTAGCTTCCTGCTGCTACCGGCGGTCACGTGTGCCGCTACTTAAGAGAAATGAATATTCATTGGATTCATTCATTAGGAGACTATTTAATACAGAACTATATTCAAGCAGGACTAGATGAAGAAAACCCTAAAATCATGTATCATGTTATCCGAAACAGTCAGAAAACCAGCCACATATTGGCAGACCCCAGACCTCAAACTATATACTGCATAAGTTTATAAGCCACTCCAGTGTCAGGAATAGATAGTATGTGAAAATACAGTATATACCGCTTAGGGACCACTTAACTTCCAGGGATAATCTCCATATTCATACTAAATAATGGCACAGATCTTCCAGACATTATGATTGCACACATCCCTAGTCTTTATAACGATATTGCAATCATTTCTTGACAGAACGCAGCATGGCCATTAGTTAGAAGCTGCTACTGATCTTTGGAGCAGGTAAGTTTTCCCTAACTGGTATATATTGGGCCGTCTGAAAACGGAGTTTAGTCTAGGACAATTTGTCTGCACTAATAATTAACAGCTGTTACAATACCATACTAGGGCAGGCCCTATAGGAGAAAAAACATAAGAATTATACTGTATTTTCACATACTATCTATTCCTGACACTGGACTGGCTTATAAACTGCCAATATGTGGCTGGTTTTCTGACTGTTTCGGATAACATGATACATGATTTTCATTTTTTTGTCTAGTCTCGCTTGAATATAGGTCAATATTAACCCTCCGTCAGGAACAATTGATCTGACAGGCGCAGCACTTCTACTTTCATTTCTCCCTTCTCACCAGATTTTCAGGAATCCCTCTCTCTAGATAGTCTCCTGGCTCTAGCTGCTGTGTGAAACCTGATACCACAGTTGGTCTGCAGAGCTTCAGGAAGGAAGATATAGCTGTGCTGGCTTCTCAGGCTCATTGGTCCCGAACACATCACAATTTATAAGGTTGGTATGTAATTTTAGTCATTACTATTGTTTATTTAGCTTGTTTTATGAATGGATAGAGAAAGGTTTGTGGATATTTCATATCAATAAGGCAGATTTTGATATCATTGGGGGCTATTTGGTGGGAGTCTTGAAAATTGTGTATATCAAAGTTATTACTTTTATGTTGAGTAAATGGGTTTGTTTTGTACCTGATAATGTGTAGTCTCTTTTATTACATCCCTATGAAGGTCTATGATCACTTTTAGATCACTGAAATTGAGAAAATTAGATATTCTAGGTATTTTTCGAGCCTGCGCTTGACAGGCACATTGTTCCATTACGAGTTAGTGCGAATATTGTTCCTGACGGAGGGTTAAATAGTCTCCTGATGAGTCGCCTTTAGTGAGGACGATGAAACCCGTAGAAATGAGAGGCTTGGAGAGTGTGTGTGTGTATACGTCACCTCATCCTATATACTGAAGTGTGGGGTAAATGTTTTTTCTATTAGTCACCTACTGACTAACCTTCAGGGGGTGACATATGGGTATAGTTTTACATTTAGAATTAATAAAGTTTAATTTTATCCTTTTGTCATTAAACATGAGGAATGCCAAGAGACAACCCATTTAAGAAGATTCAATTTTGGTTAAAACTATTCCAACATTCCAATTGATTTCCAAGTAAAATATTTCCCACATTAAGAAAATGAAAAAGGCTTCTCCCCTGTGTTTCTGCTCTGATGTCTTACAAGAAGCACTTTCATGTTAAAAGAATTCCCACATTCTGAACAGGAAAAATGTTACTCCTCATTGTGGGTTCTTTGATGGCTATCAAGATTTATTTTCCATTTAAAACATTTCCCACATTCTGAACATGAAAAAGGTTTCTCCCCTGTGTGAGTTCTCTGGTGAATAAGAAGAGTTGATTTCTTGAAAAAACGTTTCCCTCATTCTGAACATGAATATGGCTTCTCCCCTGTGTGAGTTTTATGATGATTAACCAATTCTGATTTCTGGTAAAAACATTTCCCACATTCTGAACATGAAAAAGGCTTCTCCCCTGTGTGAGTTCTCTGGTGAATAAGAAGAGTTGATTTCCGGATAAAAGTTTTCCCACATTCTGAACATGAATGAGGCTTCTCCACTGTGTGAGTTTGCTGGTGAGTAACAAGCAGTGATTTATGTGCAAAACAATTCCCACATTCTGAACAGGAAAAAGGCTTCTCCCCTGTGTGAGTTCTCTGGTGAGTAACAAGCAGTGATTTAAGGGCAAAACATTTCCCACATTCTAAACATGAAAAAGGCTTCTCCCCTGTGTGAGTTCTATGGTGATTAAACAAATCTGATTTCTGGTTAAAACATTTCCCACATTCTGAACAGGAAAAAGGCTTCTCTCCGCTGTGAGTTATTTGGTGTCTAACAAGATTCTCTTTGAGGGTAAAACATTTCTTACATTCTGAACAGGAAAAAGGCTTCTCCCCTGTGTGAGTTCTCTGGTGAGAAACAAGCAGTGATTTACGTGCAAAACAATTCCCACATTCTGAACAGGAAAAAGGCTTCTCTCCGCTGTGAGTTATTTGGTGTCTAACAAGATTCTCTTTGAGGGTAAAACATTTCTTACATTCTGAACAGGAAAAAGGCTTCTCCCCTGTGTGAGTTCTCTGGTGAGAAACAAGCAGTGATTTACGTGCAAAACAATTCCCACATTCTGAACAGGAAAAAGGCTTCTCTCCGCTGTGAGTTATTTGGTGTCTAACAAGATTCTCTTTGAGGGTAAAACATTTCCCACATTCTGAACAGGAAAAAGGCTTCTCTCCGCTGTGAGTTTTTTGGTGTCTAACAAGATTCTCTTTGAGGGTAAAACATTTCCCACATTCTGAACAGGAAAAAGGCTTCTCTCCGCTGTGAGTTATTTGGTGTCTAACAAGATTCTCTTTGAGGGTAAAACATTTCCCACATTCTGAACAGGAAAAAGGCTTCTCTCCGCTGTGAGTTTTTTGGTGTCGAACAAGATTCTCTTTGAGGGTAAAACATTTCCCACATTCTGAACAGGAAAAAGGCTTCTCCTGTTGTGAATTCTGTGGCTGAATTCACTCCTGTGGTCACAAGTGGTACTGCAGCTTCTGGGCTTCCTTCCTCAGGTGTTCTGGTGAGCTCATTAGCTGCTTCGTTACTTAACTCCACCTGATGCTGCTATCCTGGCTCCTAGTCAATGTTCCAGTGTTGGATCTGAGCTTCTCCTGATTGTTCCTGTGTCCTGCTGCTCTGTATAGCTAAGTGCTTTTTTGCTATTTTGTTGTTTTTTTTCTGTCCAGCTTGTCTTTTGTTTTGCTGGAAGCTCTGAGACGCAAAGGGTGTACCGCCGTGCCGTTAGTCCGGCACGGTGGGTCTTTTTGCCCCCTTTGCGTGGTTTTTGCTTTAGGGTTTTTTGTAGACTGCAAAGTTCGCTTTACTGTCCTCGCTCTGTCTAAGATTATCGGGCCCCACTTTGCTGAATCTATTTCATCCCTACGTTTTGTCTTTTCATCTTACTCACAGTCATTATATGTGGGGGGCTGCCTTTTCCTTTGGGGTATTTCTCTGGGGGCAAGTCAGGCCTATTTTTCTGTCTTCAGGCTAGCTAGTTTCTTAGGTTGTGCCGAGTTGCCTAGGTAGTTGTTAGGCGCAATCCACAGCCACTTTTAGTTGTGTTTAGGATAGGATCAGGTGTGTGGTCTACAGAGTTTCCACGTCTCAGAGCTCGTTTCTTTGTTTTTGGGTATTTGTCAGATCACTGTGTGCGCTCTGATCGCTAGGCACACTGTGTCTCTGGATTGCCTTCATAACACCTTTCATTAGCAGACATAACAGTACTAGGAGCCATCTAATGATTCTCAATAGAGGGAAAGAAAAAGTTCTGACATCATTTTTTTTTTTTTTTTCTGCTCTGTGTTCACTTTTTTTTTTTCCCCTAGACATTTGGGTGTTTCTGGACACAGGTGTGGACATGGATATTCAGGGTCTGTGCTCTTCAATGGATAATCTCGTTATAAATGTACAAAAGATTCAAGATACTATTGATCAGAAATATATGCTAGAACCAAGAATTCCTATTCCTGATTTGTTTTTTGGAGATAGAACGAAGTTTCTAAGTTTCAAAAATAATTGTAAGCTATTTCTGGCCTTGAAACCTCATTCTTCTGGTAATCCTAGTCAACAGGTTTTGATTATTATTTCTTTTTTGCGCGGCGACCCTCAAGACTGGGCATTTTCTCTTGCGCCAGGAGACCCTGCATTGAGTAGTGTCGATGCGTTTTTCCTGGCACTCGGATTACTGTACGATGAGCCTAATTCAGTGGATCAGGCTGAGAAAAATTTGCTGGCTTTGTGCCAGAGTCAGGATGATATAGAAGTATATTGTCAGAAATTTAGGAAATGGTCAGTACTCACTCAGTGGAATGAATCTGCGCTGGCAGCTTTGTTCAGAAAGGGTCTCTCTGAGGCTCTTAAGGATGTCATGGTGGGATTTCCTATGCCTGCTGGTTTGAATGGGTCTTTGTCTTTGGCCATTCAGATCGGTCGACGCTTGCGCGAGCGTAAATCTGTGCACCATTTGGCGGTATTGCCTGAGGTTAAACCTGAGCCTATGCAGTGCGATAGGACTATGACCAGAGTTGAACGGCAGGAATACAGACGTCTGAATGGGCTATGTTTCTACTGTGGTGATTCCACTCATGCTATTTCTAATTGTCCTAAGCGCACTAAGCGGTCCGCTAGGTCTGCCGTCATTGGTACTGTACAGTCCAAATTCCTTCTGTCCATTACCTTGATATGCTCTTTGTCGTCGTTTTCTGTCATGGCGTTTGTGGATTCAGGCGCTGCCCTGAATCTGATGGATTTGGATTATGCTAAACGTTGTGGGTTTTTCTTGGAGCCCTTGCAGTGTCCTATTCCATTGAGAGGAATTGATGCTACACCTTTGGCCAAGAATAAACCTCAGTACTGGGCCCAGCTGACCATGTGCATGGCTCCTGCACATCAGGAAGTTATTCGCTTTCTGGTGTTGCATAATCTGCATGATGTGGTCGTGTTGGGGTTGCCATGGCTACAAACCCATAATCCAGTATTGGATTGGAATTCCATGTCGGTATCCAGCTGGGGTTGTCAGGGGGTACATGGTGATGTTCCATTTTTGTCGATTTCGTCATCCACCCCTTCTGAGGTCCCAGAGTTCTTGTCTGATTATCAGGATGTATTTGAAGAGCCCAAGTCCGATGCCCTACCTCCGCATAGGGACTGTGATTGCGCTATCAATTTGATTCCTGGTAGTAAATTCCCTAAAGGTCGATTATTTAATTTATCCGTGCCCGAACACGCCGCTATGCGCAGTTATGTGAAGGAATCCCTAGAGAAGGGACATATTCGCCCATCGTCATCACCACTGGGAGCAGGGTTCTTCTTTGTAGCCAAGAAGGATGGTTCACTGAGACCGTGTATTGATTACCGCCTTCTTAATAAGATCACTGTTAAATTTCAGTATCCCTTGCCATTGTTATCTGACTTGTTTGCTCGGATTAAGGGGGCTAGTTGGTTCACTAAGATAGATCTTCGTGGTGCGTATAATCTGGTGAGAATCAGGCAAGGAGATGAATGGAAAACTGCATTCAATACGCCCGAGGGTCATTTTGAGTATCTAGTGATGCCGTTCGGACTTGCCAATGCTCCATCAGTGTTTCAATCCTTTATGCATGACATCTTCCGTGAGTACCTGGATAAATTCCTGATTGTTTACTTGGATGACATTTTGATCTTCTCAGATGATTGGGAGTCTCATGTGAAGCAGGTCAGAATGGTTTTTCAGGTCCTGCGTGCTAACTCTTTGTTTGTGAAGGGATCAAAGTGTCTCTTCGGTGTGCAGAAAGTTTCATTTTTGGGGTTCATCTTTACCCCTTCTACTATCGAGATGGATCCAGTTAAGGTCCAAGCCATCCAGGATTGGATTCAGCCGACATCTCTGAAAAGTCTGCAAAAGTTCCTGGGCTTTGCTAATTTTTATCGTCGCTTCATCTGTAATTTTTCTAGCATTGCCAAACCATTGACCGATTTGACCAAGAAGGGTGCTGATTTGGTTAATTGGTCTTCTGCTGCTGTGGAAGCTTTTCAAGAGTTGAAGCGTCGTTTTTGTTCTGCCCCTGTGTTGTGTCAGCCAGATGTTTCTCTTCCGTTCCAGGTCGAGGTTGATGCTTCTGAGATTGGAGCAGGGGCGGTTTTGTCACAGAGAGGTTCTGATTGCTCAGTGATGAAACCATGTGCTTTCTTTTCCAGGAAGTTTTCGGCCGCTGAGCGTAATTATGATGTGGGCAACCGAGAGTTGCTGGCCATGAAGTGGGCATTCGAGGAGTGGCGTCATTGGCTTGAAGGAGCTAAGCATCGCGTGGTGGTATTGACTGATCATAAGAACTTGACTTATCTCGAGTCTGCCAAGCGCTTGAATCCTAGACAGGCCCGTTGGTCGTTATTTTTTGCCCGCTTCGACTTTGTGATTTCGTACCTTCCGGGCTCTAAAAATGTGAAGGCGGATGCTCTGTCTAGGAGTTTTGTGCCCGACTCTCCGGGTTTATCTGAGCCAGCGGGTATCCTCAAGGAAGGAGTCATTGTGTCTGCCATCTCCCCTGATTTGCGGCGGGTGCTGCAAAAATTTCAGGCGAATAAACCTGATCGTTGTCCAGCGGAGAAACTGTTCGTCCCTGATAGGTGGACTAATAAACTTATCTCTGAACTTCATTGTTCGGTGTTGGCTGGTCATCCTGGAATCTTTGGTACCAGAGAGTTAGTGGCTAGATCCTTCTGGTGGCCATCTCTGTCACGGGATGTACGTACTTTTGTGCAGTCCTGTGGGATTTGTGCTAGGGCTAAGCCCTCCTGTTCTCGTGCCAGTGGGTTGCTTTTGCCCTTGCCGGTCCCAAAGAGGCCTTGGACACATATTTCGATGGATTTCATTTCTGACCTTCCCGTTTCTCAAAAGATGTCAGTTATTTGGGTGGTCTGTGATCGCTTTTCTAAAATGGTCCATCTGGTGCCCTTGGCTAAATTGCCTTCCTCCTCTGATTTGGTACCTTTGTTCTTTCAGCATGTGGTTCGGTTGCATGGCATTCCTGAGAATATTGTTTCTGACAGAGGTTCCCAGTTTGTTTCAAGGTTCTGGCGAGCCTTTTGTGGTAGGATGGGCATTGACCTATCCTTTTCCTCGGCTTTCCATCCTCAGACTAATGGCCAGACCGAACGAACCAATCAGACCTTGGAAACATATCTGAGATGTTTTGTTTCTGCAGACCAGGATGATTGGGTGTCCTTTTTGCCGTTGGCTGAGTTCGCCCTTAATAATCGGGCCAGCTCGGCTACCTTGGTTTCTCCATTTTTTTGCAATTCTGGGTTCCATCCTCGTTTCTCTTCAGGACAGGTTGAGTCTTCGGACTGTCCTGGTGTGGATTCTGTGGTGGACAGGTTGCAGCAGATCTGGACTCAGGTAGTGGACAATATGACCTTGTCCCAGGAGAAGGCTCAACTTTTTGCTAATCGCAGACGCCGTGTGGGTCCCCGACTTCGTGTTGGGGATCTGGTTTGGTTATCTTCTCGCCATATTCCTATGAAGGTTTCCTCTCCTAAATTTAAACCTCGTTTTATTGGTCCGTATAGGATTTCTGAGATTCTCAATCCTGTGTCTTTTCGTCTGACCCTCCCAGACTCCTTTTCCATACATAATGTATTCCATAGGTCGTTGTTGCGGAGATACGTGGCACCTATGGTTCCATCTGTTGAGCCTCCTGCCCCAGTTTTGGTGGAGGGGGAATTGGAGTATATTGTGGAGAAGATTTTGGATTCTCGTGTTTCTAGACGGAAACTCCAGTATCTGGTTAAATGGAAGGGTTATGCTCAGGAAGATAATTCCTGGGTTTTTGCCTCTGATGTTCATGCTCCCGATCTTGTTTGTGCCTTTCATGCGGCTCATCCTGGTAGGCCTGGGGGATCTGGTGAGGGTTCGGTGACCCCTCCTCAAGGGGGGGGTACTGTTGTGAATTCTGTGGCTGAATTCACTCCTGTGGTCACAAGTGGTACTGCAGCTTCTGGGCTTCCTTCCTCAGGTGTTCTGGTGAGCTCATTAGCTGCTTCGTTACTTAACTCCACCTGATGCTGCTATCCTGGCTCCTAGTCAATGTTCCAGTGTTGGATCTGAGCTTCTCCTGATTGTTCCTGTGTCCTGCTGCTCTGTATAGCTAAGTGCTTTTTTGCTATTTTGTTGTTTTTTTTCTGTCCAGCTTGTCTTTTGTTTTGCTGGAAGCTCTGAGACGCAAAGGGTGTACCGTCGTGCCGTTAGTCCGGCACGGTGGGTCTTTTTGCCCCCTTTGCGTGGTTTTTGCTTTAGGGTTTTTTGTAGACTGCAAAGTTCGCTTTACTGTCCTCGCTCTGTCTAAGATTATCGGGCCCCACTTTGCTGAATCTATTTCATCCCTACGTTTTGTCTTTTCATCTTACTCACAGTCATTATATGTGGGGGGCTGCCTTTTCCTTTGGGGTATTTCTCTGGGGGCAAGTCAGGCCTATTTTTCTGTCTTCAGGCTAGCTAGTTTCTTAGGTTGTGCCGAGTTGCCTAGGTAGTTGTTAGGCGCAATCCACAGCCACTTTTAGTTGTGTTTAGGATAGGATCAGGTGTGTGGTCTACAGAGTTTCCACGTCTCAGAGCTCGTTTCTTTGTTTTTGGGTATTTGTCAGATCACTGTGTGCGCTCTGATCGCTAGGCACACTGTGTCTCTGGATTGCCTTCATAACACCTTTCATTAGCAGACATAACATTCTCCCCTGTGTGAGTTCTCTGGTGAGAAACAAGCAGCGATTTACGTGCAAAACAATTTCCACATTCTGAACAGGAAAAAGGCTTCTCCCCTGTGTGAGTTCTCTGGTGAGAAACAAGCAGTGATTTATGTGCAAAACAATTCCCACATTCTGAACATGAAAAGGACTTCTCTGCTTCAGGAGCAGTTTGTTTTTTAATGCCTCTTTTGTAACTCTGATTTTCCTTAGTAGTCAGTAAAGAATCAGAAGATGGGACCTGTTTCATAGGATCAGATGATAGATCTTTGCTGTAAGTGGATGATGATATATCTGGAGCAACAGCAATCACTTCTTTTATATCTTGTAAGATCTGAAGATCATCAGATTTAAAAATTGAAGATGTCAACTGTCCCTCTGATCTGTTGGTGCAAACATCTGCCAAAACAAACATTTTTTTTTTTTTTAAATAAAATAACCTTGAGTTTTATATTATTGAACATTTCTACTTAAACTGACCATAAAAATAGCAAGCTATGTAAAAAAAATTATTTTTCAAGACAATGACAGTTGACAGTCCAATAGAAAACCTTGTTGGATGAACCAGTAGTGCGTGGTGTTCAACTGTTAGTTCATTCTGCCTCCCAAATACTGAATAAAAAGAAACCAATCAATGTTATGTAGGCGAAAATAATACCAATTCTCATCTCACAAAAAACAAGTCCCCACTCAGGTCCATCATCTGTCAATGGAAAAATAGAGGTTCCCACACTACTAGTGGCTCAAAAAAGCAACAGTGTTTCTATAAACCAATCCAGCAAAATCCACACTCACTTCTGAGTCTTGCAGTGTGTTCAAACAACATTTAGGATCCCTGTATTTAGAAATATTATATAGTGAGAAGTATCCACTTAGTCTGCGGTGTGTGTCTCCTGGAACACAATCTGGACACTATGCACTGGGTAATAAAATGGCAAACGTGTAATTTTCACTCTCCAACATCCACTGCGTGTTAGTTTCCGAAAAGTGGCTGTGGAGTCAAAAGATTCATTCTTCCTACACACGTGGTCAAAATTGTGGGTACCCCTCGTTTAACCCCTTTCTGACCTCGGACGGGATAGTACGTCCAAGGTCAGATCCCCTACTTTGATGTGGGCTCCGGCGGTGAGCCCACATCAAAGCCGGGAGATGTCAGCTGTTTTGAAGAGCAGACATGTGTCCGCAATAGCTGCGGGTGGAATCGCGATCCACCTGCCGCTATTAACTAGTTAAATTGCATTGTTAAACGCTCACAGCGGCATTTAACCACTGCTTCCGGCCATTGGGCCGGAAAAGAGCGCATCGCTGACCCCCCATCACATGATCGGGGGTCAGCGATGCATTGATATGACAACCAGAGTTCTATTATTATTTATTTATATAGCACCATTAATTCCATGGTGCTGTACATGAGAAAGGGGTTACATACAGGGTTATAGATATCATTTACAGTAAACAAATTTACAATGACAGACTGGTACAAAGGGGAGAGGACCTTGTCCTTGCGGACTTACATTCTACGGGATACTGGGGAAGAAACAGAAGGTCGGGGGTGCGGCAGCTCTGGTGGTGGCGAGACGGCAGCTCAGGTGGTTGGGGAGGCATCAGCTCGGGTGGTTGGTGAGGTGGTTGGTTATTGCAGGCTGTAGGCTTTCCTGAAGAGATGGGTTTTCAGGTTCCGTCTGAAGGATCCGAGGGTGGTGGATAATCGGACGGGTTGAGGCGTGGAATTTCAGAGGATGGGGGATATTCGGGAGAAATCTTGGAGGTTGTTGTGTGAGGAATGAATAAGTGTGGAGGAGAGTAGGAGGTCTTAGGAGGATAGAAGATAACGTGAGTGAAGATAGTGGGAGATTAGTTCAGAGATATAGGGAGGGTACAGGTTGATATAGTTGTTGATGCCGGCTTGCTGCGAGCGCCACCCTGTGGTCATCACTCATAGCAAGCCTGTAATTCTGCTACATAGGGGGGATCTATGCTTCGCTCCTATGTAGCAGAGTCGATTGAGTTGTGCCAGCTTCTGTTGTGCCTCACATGGAAGCTATTGAAGCATGGCAAAAGTTAAAAAAAAAGTTTAAAAAAAATATGAAAAAAATTAAAAAAATAAGTTTAAATCACCCCCTTTTCGCCCCATTCAAAATAAAATAAATAAATAAAATCAAACCTACACATATTTGGTATCGCCGCGTTCAGAATCGCCCGATCCATCAAGAAAAAAAATAGAATTACACCTACTGGTAATTCGGTTTCTAGGAGCCTTCAACGACAGCCCAGGAGGTTGTCTCCATACCCTAATGGGGGACAGGAAGCATAAGATGTTAAAAACCCCTCCCATTAACCAGTGACTTACAACTGATACCAGAGCACCGGTTACCTTTTAGAAATATCCAAGAATGTCGGGAGGGAATTAATGCTGTCGTGGAAGGCTCCTAGAAACCGAATTACTGGTAGGTGTAATTCTATTTTCTCTAGTTGCCTTCCACGACAGCCCAGGAGGAATGCCAACCAATTCTGTATTTAGGGAGGGACTACAGCCTAGAGAACTTTCTGGCCAAAGACTAGATCCCGGTTGGACCAGAAGTCCAATCTATAATGTTTAGTAAAGGTGTGTAGAGAAGACCATGTTGCAGCCCTGCAAATCTGCTCCGTGGATGTACCAGCCCTTTCAGCCCAGGAGACGGAAGTAGATCTGGTGGAATGAGCCTTTTGGCCTACAGGTACCACGATATTCTGAGCTAAATACGCTTCAGTTATGGCCTTTTTCATCCAGTTGGCAATGGTACTCTTCGCTACTTTTTTGCCTTTGTTTCGGCCAGACAAATGAACGAAGAGATTTTGGTCAATTCTGAAAGATTTAGTTTGTTCTAAATAGTGTAAGACTATACGCCGTACATCCAAAGTATGGAATCTATGTTCTTCAGGATTTGTAGGATTGTGACAGAACGATAGTCCTTCCATGTCCTGTGATCGGTGAAATTCTGATACCATCTTTGGAAGAAAACATGGATCAGGTCGGAACACAATGGAATCGTCCCTTATGCGGAGATAAGGTTCCCTAATTGAAAGTGCTTGTATTTCTCCCACTCGTCTTGCAATAGATATGGCAACTAAGAAGGCAGCTTTGGAGGACAGGAGCTGTGAGGAACAAGAAGATAGCGGCTCAAAAGGAGGAGCCGTAAGGCCCTTTAGGACCATGTTTAAGTCCCATGATGGCACAAAGATTTGTTGTTTTGGATGATGTCTTGATGCTGAGACAATAAACTTTTTTATCCAACGATGACCTGCAAGGTCTTGGTCAAAGACAGAACTCAAGGCTGATACTTGAACTTTTAATGTACTCTGCTTTAACCCCAATTCCAGCCCTTTTTGTAAAAAGTCAAATATTTGCGAGATATTAGGGTGGAAGGGGTCAGGGTTACAAGGGTGACACCACGAGGAGAACCTTTTCCAAATTTTGCTATATATAGCGTGACAGGTTTCCTGGACTTTTGTAAAGTGGAGATCACCGATTCTGAAAGTCCTTTAGCTCTTAGCACCTGGGCTTCAATAGCCAGGCTGCCAGGTTGAATTTTTGGGGGTTCGGATGATGAAATGGACCCTGAAGGAGAAGATCGTCTGATGTTTGTAGAAAGACTGGGCTATCTACTAGTAATTCTATGATGAGATGGTACCAGCTCCTCTTCGGCCATGCTGGAGCTACCAGGATAGTCGGGACCTGATAGTCTCGTATCTTCCAGAGGGTCTTTGCAAACATGGAGGAAATACATACGCTAACTGGAACCTCCATGTATGGGCAAAAGCGTCCACTCCCAGAGATTTGTCTTTGGGGTCTAGAGAGAAGTAGGTCTCGACCTGTGCATTCTGACTTGAAGCTAACAGATCTATGTCGGGAAGGCCCCATCTGTTAGTCAGCATCCTGAAAACGTCTGTCTTCAGGCTCCACTCTCCTGGTTGTAAGTCGTGACGACTTAGGAGATTTGCTTGAACATTTACCGACCCTTTGAGGTGTATTGCTGATAGTGAGAGGAGATGTTTTTCTGCCCAGCAAAATATTCTGCTTGATACAACTCTCAGGTAGCTGAATTTCAGACTCCCTTGATGTTTGAGATGCGCTACAGTCGTTATATTGTCCGAGTACACTCTGACATGTTGACCTACGATTAGACTGTTTGCAGCTAGAAGGGCCTTCTCCACTGCCATCAATTCTCTGAGGTTGGAAGAACTGGAGCTTTCTTTCTGATTCCAGTTACCCTGGAATGGGACTTGCGACACAACAGCACCGCAGCCTCTTCGACTGGCATCTGTTGTTACTGTCACCAGTGGAGGTTTGTATGGGTCACCCACCAGGTTAAAGAGGCTTTTACCCTCCCTGGAGTGTAGACTCTTCTGTTTAGGAAGTTTGAATTTCCATTCCAGTTTTCCAGAATGTGCGCCTGCAGAACTCTGGAATGTGCTTGAGCCCACTGGACTGACTGTATGCAGGCCGTCATAGACCCTAGAAGAGACATCGCTGTCCGCAGAGTAGGGGACCTTTGCCTTTTGAAGTCTAGAACTTTGGATATCAAGTTCTTCCGGTGATCTTCTGGTAAGAAAGATTTTTGGTTTTCAGAGTCCAACAGGACCCCCAAAAACTTTATCATTTTTGATGGCGCAAGATGAGACTTCTTTAGATTGGGTACCCCAACCCAAGAGTTGTAGGATGTTCAGAGTTCTGGCAACCCTCTGTGAGAATTTCGGCGGAAGGACCAATGATTAGAAGGTCGTCCAGGTAAGGTACTACGGCGACATCTTGGTTCTTGATATGAGATACAGCTTCCGCCATGACTCTGGAGAAAACCCTTGGGGCTGAGGAGATCCCGAAGGGGAGAACATTGTACTGAAAATGTAGAATCTTGTGATTCAACTGAACCGCAAATCTTAGATACTTCCTGTGACAAGGATGTATCGGGATATGAAAATAGGCATCCTTGAGATCTACTGTTGCCATATACGAATGAGGAGCTATTAGAGGGATGGCTGATTTCACTGACTCCATTTTGAATTTGCGGTAGGTGATGTATTGATTGAGAGCTTTTAGATTTCTTATAATCCGGGCTTGTCCGGAGGGCCTTTTTTACCATGAATATACGGGAATAATGCCCCCTTCCCTGTTAGTTTACTGGGACCATAGAAATTGCTCTCAAGGTCATCAGGACTTGTAACCCTGACATCATCAATATTTGAGTCTCCCGAGTTGACTCTTAGGATCCAGGGAGGGGGGCCTGAACTCTATAAAAAGACCCTGCTGGATAACACTTAAGACCCAAGGGCTGTTGGAGATATTCCTCCAACTGTGAACAAAGTTCGAAAGCCTCCTGCCTACCGGATCAGAGTCATTAATTTTCTTGCTATGGCTGTTGGGGAATAAGGATATTCTTAGGTTTCCCCTTGGCATAGCTCCATCTACCAGATTTCCCTTTGCCCTTAGCCTGGGAGGGTCGAAAAAAAACGCTTTCTGGGAGGTCTCTGTTCAGGTACAGTCTTTTTCCTGTCCGTGGCTTTTTCCAGGATGTCATCTAATGAAGGCCAGAAAACAGTCTCCTTTAAAGGCAATGGAACACAATTGTATTTTTGAAGTGACATCTCCACTCCACATCTTGAGCCAGAGAGCTCTTCTAGCCGAGTTTGTCTGGACTAAAGATCTGGCGGCTGCACGGATAGATTCCATGGAGGCATCTGCAAGAAAACCAGTTGCTTTATGTAAAATAGGCATGGAGTCCAACACCTTATCTCTCGGAGTACCCTGAGAGATGTGGTTCTCTAATTCTTCCATCCAGCGGAAGTGAGACCTGGCTACACAGGTAGATGCAATATTGAATCTGAGAGCCGAAGGGGAGGTTTCCCAGGATTTTTTGAGTAGGCTTTCAATCTTCCTATATAAAGGGTCCTTTAACTTGGAGGAGTCTTCGAACGGCAGGGCAGTCTTTTTTGCCACCTTAGCCATCTGAACATCTATTTTTGGGATGTTCCATTTAACTGAATTCTCATCCAGAGGAAATCTGTGTTTAAAGTCTGACGGGGTGGTTAGCCATTTCTCGGGAAGTTCACACTCATTATTGATCATATCAACAATACTCTTATGTACGGGAAAGCCAAGTTGTTTATCAGCATGTATGCCAAATAACTCATCCTTTACAGTTTGAGGTACGGGTTCCTCTTTCAGCCCCATAGTATTCCGCATGGAAGACACCAATTCTTCAATATGTTCAGAAGAAAAAAGGTATTTTCTGATTTCAGAAGCTTTATGAGGTAGGACATCCTCCCATTGAAGTGAGGATGATGGATAAGAGCCATCAGATTCTGAGTCACAATATTCCTGGATCTTTCTTTTCTTGGGAAGCGATGGACCAGGTGAGGGTGGTGGTGGCAGCGGCGGAGGGGCAAACGTGGCTAAAGAGGTTTGAACCTCCTGTCTAACCAAGGAACGTATCTCTTCGATTAGTGAAGGATGTTCAGCCCGGATTATTTTGTCCGTACAGGGTTGGCACAATTTTTCTCCCATTTTAAGGGCAGTTTTTCATTACATGTAGCACATTTGCGTTTAGTGGTGGATTTATGGACAGACTTGTCTCCCTGAAACGAGAGAGGGAGCAGTATGAGAAAGTAGACTAAAAACCCACCCTTAAATGGGACTCGTCCCTGCCGCACTTACTGGGGCTTGGGGAGCGCTGGGCACTGCAGCTGCAGGGCAAGACGTATCCATGCTGAGCAGGCTTACCTGAGATGTCTTCTGCAGCTTTATATAGAAAATAAATGCTGCTCCAGCGCCTGCCAATTAGCCGTCCCCATCCCCTCAGCAGTCCCAGGCAGGCGTGCGAGGATGCAGCGTGCCTCACACGCCGTTCGGAGGTCCAGCATTCCGGACGTAGTAACGCTCCTGTACAGGAGCGCCGACCCGGAAGTGAAGCGCCGAAACACCACACGTCTTCCGGGTCACCAAACAACGCGCACAGGAGGGGGAGATGCCGGAGAGCTCAGGGAGGCCTCCGGCAGGGGATCACTGGTCCGCTTTACCCCCACAAGGGGACGCAGGAGGACCAGGAATGCGGTCCCAGAATCCGGGAGGAGACGGGAGCAGAAACGGAGGAGGAAGCCCGGGGGCCCGACCACCACTGCCCGGCACAAGATTAAGGTACCACTGCCAGAGCCGACCGCACAGCATACCAGGAACCTCTCCATGCCCCATGGGGAACAGGAAAGACACTGGTTAATGGGAAGGGTTTTTAACCTCTTGTGCTTCCTGTCCCCCATTAGGGTATGGAGACAACCTCGTGGGCTGTCGTGGAAGGCAACTAGAGAAAAAAAGGATTAACCTGATCGCTAAACAGCGTAGCGATAAAAAATTGAAACGCCAGAATTACGTTTTTTTTGGTCGTTGCGACATTGCATTAAAATGCAATAACGGGCAATCAAAAGAACGTATCTGCACCCATATGGTTTCATTAGAAACGTCAGCTCAGCATGCAAAAAAATAAGCCCTCACCCGATCAGAGATCACGAAAAATGGGAACGCTACAGGTATCAGAAAATTGCGCATTGTTTTTTATAGCAAAGTTTGGATTTTTTTTTACTACTTAGATAAAAAAGAACTTAGACATGTTTGGTGTCTATGAACTCATAATGACCTGGAGAATGGCAGGTCAGTTTTAGCATTTAGTGAACCTCGCAAAAAAGCCAAACAAAACACAAGTGTGGGATTGCACTTTTTTGCAATTTCACCGCACTTGGAATTTTTTTTCCCATTTTCTAGTGCACGACATGGTAAAACCAATGAGGTCATTCAAAAGTACAACTAGTCCCGCAAAAATATAAACCCTCACATGGCCATATTGTCAGAAAAATAAAAAAGTTATGGCTCTGGGAAGGAGGGGAGCGAAAAACAAAAAATCAGGTCATGAAGGGGTTAATGACAGAAAAATCCACAATGGTCACAGAAATAACTTGAATCTGACAAAAGTAATAATAAATCTATGAAAATGAACAAATGAAAGTCAGACATTGCTTTTCAACCATGCTTCCACAGAATTAAAAAACAAAAAAAAACAACTGATCAAATAGGCCTGGACAGAAATGATTGTACCTGTCACGAATCACAGGGACAATATCTTTATCATCGCCACCGCTCACACCAATTTGTCATGAAACGGGGTTGTTTGGTTGCCCCAGTTCTTTCTGAAGGGGATTTATCTATATCCCACATCCCAGTTCCGGTTTGGAACTTGCAGCTCTCAGGCGCCCCCCTACTCACAGGTCAGACAGGGTACTGCACCTAGGATAATTAGTCGCCAAAAAAGGCTGCCTTACCTTGTACTGGCTAATGGGCACACTGCAGCGAGGGCGATATAACTACTCCCACTCAGGCGGGAACAATAATTATCAACGCCGTCCGTCACTACCAGGTTTCCCAAACGCACAGGACAA
The DNA here is from genome assembly GCF_032444005.1 of Ranitomeya imitator. Taxonomy (NCBI): domain Eukaryota; kingdom Metazoa; phylum Chordata; class Amphibia; order Anura; family Dendrobatidae; genus Ranitomeya; species Ranitomeya imitator. Next base: position 16,511,989 of record NC_091282.1, read on the forward strand.
ATCCGCTACCACCAGCTCAGATTTCTTAATTAATAACGGGTCCGGAGCCAACCCAAATTAGTAGCATAATTCACTTCAGAGGACGTGACATTACTTTATAGAGCAAGGAGAAATTAAGCTAGTAATTTGATATATTTTATTCCAAAAGGTAGGCAGTGTTTACAAAAGTATGAAGAAAAGATATTATAAAAGTAGACAAGTATTGAATGTACAAATCATTACAAATAAAAAGGGATTAACAGAAGAAAATCGACTTATGGTTCTTGCATATCATTCAATGGTATGCCGTGTGGTGGATGGGGAGGTGACCTTCCCAACAATGTTGTCAGATTGCACAGCCTGTCATAGCTAAATCCCCCGGAAAAAACACCCCTTTGTCTGGGCCTCTGAGTTTTATACTTTTGCCCAAAACTAAGGGTCTCACCCCCTGGATGACCTCATGGGGTGGGCAGAGTTATGGAATGCACTCCTCTTTCTTGAGTTTATGAAAAACCATCATCCCGCATATCTCGGCATATGAACCTCGTAGAAAGACGACACCCATGTCGTTATGCTCAGCGTAGCTGGGTGACCCAGTTACGTAGTTATCGGTTTTCAATTGTGCTGGTTCTGGAACCTAGAAAACTCACTGGCTGATCGTCCTACCCAAGCGCATGCCAAAAATGTATTTTCCCACTTTATCATTAATCGGTGCTAGGATATTTACGTTTGCAAGAACAAAGAAACCTTGGATTTTTTCCATGTGCTTCCACTTGTACCTTCAGTGTAAAGCCATAAAACTCAGTGAAGGTTGCTGGCACGCTGGTCTCACATTACAGCTGTAGAGCATAGTGGAGGGGAAGTGAAATCGCAGTATGTGTCTGGAACCATGCCACCTTCTGAAAATTACTCAGACCATGGCATTTTTACATTATTGCGACACCTCCCCCTTTCGGATTGCGCTACGGAGGCAGGACCTCTCGGTACTCCATGTGCACTTCGGCAGGTTCGCGCTGGCGGGACAATCCATCTGCATTGCCATGCTCGCTGTTCTTTTTGTGTTTCACGGTAAAGTTGTACTGTTGGAGGGCAAGGCTCCAGCATAGCAACCTTCCGTTGGTTCCACACATGGCTTGTAGCCCGCGCAGAGGGTTGTGGGCAGTCACCACAGTGAAGGTGTGACCATACAGGTAGGGCTGCAAACGTTGCACGGCCCAGACCATGGCCTGCCACTCCTTCTCGATGGTGGAATAGGCCAGTTGCCTTAGCAGAAGCTTCCAGCTCAGGTACAACACGGCCTGGCCGAGCACAGCACAAGGCCAAACTCGCTGGCGTCGGTCTGCACCAGGAACGGTGGACTGCTTTTAACATGGGAGAATTGCACAGGGCTCTTTTCAAAGCCCGGAAGGCCTCCTCACAGCCGTCAGTCCAGTCAACTGTTTGAGGTAGCTTCTTCCTGGTGAGGTCCGTCAAGGGTTTTGACAGGCTACTATAGTTTTGTATAAAGAGCCTATAGTATCCTGCAGTGCTCAGGAAGGACATCACCTTCTTCTTGGTCCTGGGGATGGTCCACTTTCGCAGACTATGGCCTCATGGAGTTCCCGCCTACCTGGTGCCCCAGGTAGTGGACCTCTCTCATCTCATGCCCATCTGGCACTTTCCCGGCTTGATGGTCAGACCTGCTTGGTGAATTCGCCTGAGCACCTCCGGTAGATGCTGCAGGTATTCATCCCAGGAGGAACTGAAGACGGCAATGTCATCCAAGTACGCCACAGTGTACTTCTACAGTCCCTGAAGCAAGTGGTTGACCATCCGCTGGAAAGTGGCAGGGGCATTCTTCATGCCAATGGGCATGACCGTGGACTCGTACAGTCCGAAGTGGGTGATAAAGGCGGACTTCTCCTGCGCCTCTAGGCTCAGGGGAATCTTCAGTATCCCCGACTCAGATCCATTATGGACAGATATTTTGCGTCAGCTAACCGCTCTAGCAGCTCCTCGATGCGCGGCATTGGGTGCACGTCAGAGGCTGTGATGGTGTTGAGCGCCCTGTAGTCCACACAGAACCGGGTGGTCCGATCCTTCTTTGGCACGAGAACTACAGGTAAGGCCCACGCGCTTTTTGTCCGTTGAATCACCCCCAGCTGTAACATCTCATCGATCTCCTGGCGCATAACCTGCTGTACATCGTTGGAGATCCGATAGGGTGTTCGCCGTAGTGGGGCATGATTCCCGGTGTCCACTTGTGGACCGGAAGGGTTCCAACGTGGTCCGCAGCTGTGACAGCTGGGGTTCGGTTAACAAGGCGGTTACCTCCACGTCCTCAATGGCCGTGGCGTGGGCAAGGATGTCCAGGAGGGGGCCTTTCGCCCCGTCTTCGGGCAGATGAGTAGGACGTAGGCTTCACGTTCGATAAGCCTTCATCATATTGATGTGAAAAGCCTTTCGCCTACCCAGAGCGTGGTCCAGTTGAGCTGTTGGTGGACGACGTATGGGCCTTCCCAGGCTGCCTGAAGCTTATCCTTTGGTACAGGGACCAGCACCCACACCTTTTGACCCACCTGGCAGGTCCGCTCCTGGCGTTCTAGTCGTACAAGTGCTTCTGGTCAGCCTCAGTCATGTACCAACTGCGTCAAGGTCTGAAATTTTTCACGGAAACACATGACATACTCCACTATGGACATATCAGAAGGGTTTGGCTCTTCTTCCCAGGATTCCCTTTACCAACCCAAGGGGTCCCCAGACTCGCCTACCGTACAGGAGCTGGAAGGGAGAGAACCCCGTCGAGGCCTGCGGAACCTCTCAGTAAGCGAATAGCAGATGTGGGAGGTACCACTCCCAGTTGCGTCCTTGTGTCTCCGATACTGATATACTGATACCTAGTGATGAAATCCATCTTGTGGTCGTTGTTTAATCTGTAGTTTTCAGTTAATGAGATTCTCGTGCTCTAGGGCGGGGCTTTATGTGCTGCTCTGTTTACATATGCATCTGTATTGGCTTATGACAGGTCACAAGGTCGATGGCAGCACCTGCGCAGTTTATAAGTTAGAGATAGATGCTACTGGACAGGCGCCGCTGATGTCATTTTGCTGGATGTAATTTTTTTTTTCTAAGCCTCCCAATAGCCACAATATTGTATGCATTATCAACTATAATATCAATGTTATTATATGCACTATGTAAAAATAGGGGGCAGGTTATTGAAGGATCAGTGACCTGTCCTAAGCCAATACAGGTGCATATGTAATCAGAGCACCACATAAAGCCCCGCCCCAGAGCACGAGAAACTCATTCACTGAAAACTATAAATACAGATTAAACAACAGTAAACCAGAGTTGCATTCATTTATGTTGAACCATTGGAGCTACTATGAATCCTGACCAGAAGATTAGAGAAAAATGATAATTACTTACGGGTAATTTGATTTTCCAGAACCAGGACAGCACCGCACGTGAGAGATGGCATCCGCCCCCAGGAACAGGAAACCTGTAGCAGAGATAAAAGAATGGGCGGCCCTTCTCTCCTCAGTTTGTTTCAGAGTATGGAAGATGACCGCTTTATTAATACACACTCATATTATATTTACATTGTGTAGCTTTTTATTAATTGTAAACCATACATATGTTTCTTTTGCATATATATATATATATATATCTATATTTACTTATACATATTAACCCTTTTTTTTTGTGAATCACACAACCATCACTAAGATAGGGCGGGAATTAGCGCGGTGCTGTCATGGTTCTGGAAAATCAAATTACCCGTAAGTAATTATCATTTTTTCCCTTCACCATGACAGCACCGCACGTGAGAGGAAGAAATAGAAGACTCCTAGGGTGGGACAACAGCAGATAATACCTTTCTCCCAAAAGACAAATCTGATAGACCTAAGTCTAGCCTATAATGTCGGAAGAAAGTAGATGTGAAGACCATACTGCTGCTCTACAGATCTGTTCTACCGAGGCGTTAGCCCTTTCCGCCCAGGATGTGGCAATAGCACGCGTGGAGTGAGCCGTAACACCTTGTGGGGGAACTTGACCAGAAGAGGAATATGAAAGTGAGATAGCTGTACGCAAACACCGTGCAATAGTTGCCTTTGAGGCCTTTATTCCCCTGTTTGTCCCCTGGAAGGCGACAAAAAGGGCTGATGACTGACGCCAAGGTTTTGTGGCTTCTATGTATTGAAGCAGGCAGCGTCTGACATCGAGACAATGGAAGGTTTGTTCTCCCTGGGATTTTGGTTGAGAACAGAATGAGGGCAGAATAATTTCCTGGTCCCTGTGAAATTTTGAGTTGACCTTTGGAAGGAAGGCCGGGTCGGTTTTGATGACAACTTTGTCATCCTGGAAGGTAGTGTAAGGGGGTTCACCGACATAGCTTGCAGCTCGCAGGTACGACGGGCTGAAGTTAAGGCAACCAGGAGGACCGTTTTTAGGGTTAAGGATTTTATTGAAAAAGAATCAAGAGGCTCAAAGGGGGAGATGGTTAGAGCATTCAAAACTAAATTTAGATCCCAGGGAGCCACCTTAGGAAATAATTTTGAGGGTCTAGATGCAAATGAGGCTCGGATGAATCTATAGACCCAAGGGTGGTCAGCAAGTTTCTGATCAAATAACGCACCCAGGGCAGAGACTTGCACCTTTAAGGTGCTAGTAGATAGCCCCCTCTCTAACCCTTTTTGGAGAAATTCTAGAATCCCTTTTACCGGCACTTCTTGGCTTGTCTCGGACCACTGTCGCCCTGAGAATTCCAGGAATTTTTGCCAAATTTGTTGGTATTTCTCTGAGGTGACTTTTCCTGCTAGAGAGCAGAGTGGTCACCAAAGGGTTTGAGAATCCTTTTGCTAATAGAAGCCCCCTCTCAAGTTCCAGGTGGTGAGATGTAGTCCGTGTACTTGGGGATGTTGAACTGGTCCCTGGTGTAGGAGATCCGAGGCATCTGGGAGGATCCACGGGTCCGAGATAGACATGCGTCTGAGCCACGTGAACCATGCCCTTTTGGGCCAAAAGGGAGCTATGAGGATAACTCGTGCCTTGTCTTCCCGAATCTTCTTGAGGACTGTCGGGACTAATGGTATCGGGGGAAATGCTTACGCCAGGTGAAAGTTCCATCGGTATAAAAACGCATCTACTCCGTCCGGGTGTTCTCTTGGGTTCAGAGAATAGAACCTCCTCACCTTCCGATTTTCTCTTGTGGCAAATAAGTATTTCTGGAATGCCCCAGCTGGCACAGATTTTCCCAAACATTCCCTGGTTTAGGGACCATTCTCCTTTATGTAATATATGCCGACTCAAGAAGTCGGCTACCTGAATTTCTGACCCCCTTAAGTATGTTCCGGTTAGGGACAGAAGATTGTTCTCGGCCCATATGAAAAGCTGCTTGGCTTCTGCCATAAGAGATGGGGATCTTGTGCCCCCTTGACGGTTTATATAGGCTATCGTTGTGTTGTTGTCGGACAACACCACTACATGTTTTCCTCGTATCTTTCCTCCTATGTGAAGAAGTGCTTGCCTTACTGCCGACAATTCTTTTAGATTGGAGGATGCTGCTGACATTGAGGCCCCCCATTGTCCCTGTAGGAACTGATCCTCCAAATGTGCTCCCCATCCCCATGGACTTGCATCGGTAGTGAGGACTACTGGATTCTGCACTGACCACGGCACTGCGCTGCTTAAATTTTCTACCCTGAGCCACCATTCTAGCGAGTCCCGAACCTCTGGCGATAGACAAATTTTCCGGTTCAGATTGTATGGAGTTTTCATTTGTTCGGTCAGTATCTGCCACTGTAACTCTCGTGTATGGCTTTGTGCCCACCGAGTTGCCGGAATTGTTGCCGTTAGTACTCCTAAAAGCAACATTGCATTCCGTAGTGAGATGGTCTGTTGTAGCTGGAACAGTTGTACTTTCTGTTGGATAGTTTGAATTTTCCTCTGTGGGAGGACACACTCCTGTTTGACCGAATCCAATAGGATCCCGAGGAATTCTTGAGTCTGTGTTGGGACAAGTCTTGATTTTTTTAGGTTTATAACCCATCCTAGCCTGGTTAGCACCTCCAGCACTCTTGCGACTGTCTTCTCGCAAATTTCCTTGTTGTTTGATATCACCAAAAAATCGTCTAAATAAGGTACCAGCATTATGTCTCCTTTCCTGAGAAAGGACGTCACTTCGGAAACGATTTTTGTAAATACACAGGGTGCTATAGCCACCCCGAAGGGAAGACATTGATATTGTAGATGGGTGGGGGTGTTTGCAAGATTCACCAGTAACCTCAGGTACTGTTGGTGTTGGACGGCGATTGGTACATGGTAGTACGCATCTGTAAGATCGATTACTGCCATGTAACAGTTTGGATCGAGTACCTTTATTGCCGTTTTCAGGGTCTCCATTTTGAATTTTTCTATTTGAATATACTGGTTTAGAGCCTTCAGGTTGATTATTACTCTTAGCGAGCCGTCTGGTTTTGGTGTTAAAAACAAGGTGCTGTAGAACCCTTTCCCTATCTCTTGATAAGGTACTCTTATTAACACTCCCTTTTGTATGAGGAGATGAATTTCTCTTTCTAGCGTGGCCTGATTTCTTCCCGCCACCTGGGTCATTTTTACACGATTTGGTGGGAGGCTGGAGAATTTGAGTCTTAACCCTTCTGACAACAAGTTGATTATCCATTGAGACGCCGGCAGTGCTGCCCAGTGGTGGACAAACCATCGGAGTCTTCCGCCCACTGGGATTTTGGCGTCATTGATTTTTGTGATCCAACTTGGGGGGAGGCTTATTGAAAAGGAATCCTCTACGATCCTTCCAGGGTCTGCCCCGACTAGACCTGTCATCTGATCGGCCGCGGGTCCCTCTATATCCAGATCCACGAAAGGACGGACGAGAGGTTTCCCAACGGCGCCTAGGAAAGGAAGAAGGTGGAAACCGCTTCTTCTTGTCCGATGCCTTTTCAAGGATCTCGTCTAGAGCCTTTCCGAAAAGATATTGTCCTTCACAGGGCACACCACAAAGCTTGACTTCCGATTGGAAGTCAGCCGTCCAATTTTTTAGCCATAATGCTCTACGACCCGAGTTGGACAGAGCACATGCACGTGCAGCGCCTCTGACCGAATCAACTGAAGCATCTGCCAGGAATCTTGCGGCGCCCTGTAGAGAGGGTAATGCTTCGAGTAGTCTCTCTCGGGCATTTGTTTTTGATCTGGTCACTTAGCTCATCTAACCACTTGACCATAGCACGTGCTGTGCAAGTGGCAGCAACCCCAGGTTTAAATGACCATGTCGCCGATTCCCAAGCCGATTTTAGAAAGGCATCTGCTTTCTTGTCTAAGGGATCTTTTAAGGCTCCCATGTCCTCAAACGGTAATGCTACCCCTTTAGAGGTGCTGGCAACGGCAGCATCTAGCTTGGGAGCCTTTTCCCACTTCTCACAGACTTCTTCCTCAAACGGGTACTTGCGTTTCAAGGCCTGAGGAATGGATATTTTCTTGTTGGGTTTTTTCCACTCTTTTTTAATTAAATTTACTATATTATCATGGAAGGGAAATAATTTACGCTTCTTCCCTTCCAAATTACTAAACATCGTGTCTTGAACTGACCGCGGCTCTTTTGGAGTCTCTACCCCCATAGTTGCTCTAACGAGTTTAAGCAATTTTCCAATCTCTTCTGACTGGAAATAAGGGTGGCCATACTCCTCATTCGAGGAGTCTAGGTCTGAGGCATCAGAGGGGGTTAATATTCCTGGTTCATCCCCTGAATCTATGGTCGACCCTTGTTCACTTGTTGGGGGAGGGGGAGGTGGGGTTCCTTTCGCTGTATGATGTTTCAGCTGCTCCTTTACTGTCGATTTGACTTCCTCCCGTATTATTGTCTTAATATTCTGTAACAGGGAAGAAGATTCTTCCGCAACTGTCTTGTCAATGCAAGGCTGGCAGATTTTCTTGCTGTATATGCTAGGGAGTGTGTCTTTGCGTAGGGCACAGACCCTATTTTTCTGCTTGGATGTGGCTTTCCTCCCCGCAGTAGCTTGTGCCTCTTCAGATATCTTCGTATCCGGATCCATCGCTGGTTCGGTCATCTTAGCAGGCTGATTGCTTGCTGTGAAGACAAGCGATTTGCTTGGTTGCTGCTTTTTAATCTCAGGAGCAGTGTGCGCGCCTCTGGATCAACTTCCGCCAGGAAGTGTCCAGCACACCGGCTCCCTCGGCATGTGACGTCACCTTCCTGCGACCGGAAGTCGTCATCCTTCACCTCGGCGCCAGCGTCGGTGAAGGACACGCCCCCAAACCAGCCTCCTGCACAGAGCGGTCGCCGGGGAGTCCAGCGAGGGGGAAGAAAGGCGCGGACACAGCAGCCTCTTCACCCGGAGAGCACCGCACGCGATGCCGCCGAGCATGGCTGGCCTCCCCCCGCGGACCTCGGCCTCCGGACCGGAATCATCAGAGGGAGAGCTCTCCGGAGGTAGGAGCTCTGCGACAGGCGTCCACCTGCAGGAACAGGAAACCAAACTGAGGAGAGAAGGGCCGCCCCATTCTTTTATCTCTGCTACAGGTTTCCTGTTCCTGGGGGCGGATGCCATCTCTCACGTGCGGTGCTGTCATGGTGAAGGGAAAAATAATATTGCTCCCCATTTCAGGAGAGATTGTGCAGTAATCTGAATTTCTTAGGATCAAAAACAATGTAATTTAGGAGGTGGAGTGAATCCATGAAACCAGGGCTGGAGCCAACACATCTCCTGCAGGCAGGAATAAATGTATATTCCAGCCATCAGCCACGCACAGCTCAGAGATATATCATGGCACCGGTGTGATGTGTTTATGTAGATTATCACAATCCTCCTTGAAGTTAGTCGGTTTTAATACAAATTGAAAAGTCAGGATAAAGGGAAACTCTGTTATTGACAACCCAGCATAGCCAGCCACTAGACTCTAAAACTTAACATTTAATATGTATACCTCTAAAATTATGTGTACTTTAAAAACAATTTGGTGCTCATGTTTAAACGTGCACTAGACAAGAAAAATGGCATGATCTCACCCAATTGCTGTCTCTCTTGTTGTTGTAGATTCTTGTGCTTATTGAGAGCACGGCATGGGATGGAGACCAATAGACCTTTTCCAATGGGGGGGGAGAAGAAAAAAAAAAAAAAAAGATATAGGTAGGTGGGGGGGAAGGGTTTGAAGCTATCTTCCCTGTCGTGCCCCGTGTATAAGACTCCCGCCCTAACAAGGGCAGTCCTCAAGTTTGAGCCTACTTAATGAAGCCCTTTGGTTAGTATAACCACCCTGGATGATATGTCCTCTTTCTCTTCCCAACGCGTTTCCCTCCCCGTTACGGGGGTTCATCAGGGGAATAAAATGTCCAGGTTAAATGTCCAGGTTAATGGAGGTATTCTGCAGTGGCAGACATAACCTCATTCAGCGGCGTCCTCCATGTGAGGATAAGGGGACTGCCTTATCCTCACATGGAGGACGCCGCTGAATGAGGTTATGTCTGCCACTGCAGAATACCTCCATTAACCTGGACATTTAACCTGGACATTTTATTCCCCTGATGAACCCCCGTAACGGGGAGGGAAACGCGTTGGGAAGAGAAAGAGGACATATCATCCAGGGTGGTTATACTAACCAAAGGGCTTCATTAAGTAGGCTCAAACTTGAGGACTGCCCTTGTTAGGGCGGGAGTCTTATACACGGGGCACGACAGGGAAGATAGCTTCAAACCCTTCCCCCCCACCTACATCTTTTTTTTTTTTTTTTCTTCTCCCCCCCATTGGAAAAGGTCTATTGGTCTCCATCCCATGCCGTGCTCTCAATAAGCACAAGAATCTACAACAAGAAGAGAGACAGCAATTGGGTGAGATCATGCCATTTTTCTTGTCTAGTGCACGTTTAAACATGAGCACCAAATTGTTTTTAAAGTACACATAATTTTAGAGGTATACATATTAAATGTTAAGTTTTAGAGTCTAGTGGCTGGCTATGCTGGGTTGTTAGTTAAAAGTGGTCAGACGTGATTAGGAACGATACGTTCTGGTTTCTTTCTTTTTTCCTGCTGAATTCACAAACTCTGTTATTGTCCAGAAATTCACACTTGGCCTCACTGCACATTTAATGTTGTCGATCATAAAGTGAAGTTTGGCCAGAAAGACGTGACCTGGTCTTGTAGGGACCATATGATCACATTCAGCAGCACAGAAGGGAGAGGAGGGAGATTCATCCGATAAGATCTCAGGGTTCTGGGAAGCCAACAGTATCATTACCCTCCGCTTTCTCTTACAGCACCATCATAATATTTTTCTTCAAGTGATTTTCTATATTGTCAGCACATTCTAAGTAAGCGGTCATTTGGCTTTATAGTTCACAGATCTGGGCAGGTAACAGCGTCTCCTAAACCCAGGGGGTAGGTGGATCTACCAGGTTGTAAGTTCTATACAAAAGGGCTTTCAATAACCAAAGTCATTAGAACAGTTTTGGGTGGAGGAGAATGTTGTGGTCTAGAGGCAAAATGGTGATCATGGTAATACGGCCGGACTACACCACCGATAAAGCAGCCACAGCCGGTGATGAGAAGAATCTGTGACTTCTCTGCATTTAGTGGTTACTACTCACCTGGGTAGTCATATGTAGGAATCTCCTCTTTACACCACTCATCCCCCCTCACATATGTCTCTGTAGTATTAATATGGGTCAGATCTTCACCCTGAAACAAATATTGTAAAAGTCACCGACAGATGGAGAAGTCCCATCTATGATCAGCTCTAATCCTGCCATCTCCACCGTTCTCATTACACAAGTATAAAACATATAATACTGGTGGATAAAACAAGACTGAGCACAAGACCTTCACCGGCGTCTACGCATCATAGGGGAGATCTCCTGACACCTTCTCTCCATCTACCTGATCATCCTGAGGAGCATTGGGATCTTCTTGGTTACAGTCCTGTGGAAGAAGAGGACGGGGACATCTCTCTGGTGTTGTCCTCTTACTGGATAGATCTGGAGGAAACACATACAGGGAGTGAATTCATTCTTTACATACAGATAATTATAGGCCGTGTGTATTTAGTCCTGTCTATTACCTGGAGATGTGAGGGGCTGGGGAACCTCCATTATGACGTCCTTGTACAGATCTCTGTGTCCTTCTAAATACTCCCACTCCTCCATGGAGAAATAGACAGCGACATCCTGACACCTTATAGGAACCTGACACATACAATGATACCGTCATCCCCCGATCCCTTCATAGTGTTACTGTATAATGTCCCAGCATTCCCAGCAGTGTCACCTCTCCAGTCAGCAGCTCAATCATCTTGTAGACGAGTTCTAGGATCTTCTGGTCATTGATGTCCTCATGGATCAGGGGGTGAGGTGGAGGCCCCGTGATTGGGCTCAGGGGTCTTCCCCATCCCTCAGACACAGGGTCCTGACAGCGATCACTAGAGGTCTTCTTCACCACTGTGTAATCCTGGTAATGGAGAGACACATTAATAAATCTCACTACAGACATTTCCAGAGTCCTCACCTCTCCAGTTCTGTCCATCTGTTATTCCCATAGATAAGAATGATGTAATGTGACGTCATCAGAATCTCTCACCTCTCCAGTAAGTCGGAAGAGGATCTCTAGGGTGAGGTGTAATATCCTCTCCGCCATCTTGTCTCTGTCCATATCCATCTTTGATGGGTAAATCAGGAAAATTCTCTTTTGTGGAAGATCTTCACTGAGCGGATCCGATATTGTAGAGACCTGAATGAGAAGATGAGCCGATGTAACATCATAAGAATCCTGTGTAATAATACAATTACTGGGGATAATAAGGGAAACATATGAGGAGATTTATTATTTTACAGTATTTAGTTTCCTTCTTTACATCTACTAATAAATCCTATATATTTAGGCCACAGACAACAAGCAGTTTCCTCCTCGGAGTCGGCAGCTGAATACGTTTCTCATAGACTCATCTTCCATAACGCTAATTCTCGTCTCATTTACCGACCCTGGAATCGGCATTAGCAATACTGCAGGAGATATTCATTACCCGCGACATGAGAAATAACTACTTCATGGTGAGGACGACATCATCTTCTACTACGGCTCTAGAGACAGATTTGGCCAGAGTCGGTCACTGACTCCATCATCACCGGCCTCTATATGAAGGTTTCCCGTCTTCCCCGCACTGGAATCTTCTATCACGTTACATCTCAGCTCTGACAGAGTTTGGCTGAACGCCCCCCCGCCCCCAAGTACTGGATAGTATGGGGCGGCCTAGTTATTACGATACTTTCATGCCTAATAATGGGGTCTGGGCTGCAATGTATGAAGGTCTATTAGGCCAGAGGCGGCGTCCAATAAGTTACCTTTTACCGCCCCCATACACATTAGACTAAAGTTACAGGAAATCACTGATTTCGGGGGTTTGGGCGACTATATAATGTATTTGGGGCCTCCCGACAGATGATGTCAGGGCAGAGAAGGATCTGACATCCTGAATTTCAGAGGATAATCCGTTTGTTCTTCCTGTAGATAATCCTCCGCTAGAGGAGTCTGGAGGCGACTCTCTCATACAGACCCCAGGAAAGCTGGAATATGTGTGTATGGGGGAGTCGGGAGAGATGGCCGTCTGCCAAATGACCGTTCAGCCAACTCTTATCTCATGTGTATGGGGCCGTTAGTGTTACACTGACAGCAGTGATGATACACGGCACTACAGTAGTACAGGGCATCACCGGAGCCATCAGAGGCTTGTATGTTGTATGGTCGCACTGATCAGAGGGGGTTAACAAAGGGTTAAAGTGAAAAACATCATAGTTTCACCAACAAGAAATATCCATCACTATATGGAAAGCAGAGTCACTGCACAATGTTAGTTAAGTCTCGTCCATAACTACTTTATTATACTCTATTATCCTGTACACAGTGGAGGAGATAGAAATCACAGGTCCGACAGCAACAGCTGGAGTTGGGCCCTCCAACGGAAAGGAAAAAAATATCTATATATATAAAGCTGAGTGTGTGTGTGTGTGTGTGTGTGTGTGTGTGTGTGTGTGTGTGTGTGTGTGTGTGTGTGTGTGTGTGTGTGTGTGTGTGTGTAGCCACGCCCATTCCACATAGAAACCAATCACTAAGCATCTTTCATTTCACCAGAGCTGTTCAAAAGAAGCTGAGCTGTGATTGGTTGCTATGAGCAGCAGTTTTCCCGCTCCACAGCACCTCAGCAGACACTGACCGGGTGGGAGAAATCTCGCTCCCTGGGAACATAAGCTCCAGCCATTGTCTGCCCCCCAGAAAGGAGCAGAGAGCACATGACAGAAATGAATCCCCCTCCTCTATTGTTACCAGGATAGAAAATCGTATCATCAGCGGCCGCACACAGAGCCGCACTGCCTGGTTACATAACAGCACATCTCCAGGAACTCCCTGCTCAGCGCCACCCAGCTCGGGACTATGGGATGGAGGATGTGTGATGGGTACATGGGCTCGGGACTATGGGATGGAGGATGTGTGATGGGTACATGGGCTCGGGACTATGGGATGGAGGATGTGTGATGGGTATATGGGCTCGGGACTATGGGATGGAGGATGTGTGATGGGTACATGGGCTCGGGACTATGGGATGGAGGATGTGTGATGGGTACATGGGCTCGGGACTATGGGATGGAGGATGTGTGATGGGTATATGGGCTCGGGACTATGGGATGGAGGATGTGTGATGGGTATATGGGCTCGGGACTATGGGATGGAGGATGTGTGATGGGTATATGGGCACGGGACTATGGGATGGAGGATGTGTGATGGGTATATGGGCTCGGGACTATGGGATGGAGGATGTGTGATGGGTATATGGGCACGGGACTATGGGATGGAGGATGTGTGATGGGTATATGGGCTCGGGACTATGGGATGGAGGATGTGTGATGGGTACATGGGCTCGGGACTATGGGATGGAGGATGTGTGATGGGTATATGGGCTCGGGACTATGGGATGGAGGATGTGTGATGGGTATATGGGCTCGGGACTATGGGATGGAGGATGTGTGATGGGTACATGGGCACGGGACTATGGGATGGAGGATGTGTGATGGGTATATGGGCACGGGACTATGGGATGGAGGATGTGTGATGGGTATATGGGCACGGGACTATGGGATGGAGGATGTGTGATGGGTATATGGGCTCGGGACTATGGGATGGAGGATGTGTGATGGGTATATGGGCACGTGTAGTGAATTCTGTGGCTGAATTCACTCCTGTGGTCACAAGTGGTACTGCAGCTTCTGAGCTTCCTCCCTCAGGTGTTCTGGTGAGCTCGTTGGCTGCTTTGTTATTTAACTCCACCTGATTCTGTCTTCCTTGCTCCTTGTCAATGTTCCAGTGTTGGATCTGAGCTTCTGGATCTTTCCTGTGGCCTGCTGCTCTGCTTAGATAAGTGCTTCTTTGCTTTTGTTGCTATTTTTTCTGTCCAGCTTGTCATTTCGTTTTGCTGGAAGCTCTGAGACGCAAAGGGTGTACCGCCGTGCCGTTAGTTCGGCACGGTGGGTCTTTTTGCCCCCTTTGCGTGGTTTTTTGCTTTAGGGTTTTTTGTAGACTGCAAAGTTCTCTTTGCTATCCTCGCTCTATCTAGAATATCGGGCCTCACTTTGCTGAATCTATTTCATCCCTACGTTTGTCTTTTCATCTTGCTAACAGTCATTATATGTGGGGGGCTGCCTTTTCCTTTGGGGTATTTCTCTGAGGCAAGTCAGGCTTGTTTTTCTATCTTCAGGCTAGTCAGCTCCTCAGGCTGTGCCGAGTTGCATAGGTAGTGTCAGGCGCAATCCACAGCTGCCTTTAGTTGTGTTTAGGATAGGTTCAGGTATTGCGGTCTACAGAGATTCCACGTCTCAGAGCTCGTTCTATTGTTTTTGGGTTATTGTCAGATCACTGTGTGCGCTCTGATTGCTGGCACACTGTGTCACTGGATTGCCTACATAACAGGCACGGGACTATGGGATGGAGAATGTGTGATAGGTATATGGGCACGGGACTATGGGATGGAGGATGTGTGATGGGTATATGGGCTCGGGACTATGGGATGGAGGATGTGTGATGGGTATATGGGCACTGGACTATGGGATGGAGGATGTGTGATGGGTATATGGGCACGAGACTATGGGATGGAGAATGTGTGATGGGTATATGGGCACGGGACTATGGGATGGAGGATGTGTGATGGGTATATGGGCACTGGACTATGGGATGGAGGATGTGTGATGGGTATATGGGCACGGGACTATGGGATGGAGGATGTAGGATGGGTATATGGGCACTGGACTATGGGATGGAGGATATGTATGATTAGTATATGGGCACTGGACTATGGGATGGAGGATGTAGGATGGGTATATGGGCACTGGACTATGGGATGGAGGATATGTATGATGAGTATATGGGCACTGGACTATGGGATGGAGGATATGTATGATGGTGCAGGCCCCAACCACGGATCTCCGCTCTGACGATCTGGCCAATTACTTCAAAGAAAAAAATGACCACATTCGACAGGAAATCATCTCCCAATCTCTTCATACCATGCACTGTCCTCCCTCCCCCACTGCATCTAGTTCACTCTCTGACTTTGAACCAGTTACAGAAGAAGAAGTAGTCGGGCTCCTTCAAGGGCGGATAATCAGAGGGTCAATATGGGCGGTAGCCCAGGGCCCAGTGGTCTGGGGGGGGGCCCTGGGCTACCGCACAGATTGACCCTTCGCTAATCGTCTGTGAATGCCCGCCGGCATTTATGTGACCCCGGACCCGGTGGGCAGAGAGGGGGCCCGCATTGGGCCCCTTCTCATCTGCTGACCATGCCCTTTCCGGCGCTGCGGCGGTTTCCTATTGACGTGCGGGCGCGTGCCCGCACATCAATAGTTAACAACAGCCGCCAGCCAATTGGAGGCTGGCAGCTGAAGTCGGCCGCAGCGCACACGTCGCCGGCGTCTGACGTCATTGTCAGTCGCCGGCGAGTGTGTGCTGCTGAAGGGAGCTCGCCGCCTGGAGCACGGACAGGTGAGGAGACTGTTTGTTTTTTTTTGTTTTTGTTTGTTTTTGATCAGTTAACGGTGGACACACTGGGGGGCAATGCTGGAGGACACACTGGGGCAATGCTGGAGAAACTGGGGCAGATTGCTGGAGGACACACTGGGGGCAATGCTGGAGACACTGGGGCAGATTGCTGGAGACAGTGGGGCAATGCTGGAGACAGTGGGGCAATGCTGGAGACAGTGGGGCAATGCTGGAGACAGTGGGGCAGATTGCTGGAGGACACACTGGGGGGCAATGCTGGAGACACTGGGGCAGATTGCTGGAGACAGTGGGGCAGATTGCTGGAGACACTGGGGCAATGCTGGAGACACTGGGGCAGATTGCTGGAGACACTGGGGCAGATTGCTGGAGACACTGGGGCAATGCTGGAGACACTGGGGCAATGCTGGAGACACTGGGGCAGATTGCTGGAGGACACACTGGTGGCAATGCTGGAGACACTGGGGCAGATTGCTGGAGACACTGGGGCAATGCTGGAGACACTGGGGCAATGCTGCAGACACTGGGCCAGATTGCTGGAGACACTGGTGGTAATATGCTGGACACACTGGGGCAGATGATTGCTGGAGACAGTGGGGCAATGCTGGAGACACTGGGGCAGATTGCTGGAGGACATACTGGGGGGCAATGCTGGAGACACTGGGGCAGATTGCTGGAGACACTGGGGCAATGCTGGAGACACTGGGGCAATGCTGGAGACACTGGGGCAGATTGCTGGAGACACTGGGGCAGATTGCTGGAGACACTGGGGCAGATTGCTGGAGACACTGGGGCAATGCTGGAGACACTGGGGCAGATTGCTTGACACACTGGGGGTAATATGCTGGACACACTGGGGCAGATGATTGCTGGAGACACTGGGGCAATGCTGGAGACACTGGGGCAATGCTGGAGACACTGGTGGTAATATGCAGGACACACTGGGGCAGATTGCTGGACACACTGTCTGGGGGCAATATGACGGACATACTGGGGCAGATTGCTGGACACACTGGGGGTAATATGCTAGACACACTGGGGGTAATATGCTGACACACTGGGGGTAATATGCTGGACACACTGGGGCAGATGATTGCTGGAGACACTGGGGCAATGCTGGAGACACTGGGGCAGATTGCTGGAGGACACACTGGTGGCAATGCTGGAGACACTGGGGCAGATTGCTGGAGACACTGGGGCAATGCTGGAGACACTGGGGCAATGCTGCAGACACTGGGCCAGATTGCTGGACACACTGGTGGTAATATGCTGGACACACTGGGGCAGATGATTGCTGGAGACAGTGGGGCAATGCTGGAGACACTGGGGCAGATTGCTGGAGGACATACTGGGGGGCAATGCTGGAGACACTGGGGCAGATTGCTGGAGACACTGGGGCAATGCTGGAGACACTGGGGCAGATTGCTGGAGACACTGGGGCAGATTGCTGGAGACACTGGGGCAATGCTGGAGACACTGGGGCAATGCTGGAGACACTGGGGCAGATTGCTGGAGGACACACTGGTGGCAATGCTGGAGACACTGGGGCAGATTGCTGGAGACACTGGGGCAATGCTGGAGACACTGGGGCAATGCTGCAGACACTGGGCCAGATTGCTGGACACACTGGTGGTAATATGCTGGACACACTGGGGCAGATGATTGCTGGAGACAGTGGGGCAATGCTGGAGACACTGGGGCAGATTGCTGGAGGACATACTGGGGGGCAATGCTGGAGACACTGGGGCAGATTGCTGGAGACACTGGGGCAATGCTGGAGACACTGGGGCAATGCTGGAGACACTGGGGCAGATTGCTGGAGACACTGGGGCAGATTGCTGGAGACACTGGGGCAGATTGCTGGAGACACTGGGGCAGATTGCTGGAGACACTGGGGCAATGCTGGAGAAACTGGGGCAGATTGCTTGACACACTGGGGGTAATATGCTGGACACACTGGGGCAGATGATTGCTGGAGACACTGGGGCAATGCTGGAGACACTGGGGCAATGCTGGAGACACTGGTGGTAATATGCAGGACACACTGGGGCAGATTGCTGGACACACTGTCTGGGGGCAATATGACGGACATACTGGGGCAGATTGCTGGACACACTGGGGGTAATATGCTAGACACACTGGGGGTAATATGCTGACACACTGGGGGTAATATGCTGGACACACTGGGGCAGATGATTGCTGGAGACACTGGGGCAATGCTGGAGACACTGGGGCAGATTGCTGGAGGACACACTGGTGGCAATGCTGGAGACACTGGGGCAGATTGCTGGAGACACTGGGGCAATGCTGGAGACACTGGGGCAATGCTGCAGACACTGGGCCAGATTGCTGGACACACTGGTGGTAATATGCTGGACACACTGGGGCAGATGATTGCTGGAGACAGTGGGGCAATGCTGGAGACACTGGGGCAGATTGCTGGAGGACATACTGGGGGGCAATGCTGGAGACACTGGGGCAGATTGCTGGAGACACTGGGGCAATGCTGGAGACACTGGGGCAGATTGCTGGAGACACTGGGGCAGATTGCTGGAGACACTGGGGCAGATTGCTGGAGACACTGGGGCAGATTGCTGGAGACACTGGGGCAGATTGCTGGAGACACTGGGGCAGATTGCTGGAGACACTGGGGCAATGCTGGAGACACTGGGGCAATGCTGGAGACACTGGGGCAGATTGCTTGACACACTGGGGGTAATATGCTGGACACACTGGGGCAGATGATTGCTGGAGACACTGGGGCAATGCTGGAGACACTGGGGCAATGCTGGAGACACTGGTGGTAATATGCAGGACACACTGGGGCAGATTGCTGGACACACTGTCTGGGGGCAATATGACGGACATACTGGGGCAGATTGCTGGACACACTGGGGGTAATATGCTAGACACACTGGGGGTAATATGCTGACACACTGGGGGTAATATGCTGGACACACTGGGGCAGATGATTGCTGGAGACACTGGGGCAATGCTAGAGACACTGGGGTAATGCTGGAGACACTGGTGGTAATATGCAGGACACACTGGGGCAGATTGCTGGACACACTGTCTGGGGGCAATATGCTGGACATACTGGGGCAGATTGCTGGACACACTGGGGGTAATATGCTAGACACACTGGGGGTAATATGCTGGACACACTGGGGGTAATATGCTGGACACACTGGGGGTAATATGCTGGACACACTGGGGCAGATTGCTGGACACACTGGGGCAGATTGCTGGACACACTGGGGGCAGGACTGGAGGCATGGGCAGAATGTAGACACGGGGCATGATTGGAGACACGGGGTAGAATGAAAGACATGGGGCAGGATTGGATCATGGGGCAGGATGGATACGATGGAGACAGATGGGGCAGGATGGGGAGATCATATGGTGTAGAATAGATACTCATGAGTGCAGGATGGGAGAACATATGTGCAGGATGGGAGAACATATGGCTGGAGCCAGGAATGAGACACACGGGGCCAGGATGGGGAATATTATTACCATAGGTGCTAATTAAGGGATATTATTACTGCAGTGATGTATTTATTTTATTTTTTGAGTATACTGTTTTAAATGGGGGGGGGGGGCCGTCCTGTTACTGTGCAGAGTGACTATATCGCCTTTTTTTCTTCATGTGGTGTAATGTAGAAGTTGTGAAAAATTAAGTAATGTGTTCTGCAAGTGGAGCTCGAGATAACTTATTTCCTGCAGAGACGAGTCCTGGCTGGAAGAAATGATGGCGGTCTGTGCTGGATGAAAGATGAAGGACTTCACCTAGAGACGTCACTGGTGAGTCAGTGTTACCTATACACTGACACTATACACTGTATACTATATACAGAGGTCCTGTGTACAATGTCACCAGTGATCACTGTATTACCTCTACACAGACACAGCATACTAAGTACAGATCTCCTGTGAATACTGGCACTTATGGTGATAGTATTGTTTTTTTTTGTTTTTGTTTTTTATTACTGATCAGTATTGTAGTATTCGGTCACTATGTGGTGGTAATATGTGGTCTGGAAATGGTGTTGTGGTATTTGTCCCTTGTATGTGCTATTTGGTCACCAAGTGGTAATATGTGGTCTTGACATGGTGCGGTGGTATTTGTTCCTTGTATGTGATATTATTCGATCACTGTGGTTGTAATTTGTGGTCTTGACATGGTGCGGTGGTATTTGTTCCTTGTATGTGATATTATTCGATTACTGTGGTTGTAATTTGTAGTCTGGTCATGGTGCGGTGGTATTTGTTCCTTGTACGTGATATTATTGGTCAAGATATACCTAAATTGTATTGCAGATTTTAACAAATATTTAATAGGTTACAATAGAGTAGGGCCCGGCCATTTTTCTGGAATAATCTGGTTCGGGTATATCATGACCCCCGTCACATGACCCCCGTCACATGACCGTGGGGGCCCACAGTGTGTGAACAGCCCGGGGCCCTGGCTACCCTTAATCCACCCTGGGCTCCTTGCATCTTCTCGCCCGACCACTTGCACCAGTGACCCCATTTCATCACATCTCCTCCAGTCCCTTTCCCCGGCAGTCACCTCTCACCTAACAAAAATATTCAACCTTTCCCTCACTTCCGGTATTTTTCCCTCCTCATTTAAGCATGCCATCATACAACCATTATTTAAAAAACTATCCCTCGACCAAAACTGTGCCGCTAATTATAGACCTGTCTCTAATCTTCCCTTCATCTCTAAACTCCTCGAACGCCTGGTCCACTCCTGTATTACCCGCCATCTCTCAGATAACTCTCTTCTCGACCCTCTTCAATCTGGCTTCCGCTCTTTACACTCTACTGAAACCGCCCTCACTAAAGTCTCTAATGACCTACTAACAGCTAAATCTAATGGTCACTACTCCATGCTAATTCTCTTGGATCTCTCTGCAGCATTCGATACTGTGGATCATCTGCTCCTCCTCACTATGTTCCGCTCCATCGGCCTCAAGGACACCGTTCTCTCCTGGTTCTCCTCCTATCTCTCTGACCGATCCTTCACTGTATGTTTTGCTGGTTCCTCCTCCTCTCACCTTCCCCTTACTGTTGGGGTTCCTCAAGGATCAGTCCTAGGCCCGCTCCTCTTCTCTTTGTATTCTGCCCCTATTGGACAAACAATCAGTAGATTTGGTTTCCAGTACCATCTCTATGCTGACGACACCTAATTATACACTTCTTCTCCTGTTATCACGTTGACCTTTTTAGAAAACACCAGTGATTGTCTTACCGCTGTCTCTAACATCATGTCCTCCCTCTATCTGAAACTAAACCTGTCAAAAACTGAACTCCTCGTGTTTTCTCCCTCTACTAACCTACCTTTGCCTGACATTGCCATCTCCGTGTGCGGTTCCACCATTATGCCCGCTGCCTTGGGGTCATCCTTGATTCCGAGCTTTCATTCACCCTCCCCCCCCCCATCCGATCACTGGCTCGCTCTTCTTATCTACACCTCAAAAACATTTCTAGAATTCGCCCTTTTCTTACTTTCGACTCTGCAAAAACTCTTACTGTTTCACTTATTCATTCTCGTCTGGACTATTGTAACTCTCTACTAATCGGCCTCCCTCTCACCAAACTCTCCCCGCTCCAATCTGTCCTGAATGCTGCTGCCAGGATCATATTCCTCACCAACCGTTACACCGATGCCTCTACCTTGTGCCAGTCATTACACTGGCTACCCATCCACTCCAGAATCCAGTACAAAACTACTACCCTCATCCACAAAGCACTCCATGGCTCAGCACCACCCTACATCTCCTCTCTGGTCTCAGTCTACCACCCTACCCGTGCCCTCCGCTCCGCTAATGACCTCAGGTTAGCATCCTCAATAATCAGAACCTCCCACTCCCGTCTCCAAGACTTTACACGTGCTGCGCCGATTCTTTGGAATGCACTACCTAGGTTAATACGATCAATCCCCAATCCCCACAGTATTAAGTGTGCCCTAAAAACTCATTTGTTCAGACTGGCCTACCGCCTCAACACATTTACTTAACTATCCCTGTGTGGCCTATCATAAAAAAAATAAAAAAAAAACATAATCAGGTTCCTCGTATCATGTTCTCATACACTTTATGCAGTTAATAGCCCTCTGTGTCTGTACTGCTACATACTTAGGCAGTTAACTGGTTCATGCAGCTTTACATGAACACCCGAGCCTTACACTATGGCCGGTCCGAACAACTAAAGCAATTGTTACCATCCACCTCTCGTGTCTCCCCTTTTCCTCATAGTTTGTAGCTTGCGAGCAGCAGGGCCCTCATTCCTCCTGGTATCTGTTTTGAACTGTGATTTCTGTTATGCTGTAATATCTATTGTCTGTGCAAGTCCCCTCTATAATTTGTAAAGCGCTGCGGAATATGTTGGCGCTATATAAATAGCATTAAGCTACTTACTGGTAGCGGCATTTTTCAGAGGCCCATGACAGCACACGAGAGAGGGGATCCGCCCTTAAGGAACAGGAAACCTACAGATACAAAAGGGCGGCACCTCTCCCCATGCATCAGTTGTATTTCAGAGCCTGAGAGGACTGCCGCGGTTAGTGGTACACAAATATACATTATATACATTATATACATTTTGAAACAAAATAACCCATTATTGTAATAAGACACCATACGTGAGATTTACATATTACGCTATATACATATCAGGAAGTGCTACCCCAACGTGATTAGGGAGGGAACTAAGGGTGCTGTCATGGGCCTCCGAAAAATGCCGCTACCAGTAAGTAGCTTAATGCTTTATTCGGACTCCCATGACAGCACACGAGAGATTTACAGAGATGTAAGCTACCTTAGGGAGGGACTATAGATTGTAGCACCCTTAACCCAAAGGAAAGATCAGAGGAGGACCCCAAATCCAACCGATAGTGTTTAAAGAAAGTGGAAGGGGATGACCATGTGGCCGCCTTACATATCTGCTCCACTGACACTCCAGATCTTTCCGCCCAGGATGACGCCATGGCCCGGGTGGAATGTGCCTTTAGATTCTGCGGAGCTGGCCCCCCACCTGCTGTATAAGCTAGAGAGATAGTTCCCCCAATCCATTTAGCCAGTAAATATTTTGATACTCTAAACCCTTTCCTTGGACCTTGGAAGGAAAGAAGCAGTGCCCCATCTTTCTTCCAATTATCAGTAGCTGAAATATACTGAAGAAGAGATCTCCTGACGTCTAACGTATGAAGCTCCTGCTCTTTAGGATTAGAGGGATTAGGAATAAAGGACGGCAAAACTATCTCCTGTGATCTATGGAAACGTGTCGCCACCTTTGGTAGATATGCTGGGTCTGGTCTAAGGACTACTCTGTCTGACAAGATTTCAGTGTATGGAGGAGCTCTGGAAAGTGCCTGTATATCCCCTATCCTGCGAGCTGAGGTTATGGCAATCAGGAAGGCTGTTTTGAGTGTCAACATTTTGATCGAGGCCTCCTGCAGAGGTTCAAAGGGGGGTTTAGTGAGAGGACAGAACTAAATTTAAATCCCATGGAACGGTTCTGTCTTTATGCAGTGGTGTAGATCTACTAACTGCCTTCATAAACCTCGCTATCCAGTAGTTATTAGCTATATTACAGGAAAACAGGGCACCCAAAGCTGAGACCTGTACTCTAAGGGTACTAGGAGAGAGTTTTAACTCGAACCCCTTTTGTAGGAACTCTAAGATTTGTTGTATTGGCACCCCGTCTTGGATATTAAATTTTGAACAAGTCAAGAACTTTCTCCAAGTCCTAGAGTAGATTCTCGTAGTTATTTGCTTTCTACTCTTTAGGAGTGTCTCTACTAAGTTTGGAGAGAAGCCTTTCCCCACTAATAGTGACCGTTCAAACTCCATGCCGTTAAATGGAGCGCCGCCACTTGTGGATGGGAGATCGGTCCCTGAGAAAGCAAGTTCGGGATCTCTGGCAGTAACCAGGGGACCACTACGGACATTGTCTTGAGCCAGGCAAACCAGGTTCTTCTGGGCCAAAAGGGGGCGATAAGGATGACTTTCGCTCGATCCTCCCTGATTTTCCTCACCACTAGAGGTATCAGGTTCAGTGGTGGGAAAGCATAGGCCAGTGGAAAATCCCATTTTATCAGAAACGCGTCCACCGCCAGGGGATTCTCCCTGGGATTTAGGGAGCAAAAGAGTTTTACTTTTCTGTTGTTTCTGGTGGCGAATAGATCCACCACTGGTTGACCCCATCTGCGGACGATAAGATTGAAAATGTCCTCGTTGAGAGACCATTCTCCCTGTTTTAACACATTTCGGCTGAGGAAATCTGCTGCCACATTTTCTTTTCCTTTGATGTGAAGAGCTGTCAAAGATAGAAAATTGAGCTCTGCCACCTGGAACAACCGACCCGTGATCTGCATTAAAGTTTCGGAACGAGTTCCCCCTTGCCGGTTTATGTAAGCGACCGCCACTCTGTTGTCCGACAGAATTCTGACGTGCTGGCCCTGCAGATATACGAGGAATTTTTTAACAGCCAATTCAACCGCCAACAACTCCCTTTGGTTTGATGAGAATGTTGTGAAGGGTTCCCACTGTCCCTGGACCACCATGTCCCCCATATAGGCTCCCCACCCTGAAGAGCTGGCATCCGTGGTTATCACGTGGGTGACATCTACCATCCAGGGAACCCCTGCTGATAGATTCCGTTTATCTAGCCACCACCTAAGGGAATTCAATGTTATCGGCCCCAACGTCAATTTTCCATTCAATGCGCCTCCTAAGGCTTTGTCATTGAACAGGACTTCTTTTTGTAGGGACCTGGTGTGGAACTGAGCCCACTTAACTGCTGGAATGCAAGATGTGAGTGACCCAAGTAGAGACATTGCTTGCCTAAGTGTCATGGAAGGTGTATTGATTGCTCTTAATACAAAACTCTGAATTTGGTCTATTTTCTCTATAGGGAGGAGACACTGCTGTGTCACTGAATTCAACATTAACCCTAGGAATTTTTGAACATTTAGGGGCTGTAATTTCGATTTTTCAAAGTTTATGATCCAACCCAACCGTTCTAGTTTGGTTCTAGCAATCTCCCATTGTGACAGACAATGATCTACCGAGTTACCTACAATGAGGAAATCGTCTAAGTAGGGGACTCCGCGTCTGTATCCGGGCACACTTCTCCTCTCACGCTAACAGCTGGGATTAGGTCCCTTAGTTTACGTTACTCAAAGTTCTCCAAGACGCTGCGTTCAGTGTGCACAGAGACACGTTTGTCTCTCCATTTATCTCTAAGTACGTTACTGATGAAGGTCCTGTTGTATTGGACCGAAACGTTTATGAGTACTACATTAAATAATTTCACCAGAGCATCTAAGTTGAGTGCAAGGTCTTTCTTTATATAGCTGTAAGATTTATCAGGCTTCTGGATTAGGAACAGGGGAGAGTAAAACCCTTTCCCTGCCTGAGAATACGGCATTTCTACCAAAACATTTTTGGAGCAAAGAGTCTTCACTTCTTCTTCTAGGGCGAATTGTTCAGTGGGAGATGAGCGCCAGGGTGTTAAACTAAATTTGTCCTGTGGAATATGAACAAATTCCAGCTTGAGACCATGGGAAACAGTGTCTTTTATCCAAACGCTGTTTGTAATTTTCGACCACTCTGCCGAGAATTGCAATAGTCTCCCTCCCACTGGAATTGCCAGTCATTGGTCTTGTTTTTTGTTTTCCGTTTGGTTACGGCGAAACATGAGACCTGTACCTCGTTTTCGCCTATCCTCCCATCTGGGACGATCTCTCCC
The DNA here is from genome assembly GCF_032444005.1 of Ranitomeya imitator. Classification (NCBI taxonomy): domain Eukaryota; kingdom Metazoa; phylum Chordata; class Amphibia; order Anura; family Dendrobatidae; genus Ranitomeya; species Ranitomeya imitator. The sequence goes on from NC_091282.1 coordinate 16,537,775, forward strand.
TGGTGAAAAGGTGCGCTTTCCTCCCCGGTTGAACCTTCTTTTGTTGAAGGGACGACGGTATGGATTGAACAGGTTGGGAAACTTTTTCTTATCATCTCCTGCTTTCTCCAGGAGTTCATCCAGGGTAGGCCCAAACAAATACTCGCCTTTACAAGGGATAGCGCAGAGCTTTGTTTTTGCCTGCATATTCCCCGGCCAGCATTTCAGCCATAGGGCTCTCCTTGCAGCATTAGAAAGTCCTGCTGCTCTAGCTGCCAATTTTACGGAGTCAATTGAGGCGTCCGATAAAAAAGCCGCCCCCTCCTGGATTACAGGTAATGCTGCGAGTATGGACTCTCTAGAGGCCCCTTGTTTTAATTGGGTCTCTAACTGGTCGAGCCAGACCATCATTGACCTTGCCGTGCAGGTTGAAGCTACCGCAGGTCTTCAGGAGCCAGCTGCCATTTCCCAGGTCCCCTTTAGGAAGGTATCTACTTTCCTATCCAGAGGGTCTTTAAGCGTTCCCATATCCTCAAATGGGAGAGAAGATCGTTTCGCAACCTTGGCAATTGCTGCATCCAGCTTTGGTGCTTTCTCCCAGTTACCTACTGCTGGGTCATCAAAAGGGTACCGACGTTTTTGCGCAGGTGGTAAGGAGCCTTTTCTCTCCGGTTTTCTCCACTCCCTATTAATAAGATCCTGTATTTTCTCATTTAAAGGAAACACTCTGCGCTTTTTCTGCTCCAATCCACTGAACATCATTTGTTCTTTGGATAGTTGAGGCTTGGGTTCCGATATACCCATTGTGCCTCTGACCGCCTTTACCAATTTGTCTATTCTTTCTATGGGTAGGCAAAACCGAGCAGCGTCTTCTTCCGAAGAGGAGGATGATGCTGAATCGTCCGATTCTTCAGACTTGTCCTTTTCCACAGATGAATCAGATGCCCACTCAGTTCTCTGCCTAGAACCTCCTGACTGTGAAAGGTTTTTAAAGGACTCCTTAACCTCTATCCTAATCATCTCTTTGAGACTGGCCGTAAGAGAGGAGGATTCTTCGGCTACCTACGGGGATAAGTAAGGTAGACTAGAGTGTAAATCTACATGTTATACCCCCTCCCCTCCTTCCAGAACCTCACCGTCTGCTGGATACAGGGGTCACATAGTTTTTTAGGGTGTGAGTCAGGCAAGGGAACCCCGCAGATGGCACATTCCCTATGCTTCGCCTTACTGACGTTTTTCCTTCCCTGCATAAGACATATGAGGGGAGACTAGTCACTAAGTGAACTTTCTCGAAGATCACTTACCAGTGGCTGTTCACACCCAGAAATACCGAAGCACGAGGGGGATCCTTTTTGGCTGATCCTCCAGACCCCTGTCTGGAGGAGCTTCTGCGGCCCGAACCATCGCTCCTCTTTTCATGTTCCTTCTCCTTGGGTTTCTGGGATGCTTGTTCCAGCAGCACAACCTGCTGATCCTGATCCGAATCCATTTTTAGTAAATTGGAGCCAGAACCCGGGAACATGCCGCTGGAGCCGCCTTATAAAGCCCCTCCTTCGGTCAGCGCACCTTGCCCAGCTTGCTCGTTTAATTTTCCCGCCCTCCCGCAGCTGTGGGGGATCAATCGTCGCTCAGGAGGGATTGCGGCATGATCTCCGGTGGGCGCCGCCATCTTGGAGCCCCTGCGCATGCGCAGGAGCTCACCGACCCGGAAGTCGTCACAGGCTCCGCCCCCGACGTCACCACAGCTTACAGCGCTCCTGTCAGCGCTGCAGCGATCGTGGAACGCCGAGGCCGGCCAGCTACGTTCCGATCGGCGCCCCCTAGACGCTGCCGCGCCCCCCCTGCACAGAGAGACCCACAGCACACGGGAAGAGCGACTTACCATATGCTGGCCCCGGAGACCGGACACCCCCTGGCGACCGCTCCACGCTGTCTAGTCACCGCCGTGCCGCCCTGCCAGGGCCACCGTGACTACTTCAGGTACCCGCACCGGCCGAAGTGGGAGACCCCCTTGCCACCAGAATCGGTCCGGCCGGCCTGGACTCCTGTAGATTCTATAGGCATCCAGTCCCTTCAGGAACAGGAAACCAACTGATGCATGGGGAGAGGTGCCGCCCTTTTGTATCTGTAGGTTTCCTGTTCCTTAAGGGCGGATCCCCTCTCTCGTGTGCTGTCATGGGAGTCCGAATAAAAAATTATTATTATTATTATGGGTATATGGGCACTGGACTATGGGATGGAGGATATCTATGATGGGTATATGGGCACTGGACTATGGGATGGAGGATGTGTGATGGGTATATGGGCACGGGACTATGGGATGGAGTATGTGTGATGGGTATATGGGCACTGGACTATGGGATTCAGGATGTGTGATCTCGCGCTTCAACTACTTCAACATCCTTTTCTGTGGCCTCCCTGCTAAAACCCTTGCACCTCTCCAGTCCATCCTTAACTCTGCTCCCCGATTAATTCATCTCTCTCCTCGCTACTCCTCCGCTTCTCCCCTCTGCAAATCTCTTCACTGGCTCCCATTCCCTCTTGCCTTGTCCATGTATGGTTTGGACCAGTAGCCCATTTATCATCAGATTGTCCTGGTTCCTCGACATCTGACGCGGACCTTGTTAATCCAGGCGACGTCTGAGCCGGCATGACTCTCTTTGCTTGTGACACTCTCATGTTTATTGAGGTAGGCACCATAGTGTTATGGACCACTACTGGTATATTATGTCCACAGGGCAGAGCCAGGATTTGAACCCCAGTCTCCCACATTGGTGGCTGTGATTTTACTAAACGAGGCACATGTATTGCCGGCTTCTATTATGTCTTTTACCAAATGTTATCGACATTTTCCGATCTTAGGAAAAATGCTTGTGTTACTGAGAATGAATCTGAATGTACCATATTCGTGCTGAATTTATGTTTGGAGATCGTTTTCCGAACATATCCACTCATCTCTAATTATGGCCACCACAACCTGCTACACAAAATAAAACCCCCAATAAGTATGGAGGCATTTACCGTCCACCACAACCCCAGTATAATGGCCCCTACCAGCCACACAGTCAGTATGAGAGTCCCCACAGCTCTTCTCTTAATATGATGCCGCCACAATTCCTGATATAAAACCACACACTACCCAGCCAACCCGGATCCTGAGAAGCGCTGCTCTGGTCTGTGCGGTGTGAGTACTGAGGCTCCGCACTACAGGTGTGATGTAGTGACGTCATTGTGCCTGCAGTGCACGGAGTCTCAGACTCAGAAGTGAAGGCTGAATGGTGGATCAGGAGCTTTCCACTCCTGTTATGTCTGCTAATGAAAGGTGTTATGAAGGCAATCCAGAGACACAGTGTGCCTAGCAATCAGAGCGCACACAGTGATCTGACAAATACCCAAAAACAAAAGAACGAGCTCTGAGACGTGGAAACTCTGTAGACTGCACACCTGATCCTATCCTAAACACAACTAAAAGTGGCTGTGGATTGCGCCTAACAACTACCTATGCAACTCGGCACAGCCTAAGAAACTAGCTAGCCTGAAGATAGAAAAATAGGCCTGACTTGCCCCCAGAGAAATACCCCAAAGGAAAAGGCAGCCCCCCACATATAATGACTGTGAGTAAGATGAAAAGACAAAACGTAGGGATGAAATAGATTCAGCAAAGTGGGGCCCGATAATCTTAGACAGAGCGAGGACAGTAAAGCGAACTTTGCAGTCTACAAAAAACCCTAAAGCAAAAACCACGCAAAGGGGGCAAAAAAGACCCACCGTGCCGGACTAACGGCACGGCGGTACACCCTTTGCGTCTCAGAGCTTCCAGCAAAACAAAAGACAAGCTGGACAGAAAAAAAGCAACAAAATAGCAAAAAAGCACTTAGCTATACAGAGAAGCAGGTCACAGGAACAATCAGGAGAAGCTCAGATCCAACACTGGAACATTGACTAGGAGCAAGGATAGCAGCATCAGGTGGAGTTAAGTAACGAAGCAGCTAATGAGCTCACCAGAATACCTGAGGAAGGAAGCTCAGAAGCTGCAGTACCACTTGTGACCACAGGAGTGAATTCAGCCACAGAATTCACAACAGTACCCCCCCCTTGAGGAGGGGTCACCGAACCCTCACCAGAGCCCCCAGGCCGACCAGGATGAGCCGCATGAAAGGCACGAACAAGATCGGGAGCATGAACATCAGAGGCAAAAACCCAGGAATTATCTTCCTGAGCATAACCCTTCCATTTAACCAGATACTGGAGTTTCCGTCTAGAAACACGAGAATCCAAAATCTTCTCCACAATATACTCCAATTCCCCCTCCACCAAAACCGGGGCAGGAGGCTCAACAGATGGAACCATAGGTGCCACGTATCTCCGCAACAACGACCTATGGAATACATTATGTATGGAAAAGGAGTCTGGGAGGGTCAGACGAAAAGACACAGGATTGAGAATCTCAGAAATCCTATACGGACCAATAAAACGAGGTTTAAATTTAGGAGAGGAAACCTTCATAGGAATATGACGAAAAGATAACCAAACCAGATCCCCAACACGAAGTCGGGGACCCACACGGCGTCTGCGATTAGCGAAAAGTTGAGCCTTCTCCTGGGACAAGGTCAAATTGTCCACTACCTGAGTCCAGATCTGCTGCAACCTGTCCACCACAGAATCCACACCAGGACAGTCCGAAGACTCAACCTGTCCTGAAGAGAAACGAGGATGGAACCCAGAATTGCAAAAAAATGGAGAAACCAAGGTAGCCGAGCTGGCCCGATTATTAAGGGCGAACTCAGCCAACGGCAAAAAGGACACCCAATCATCCTGGTCTGCAGAAACAAAACATCTTAGATATGTTTCCAAGGTCTGATTGGTTCGTTCGGTCTGGCCATTAGTCTGAGGATGGAAAGCCGAGGAAAAGGATAGGTCAATGCCCATCCTACCACAAAAGGCTCGCCAGAACCTTGAAACAAACTGGGAACCTCTGTCAGAAACAATATTCTCAGGAATGCCATGCAACCGAACCACATGCTGAAAGAACAAAGGTACCAAATCAGAGGAGGAAGGCAATTTAGCCAAGGGCACCAGATGGACCATTTTAGAAAAGCGATCACAGACCACCCAAATGACTGACATCTTTTGAGAAACGGGAAGGTCAGAAATGAAATCCATCGAAATATGTGTCCAAGGCCTCTTTGGGACCGGCAAGGGCAAAAGCAACCCACTGGCACGAGAACAGGAGGGCTTAGCCCTAGCACAAATCCCACAGGACTGCACAAAAGTACGTACATCCCGTGACAGAGATGGCCACCAGAAGGATCTAGCCACTAACTCTCTGGTACCAAAGATTCCAGGATGACCAGCCAACACCAAACAATGAAGTTCAGAGATAAGTTTATTAGTCCACCTATCAGGGACGAACAGTTTCTCCGCTGGACAACGATCAGGTTTATTCGCCTGAAATTTTTGCAGCACCCGCCGCAAATCAGGGGAGATGGCAGACACAATGACTCCTTCCTTGAGGATACCCGCTGGCTCAGATAAACCCGGAGAGTCGGGCACAAAACTCCTAGACAGAGCATCCGCCTTCACATTTTTAGAGCCCGGAAGGTACGAAATCACAAAGTCGAAGCGGGCAAAAAATAACGACCAACGGGCCTGTCTAGGATTCAAGCGCTTGGCAGACTCGAGATAAGTCAAGTTCTTATGATCAGTCAATACCACCACGCGATGCTTAGCTCCTTCAAGCCAATGACGCCACTCCTCGAATGCCCACTTCATGGCCAGCAACTCTCGGTTGCCCACATCATAATTACACTCAGCGGGCGAAAACTTCCTGGAAAAGAAAGCACATGGTTTCATCACTGAGCAATCAGAACCTCTCTGTGACAAAACCGCCCCTGCTCCAATCTCAGAAGCATCAACCTTGACCTGGAACGGAAGAGAAACATCTGGCTGACACAACACAGGGGCAGAACAAAAACGACGCTTCAACTCCTGAAAAGCTTCCACAGCAGCAGAAGACCAATTAACCAAATCAGCACCCTTCTTGGTCAAATCGGTCAATGGTTTGGCAATGCTAGAAAAATTACAGATGAAGCGACGATAAAAATTAGCAAAGCCCAGGAACCTTTGCAGACTTTTCAGAGATGTCGGCTGAATCCAATCCTGGATGGCTTGGACCTTAACCGGATCCATCTCGATAGTAGAAGGGGAAAAGATGAATCCCAAAAATGAAACTTTCTGCACACCGAAGAGACACTTTGATCCCTTCACAAACAAAGAGTTAGCACGCAGGACCTGAAAAACCATTCTGACCTGCTTCACATGAGACTCCCAATCATCTGAGAAGATCAAAATGTCATCCAAGTAAACAATCAGGAATTTATCCAGGTACTCACGGAAGATGTCATGCATAAAGGATTGAAACACTGATGGAGCATTGGCAAGTCCGAACGGCATCACTAGATACTCAAAATGACCCTCGGGCGTATTGAATGCAGTTTTCCATTCATCTCCTTGCCTGATTCTCACCAGATTATACGCACCACGAAGATCTATCTTAGTGAACCAACTAGCCCCCTTAATCCGAGCAAACAAGTCAGATAACAATGGCAAGGGATACTGAAATTTAACAGTGATCTTATTAAGAAGGCGGTAATCAATACACGGTCTCAGCGAACCATCCTTCTTGGCTACAAAGAAGAACCCTGCTCCCAGTGGTGATGACGATGGGCGAATATGTCCCTTCTCTAGGGATTCCTTCACATAACTGCGCATAGCGGCGTGTTCGGGCACGGATAAATTAAATAATCGACCTTTAGGGAATTTACTACCAGGAATCAAATTGATAGCACAATCACAATCCCTATGCGGAGGTAGGGCATCGGACTTGGGCTCTTCAAATACATCCTGATAATCAGACAAGAACTCTGGGACCTCAGAAGGGGTGGATGACGAAATCGACAAAAATGGAACATCACAATGTACCCCCTGACAACCCCAGCTGGATACCGACATGGAATTCCAATCCAATACTGGATTATGGGTTTGTAGCCATGGCAACCCCAAATCGACCACATCATGCAGATTATGCAACACCAGAAAGCGAATAACTTCCTGATGTGCAGGAGCCATGCACATGGTCAGCTGGGCCCAGTACTGAGGTTTATTCTTGGCCAAAGGTGTAGCATCAATTCCTCTCAACGGAATAGGACACCGCAAAGGCTCCAAGAAAAACCCACAACGTTTAGCATAATCCAAATCCATCAGATTCAGGGCAGCGCCTGAATCCACAAACGCCATGACAGAAAACGACGACAAAGAGCATATCAAGGTAATGGACAGAAGGAATTTGGACTGTACAGTACCAATGACGGCAGACCTAGCGGACCGCTTAGTGCGCTTAGGACAATCAGAAATAGCATGAGTGGAATCACCACAGTAGAAACATAGCCCATTCAGACGTCTGTATTCCTGCCGTTCAACTCTGGTCATAGTCCTATCGCACTGCATAGGCTCAGGTTTAACCTCAGGCAATACCGCCAAATGGTGCACAGATTTACGCTCGCGCAAGCGTCGACCGATCTGAATGGCTAAAGACAAAGACTCATTCAAACCAGCAGGCATAGGAAATCCCACCATGACATCCTTAAGAGCCTCAGAGAGACCCTTTCTGAACAAAGCTGCCAGCGCAGATTCATTCCACTGAGTGAGTACTGACCATTTCCTAAATTTCTGACAATATACTTCTATATCATCCTGACCCTGGCACAAAGCCAGCAAATTTTTCTCAGCCTGATCCACTGAATTAGGCTCATCGTACAGTAATCCGAGTGCCAGGAAAAACGCATCGACACTACTCAATGCAGGGTCTCCTGGCGCAAGAGAAAATGCCCAGTCTTGAGGGTCGCCGCGCAAAAAAGAAATAATAATCAAAACCTGTTGAACTGGATTACCAGAAGAATGAGGTTTCAAGGCCAGAAATAGCTTACAATTATTTTTGAAACTTAGAAACTTAGTTCTATCTCCAAAAAACAAATCAGGAATAGGAATTCTTGGTTCTAGCATAGATTTCTGACCTATAGTATCTTGAATCTTTTGTACATTTATAACGAGATTATCCATTGAAGAGCACAGACCCTGAAAATCCATGTCCACACCTGTGTCCAGAAACACCCAAATGTCTAGGGGAAAAAAAAAAAGTGAACACAGAGCAGAGAAAAAAAAAAAAATGATGTCAGAACTTTTTCTTTCCCTCTATTGAGAATCATTAGTGGGCTCCTAGTACTGTTATGTCTGCTAATGAAAGGTGTTATGAAGGCAATCCAGAGACACAGTGTGCCTAGCAATCAGAGCGCACACAGTGATCTGACAAATACCCAAAAACAAAAGAACGAGCTCTGAGACGTGGAAACTCTGTAGACTGCACACCTGATCCTATCCTAAACACAACTAAAAGTGGCTGTGGATTGCGCCTAACAACTACCTATGCAACTCGGCACAGCCTAAGAAACTAGCTAGCCTGAAGATAGAAAAATAGGCCTGACTTGCCCCCAGAGAAATACCCCAAAGGAAAAGGCAGCCCCCCACATATAATGACTGTGAGTAAGATGAAAAGACAAAACGTAGGGATGAAATAGATTCAGCAAAGTGGGGCCCGATAATCTTAGACAGAGCGAGGACAGTAAAGCGAACTTTGCAGTCTACAAAAAACCCTAAATCAAAAACCACGCAAAGGGGGCAAAAAAGACCCACCGTGCCGAACTAACGGCACGGCGGTACACCCTTTGCGTCTCAGAGCTTCCAGCAAAACAAAAGACAAGCTGGACAGAAAAAAAGCAACAAAATAGCAAAAAAGCACTTAGCTATACAGAGCAGCAGGTAACAGGAACAATCAGGAGAAGCTCAGATCCAACACTGGAACATTGACAAGGAGCAAGGATAGCAGCATCAGGTGGAGTTAAGTAACGAAGCAGCTAATGAGCTCACCAGAACACCTGAGGAAGGAAGCTCAGAAGCTGCAGTACCACTTGTGACCACAGGAGTGAATTCAGCCACAGAATTCACAACACACTCCCTGATCCACTAATCTATTCAGCGGTATCACCGTCATGGGAATGTGGATATCGCTGACATTGTGATGATGGGAAGGAGAGGGTGACCAATACCGCACCCCACCGAGCCCTGTCAATTCATAGGCATCATAGCAACAGAGTGGGCTACCGTTATGGATGACACACTCCTGCCTATCCAACTATTGTATGGTAAATATCTCATAGATCCTGGGTTCATTAGTATCTGCACCAAGAATGAGGCTAAGTGAGAATTTTATTAATTGTCGGTGGTCGGAGGTAGTCAGTGAGGTGGATGGTACCATATTGTGCATGTAGGGGGCAGTACTGTGGGGACATTAGAAAGTGGGGGATGGCAGAACTGTGGGGACACACTGTGTGTGAGGGGGATGCCTGTACTGTGGAAATGCAACACCCCAGGTAACAGGTTGTTGCAGTGATGTTGCCTTCCTTTTGGGGTGGGCGATGTCATGCGTGGAGGCAAGGAGGATTCGCTTTACCAGGTAAGCACACGCATTCAACACATTCTGAATCCAGGCCAGGAGGGGGAGATCAGGACCCGGATTCAGGGGAGCTTCCCTCAAATATGGATATATATCCTGGTCTGGAGGAGTTAGGCAGTCTGAGAGAGACACAAAAGGAGAAGAAAGTCTGAGACAGCAGACATTGGAGCTGGCAGCCAGGATTGTGCTGCGGCTCCAGGGAAGAGAGAGAACCTGAAAGGTTGTTGCATGCAGTGGAGCATTGAGGAAAGGAGCACAGGAGTGGAACAGGGCTCAGAGGGGAACTAGACCGGGCACCCTCAGAGCCAAAGCACAGAAAACGGGTACCGGGAGCCTGAGGCTTTTGTGGGACTCTAAGACACGAAGCAGAAGCAGAGGGCAGTAGACTACAGCAGTACTCTAAGAGCCCGGGTCGTGGTAGGGACCCTATAAAAAGGCTGAAACTGCCCACCGTGCAGGCAACTGTCCCAGGACAGGAGAGAGAGGATTCCTTGCCAGCAAGCTACAAGCAGCAGGGACCTCGCCATCTTAGCGCAAGTAGGAATGGCTTACGGACCTCCCCTGTGAGAGGGATCACCTTTGCCTCCAAGCCGGCAGGACCACACCACAACCCGTGCCTGGTATCCTGGACTGTGGCCTGCTAATAACAGTAAACCAGGTAAAGACTTTACAACTTGTGTCCTCCACTTATTCATTGGCATACACCATTTTTGCCACACACCTAGGGAGCCCTGTGGACCCCGCTTCATTTGTGGGAAGCGTCACCATCATTGCTGCAACAACATCCCCCAGAGGACCCCTTTAAAGCAGCGCCGGTCACCCTGACCGAAAACCACAGGTGGCGTCACGACAGACTTTATCACAATTCCCCTTTAAAGCAGGTTCCCCTTTTACAGTTAGTCCCAGGGCAACAGAACGGGTCGCAGCCACCGTGACATCCCCTTTAACAGCGACCGCCCGATGCCGAGTATCCCGCTGCCCTGTGTCTGTAGTTAGCCACTATTGTTGGAACAAAATACTAAGTTTGGTGGGATGATGGTACTGAGGGAGCTTTATACTGTGTGTGGGGGTATGGCGGTACTATGAGAACATTATACTTTGTGTGGGGGTATGGCGGTACTGTAGGAACATTATACTGTGTGTGGGGGTATGGCGGTACTATGAGAACATTATACTGTGTGTGGGGGTATGGCGGTATTGTAGGAACATTATACTGTGTGGGGGTTTGGCGGTAATATGAGATTATACTGTGTGGTAGGATGGGGCACTGTAGGAACATTATACTGTGTGTGGGGGTATGTCGGTACTGTAGGAACATTATACTGTGTGTGGGGGTATGGCGGTACTATGAGAACATTATACTGTGTGTGGGGGTATGGCGGTATTGTAGGAACATTATACTGTGTGGGGGTTTGGCGGTAATATGAGATTATACTGTGTGGTAGGATGGGGCACTGTAGGAACATTATACTGTGTGTGGGGGTATGTCGGTACTGTAGGAACATTATACTGTGTGTGGGGGTATGGCGGTACTATGAGAACATTATACTGTGTGTGGGGGTATGGCGGTACTATGAGAACATTATGCTGTGTGTTGGGGTATGGCGGTACTATGAGAAGATTATACTGTGTGTGGTAAAATGGAGGTAATGTAGGAACATTATACTGTGTGTGGGGGTATGGCGGTACTGTGAGAACATTATACTGAGTGTGGTGGATGGAGGTACTGTGAGAGCATTATACTGTGTGTGGTGGGATGTAGGTACTGTAGGAACATTATACTGTGTGTGGTGGGATGGAGGTACTGTAGGAACATTATACTGTGTGGTGGTATGGCGGTACTGTAGGAACATTATACTGTGTGTCGGGGTATGGCGGTACTATGAGAACATTATACTGTGTGTGGGGGTATGGCGGTACTATGAGAACATTATACTGTGTGTGGGGGGTATGGCGGTACTATGAGAACATTATACTGTGTGTGGGGGTATGGCGATACTATGAGAACATTATACTGTGTGGGGGTATGGCGGTAGTGTAGGAACATTATACTGTGTGTGGGGGGTATAGAGGTCCTGTGAGAACATTATACTGTGTGTGGGGGTATGGCGGTACTATGAGAACATTATACTCTGCGTGGTGGGATGATGGTACTGTGAGAACATTATACTATGTGTGGGGGTATAGCGGTACTGTAGGAACATTATACTGTGTGTGGGGATATGGCGGTACTGTGGGAACATTATACTGTGTGAGGGGGTACGGCAGTACTATGAGAACATTATACTGTGCGTGGGGGTATGGCGGTACTGTAGGAACATTATACTGTGTGTGGGGGTATGGCGGTACTATGAGAACATTATACTGTGTGTGGGGGTATGGCAGTACTATGAGATTATACTGTGTGTGGGGGTATGGGGATACTATGAGAACATTATACTCTGTGTGTGGGGGTATGGCGGTACTGTAGGAACATTATACTGTGTGTGGGGGTATGGCGGTACTATGAGAACATTATACTGTGTGTGGTGGTATGGTGGTACTGTAGGAACATTATACTGTGTGGGGGGGTATGGCAGTACTATGAGAAGATTATACTGTGTGTGGGGGTATGGCGGTACTATGAGAGCATTATACTGTGTGTGGGGGTATGGCGGTACTATGAGATTATACTGTGTGTGGGGGTATGTGTTATGAAAGGCAATTCAGTTCCACAATGGACATAGCGGTCAGAGCACATACAGTGATCTGACAATAACCCAAAATCATAGAACGAGCTCTGAGACGTGGGAACTCTGTAGACCGCAATCCCTGATCCTCTCCAAACAACACTAGAGGCAGCCGTGGATTGCACCTAACTCTGCCTATGCAACTCGGCACGGCCTGAGAAACTAACTAGCCTGAAGATAGAAAATAAGCCTACCTTGCCTCAGAGAAATACCCCATAGGAAAAGGCAGCCCCCCCACATATAATGACTATGAGTTAAGATGAAAAGACAAACGTAGAGATGAAATAGATTCAGCAAAGTGAGGCCCGACTTTCTTAACAGAGCGAGGATAGGAAAGGTAACTTTGCGGTCTACACAAAACCCTAAAGAAAACCACGCAAAGGGAGCAAAAAGACCCTCCGTACCGAACTAACGGCACGGAGGTACACCCTTTGCGTCCCAGAGCTTCCAGCAAAACAATTAGACAAGCTGGACAGAAAAAATAGCAAACAAATAGCAAAGAAGAACTTAGCTATGCAGAGCAGCAGGCCACAGGAAAGATCCAGGGAAAAACAAGTCCAACACTGGAACATTGACAGGAAGCCAGGATCAAAGCATTAGGTGGAGTTAAGTAGAGAAGCACCTAACGACCTCACCGCATCACCTGAGGGAGGAAACTCAGAAGCCGCAGTACCACTTTCCTCCACAAACGGAAGCTCACAGAGAGAATCAGCCGAAGTACCACTTGTGATCACAGGAGGGAGCTCTGCCACAGAATTCACAACAGGTATGGCAGTACTATGAGATTATACTGTGTGCGGGGCTATGGGGATACTATGAGAACATTATACTGTGTGGGGGTATGACGGTACTATGAGAACATTATACTGTGTGTGGGGGTATGGCGGTACTATGAGAACATTATACTGTGTGTGGGGGTATGGCGGTAGTATGAGATTATACTGTGTGTGGGGGTATGACGGTACTATGAGAACATTATACTGTGTGTGGGGGTATGACGGTACTATGAGAACATTATACTGTGTGTGGGGGTATGGCGGTACTATGAGAACATTATACTGTGTGTGGGGGTATGGCGGTACTATGAGAACATTATACTGTGTGTGGGGGTATGGCGGTACTATGAGAACATTATACTGTGTGGGGGTATGGCGGTAGTATGAGATTATACTGTGTGGGGGGTATGGCGGTACTATGAGAACATTATACTGTGTGGGGGGTATGGCGGTACTATGAGAACATTATACTGTGTGGGGGGTATGACGGTACTATGAGAACATTATACTGTGTGTGGGGGTATGGCGGTACTATGAGAACATTATACTGTGTGGGGGGTATGGTGGTACTATGAGAACATTATACTGTGTGGGGGTATGGCGGTACTATGAGAACATTATACTGTGTGGGGGGTATGGCGGTACTATGAGAACATTATACTGTGTGGGGGTATGGCGGTAGTATGAGATTATACTGTGTGGGGGGTATGGCGGTACTATGAGAACATTATACTGTGTGGGGGGTATGGCGGTACTATGAGAACATTATACTGTGTGGGGGGTATGACGGTACTATGAGAACATTATAATGTGTATGGTGGGATGGCGGTACTATGAGAACATTATACTGTGTGGGGGGTATGGCGGTACTATGAGAACATTATACTGTGTGTGGGGGTATGGCGGTACTATGAGAACATTATACTGTGTGGGGGTATGGCGGTGCTATGAGAACATTATACTGTGTGGGGGTATGGCGGTACTATGAGAACATTATACTGTGTGGGGGTATGGCGGTGCTATGAGAACATTATACTGTGTGGGGGTATGGCGGTGCTATGAGAACATTATACTGTGTGGGGGTATGGCGGTGCTATGAGAACATTATACTGTGTGGGGGTATGGCGGTACTATGAGAACATTATACTGTGTGGGGGTATGGCGGTGCTATGAGAACATTATACTGTGTGGGGGTATGGCGGTACTATGAGAACATTATACTGTGTGGGGGTATGGCGGTACTATGAGAACATTATACTGTGTGGGGGTATGGCGGTACTATGAGAACATTATACTGTGTGGGGGTATGGCGGTACTATGAGAACATTATACTGTGTGGGGGTATGGCGGTACTATGAGAACATTATACTGTGTGGGGGTATGGCGGTACTATGAGAACATTATACTGTGTGGGGGTATGGCGGTACTATGAGAACATTATACTGTGTGGGGATATGGCGGTACTATGAGAACATTATACTGTGTGGGGGTATGGTGGTACTATGAGAACCATCAACAGCAGAGAAAAAGAAAATATGCGGCACTCACCCCGGGATAACTGTGAAGATTGTGGTCTTTATTGGAGAAAAATGCAAGTAACATCCATCAGGACATCAGGTATATACCAGGGTGCGGTATAGGAGCTCAGACGACGGCCGTTTCGCACACACAGGTGCTTCGACGGGTCCGGATAGTAGATTACAACACGTCATTTCCTTTTAAAGGATATCTGACGTATAATAAAGAACGTGATCTGAATAAACTAATCAATGTGCACAAACTGTGAAAGTGATAATGCATATAAATAATACATATAAATAATCTACATTGCAGACTGACATATATCTGAAGAATATATTAATCTAATAATCATAGTGTTATTTACGAGAATCATCCGGAATATCAATTATAACACTAACCAAGACTATTACCTATAAGGAATTTACAAGAATACAGACATATCAAGACGGTCATTTAGACCAATAGGTCCTTGTGCATTTGCATTAAGGATCCATTTGGCTTCTTTTTGTAATAGAATCCTATTTTGATCTCCTCCCTTTTGCGGGTATGGGACTATTTCAATGCCGGCAAAGCAAAGTGAGTCTGGGTTAGCGTTATGTTTTTCTCTAACGTGCTGAATTAATCTTAAGCACCCTTTTCCCGACATAATAGAGTTATAATGCTCTTTAAAACGCACAATGGCGGTACTATGAGAACATTATACTGTGTGGGGGGGGGTATGGCGGTACTATGAGAACATTATATTGTGTGGGGGGGTATGGCGGTACTATGAGAACATTATACTGTGTGGGGGTATGGCGGTACTATGAGAACATTATACTGTGTGGGGGTATGGCGGTACTAGTGCGAGCGATGTTCTTCGATTTCTCGTGTGCATTTAACTCCCTGCAGCCACTTTTACTACACAAAAAGATGACTGATATCAAGGTGGAGGAGGGGATGAGAAATTGGATAACTGACGACCTATCAGATCGGCCACAGTTTGTACAGATGGGAGCAGTGGTGTCAAGCAGATTATTGAGCAGTGTAGGTGCCCCCCAGGGAACGGTGCTTGCGCCCTTTCTATTCACACTGTATACTTCAGACTTTCAGTATAAATCTGAACTTTGCCATCTTCAAAAATTTTCGGATGACTCTGTGGTTGTGGGATGCATTAGGGGAGATCAGGGGGATGAGGAATACAGAAGGGTGGTGTCGAATTTCGTGGATTGGTGCAATGGTAACTATCTGCAGCTAAATGTTAAGAAAACTAAGGAGTTGGTGGCCAACTATAGCAGGATAAAGTTGGAATGCTTACCGATCACTATTGCTGGTCAGGAGGTCGAGCAGGTGGAGAGTTACAAATATTTGGGGGTCCATTTGGATAGCAAACTGGACTGGAGATGCCACTCAGAGTTTGTCTACAAGAAGGGGATGAGCAGATTGTATTTCCTAAGGAAACTGATGTCTTTTAATGTGTGCAGCAAAATGTTAGAAATGTTCTACCAATCTGTGGTGGCAAGTGCCATCTTTTTTGCAATCACGTGCTGGGGTAGTAGTGTGCGGGCCTCTGATGCTAATAAGCTGAATAAGATTATTAAGAAGGCAAGTTCTGCTGGGGGCTGCAATCTGGACTCTTTTGGGGAGGTAGTGGAGAGAAGAACTCTGAAAAAGTGTATAGCAATTATGAACAATAATGCACATCCATTATATGAGCTATTCATGAGACAGAAGAGCACCTTCAGCAACCGGCTTATACTTCTGAGGTGTAAGAAGGAAAAATATAGGAAATCGTTTGTGCCAACTGCCATGGGAATGTACAACAATAACATTAGGGTTAAACCACCGAGGTGAAAGTCTACTTATTTCTCTACATTCAGTTCACTCGTTGTGTATGTCCTATTCTAATGTATAATGTTCTTCTGTCAACAAACTGTCATGTCAACTATGGAATTCCTTTATGATTTTTATGATTTAAGTTGTGCTGCTGTGATACCATAATTTCCCACGGGATCAATAAAGTGTATCGTATCGTATCGTATCGTATCGTATCGTACTATGAGAACATTATACTGTGTGGGGGTATGGCGGTACTATGAGAACATTATACTGTGTGGGGGTATGGCGGTACTATGAGAACATTATACTGTGTGGGGCGTATGGCGGTACTATGAGAACATTATACTGTGTGGGGCGTATGGCGGTACTATGAGAACATTATACTGTGTGGGGGTATGGCGGTACTATGAGAACATTATACTGTGTGGGGGGGTATGGCGGTACTATGAGAACATTATACTGTGTGGGGCGTATGGCGGTACTATGAGAACATTATACTGTGTGGGGCGTATGGCGGTACTATGAGAACATTATACTGTGTGGGGGTATGGCGGTACTATGAGAACATTATACTGTGTGGGGGGGTATGGCGGTACTATGAGAACATTATACTGTGTGGGGGTATGGCGGTACTGTGAGAACATTATACTGTGTGGGGGTATGGCGGTACTATGAGAACATTATACGGTGTGTGGGGGTATGGCGGTACTATGAGAACATTATACTGTGTGGGGGTATGGCGGTACTATGAGAACATTATACTGTGTGGGGGTATGGCGGTACTATGAGAACATTATACTGTGTGGGGGTATGGCGGTACTATGAGAACATTATACTGTGTGGGGGTATGGCGGTACTATGAGAACATTATACTGTGTGGGGGGTATGACGGTACTATGAGAACATTATACTGTGTGGGGGTATGGCGGTACTATGAGAACATTATACTGTGTGGGGGTATGGCGGTACTATGAGAACATTATACTGTGTGGGGGTATGGCGGTACTATGAGAACATTATACTGTGTGGGGGTATGGCGGTACTATGAGAACATTATACTGTGTGGGGGTATGGCGGTACTATGAGAACATTATACTGTGTGGGGGTATGGCGGTACTATGAGAACATTATACTGTGTGGGGGGTATGGTGGTACTATGAGAACATTATACTGTGTGGGGGTATGGCGGTACTATGAGAACATTATACTGTGTGGGGGTATGGCGGTACTATGAGAACATTATACTGTGTGGGGGTATGGCGGTACTATGAGAACATTATACTGTGTGGGGGTATGGCGGTACTATGAGAACATTATACTGTGTGGGGGTATGGCGGTACTATGAGAACATTATACTGTGTGGGGGTATGGCGGTACTATGAGAACATTATACTGTGTGGGGGTATGGCGGTACTATGAGAACATTATACTGTGTGGGGGTATGGCGGTACTATGAGAACATTATACTGTGTGGGGGTATGGCGGTACTATGAGAACATTATACTGTGTGGGGGTATGGCGGTACTATGAGAACATTATACTGTGTGGGGGTATGGCGGTACTATGAGAACATTATACTGTGTGGGGGTATGGCGGTACTATGAGAACATTATACTGTGTGGGGGTATGGCGGTACTATGAGAACATTATACTGTGTGGGGGTATGGCGGTACTATGAGAACATTATACTGTGTGGGGGTATGGCGGTACTATGAGAACATTATACTGTGTGGGGGTATGGTGGTACTATGAGAACATTATACTGTGTGGGGGTATGGCGGTACTATGAGAACATTATACTGTGTGGGGGTATGGCGGTACTATGAGAACATTATACTGTGTGGGGGTATGGCGGTACTATGAGAACATTATACTGTGTGGGGGTATGGCGGTACTATGAGAACCATCAACAGCAGAGAAAAAGAAAATATGCGGCACTCACCCCGGGATAACTGTGAAGATTGTGGTCTTTATTGGAGAAAAATGCAAGTAACATCCATCAGGACATCAGGTATATACCAGGGTGCGGTATAGGAGCTCAGACGACGGCCGTTTCGCACACACAGGTGCTTCGACGGGTCCGGATAGTAGATTACAACACGTCATTTCCTTTTAAAGGATATCTGACGTATAATAAAGAACGTGATCTGAATAAACTAATCAATGTGCACAAACTGTGAAAGTGATAATGCATATAAATAATACATATAAATAATCTACATTGCAGACTGACATATCTGAAGAATATATTAATCTAATAATCATAGTGTTATTTACGAGAATCATCCGGAATATCAATTATAACACTAACCAAGACTATTACCTATAAGGAATTTACAAGAATACAGACATATCAAGACGGTCATTTAGACCAATAGGTCCTTGTGCATTTGCATTAAGGATCCATTTGGCTTCTTTTTGTAATAGAATCCTATTTTGATCTCCTCCCTTTTGCGGGTATGGGACTATTTCAATGCCGGCAAAGCAAAGTGAGTCTGGGTTAGCGTTATGTTTTTCTCTAACGTGCTGAATTAATCTTAAGCACCCTTTTCCCGACATAATAGAGTTATAATGCTCTTTAAAACGCACAATGGCGGTACTATGAGAACATTATACTGTGTGGGGGGGTATGGCGGTACTATGAGAACATTATACTGTGTGGGGGGGTATGGCGGTACTATGAGAACATTATACTGTGTGGGGGTATGGCGGTACTATGAGAACATTATACTGTGTGGGGGTATGGCGGTACTATGAGAACATTATACTGTGTGGGGGTATGGCGGTACTATGAGAACATTATACTGTGTGGGGGTATGGCGGTACTATGAGAACATTATACTGTGTGGGGGTATGGCGGTACTATGAGAACATTATACTGTGTGGGGGTATGGCGGTACTATGAGAACATTATACTGTGTGGGGGGTATGGCGGTACTATGAGAACATTATACTGTGTGGGGGTATGGCGGTACTATGAGAACATTATACTGTGTGGGGGTATGGCGGTACTATGAGAACATTATACTGTGTGGGGGGGTATGGCGGTACTATGAGAACATTATACTGTGTGGGGGTATGGTGGTACTGTGAGAACATTATACTGTGTGGGGGTATGGCGGTACTATGAGAACATTATACGGTGTGTGGGGGTATGGCGGTACTATGAGAACATTATACGGTGTGTGGGGGTATGGCGGTACTATGAGAACAATATACTGTGTGGGGGTATGGCGGTACTATGAGAACATTATACTGTGTGGGGGTATGGCGGTACTATGAGAACATTATACTGTGTGGGGGTATGGCGGTACTATGAGAACATTATACTGTGTGGGGGTATGGCGGTACTATGAGAACATTATACTGTGTGGGGGGTATGACGGTACTATGAGAACATTATACTGTGTGGGGGTATGGCGGTACTATGAGAACATTATACTGTGTGGGGGTATGGCGGTACTATGAGAACATTATACTGTGTGGGGGGTATGGTGGTACTATGAGAACATTATACTGTGTGGGGGTATGGCGGTACTATGAGAACATTATACTGTGTGGGGGTATGGCGGTACTATGAGAACATTATACTGTGTGGGGGTATGGCGGTACTATGAGAACATTATACTGTGTGGGGGTATGGCGGTACTATGAGAACATTATACTGTGTGGGGGTATGGCGGTACTATGAGAACATTATACTGTGTGGGGGTATGGCGGTACTATGAGAACATTATACTGTGTGGGGGGTATGACGGTACTATGAGAACATTATACTGTGTGGGGGTATGGCGGTACTATGAGAACATTATACTGTGTGGGGGGTATGGCGGTACTATGAGAACATTATACTGTGTGTGGGGGTATGGCGGTACTGTAGGAACATTATACTGTGTGGGGGTATGGCGGTACTATGAGAACATTATACTGTGTGGGGGTATGGCGGTACTATGAGAACATTATACTGTGTGGGGGTATGGCGGTACTATGAGAACATTATACTGTGTGGGGGTATGGCGGTACTATGAGAACATTATACTGTGTGGGGGTATGGTGGTACTATGAGAACATTATACTGTGTGGGGGGTATGACGGTACTATGAGAACATTATACTGTGTGGGGGTATGGCGGTACTATGAGAACATTATACTGTGTGGGGGGTATGGCGGTACTATGAGAACATTATACTGTGTGTGGGGGTATGGCGGTACTGTAGGAACATTATACTGTGTGGGGGTATGGCGGTACTATGAGAACATTATACTGTGTGGGGGTATGGCGGTACTATGAGAACATTATACTGTGTGGGGTTATGGCGGTACTATGAGAACATTATACTGTGTGGGGTTATGGCGGTACTATGAGAACATTATACTGTGTGGGGGTATGGCGGTACTATGAGAACATTATACTGTGTGGGGGTATGGCGGTACTATGAGAACATTATACTGTGTGGGGGTATGGTGGTACTATGAGAACATTATACTGTGTGGGGGGTATGGCGGTACTGTAGGAACATTATACTGTGTGGGGGTATGGCGGTACTATGAGAACATTATACTGTGTGGGGGGTATGGCGGTACTATGAGAACATTATACTGTGTGGGGGTATGGCGGTACTATGAGAACATTATATTATGTGGGGGTATGGCGGTACTATGAGAACATTATACTGTGTGTGGGGGTATGGCGGTACTGTAGGAACATTATACTGTGTGGGGGGTATGGTGGTACTATGAGAACATTATACTGTGTGGGGGTATGGCGGTACTATGAGAACATTATACTGTGTGGGGGTATGGCGGTACTATGAGAACATTATACTGTGTGGGGGTATGGCGGCACTGTAGGAACATTATACTGTGTGGGGGGTATGGCGGTACTATGAGAACATTATACTGTGTGGGGGTATGGCGGTACTATGAGAACATTATACTGTGTGGGGGGTATGGCGGTACTGTAGGAACATTATACTGTGTGTGGGGGTATGGTGGTACTATGAGAACATTATACTGTGTGTGGGGGTATGGTGGTACTATGAGAACATTATACTGTGTGGTGGTATGGCGGTACTATGAGAACATTATACTATGTGGGGGTATGGCGGTACTGTAGGAACATTATACATTATCGATGGTACACCTGGTCAGGAGACCTTGATGACGCAGTTACTGATATTATAAAGGCCGGAGCCCCAAAGGCAGAACAGATTTGGCGCCAAGCCGAGGAAAGGGGTGCGGGGAAGAATCTGAGGTACCAGCTCATGGTAAAGTGCCCGAGGCAGCTGGGTGTGGGGCAGAACCCCGCTTACAGGGCATAATGGGGGCATTACACTGTGTGGGGCCAAGAAAGGGGCCCTGTAGTAGGAGAACAATCCGCTCCCTCACTTCCTGTCCTCCATAGTTGGCTCGTATGTATCTATTACAGGAAACAGAACAAAAACGTTATGATTCTTATAAAGTGGCAACAACAACCCCAAAAGAGTCTCCGTGCAGAAGGGGTTAATGTCCCCGCGCTCAGTAAGGGGAATCTCCACATACCTCCACCTGCAGAGCCGCACTCCACATATACAGGTCCTTCTCAAAAAATTAGCATATAGTGTTAAATTTCATTATTTACCATAATGTAATGATTACAATTAAACTTTCATATATTATAGATTCATTATCCACCAACTGAAATTTGTCAGGTCTTTTATTGTTTTAATACTGATGATTTTGGCATACAACTCCTGATAACCCAAAAAACCTGTCTCAATAAATTAGGATATCAAGAAAAGGTTCTCTAAACGACCTATTACCCTAATCTTCTGAATCAACTAATTAACTCTAAACACATGCAAAAGATACCTGAGGCTTATATAAACTCCCTGCCGGGTTCATTACTCAAAACCCCCATCATGGGTAAGACTAGCGACCTGACAGATGTCAAGAAGGCCATCATTGACACCCTCAAGCAAGAGGGTAAGACCCAGAAAGAAATTTCTCAACAAATAGGCTGTTCCCAGAGTGCTGTATCAAGGCACCTCAATGGTAAGTCTGTTGGAAGGAAACAATGTGGCAGAAAACGCTGTACAACGAGAAGAGGAGACCGGACCCTGAGGAAGATTGTGGAGAAGGACCGATTCCAGACCTTGGGGAACCTGAGGAAGCAGTGGACTGAGTCTGGTGTGGAAACATCCAGAGCCACCGTGCACAGGCGTGTGCAGGAAATGGGCTACAGGTGCCGCATTCCCCAGGTAAAGCCACTTTTGAACCATAAACAGCGGCAGAGGCGCCTGACCTGGGCTACAGAGAAGCAGCACTGGACTGTTGCTAAGTGGTCCCAAGTACTTTTTTCTGATGAAAGCAAATTTTGCATGTCATTCGGAAATCAAGGTGCCAGAGTCTGGAGGAAGACTGGGGAGAAGGAAATGCCAAAATGCCTGAAGTCCAGTGTCAAGTACCCACAGTCAGTGATGGTGTGGGGTGCCATGTCAGCTGCTGGTGTTGGTCCACTGTGTTTCATCAAGGGCAGGGTCAATGCAGCTAGCTATCAGGAGATTTTGGAGCACTTCATGCTTCCATCGGCTGAAATGCTTTATGGAGATGAAGATTTCATTTTTCAGCACGACCTGGCACCTGCTCACAGTGCTAAAACCACTGGTAAATGGTTTACTGACCATGGTATTACTGTGCTCAATTGGCCTGCCAACTCTCCTGACCTGAACCCCATAGAGAATCTGTGGGATATTGTGAAGAGAAAGTTGAGAGACGCAAGACCCAACACTCTGGATGAGCTTAAGGCCGCTATTGAAGCATCCTGGGCCTCCATAACATCTCAGCAGTGTCACAGGCTGATTGCCTCCATGCCACGCCGCATTGAAGCAGTCATTTCTGCCAAAGGATTCCCGACCAAGTATTGAGGGCATAACTGAACATTATTATTTGATGGTTTTTTTGTTTGTTATTAAAAAACACTTTTATTTGATTGGATGGGTGAAATATGCTAATTTATTGAGACAGGTTTTTTGGGTTATCAGGAGTTGTATGCCAAAATCATCAGTATTAAAACAATAAAAGACCTGACAAATTTCAGTTGGTGGATAATGAATCTATAATATATGAAAGTTTAATTGTAATCATTACATTATGGTAAATAATGAAATTTAACACTATATGCTAATTTTTTGAGAAGGACCTGTATGGCCGCTCTGTGCGCACAGGACCTGTGATGAGGTCACAGGGGGAGGAGTCAGGGGTCACGTAATCAGGAGCCTCAGGGAATGCCTCGTCATGACGTCTGCAGAGGTCCTTCTGGCCACTTTGGATTTAGCCTCTACCCTCACCCCTCTGTGCCGCGCTCAGTGTCTTGTGCGCCTGCGCAGTGCCCGTCCTCTCCTCACACAGCAGCTCCGGGATACTATAGCCTCTAATGCTGAGAAGGGGGCGGGCTGTAGTAAACGAATGACGCCCAGTGAGCGGTGACGTTGTGCTAAGCCCCGCCCCTCTTTTCCATGTTGCAGAGCGACATATTCCCGCGGTTTCTATTCCAAGACGTAACTAGAGCGATGAGTGACGTTTCACGGAACCAATGAGGACTGCGAGTCGGGCGACCAATGCAGGTAGTGGGCGGGGCTGCAGCGTGAGTTCCGGGACTCCGGACTCTGCTGAGGCGTCATCGCTCCGGGCGGCCGGACTCTGCGTCCCCTCGTCTTCTGGTGGCGGAGCAGCGGCCATGCCCCCGGTAAAGAGACCCAAGATGGAGCACGAACGTCTCCTGCAGGCCTTCTAGAGTGAGTGCGGCCGCGTGTGCGAGAGCGGCTCGTGTGTGACCAGCGCCCAAGAGCCGCAGCGAGAGATCTGTGTTTATAACGCGCGTGTACCTCATATTACCGCTCATACTGCCTCGCCGGCACCTCATATTACCGCATGTACCTCATTACCTCATATTACCGCTCATACTGCCTCGCCGGCACCTCATATTACCGCATGTACCATATTACCGCTCATACTGCCTCGCCGGCACCTCATATTACCGCATGTACCTCAATACCTCATATTACCGATCATACTGCCTCGCCGGCACCTCATATTACCGCTCATACTGCCTCGCCAGCACCTCATATTACCGCATGTACCTCATATTACCGCTCATACTGCCTCGCCGGCACTTCATATTACCGCATGTACCTCATTACCTCATATTACCGCTCATACTGCCTCGCCGGCACCTCATATTACCACGTGTACCTCATTACCTCATATTACCGCTCATACTGCCTCGCCAGCACCTCATATTACCGCATGTACCTCATCACCTCATATTACCGCTCATACTGCCTCGCCGGCACCTCATATTACCGCATGTACCTCATCACCTCATATTACCGCTCATACTGCCTCGCCGGCACCTCATATTACCGCGTGTACCTCATACCTCATATTACCGCTCATACTGCCTCGCCGGCACCTCATATTACCGCATGTACCTCATCACCTCATATTTCCGCTCATACTGCCTCGCCGGCACCTCATATTACCACATGTACCTCATATTACCGCTCATACTGCCTCGCCGGCACCTCATATTACCGCATGTACCTCAATACCTCATATTACCGATCATACTGCCTCGCCGTCACCTCATATTACCGCTCATACTGCCTCGCCAGCACCTCATATTACCGCATGTACCTCATATTACCGCTCATACTGCCTCGCCGGCACCTCATATTACCGCTCATACTGCCTCGCCGGCACCTCATATTACTGCATGTACCTCATTACCTCATATTACCGCTCATACTACCTCGCCGGCACCTCATATTACCGCATGTACCTCATTACCTCATATTACCGCTCATACTGCCTCGCCGACACCTCATATTACCGCATGTACCTCATTACCTCATATTACCGATCATACTGCCTCGCCGGCACCTCATATTACCGCATGTACCTCATTACCTCATATTACCGATCATACTGCCTCGCCGGCACCTCATATTACCGCATGTACCTCATTACCTCATATTACCGATCATACTGCCTCGCCGGCACCTCATATTACCGCATGTACCTCATTACCTCATTTTCTGCTCGCTTTCTACAACTGAATATGGACAAAACAGAATTCATCATCTTCCCCCCATCTCACTCTACCCCTCCACCCGACCTATCCATCAATGTCAATGGCTGCTCACTTTCCCCAGTCCCACACGCCCGGTGCCTCGGTGTGATCCTCGACTCTGCCCTCTCTTTCAAGCCACATATCCAAGCCCTTGCTTCCTCCTGCCGTCTCAAACTCAAAAATATTTCCCGGATCCATGCTTTCCTTGACCGCGACACCGCAAAAACACTAGTGCATGCCCTTATCATCTCCCGCCTCGACTACTGCAACCTCCTACTCTCTGGACTCCCCTCTGGCACCGCTCCAATCCATCCTACAGTCTGCTGCCCGACTAATCTACCTGTCTCCCCGCTATTCCCCGGCCTCTCCCCTATGTCAGGCCCTTCACTGGCTTCCTATCACCCAGAGACTCCAGTTCAAAACCCTCAGGCTATGTGCACACGTTCCGGATTATTTGCGGATTTTAAGCGTTTTTGCGCTATAAAAACGCTATAAATCCGCAAATAATCCGCATATTTTATGCATCCTATCATTTTACATGAATTCCGCAATTTTAATGCACATGCTGCGCTATTTTCCGCGCAAAAAACGCTTTGCGGAAAAATAATGAGCATGTCCATTAATTTTGCGGAATTTGCGCGGATTTCCCACTGGCTAAGCAGTGAGAAATTTTTGGGAAAATCCGCGCAAATTCCGCGGTAAAACCGCGGTAATTCTGCATGCAGAATTGTTGCGGAATTCTGGCAGAAATGTCCGGATTTTCTCCGGAAATTTCTGCTTGAATTCCTGAACGTGTGCACATAGCCTCACAATGACATACAAAGCCATCCACAACCTGTCTCCTCCATACATCTGTGACCTCGTCTCCCGGTACCTACCTACACGCAACCTCCGATCCTCACAAGACCTCCTTCTCTACTCCTCTCTTATCTCCTCTTCCCACAACCGCATCCAAGACTTCTCCCGTGCTTCCCCCCATACTCTGGAACTCTCTACCCCAACACATCAGACTCTCGCCTACCATAGAAACCTTCAAAAAGAACCTGAAGACTCACCTCTTCCGACAAGCCTACAACCTGCAGTGATCCTGAAGTTACTGAACCGCCGCGCAACCTGCCCTACCCTCTCCTAGTGTTTCATCACCCATCCCCTGCAGAGTGTGAGCCCTCGTGGGCAGGATCCTCCCTCCTTATGTACCCGTGTGCCTGTTATCTGCTCATGTTTAATGTATTTCTCTATATTTGCCTCGTATTCACATGTAAAGCGCCATGGAATAAATGGCGCTATAAAAATGTATAATAATAAATAATAATAAATTACCTCATATTACCGCTCATACTGCCTCGCCGCAACCTCATATTACCGCATGTACCTCATTACCTCATATTACCGATCATACTGCCTCGCCGGCACCTCATATTACCGCATGTACCTCATTACCTCATATTACCGCTCATACTGCCTCGCCGACACCTCATATTACCGCATGTACCTCATTACCTCATTATTATTAAACATTTTTATAGCGCCAATTATTCCATGGCGCTTTACATGTGAATACGAGGCAAATACAGACAAATACATTAAACATGAGCAGATAACAGGCACACGGGTACATAAGGAGGGAGGACCCTGTCCGCGAGGGCTCACAGTCTGCAGGGGATGGGTGATGAAACACTAGGAGAGGGTAGGGCAGGTTGCGCGGCGGTTCAGTAATATTACCGCTGATACTGCCTCGCCAGCACCTCATATTACCGCTCATACTGCCTCGCCAGCACATCATATTACCGCGTGTACCTCATTACCTCATATTACCGCTCATACTGCCTCGCCGGCACCTCATATTACCGCATGTACCGCATTACCTCATATTACCGATCATACTGCCTCGCCGACACCTCATATTACCGCGTGTACCTCATTACCTCATATTACCGCTCATACTGCCTCGCCGACACCTCATATTACCGCGTGTACCTCATTGCCTCATATTACCGCTCATACTGCCTCGCCGACACCTCATATTACCGCATGTACCTCATTACCTCATATTACCGCTCATACTGCCTCGCCGGCACCTCATATTACCGCGTGTACCTCATATTACCGCTCATACTGCCTCGCCGACACCTCATATTACTGCGTGTACCTCATTGCCTCATATTACCGCTCATACTGCCTCGCTGGCACCTCATATTACCGCTCATACTGCCTCGCCGGCACCTCATATTACCGCGTGTACCTCATTACATCATATTACCGATCATACTGCCTCGCCGGCACCTCATATTACCGCGTGTACCTCATTACCTCATATTACCGCTCATATTACCACCTCATATTACCGCATGTACCTCATATTACCGCTCATACTGCCTCGCCGGCACCTCATATTACCGCATGTACCTCATTACCTCATGTTACCGATCATACTGCCGATCATACTGCCTCGCCTGCACCTCATATTACCGCGTGTACCTCATTACCTCATGTAACCGCTCATACTGCCTCGCCTGCACCTCATATTACCGCATGTACCTCATTACCTCATATTACCGCTCATACTGCCTCGCCGGCACCTCATTACCGCATGTACCTCATATTACCGATCATACTGCCTCGCCAGCACCTTATATTACCGCGTGTACCTCATTACCTCATATTACCGCTCATACTGCCTCGCCTGTACCTCATCGCCTCATATTACCGCTCATACTGCCTCGCCTGCACCTCATATTACCGCATGTACCTCATTACCTCATATTACCGATCATACTGCCTCGCCGGCACCTTATATTACCGCGTGTACCTCATCACCTCATATTACCGCTCATACTGCCTCGCCAGCACCTCGTATTACCGCGTGTACCTCATTACCTCATTACCGCTCATACTGCCTCGCCGTCACTTCATATTGCCACATGTACCATATTACCGCTCATACTGCCTCGCCTTCACCTCATATTACCGCATGTACCTCATATTACCGCTCATACTGCCTCGCCGGCACCTCATATTACCGCATGTACCATATTACCGCTCATACTACCTCGCCGGCACTTCATATTACCGCATGTACCTCATTACCTCATATTACCGATCATACTGCCTCGCCAGCACCTCATATTACCGCGTGTACCTCATTACCTCATATTACCGCTCATACTGCCTCGCCGTCACTTCATATTGCCGCATGTACCATATTACCGCTCATACTGCCTCGCCGGCTCCTCATATTACCGCATGTACCATATTACCGCTCATACTGCCTCGCCAGCACCTCATATTACAGCGTGTACCTCATTACCTCATATTACCGCTCATACTGCCTCGCCTGCACCTCATATTACCGCATGTACCTCATCACCTCATATTACCGATCATACTGCCTCGCCGACACCTCATATTACCGCGTGTACCTCATTACCTCATATTACCGATCATACTGCCTCGCCGGCACCTCATATTACCGCATGTACCTCATATTACCGATCATACTGCCTCGCCGGCACCTCATATTACCGCGTGTACCTCATATTACCGATCATACTGCCTCGCCGGCACCTCATATTACCGCATGTACCTCATATTACCGATCATACTGCCTCGCCGGCACCTCATATTACCGATCATACTGCCTCGCCGGCACTTCATATTACCGCATGTATCTCATTACCTCATCTTACCGATCATACTGCCTCGCCTGCACCTCACATTACCGCGTGTACCTCATTACCTCATATTACCGATCATACTGCCT
Organism: Ranitomeya imitator; assembly: GCF_032444005.1. Lineage (NCBI taxonomy): Eukaryota > Metazoa > Chordata > Amphibia > Anura > Dendrobatidae > Ranitomeya > Ranitomeya imitator. Next base: position 16,567,038 of record NC_091282.1, read on the forward strand.
AGCCGGCACCTCATATTACCGCGTGTACCTCATTACCGATCATACTGCCTCGCCGGCACCTCATATTACCGATCATACTGTCTAGCCGGCACCTCATATTACCGCATGTACCTCATTACCTCATATTACCGATCATACTGCCTCGCCAGCACCTCATTACCGCATGTACCTCATTACCTCATATTACCGCTCATACTACCTCGCCGGCACCTCATATTACCGCATGTACCATATTACCACTCATACTGCCTCGCCGGCACCTCATATTACCGCATGTACCTCATTACCTCATATTACCGATCATACTGCCTCGCCTGCACCTCATATTACCGCGTGTACCTCATCACCTCATATTACCGCTCATACTGCCTTGCCGGCACCTCATTACCGCGTGTACCTCATCACCTCATATTACCGATCATACTGCCTCGCCGGCACCTCATATTACCGCATGTACCTCATATTACCGATCATACTGCCTCGCCTGCACCTCATATTACCGCATGTACCTCATTACCTCATATTACCGATCATACTGCCTCGCCTGCACCTCACATTACCGCGTGTACCTCATATTACCGATCATACTGCCTCGCCGGCACCTCATATTACCGTGTGTACCTCATTACTTCATATTACCGATCATACTGCCTCGCCGGCACCTCATATTACCGATCGTACTGCCTCGCCGGCACCTCATATCACCGATCGTACTGCCTCGCCGGCACCTCATATTACCGCGTGTACCTCATATTACCGATCATACTGCCTCGCCTGTACCTCATCACCTCATATTACCGCTCATACTGCCTCGCCGGCACCTCATATTACCGCATATACCTCATTACCTCATATTACTGATCATACTGCCTCGCCAGCACCTCATATTACCGCATGTACCTCATTACCTTATATTACCGCTCAAACTGCCTCGCCGGCACCTCATATTACCGCATGTACCATATTACCGCTCATACTGCCTCGCCGGCACCTCATATTACCGCATGTACCTCATTACCTCATATTACCGATCATACTGCCTCGCCAGCACCTCATTACCGCGTGTACCTCATTACCTCATATTACCGCTTATACTGCCTCGCCTGCACCTCATATTACCGCATGTACCTCATTACCTCATATTACCGATCATACTGCCTCGCCGGCACCTCATATTACCGCGTGTACCTCATTACCTCATATTACCGATCATACTGCCTCGCTGGCACCTCATATTACCCCGTGTACCTCATTACCTCATATTACCGCTCATACTGCCTCGCCGACATCTCATATTACCGCGTGTACCTCATATTACCGATCATACTGCCTCGCCGGCACCTCATATTACCGCATGTACCTCATTACCTCATATTACCGCTCATACTGCCTCGCCGGCACCTCATATTACCGTGTGTACCTCATTACCTCATATTACCGATCATACTGCCTCGCCGGCACCTCATATTGTCGGGGTCGTCACGACAATACCCTTCATCCACCAGTCATTCCAAATCAGATTAGGAGCATGTTGGTACCGGATAAGAATGAGTCAGACACAATGCTGGTTCAAACTCATTGCACGCTCGTGTGTAACGTCACAGCAACAACTCAACTTTATTTCCTAAAACACAATATTACATGGTCCATTGGGGGAAGGTGTGCAGAGGGCGGGGTTAGGCGGGGGTTAAGCAATGTATCTAGTATTCAGTCCTTCTGATTGGCCTGACGTCATATGATGAATCTTTCTTTGTCCACATCTTGTTAAGTTTCCATTTCTCCAGGGACGATACTTCAGCTTCAGAAACGAAAGTAGATTCTTGGCAAGAACAAAAACTAAGGCATAATGTTAAGTTTCGGTTTACAGAGAAATCATCCTTGGCTTCTGGAATGTGAAACTTATTTCTTTAGCCTGAAAGTAGGGCAAAGGTGAATACTGGCAGCCATCTTAAAGGGACTCTGTCACCTGAATTTGTCGGGACTGGTTTTGGGTCATATGGGCGGAGTTTTCAGGTGTTTGATTCACCCTTTCCTTACCCGCTGGCTGCATGCTGGCTGCAATATTGGATTGAAGTTCATTCTCTGTCCTCCATAGTACACGCCTGCGCAAAGCAATCTTACCTTGTGCAGGCGTGTACTATGGAGGACAGAGAATGAACTTCAATCCAATATTGCAGCCAGCATGCAGCTAGCGGGTAAGGAAAGGGTGAATCAAACACCTGAAAACTCCGCCCATATGACCCAAAACCAGTCCCGCCAAATTCAGGTGACAGGTTCCCTTTAAATACAGTCAAATTTGCGTTAGCAAGCATAAGGGGAAAAACTTATTGTTTCACAGCATAAGAATATATATATAGTACAAAAGAGTATAAAGAAAATATATTTTCACCTTGACAATCCCCCCTAAACACTAAGTTTTTCCCTAAAAAGAAAGATCCTTCGAGACTGTCCATGTGATGGGGAAAGGGGAGGTGGATTTCTTCATCCAGACACCTCAGAAGCTCTCCCCTTGTGAGAGGCCACCAGGCAGCTGAACCCTTCACTAGCTTCACATGGAGTTCTCCCACTGTCCCTAAACTAAATCTCTTTACATCATCTGAGAATAAGGGGTTTTGTCTATCTTCTTGAGGGGGACGTACTTAGAGATTTCCCCTGGATCAGTGCCATCGCACTCTAGTGGGTCTACCTCTTGGTTGAGGAAGGTGCCAGTCGGAGTTGCCTTAGTGATAACCTTTTTATACAGGGGAATAACACAACAGAGGATTATCGATCCAACTACAAGGAGAGCAATCAGTGCTAGACAAGTTCGTTGAAGGAATCCTTTGAGCCCACCCAACCAACCGGAAAAGAAAGATGTGTCTACTCCAGCATTAGTTTTTAATTCTGCTGCTAACCCATTGATCTTTTTAAGGGCTATCATGGTCTTTCCATTTACCCCAGAGTTCTGAGGGATATAGGTACAACATTCCTCTCCCACCATCCCACAGACTCCTCCTTTCTCAGCTAAGATCATATCAAGGGCTAGTCGGTTTTGGAGGGTCATTCTAGTGTTAGGGCCCAATTCCTCAACTATACCCTGGAAAGCATCACAGATAAAATTAACAAACCTTTGTTCACTGTAATATATATAATTGATCCAATCAACATTTTTATTAATCTGCACTTGTGGAATTAAAGAAACAAAGCTAGCACAGATCTGGTTCTGGGCTTTAAATTGGTCAGGCACCCCCCTTGGCACTCCAATGCCATCGACATATACCAATGGATTTTCTTCATAACTCATATGGAGCTGATCGAGACTTCTCCTCTTTCTGGTACATTCATCAGGTATCTCTGGATCCCAAGGTAAAATCTTGAACTGCATAGCTAGTTTAACAAGGGTGCATTGACCTGTCCAGGTATTAGGCAACCTAGGACGGAGCTTACCATCTCCACACAACCAATAAATATCGTACATGTACTGTGTATGATTAGCTAGCAAGTCAGTATCCAGGGAACTGTTCCCTTTGCAGAAACCTGTCTCGAAGACCCCTACTGGTGTACCTGTAGTGTCGTGGGAATTATAACATGTATAATTATCAGCAAATACGGTTATCCCTCCTGGGACCTTTAGTTTAGGTTCTTCATGAATTAGTGGGACATAATCTGAGCAATCAGTGGGCTTTAGACCCTTCAACAGATTCATAACACAGGTAGTGGTGTTGTCATCAAGAAAAAAAAAAAAAAAAAAAAACAATGCATGTGTGTATAGATGTGTATTTGCTGCAGCACAAGCAATACATCCTACAGAGATATTCTAAACTCTTACATTGTATCTTACCCATTCTAACCATAAATTTTTCCTTGGGGCTGTTTGTGTTTCTATGGAGAAGACTTCTTGCCAACTGAGACCTGGAATGGGGATTACTTCGTTAACTATATTTTGCAAGCGTTCACCTGGGCCTGTTTTAGCTATACTGGTAACGGGGGCCTTGGTTGGTCTGAAGCTAATATCCTGGAGCTGTATATAGCCTAAATTCCCATAGTATCCACTATTAAACACATTATGAAAATATCTTTCCAGCACAATTGTTATCTCTGGTAACACATATACAATACTGGATAATTCCCTCTACCGCCCGCTGAGTCTCGGGGCACTTGACTACATCGCAGAAATCAAATCACCAGATATTTACCGGGGCCGTTAGGTTTACCCAGAGAATAGTGGCACCGGAATTCTTATTTACAATGGGGGCCGGAAAGGTAGGGTCGAGGATGGCCCCCGGCCTCAGGACCAAAAACAACAACAACATTTTCCTTCGATCACTACTGTGACTAAGCGCTGGTTCGGTCTCCTTTGCAGTGTAAAGCGTAGATCCAGGTGCTCTTTCCTTCAAGTTTTACTGACATAGCTTTTCACGACCATAAAACCACCAGGCTTCAAATTGTGACCAATATCGGTTTCTGCTGAATCTGGAAGGGAAAAAGAAACTAAAACATGGGTGTTAGCAACATTTTTACTAAACTGAATAACATATTGAACAGCACGGTCAGTTTCTTCTGACAACTACTGAGACTGAAAATTTGCAACTGAGAACCTAGCACCAAACAATATCTCCTATGGGGACAGGCCATGTTTTGCAATAGGGGTAGTACGAATATGTAAGAGCCCTGGCCATGGAGCCGTAGTCTCCTGCATCACTTTGGTCAATTGTTCCTTCAGTGTACCGTTCAGCCTCTTAACTTTCCCACTAGATTGTGGAGAGTATGGAGGGCTACAGTGGATCCAAGCATTGTCAGAACCTCCTGATACACATGAGAAGAAAAGTCCGGGCCTTGGTCACTTTCAGCAACTTCTGGAACACCATATCTGCATATAACTTCCATCACCAGTTTCTTCGCTGTGGTCTTTGCAGTCATGTTGGTAACGGGGAATGCTACTGGCCAACTGGAGAACATGTCGACAACCACCAGACAATATTCATACCTTCCAGACTTAGGCAACGTGAGGTGGTCCTGTCGTCCACCTGGAGCTTTTGGAAAGGATAGTCGGGCTTAGCAAGATGCTTCGGGGTTACACGTTGAGGTTGACCGGGATTGCAGATCTGACAGATACCTCGATATGTGGGCCCATGCGCCCACGTGGCAATAGCAGGGTACATCCGCTTAGGGAGACACAGAAGTTAGTCCTTTTTCCAGCGACCACGTCCATACGTGCTCCATCAGCTTTCCACTGCTTCACTTCTTCCTTTGGAGACATTCTCTGCATCGTCATTAAGCGGTCTTGCGGGGTCCGGCAGAAAACCTCAGTCTGTCGTAGATCATCAGGTTCCTGTAGAGTCAGTGTTTCTTGTAACTGTTTACGCTGAGAGCGTGTGGTCACCATAGCTGGTATGGTCTGTTCAACAGGCAGGAGAGCAGCAGCTTTTGCTTGCATATCCGCAAAGGCATTACCAACAGTCTGTGGACTGTTCCATAGTACCATGCTCCTTAACTTTGATAATGGCCACCTGAGTAGGTAATTTGATTGAGTCCATGAGGGCTTTAACAGCTTCAGCATTCTTCACTGAGTCCCGGCAGTAGTAACAAATCCTCGATTGGTCCATAGAGCTCCGAAATCATGAGCAATACCAAATGCTTACAGTGAGTCTGTGTATATTAGCCCGCCTGTCCTTGGCCAAAGTACATGCAGTAGACAGAGCCTGACGTTCTGCTTCTTGTGCTGACAGGATGGGAGGGAGTGCGGCTGCGTGCACTACAGTGTCTTCCGTAGTAACAGCGTTTCCGGTGTGGAGTCTGCCAAAATCCTCACCATATCTTGAACAGTCTTTCAGGGCCTTGTAGAGAGGCTGCATTATGCGGGATGCGTCCGGTATCCACTGACAACAATAAGTACATAGTCCAAGGAAACGCTGGAGCTCAGTCACATCTTTTGGGAATGGAAGGGAGCTGACGGCTATTTTTTTTCTTCTGTGAGGTGTCTGCCACCCTGAAGGAGACAGTGACCCAAAAATATCACTTGACCAAGGCAGAACCGAAGTTTCAAGGCCGAAACCCGACAGTTCAGATCTGCCGGATACTTGTGAAAACTAACAGTGGCAACAATGGCTTCCTGCTCTGTCTTCTGTCTGTGCACACAACAAAACAAAAAAAAAATTACCCACATACTGAAGCAGCATAACATAGGATATTCTAACTGACAGGGTTAAACACACTATCCCCCCTATTTTTTTTTTTTTTTTTAACGTCACAGGCATTATTGGGGGTGGATCTGGGCCTATCAGGGCCATCATAACCGTGGAAAGGGCATGTAAGATATACATCTCATTATACTCATCTACATAGGGGTTATATAACATAAATACCATCTGACCATCATCTTGGCTCACCAACTCTCTAGGTCTGCTTAGGTGCACTTATACGTCCATCATATTATCTTTGTCTGTATAATGGGAAAGGTTTGTTCTCAGGGTCAGCCAATTATTTTAGCGTAGCTAGCTAGTCAGAGGGCTTCCAGGGATAATATTCCTGTATCTGTCTTACACTACCTGGTGTGGTTGGTTCTCTAGTGGTGAGGGTGACTAGATGACCGGTTGGGGGTGACATGACATGCTGGTCTACAGCTCCTTCCCAAAATGATTACTGTCAGCCTACTCCCAAAGTTAATGTCCCCACTACCCACTATCCTGTGTCAGCTTCTTATATCACTACATGTGATAGGTTGAGTTGCAGCACAGATTATACAAGCATTTCTCCAGTCTGGGTTTGTCTGACCGCAAAATTTACAAATCCATCTGTCCTGTCTTGGTCTGAGAATTAACATGGCGAGAGAGATTTCCAGACACAGGGTTAAAATGAATATTGGAATATGAGACTAGATTTGTGTAAGGGAGGGGGAGCTGGAGCTGAAGTGTTCTGCTTCTTGGGCCACTGATAAGGAAGCGAGCTGCGAGTTGTGTCCTTGAAGCTGCGAGGGGAGGGGGACTAGAGAGCGAGTGAGGATCGCTGCAGCTGCTGATACAGACTGGGTTAAGTTCTTCTGGAAACTTTGGCCCCCCTTTTTCTGGCCGGCAGCACAAAGAGAAGTCAGAAAAACAATTTGCGCAGGGGTTCACCCCTCCCATGGGGTGTTTTGGAAAACCACAGTGACGGAATACAGCAATTCTCAGACTCATTTAATTTCTACAAAACCTTCACACAATTCCTATGCCAGAACACCTCAGAAAAACTAATAATTGAGGTATTTTATAACCAAACACTAGCTCTGCATCCTTTCATCTTTCCTCTCCATCAACCTTTTTGCTCGTTCTTTATGAGATGGTGCCATGTAGACAGCTGCAATCTCCCTGTCGAGGGCAATCCTACATGCTCGTACACCCTCTCGACATTCTTGACTGCCTTCTTGCCCTCCCGTGACTCTACTATTGTCTTGACTTCCACAGCATCCTCATCTAACTCGTGGGGCACAGACTTCTTCTTTAAGAGACGTAACATGACTCACAGAATACTACGCCCTTCTGCAGTAGGCCGCTGACAGCGACAGCAACACGTGTGTCCTAACACGGAGCCTCGCGCTCCACGTGTTATGAATAAAGAGCCTCGCGCTCAATATTTTTCCCTAACCTGAACACCAGTGATTACAGTCTGCCCTGTCACGATATTCTAAACATTGGGAGGCGGTCTCCTAGTGAGACCCCTCCACTGAGATTCTGGTGGTCCCCCACTCGGGACGTCTTAATTACCAATGCGTGCAAGTAAGTGATTCTGGTGGTCCCCCCACTCGGGACGTCTTAATTACCAATGTGATTCTGGTGGTCCCCCCACTCGGGACGTCTTAATTACCAATGTGATTCTGGTGGTCCCCCCACTCGGGACGTCTTAATTACCAATGTGATTCTGGTGGTCCCCCCACTCGGGACGTCTTAATTACCAATGTGATTCTGGTGGTCCCCCCACTCGGGACGTCTTAATTACCAATGCGTGCAAGTAAGTGATTCTGGTGGTCCCCCCACTCGGGACGTCTTAATTACCAATGTGATTCTGGTGGTCCCCCCACTCGGGACGTCTTAATTACCAATGTGATTCTGGTGGTCCCCCCACTCGGGACGTCTTAATTACCAATGCGTGCAAGTAAGTGATTCTGGTGGTCCCCCCACTCGGGACGTCTTAATTACCAATGTGATTCTGGTGGTCCCCCCACTCGGGACGTCTTAATTACCAACGTGTACAATATCACAGAGGCTGCGTCTCCTATCCCTTTCTCTCAGCCGCCCCCAATCCACAACTTCTTCAATCTTTCACTCTATCACTACTAGGCAACAGTCACGGGTAGGGTGGTTGAATGGAGTACAATGACCGGTGGAGGAGGCGTGGTGTACACGAGGACGCGCAGAGTGCGACGTCTCTCAGTTGCTGGTTCGAAGAGTGGCACGGGATCGCGCTCTGTCTCACCACTCGACCGGTCACTCCCCAGACCCAAGGAGACCACAGACTAACCAATAATGGCTGAAACACTAGCAAGTGTGACACATACATAGTATGCGATCTCCACTTACCGTGTTTGGAGGGTGATCAGTCCTCGAGGTCAGCCACTACGGGTGTCGTCCACGGACGTCCAGGCATGGGTCCAGGGGGTCTCGGATCGCGGCCACGCCCCACGTTGGGCGCCAAATTGTCGGGGTCGTCACGACAATACCCTTCATCCACCAGTCATTCCAAATCAGATTAGGAGCATGTTGGTACCGGATAAGAATGAGTCAGACACAATGCTGGTTCAAACTCATTGCACGCTCGTGTGTAACGTCACAGCAACAACTCAACTTTATTTCCTAAAACACAATATTACATGGTCCATTGGGGGAAGGTGTGCAGAGGGCGGGGTTAGGCGGGGGTTAAGCAATGTATCTAGTATTCAGTCCTTCTGATTGGCCTGACGTCATATGATGAATCTTTCTTTGTCCACATCTTGTTAAGTTTCCATTTCTCCAGGGACGATACTTCAGCTTCAGAAACTAAAGTAGATTCTTGGCAAGAACAAAAACTAAGGCATAATGTTAAGTTTCGGTTTACAGAGAAATCATCCTTGGCTTCTGGAATGTGAAACTTATTTCTTTAGCCTGAAAGTAGGGCAAAGGTGAATACTGGCAGCCATCTTAAATACAGTCAAATTTGCATTAGCAAGCATAAGGGGAAAAACTTATTGTTTCACAGCATAAGAATATATATATAGTACAAAAGAGTATAAAGAAAATATATTTTCACCTTGACAATATTACCGCATGTACCTCATTACCTCATATTACCGCTCATACTGCCTCGCCGGCGCCTCATATTACCGCATGTACCTCATATTGCCGATCATACTGCCTCGCCGGCACCTCATATTACCGCATGTACCTCATTACCTCATAGTACCGCTCATACTGTCTCGCCGGCACGTCATAGTATCGCGTGTACCTCATTACCTCATATTATTATTTATTATTATTTATTGTTATAGCGCCATTTATTCCATGGCGCTTTACATGTGAGGAGGGGTATACATAATAAAAACAAGTACAATAATCTTAAACAATACAAGTCATAACTGGTACAGGAGGAATGAGGAGCCTGCCCGCGAAGGCTCACAATCTACAAGGGATGGGTGAGAATACAGTAGGTGAGGGTAGAGCTGGTCATGCAGCGGTATTACCGCTCATACTGCCTCGCCGGCTCCTCATATTACCGCATGTACCTCATTACCTCATATTACCGCTCATACTGTCTCGCCGGCACCTCATATTACCGCATGTACCTCATTACCTCATATTACCCTCCATACTGCCTCGCCGGCACCTCATATTACCGCATGTACTTCATTACCTCTTATTACCGATCATACTGCCTCGCCGGCACTTCATATTACCGCGTGTACCTCATATTACCGCTCATACTGTCTCGCCGGCACCTCATATTACCGCATGTACCTCATTACCTCATATTACCCTCCATACTGCCTCGCCGGCACCTCATATTACCGCATGTACTTCATTACCTCTTATTACCGATCATACTGCCTCGCCGGCACTTCATATTACCGCGTGTACCTCATATTACCGCTCATACTGTCTCGCCGGCACCTCATATTACCGCATGTACCTCATTACCTCATATTACCGATCATACTGCCTCGCCGGTACCTCATTGCCTCATATTACCGCTCATACTGTCTCGCCGCCACCTCATATTACCGTGTGTACCTCATTACTAGTGATCAGCGAGTATACTCGTTGCTCGGTTTTCCCAAGCATGCTTGGATGGTCTCAGAGTACGGTATTTGTGACTGCTCTGACATTTAGTTTTCGTAGCCTCAGCTGCATGATTTACGGGTGCTAGACAGGCTGACTACATGAGAAATACCTGTTAGAGAATTCCGTCGTGTATTCAGCCTGTCTAGCAGCCACAAATCATGCAGCTGAGGCGACGAAAACTAAATGTCCGAGCACTAGGGTTGAGCGACCTTTACGAGCGACCTTTTACTTTTATAGGATCGGGTCGGGTTTCACGAAACCCGACTTTTTCAAAAGTCGGGTCGAGTGAAATCGGCCGATCCTATAAAAAAGTCGGGGTCGGCCGAAACTCGAAACCCAATGCAGTGCATTGGGTTTCCATGGTTCCCAGGGTCTGAAGGAGCGGAAACTCTCCTTCAGGCCCTGCGATCCATATTTTAGTGTAAAATAAAGAATTAAAATAAAAAATATCGCAATACTTACCCTCTGACGCGCCCTGGTACTAACCGGGAACCTTCCTTCCTTAGAATCAGCCTTCCAGGACCCTGCGGTGACGTCGCGGCTTGTGATTGGCCGCGCGGCCGCCCATGTGACCGCTCGCGCGGCCAATCACAAGCCGCGACGTCACCGAAGGTCCTGGAAGGGCTGATTGTAAGAAAGGAAGGAAGGCTGCCGGAAAGAAGCAGGGCGCGTCCGAGGGTGAGTATATACCTAATAGGAATATACTCACCCTCGGCCGTGCCCTGCTTCTTTCCGGCAGCCTTCCTTCCTAAGAATCAGCCCTTCCAGGACCTTCGGTGACGTCGCGGCTTGTGATTGGCCGCGCGAGCGGTCACATGGGCGGCCGCGCGGCCAATCACAAGCCGCGACGTCACCGCAAGGTCCTGGAAGGCTGATTCTAAGGAAGGAAGGTTCCCGGTTAGTACCAGGGCGCGTCGGAGGGTAAGTATTGCGATATTTTTTATTTTAATTCTTTATTTTACACTTAAATCTGAATTCCGATACCAATTCCCGATATCTTAAACATATCGGGAATCGGTATCGGAATTCCGATTCTAGATTCAAAAGATCGCCGACTTCATGGCCGACCCCACACTCGGGTCGGGTTTCATGAAACCCGACCTTGCCAAAAGTCGGCGACTTTAGAAAAATTTCGACCTGTTTCGCTCAACCCTACCGAGCACTAACAGATACTCGGAGATCACCCGATATTGCTCGAGAAACCCCAGTAATGAGTATACTCGCTCATCACTACTCATTGCCGCCTCACCGGTGCCTCATTGCCGCCTCACGGGCATACCTCCCAACCGTCCTGGAACCAGCGGGACAGTCCCAATTTTGAGCTTGTTACTTTTCCCGCACTGTCAGGGCCACCATCGGCATTACTGCCCTGATTGTCGTATGGGGCCCGATGACGAGAGGGCCCACATCGGGCCCTGTCTCTTCTGGTCATATGGCCCCAGTGGCAGGATCTTTACGGTTCGGTAGCTGAACCTGTATCTGAGATTCCGGTTTCGTTAAGCTCTAATTCTGTGCGGGCCCGGACCGCCATGGCAATAATTAAAAGAAATCCAGCCATATAATCTCATAGTACCGCCATACCCCCACACACAGTATAATTAATGTTCCTACAATACCACCATACCCCCACACAGTATAATCTTCTCATAGTACCACCATACCCCCACACACAGCATAAAGCTTCCACAATAGTGGCTAACCACAGGCACAGGGCAGCAGGATACTCTGCACAGGGTCCAGTCGCAGTTAAAGGGGATGTCATGGTGGATGCGACCCGGTCCGTTGCCCTGGGACTCACTGTAAAAGGGGAACCTGCTTTAAAGAGGAATTGTGATAAAGTCTGTCGTGACACCACCTGTGTTTTCGGTCAGGGGGACCGACGCTGCTTTAAAGGGGTCTTCTGGTGGATGTTGTTGCAGCAATGATGGTGACGCTTCCCACAGGTGAAGCGGGGTCCACAGGGCTCCCAAGGTGTGTGGCAAAGATGGTGTATGCCAATGAATAAGTGGAGGACACAAGTTGTAAAGTCTTTACCTGGTTTACTGTTATTAGCAGGCCACAGTCCAGGATACCAGGCACGGGTGATGTGGTCCGGCCGGCTTGGAGGCAAAGGTGATCCCTCTTCCAGGGGAGGTCCGTAAGCCTTTCCTACTTGCGCTTAGTTGGCGAGGACCCTGCTGCTTGTAGCTTGCTGGCAAGGAATCCTCTCTCTCCCGCGCTGGAACAGATGCCTGAACAGTAGGCAGTTTGAGCCTTTTTATAGGGTCTCTACCACGATTCCGGCTCTTAGAGTACTGCTGTACCTCATGCTTGGTTGGTGTAGGCAGTTAACGCGTAGTCTAGTGCCCTCCTGTTCTGCTTTGTGTCTTAAAGTCCAATAAAAGCCTCGGGCTCCCGGTACCCGTTTTCTGTGCTTTGACTCTGAGGGTGCCCGGTCTAGTTCCCCTCTGAGCCCTGTTCCACTCCTGTGCTCCTTTCCTCAATGCTCCACTGCATGCAACAACCTTTCAGGTTCTCTCTTCCCTGGAGCCGCAGCACAATCCTGGCTGCCAGCTCCAATGTCTGCTGTCTCAGACTTCCTTCTCCTTTTGTGTCTCTCTGACTGCCTAACTCCTCCTCCAGACCAGGATATATATCCATATATGAGGGAAGCTCTCCTGAATCCGGGTCCTGAGCTCCCTCTCCTGGCCTGGATTCAGAATGTGTTGAATGTGTGTGCTTACCTGGTAAAGAGAATTCTCCTTGCCTCCACCCATGACATCGCCCACCCCAAAAGGAAGGCAACATCACTGCAACAACCTGTTACCTGGGGTGTTGCATTTCCACAGGCCTGGCCTCCCCCTCACACACAGTGTGTCCCCACAGTACTGCCAACCCCACACTTTCTAATGTTCCCACAGTACTGCCCCCTATGTGCACAATATGGTACCATCCACCTCACTGACTACCTCCGACCACCGACAATAAATACTCACTTAGCCTCATTCTTGGTGCAGATACTAATGAACTCAGGATCTATGAGATATTTACCATACAATAGTTGGATAGGCAGGAGTTTGTCATCCATAACGGTAGCCCACTCGGTTGCTATGATGCCTATGAATTGACAGGGCTCGGTGGGGTGTGGTATTGGTCACCCTCTCCTTCCCATCATCACAATGTCAGCGATATCCACATTCCCATGACGGTGATACCGCTGAATAGATTAGTGGATCAGGGAGTGGAAAGCTCCTGATCCACCATTCAGCCTTCACTTCTGAGTCTGTGCCTGCAGTGCACGGAGTCTCAATGACGTCACTACATCACACCTGTAGTGCGGAGCCTCAGTACTCACACCGCACAGACCAGAGCAGCGCTCCACAGGAACCGGGTTGGGTGAGTAGTGTGTGTTTATATCAAATATCAGGAATTGTGGGGGCATCATATTAAGAGAAGAGCTGTTGGGACTCTCATACTGACTGTGTGGCTGGTAGGGGCCATTATACTGGGGTTGTGGTGGACTGTAAATGCCTCCATACTGAGTGGGGATTTATTTTGTGTAGCACCTTGTGGTGGCCATAATTAGAGATGAGCGAATATGTTCGAAAAATGATCGCCAAACATAAATCGGGCACGAATATGGTACATTCGGATTCATTCTCGGTAAGACGAGCATTTTCCTTAAGATCTGAAAAAGTCTGTAACATTAGGTAAAAGACATAATAGAGGCCCGGCAATACATGTGCCGTGTTTAGTAAAATCACAGCCACCAATGTGGGAGACTGGGGTTCAAATCCTGGTTCTGCCCTGTTGGACATAATATACCAGTAGTGGTCCATAACACTATTATTTATTTATATAGCACCATTAATTCCATGGTGCTGTACATGAGAAAGGGGTTACATACAGGGTTATAGATATCTTTACCGTAAACAAATTTACAGTGACAGACTGGTGCAGAGGGGAGAGGACCCTGTCCTTGTGGACTTACATTCTATGGGATAGTGGAGAAGAGACAGAAGGTCGGGGCGAGGCGGCAGAATGGTTATTGCAGGCTGTAGGCTTTCTTGAAAAGATGGGTTTTCTGGTTCCGTCTGAGGGTGGTGGATAGTCGGACGTGTTGAGTCGTGGAATTCCAGAGGATGGGGGATATTCGGGAGAAATCTTGGAGGCGGTTGTGTGAGGAACGAGTAAGTGTGGAGGAGAGTAGGAGGTCTTGGGAGGATCGGAGATTACGTGAGGGAAGATATTGGGTGCCTACCTCAGTAAACATGATGTCACAAGCAAAGAGAGTCATGCCGGCTCAGACGTCGCCTGGATTAACAAGGTCCGCGTCAGATGTCGAGGAACCAGGACAATCTGATGATAAATGGTCTACTGGACCAAAACTATACATGGACAAGGCAAGAGGGAATGGGAGCCAGTGAAGAGATTTGCAGAGGGCAGAAGCAGAAGAGGAGAGAGATGAATTAGTCGGGCAGCAGAGTTAAGGATGGACTGGAGAGGTGCAAGGGTTTTAGCAGGGAGGCCACAGAAAAGGATGTTGAAGTAGTCGAAGCGGGAGATCATCACACATCCTGAATCCCATAGTCCAGTACCCATATGCATATCATACATATCCTCCATCCCATAGCCCAGTGCCCATATACCCATCATACATCCTCCATCCCATAGTCCAGTGCCCATATACCCATCACACATCCTCCATCCCATAGTCCAGTGCCCATATACCCATCACACATCCTCCATCCCATAGTCCAGGGCCCATATACCCATCACACATATCCTCCATCCCAAAGTCCAGTGCCCATATACCCATCACACATCCTCCATCCCATAGTCCAGTGCCCATATACCCATCATGCATATCCTCCATCCTATAGTCCAGTGCCCATATACCATCACACATCCTCCATCCCATAGTCCAGTGCCCATATACCCATCATGCATATCCTCCATCCTATAGTCCAGTGCCCATATACCATCACACATCCTCCATCCCATAGTCCAGGGCCCATATACCATCACACATCCTCCATCCCATAGTCCAGGGCCCATTTACCCATCACACATCCTCCATCCCATAGTCCAGGGCCCATTTACCCATCACACATCCTCCATCCTATAGTCTAGTGCCCATATACCCATCACACATATCCTCCATCCCATAGTCCAGTTCCCATATACCCAACATACATCCATCCCATAGTCCCGAGCTGGGAGGCCCCCAAATACATTATATAGTCGCCCAAACCCCCGAAATCAGTGATTTCCTGGAACTTTAGTCTAATGTGTATGGGGGCGGTAAAAGGTAACTTATTGGATGCAGCCTCTGGCCTAATAGACCTTCATACATTGCAGCCCAGACCCCATTATTAGGCATGTAAGTATCGTAATAACTAGGCCGCCCCATACTATCCAGTACTTGGGGGCGGGGGGCGTTCAGCCAAACTCTGTCAGACCTGAGATGTAACGTGATAGAAGATTCCAGTGCGGGGAAGACGGGAAACCTTCATATAGAGGCCGGTGGTGATGGAGTCAGTGACCGACTCTGGCCAAATCTGTCTCTAGAGCCGTAGTAGAAGATGAAGATGATCGTCCTCATCATGGAGTAGTTATTTCTCATGTCGCGGGTAATGAATATCTCCTGCAGTATTGCTAATGCCGATTCCAGGTCGGTAAATGAGACGAGAATTAGTCTACGAGAAGATGAGTCTATGAGAAACGTATTCAGCTGCCGACTCCGAGGAGGAAACTGCTTGTTGTCTGTGGCCTAAATATATAGGATTTATTAGTAGATGTAAAGAAGGAAACTAAATACTGTAAAATAATAAATCTCCTCATATGTTTCCCTTATTATCTCCAGTAATTCTATTATTACACAGGATTCTTATGATACATCGGCTCATCTTCTCATTCAGGTCTCTACAATATCGGATCCGCTCAGTGAAGATCTTCCACAAAAGAGAATTTTCCTGATTTACCCATCAGTGATGGATATGGACAGAGACAAGATGGCGGAGAGGATATTACACCTCACCCTAGAGATCCTCTTCCGGCTTACTGGAGAGGTGAGAGATTCTGATGACGTCACATTACATCATTCTTATCTATGGGAATAACAGATGGACAGAACTGGAGAGGTGAGGACTCTGGAAATGTCTGTAGTGAGATTTATTAATGTGTCTCTCCATTACCAGGATTACACAGTGGTGAAGAAGACCTCTAGTGATCGCTGTCAGGACCCTGTGTCTGAGGGATGGGAAAGACCCCTGAGCCCAATCACGGGGCCTCCACCTCACCCCCTGATCCATGAGGACATCAATGACCAGAAGATCCTAGAACTCGCCTACAAGATGATTGAGCTGCTGACTGGAGAGGTGACACTGCTGGGAATGCTGGGACATTATACAGTAACACTATGAAGGGATCGGGGGATGACAGTATCATTGTATGTGTCAGGTTCCTGTAAGGTGTCAGGATGTCGCCGTCTATTTCTCCATGGAGGAGTGGGAGTATTTAGAAGGACACAGAGATCAGTACAAGGACGTCATAATGGAGGTTCCCCAGCCCCTCACATCTCCAGGTAATAGGACTAAATACACACGGCCTATAATTATCTGTATGTAAAGAATGAATTCACTCCCTGTATGTGTTTCCTCCAGATCTATCCAGTATGAGGACAACACCAGAGAGATGTCCCCGTCCACTTCCACAGGACTGTAACCAAGAAGATCCCAATGCTCCTCAGGATCACCAGGTAGATGGAGAGAAGGTGTCAGGAGATCTCCACTATGATGTGTAGACGCCGGTGAAGGTCTTGTGCTCAGTCTTGTTTTATCCACCAGTATTATATATTTTATACTTGTGTAATGAGAACGTTTGGAGATGGCAGGATTAGAGCTGATCATAGATGAGACTTCTCCATCTGTTGGTGACTTTGACAATATTTGTTTCAGGGTGAAGATCTGACCCATATTAATACTACAGAGACATATGTGAGGGGGGATGAGCGGCGTCAAGAGGAGATTCCTACATATGGCTACCCAGGTGAGTAGTAACCACTAAATGCAGAGAAGTCACAGATTTTTCTCAGTCACCGGCTGTGGCTGCTTTATCGGTGGTGTAGTCCGGCCGTATTACCATGATTGCCATTTTGCCTCTAGACCACAACATTCTCCTTCTATACACTGACCTGAGAGGCTTCCTGATCATCACTGCGCATGAGAGGAAGCCTCTCAGGTCTGGAGACCCGGATGTCGTCATGACTACATGGGGTCTCCATGGCAGTGATCGAGACCACTCATCATGCCACAGGGTCTAGGATCCAAAGGCAGAGGGGCTGTCGGCCCATGTAGTGAGGGACCAGCGACCTGTCATAAGCCAATACAGATGCATATGTAATCAGCACACCACATAAAGCCCTGCCCACAGCCCCATCTCAAGACTATCAAGGGATTCTAGAGAGAAATGTGCTGCCCAGTGTCAGAAAGTTTGGTCTCGGTCACAAGTCATGGGTCTTGCAACAGAATAATGACCCAAAACACACAGCTAAAAGCACCCAAGAATGGCTAAGAGGAAAACATTGTACTGTTCTGAAGTGGCCTTCTGTGAGCCCTGACCTAAATCCTATTGAGCATCTTTGGAAAGAGCTGAAACCTGCCGTCTGGAAAAGGCAACCTTCAAACACGAGACAACTGGAGCAGTTTACTCTTGAGCAGTGGCCAAAATACCCGTCGAGAGGTGCAGAAGTATCATTGACAGTTACAGGAATTGTTTGATTGCAGTGATTGCCTCAAAAGATTGTGCAGCAAGAGGGAGCGTGGCCAGCAGCCAAAGGAGCAGGACGTGCCTCTCTGAGCTCCCTAAGCTGCGGGGACAATCCGCCGGTTTTTCGGCACTTTAGAGGCCCATCCAAGCTGCAAAAAGCAGCAGCATATAGCCCCTAGGCCACAGAAGTAAAACCGGGCCGCGGTGGTGAGAGGCAGACTGGAGTTGCGGCGCCGGTTTGGGGCCTACTATCAGGCCTGAAGCCTGAGAGACGCTGGCGCAGCCCATCTCTGGCTGGGAGGCTTTTGGCGTCTCCCCGCCCTCTTGGAGCAGCCCATACTGTGCCTCCCCGGGAAGCCTGTACCAGCCGGAGCGGAGGGAACCGGAGGCCGCCGCACAGTAAGTCGCGGCAGCGCCGCGAGACCGCGCCCTGCTCCGCCTCCTCCCGCTCCTTGGGGGTGACGTCGCGGACCCCGGCTCGCGCTGCTGGAGCATCGGCGGTGCTTACCTGCCGGTGGCGGTCCCGGAACCTCTGCTGGACTGTACCGCCCGCTCCCCTATGCGCTCTCCTCTGAAGTGCGGGCCCTGCGGAGATCACTGCTGCCGCTGGGTGGCGGGTAGCCCACGCTGGAAGCCGACTGCCCAGGAGACACACAGCCACTAGCTACGGACTGGCGGGCGCAGCACACCGAATCCCTGGGGCTGCTGCCCTGACAGCTCTGCCATAGGAGACCCAGCACCCCCCGGTAGACGGCAGGCCTACCAGCACCCAATAGCAAAGGTGAGAGACTTTTGCTACACTCCCCCCCCCCCCCCTCCCCCTCTGCTTGAACTACCTGTGAGGAGAGTGGGATCTGGAGGCTGGGGAACTGTCATCCCCCTCGGCTAGGCGCACACGACCGTGAGAGTCTGGAACTTTTGCGGTGTTCTGCCTCCCGCAGAGAGCACCCCACGCCACCGGCCTCCCGATCTGTTAATCCTTCTCCACTGGCACAATTGTACAGGGGACTATTTTCTAATGCAACACCTACCTAGTAAGACCCAGCCTACAAAATACCCCGAAATCGCTGCAATGCCCTAACCTTCCCCTCATACACCTGCTAGGGGATACAGCGCAATATGCCATATCCTAGACTTCATTCTCTTTAACCCCTTCATGACCTTGGGATTTTTCGTTTTTCCGTGTTCGTTTTTCACTCCCCTCCTTCCCAGAGCCATAACTTTTTTATTTTTCCGTGAATTTGGCCATGTGAGGGCTTATTTTTTGCGGGACGAGTTGTACTTTTGAACAACATCATTGGTTTCAGCATGTCGTGTACTAGAAAACGGGAAAAAAATTCCAAGTGCGGTGAAATTGCAAAAAAAGTGCAATCCCACACTTGTTTTTTGTTTTGGCTTTTTTGCTAGGTTCACTAAATGCTAAAACTGACCTGCCATTATGATTCTCCAGGTCCGTACGAGTTCATAGACACTTAACATGACTAGGCTATTTTTTACCTAAGTGGTGAAAAAAAATTCCAAACTTTGCTTAAAAAAAAAAAAAATTGCGCCATTTCTGATACTTGTAGCGTCTCCATTTTTCATGATCTGGGGTCGGTTGAGGGCTTATTTTTTTCGTGCCGAGATGACGTTTTTAATGATAGCATTTTGGTGCAGATACGTTCTTTTGATCGCCCGTTATTGCATTTTAATGCAATGTCACGGCGACCAAAAAAACGTAATTCTGGCGTTTCGCATTTTTTTCTCGCTACGCCGTTTAGTGATCAGGTTAATGCTTTTTTTTAATTGATAGATCGGGCGATTCTGAGTGCGGCAATACCAAATATGTGTAGATTTGATTTTTTTAAATTCATTTATTTTGATTGGGGCGAAAGGGGGGTGATTTTAAACTTTTATATTTTTTTTATTTTTTTCACATTTTTTTTTTTTACTTTTTTTTTTTACTTTTGCCATGCTTCAATAGCCTCCATGGGAGGCTAGAAGCAGGCATAGCACGATCGGCTCTGCTACATAGCAGCGATCACCAGATCGCTGCTATGTAGCAGAATTGCAGGTGTGCTGTGAGCGCCGACCACAAGGTGGCGCTTACAGCTGCCGGGGATCAGTAACCATAGAGATCTCAAGGACCTCTATGGTTACTATTCTGACGCATCGCCGACCCCCGATCATGTGATGGGGGTCGGCGATGCGATCATTTCCGGCCGCCCGGCCGGAAGCGGTAGTTAAATGCCGCTGTCTGCGTTTGACAGCGGCATTTAACTAGTTAATGGGTGCGGGCAGATCGCGATTCTGCCCGTGCCTATTACGGGCACATGTCAGCTGTTCAAAACAGCTGACATGTCCCGGCTTTGATGCGGGCTCACCGACGGAGCCCTGCATCAAAGCAGGGGATCTGACCTCGGACGTACTATCCCGTCCGAGGTCAGAAGGGGGTTAATATGGAATATACATCACGGGGATCTACTTCCACCCATATTCTAATTGCCCTCATGCCTAAAGCGCGTAGAGCCAATTCAAAACAACCTAGTAACAGGTTTGCCGCATTAACAGACTTGGACGCCGACATGTCTTGTGGACCATTTTCCCAGTCGGAGTCCTCCAACTCTTCCATGCCTGACTGAGCAGACTCTGAGATGATTCCGGCTTCTACCACCAAAACCCCAAACACCCCTACTCCGGACCAAACGGCTCTACTGTCACAGTCCAATCTATCTTACATTCTGAATTGCTCAAGATTTCGGACAAGTTGACTAAGGACATAACCAAAGAGATCAGAGAACTTGGTTCCCGTACTTCCGACCTTGAAGATAAAATGGAGTCGACCCTTCTAAATCTAGCAACCCATGAAAAAGATATTGAAATGTTACAGGACGAGATCCTCACCCTAAACAGCAAGCTAGAAGACTTTGAAAACCGAGACCGTAGGAGCAATATTGGGATTAGGGGAATACCAGAAACAGTCACCGACCTCCAGTCCACTGCGACAGCTCTGTTTCAAGAACTACTACCGGGGATCTCCATCGAGCGCTTAGAAATGGACCGCATCCACAGAGCCTTAATTAAATGTAAGACAAATGGTCCGCCGCGAGACATCATCGTTAAAATGCACTTTGACAAAACTAAGGAACAGCTCCTACAAGCGGCAAGAAAATCTGCACCGCTATCATTCCAAGGCCACTCATTCGAGCTGTTCTCAGACCTGGCCCCTACCACCATCGCCAAGCGACGAGCTATGAAGCCATACCTGGAGATTCTACGATCCAATAACCTCAAATATCGCTGGGGATTCCCCTTTAGGCCGGGGTCACACTAGACCGTAATACGGACGAGTGCAATGCGATAAAAAATCGCATAGCACTCGTCCCAATGTTAATCAATGGGGCAGCTCCCATCATCCGATATTTTCTCGGCCGTATTCAGGATCCGAGTGAAATCGCAGCATGCTGCGATTGTCAGCGTTTCTCTGCCGAGAAACGCCAATGATAGTCTATGGTGGTGAGAAAAAATAGCACAGCACACGGACCATCAGTGTGCCTTGCGAGAAATTCTCAGGCATTGGGCAGGTGACAGGAAAGGCTCAGCCATTATTTGCTCATTTTGCAAGTGTGTTAGAAAATCTCACCATACGGATGCCATACGGATGTCACACGGATGTCACACGGATCATTTGATGCGAGAAAATCGCATCCTCGCACTGCACACGGATCACTGTTTTGGTAACATTTGTGCGATTCTCATCCGTTAAAAACGGACCGTTTTTTTATACGTTGTGTGTGTCCCCGGCCTTAGACTCATATTCTCCCACCTTTATATGACCCACACAGTTTTCTCTGCCAAAGTAGGGAGCCGTTGCTTGGCTAAACTACAAATCATGGATCCCTCTTTGCCCCCCCCCCCCCCCCCCGCTTGCTTCCTCTCAGCCTCGGCCAGAGAGTTGCCGATCATATATATATATATTCTATTCTACCGGAATGTTTCAAATACAACACAAAGTTTTATAACGGCTTCAGTTAGTTATGCTATTGGGCGTAGTTGTTATCTTTTGTAACCTGACCTATGCCCTCTATTTACTAGCCGCTACAATAGGTTGATAAGATAGAACATCATTGAACACCCCCTAGAAGGTTGAATCAGGCCCCCAGTTCGACTTTATCACGTATTTGATTACATTTCCGTTACGATCACATAAAGTTTTTTTCTTGCGCTGCCCCTAGCAGACCTTTATGACCCCACAGTGTCCTCACACACTGCCGCTCAGCACATAGTGCTTAGCCAACACTACAGTTACCCCTTCCCCCTTTACAGACTTTCTCACCCTACCCAAACTACAGGCACCTTTCAATCTACCCTATTCCCCAACCCAACCACTTACCCGGGCCCAAACTACCTGCTTAGTTCATTCTGCAATGCCTCCTCTGCTCCTACTGATAAACCACAATCAACGATAACCACAAGCAAATCACACAACCTTCTAAAATGCCACTCAAAATCATATCGCACAATGTGAGGGGACTTAACTCCCCACATAAACGCACCAAGGCCTTCCGCTACTATAGATCCCAGCAGGCAGATGTGGTATGTCTTAAAGAAACGCACTTTTCAACTAAATCTTGCCCTAGATTTTTGGCCGCTTCTTACCTGCTTTTTCTATACAGCAAACGCCCCAAACAAAACTAAAGGCGTAGCTATCTGTTTTAAGAAATCTGTCTCGTTTGTTTTTAAATCTTCAGTAGCCGATAAAGGAAGGTCACTATATCATGGTGACAGGCACAATAACTGACGAATTGGTGACCTTTGTTTCCTACTATGCCCCTAATACCCACCAAGCCGCCTTCTTTTCTCAACTACTAGAATTGATTTCAGAGTATGCCCAAGGCACCACAATCTTATGCGGAGACTCCAATTGTGTACTTAAAGCTAGCCTAGACAAGTCCTTAAGCCGCCACTCATCTACTCCTCCGCCACCATACCCTTCTGCAGACTCAGCCACCCTCAACAAACTCCTTTCCCAATACCACTGGATAGACCTATGAAGGGAACTTCACCTTTTTCTCTGCACGCCACCTAGTGTACACTAGAATTGATCATATTCTGGTTCATCCTTCCTTTATCCCAAATGTATCAAATATCTCAATCCAATCTACTCCCTGGTCGGACCATTCCCCAAATCTAATCACATGCTCAACACTCCACCCACGGCCCCGCTCATTCAATTGGACCCTTAATGATTCACTGCTCTCCTATCCTGAAATCGCCCAAAAATTGAAAAATCATATCGATGAATATTTCTCTTTGAACAAACAATCAGCCTCTTCGCCGATTTCCTTATGGAAGGCACACAAAGCAGTACTTAGAGGTCTCTGCATCCAAGAAGCCTCTCGCAAGAAAAAAGATAGAAATGCGAAAATAGCCGATTTGGAGAGCAGGGTGTCAGCTTTGGAGTCCCAGATGAAAACCACACCTTCACCCACCACATATCGAGACCTCCTCCACGCTCGGACAGAACTAGACCTTCACCTCTCCGAGAACGCCGACCGTGCTATACGTTGGTCACAGCAACGCTTCTACGCCATTAATAATAAAAATAATTCTAACCTCACCCGCCGCTTAAAATGCAATTTTCTACCTAGACCCCCATACGCTTGCGCACATCCACAGGTGTTACAACTAACCCACAGCAAATTATTCATGTTTTCCAGCAAAAACTAAAACAGCTGTATAATATAACGCCCCATCTACCACAAATATAGATACCGTGGAGAACTTTTTAGACTCTGTCCCCCTCCCGACCCTTAGTTCTGATATGGTCGAACTTCTTGACCAAGCCATAACCGCTAATGAAATCGAGATAGCCATTGAAAATTTGAAAATTAACAAAAAACCAGGCCCTGACTGGTTTATGGCCCTTCATTATAAAAAATATGCCCCGGCACTGACCCCGCACCTCACTAATTATTTCAACTCCCTGAGAGATGGTAATAAACCAGGCACAGCCTCATTAATGGCTGCAATATCCATGATGCCTAAGCCCAACTCAGATCACTTATTTTGGTCCAATTATAGACCAATATCTTTAGTTAACATAGATCTTAAAATACTGGCTAAAATCCTATCCCAAAGGTTGAATTCAGGCTTAGGTGCATTAATACAGAAAGACCAAGTAGGCTTCGTCCCGCGCCGACAAGCCTTAAACAACATACGGAGGGTCTCCCACTTACTACATCTCTGTAAGCATCGCAGCATATCAAGCGTGTTACTGTCATTAGACATCAAAAAAGCCTTTGACTCTGTATCGTGGCCTTATCTGTTTGCGGAGATGGAAGTTTCCGGAACACTTCCTCTCTTGGATCTACGCTCTCTATAGTTCCCCTTCCGCCAACGTGCGCTACAGCGGCTTCTCCTCTACACTAAGCAGAGGTACCCGACAGGGTTGTCCCCTCTCACCCCTATTGTTTCTCCTAGCGCTCGAACCACTGGCTATCCAGCTGCGACTCAACTCCAAAATACAGGGCGTAGAAGTGGCAACAGTCCCACACAAGCTATTCATGTTTGCAGATGATATTCTACTCCTTCTATCGTCCCCTCAGACGTCCTTACCGGCCCTTCTCCAGACCTTACAAGATTTTGAATCTATATCCGGTCTGCAAATAAATACCGCCAAATCTTACGCAATGAATATATCCCTCCCGCAATCAACTATAACACATCTCCAAAAAGATTTTCCGTTCCAGTGGGTTACTAAACATTTAGATTATTTAGGAGTAAAACTGACGACTAATTTAGACTCCCTCTACACAGCCAATTATCCACCCATGCTCCGAAAACTTCGCCTTTTGCTTCAATCCTGGGAGAAGCTGCACCTCTCATGGCTAGGCCGAGTGCGTGCCTTGAAGATGTCGATTCTTCCTAAGCTACTTTATCTATTCCGTGTCCTGCCAATCCCTATCCCTTCACACTTTCTTAAAATGGCCCAAAGATTAATAGATACTTTCGTTAGGAGGGGAGGTCTCCCCAGAGTAAATAAAGTCACCCTCTACCGTCACCGCCTGAAAGGGGGCTTGGGTGTTCCCAACCTTTCTGAGTATTACCGCGCCGCCCAGTTGGGCCAACTGACCCTATACCACGCCTACACTGAACCTCCATTATGGCTATCCATAATCCACAACCCGACACCATAGATACAATATTATGGATTCTCCCAACCCAACGAAAACATATCTCGAAACCCATTATAAAACTCTCTTGCAATCTGGGACTCACATAAATATTCTTCAAAACTAATTTCACCCTTTTTGCCCCTCGCTCCACTATGGGACAACATCCTATTCCCCCCAGGCATGAGATCCCTTAGATACTTCCATAAGTGGATTGAAGCGGGGATAACTAGAGTTCACCATCTCTTCAATGTGGACGGGATTATCCCATTCCTGGCTCTTAAAGAAAAACACGGTTTTCCCCCTGGAGAGATATTTAGATACTTACAACTAAAGAACTTTGTCTGCTCTTTATTAAAAAATTCTACCCCTCCATACTCCTTTACCTCATTTGAACAAAGGTGTCGTCAAAGCCCCCACGCCTCAGGTACTATATCTCTCCTCTACTCACAAATAAACTCCCCCTCACATAGAAGCTGCTTGAAATACACCTCTCGCTGGGAGTCCGATATTGGGTCTACCATGTCTGACTCAGAGTGGTCCCAAATCTGGTCCTCCTCCACTGGAGGAATACTAAATACCCTCATGCTGGAAACCAACTATAAAGTTCTGACCCGTTGGTATCTGACCCCAGCTAGAGTGGCCAAGGCAGTTGCCAACTACTCCCCAAACTGCTTTAGAGGTTGTAACTCTAATGGAGACATGTTCCATATCTGGTGGCTATGCCCAACTGTTATGAGACTATGGATCAGAATCTACCATTTAGTGTTCTCTGTCACAAATATAAATCTCAGAAAAAATTCCTTTGGAGGCCGTACTCAACAAACGCATCTCCAACATTCCCAAACACACCCAGGCTCTTATATCATTCATATTTTTAGCAACCAAGCAAACTATAGCTTTGGCTTGGAAAAAATCAACCATAGACTTCTCCGCAGTTAAAACACGCCTCTCTTGGTACATGGTCAATGCAAAACGGTCAGCTATTCTTATGGACAAAGTGGGTAAATTTGAGAAAGTATGGCTACCTCGGGCGGAATATAGTAATCACACTGCCTTTGCCGTACCTATGTTTTACTTAACTAACCCTGAACCATCTGACTCAGAATGATTTTCCGCAATTATCGCCCCCCTTTCCCCCTTCCTCCCCTCCCCCACCTTTTTCTCACCCCCCCCCTTTCCTTACCCCCTCCTCCCTTTACCCCCATTGTTGTTACTCATACAATCAAGAAGCACTCGAGTATGATGTACCGGAGAGCGAAAGGGCTCTGCTCTCCCTAGACACAAACAGGGTGTCCTATCACTGGGACCACTGCAAGCAAGGATAAATACGAATAGATAGTGATAAAGTCCACAAAGACATAATTCTATTAAAATATCAATAATATTTTTATTATAAACAGAATATACCAACAAACATATAAAACATGAGTCAAATGCTGCAAAAGTGTGCTGTATGCACCATGAAAGCTAGGGAGGGACAGTAAGGAGGAGACATGACGGAAATAGAGCAAAGGAGGGAACGCTCCTAGTATATCCTTATATCGGTGAGGAAGTGCTAATGCATTCTTTCTATACAGGGTCCCACAGGTATCCCATATACATAACTGGCAAAAAGTTACTGGTAACACATTGCAGGCTTACCCATTATAAGTCTCAGGAAGCACGCCCCCTCCTTCACAACACCCCCGAACGCACGTTTCGCCAAATGGCTTTATCAACAGGGTTCACAAGTGACACGTCCCATGCTGTTTAAATAATAATAGAACCGGAAGTAGCGCCGGACATACCGGCGCGCGTCTTCGCCGAGGCCGCTGCAGCTGGGCGTGCATGTAGGTGGAACTCCACCATGTGACGTCGGGTGACAAGCACGCCCAGCCCGTATCGGCGGCGGCAGCCAGGACGGGCAAACCAGGCCACAGCGGGCATGCGCACTGGCAGTGGCCATCTTTAAGAAGACCACGGTGGCGGCCATTTTATGGAAGAAGAAATCGCTACATACTCCTACAAGGTGCTGTTACATAGAAACAGTGCATCCATAAGGACAATTATAATGAGAAACATAATTATTAATACATTTATCAGAGAGAAGGCTAAAAAATCTACCCCAACTGGGGTTAAAGCACTAACATTATCAAGAAATAGTACAGTGAACAATTAAAGTGACAGTGCAGTATATAACGTGCTAAGATGTATGGCCGAGATAGACATATAGACATAAATGACGGCTTCAGTATCTTGACGTCCAACTGTGATAGAGGGAGTCCAATGTAGCCCATATAGCGTCCAAAAACCGTGGTTCTATAGGAAATAGACTGGAAATGAAGATAAAAAAACACACAAAACAGTTAATAACAACATATACTAAAAACAATGTTGGATATACTCCTTTTACTTCAGAGAGAGAAGAGGATAGAGGTCCCCAATATTACACATGTCCCACGGGCACGGCGAGGCAAAAATACGGTGTACCATAATACCCAAGCACCACAGGGCCAAACCAGTCAAAGGAAGGGGGCGAAGCTTAACTTCTCGTTTAGGCCCTTCGGAGTCAAGGTATCAAGGGTAAAAATCCACTTACACTCTCGTTGTGCTAGTAGTTTGACCATATTACCGCCCCTGATACCTCCGTGTATCCTGTCGATGCCTCTAACTTTAAGGCCTCGAGGATCAGAGCCATGAAAAGTCCGAAAATGTCTCGGCAAGGTCTTAAGACTCGACAAATCTACTGCTTCCTTAGCGGCCAGAATGTCCCGTACATGTTCGCGTGTCCGAACTTTTAACTCCCTAGATGTGTGACCGACATAGACCAAAGAACAGGGGCAGGTGGTGTAATATATAACGAATGATGTGTTACATGAGATAAATTCCCGTATTTTGAATTCCCTGCTCCCATCTGTGGTCCTGAAGGTCCCACATCTAAGGATGTTCGGACACGCGACACATGAGCCGCAAGGAAAGCACCCCTGTCTTGGGCTACTCGCACCCAGGAAGTTTCTATTATCATTTCTCGCCACATAATGGCTCCTCACCAGAGTATCTTTCAAATTTCTTCCCCTCCGTTGCGTCATTAGAGGAACCTCTGTTAAGTGTGAGGCCAAAATCCCATCCGTCTGTAACACAGACCAATGTTTATTGAATACTTCCCGGATGCGACCCCATTGACAGTTTGAGGTCGAGATAAATCTTACCCCGAGCTCATTATTCGATCTGGGCCTCTTTGGCTGAGAGAGTAAATCCTCCCTTCGTGTGGATTTAGCCCTTCCATACCCTGCCCTGACACACCTGCGGCTGTATCCCCGTGCTTGAAAGCGCTCCATAAGGATAGCGGATTGTCTCTCGAAGCGGGTCTCCGTGGAGCATACCCGCCTAGTCCTCAAAAACTGCCCAACTGGGATGGCTTTAATGGTGGAGTAGTTATGTGCCGAGGAGGCGTGCAACAATGAGTTGACAGATGATTCTTTGCGATAGGTCAGTTTCAACAGAGCCATCCTCGGCAACATATAGGGTAATGTCCAAAAAATTGATTCTACTTGCATGCCAGGTGTAAGTAAATTTTAAGTTGAAGTTATTATTATTCAACTCCTGCATAAATTTGGGTAGGCTGGCCTCGCCACCGTTCCAGATCATCAGAACATCATCAATGTAGCGAAACCAGCCCACCACTGGGTCTGCGGCGTGTGCTCCGTCCCCCTGGAAGATGTCTTTCCCAATAACCCACGAACAGATTTGCATATGACGGAGCACACGCCGCACCCATTGCAGTACCTTGTAATTGCAAGTAGAATCTGTCCTTAAAGGGACACTGTCACCTGAATTTGGCGGGAACAATCTTCAGCCATGGAGGCGGGGTTTTTGGGTGTTTGATTCACCCTTTCCTTACCCGCTGGCTGCATGCTGGCTGCAATATTGGATTGAAGTTCATTCTCTGTCCTCCGTAGTACATGCCTGCACAAGGCAATCTTGTCTTGCGCAGGCGTGTACTATGAAGGACAGAGAATGAACTTCAATCCAATATTGCAGCCAGCATGCAGCCAGCGGGTAAGGAAAGGGTGAATCGAACACCCGAAAACCCCGCCTCCATGGCTGAAGATTGTTCCCTCCAAATTCAGGTGACAGTGTCCCTTTAAAAACAAAATAATTATGATGTAAAATAAACTCAAGTAGCTCCAAAATAAATTCAGAAAGATGTCCATCCCAGTTGGCAGATTCAAGGAAAAAGCGGGCAGCCCTTAGACCATCTTCGTGTCTAATCGATGTGTACAAAGTCTCAATGTCAGTAGTGACAAGGATCATACCCGCCTCGAGAGACAACCCATCGACCCTTCTTAATACATCAGTAGTGTCCCTGACATAGGAGGGGAGTGTCTCCACTAAGGGTTTCAAGTAGAAATCCACGAATTTACAAATGTTTTCACACAACCCCCATATGCCAGAGACAATGGGGCGCCCTGGTGGATTAACAGCCTCCTTGTGTACCTTGGGCAGGGCATAGAAGGTAGCAATCCTAGGGAACTTAGGCAGAAGTCCATCAAGTACTTTTTTCGGGACAATACCCGACTCACCAACCAGATCCAGGATGCGTGTCAGTTTGCCAACAAAAATTTGGGTGGGATCCTGAGGTAGTGTGCGATACGTATCTTTATTCCTAAGTTGTCGCAGGACCTCTCTTTCATATTTATCAATTGGCCAGATCACTACGTTCCCCCCCTTTGTCCGCTGGTTTAATAACCACCGTATCCAGAGCTTGTAGTTCTCCCAATGCTCGTCTTTGGTTAATCGTTAGATTATCATTATATACCCCCCGCGGTATCTTCATAAGATCTTCAATTACCAATTTACAAAAAATATTGACCTGGGGGCATAGGGACAAAGGGGGGAACGTAGATGACCTGGGTGTGAGAAGAGGGAAATTTACCTATAGGATCTGGCTGTTGCTCTCTGAGTAGGTCCTCCAAGGCCGATAAGGCAATGGCCTCCGCCTCACTTAGAGAGTTAGCATCAAGGTTTTTCTGGCCATGCAGTCTCTTAAGGAGCAGTTTACGGCAGAACAGATGGGTATCCTTAACAGCTGAAAAAAGATCAAATTGATTAGTGGAAACAAAATTTAGCCCAAGTTTCAAAACCTCAAGTTTCAGTACTAAATACCCTCATGCTGGAAACCAACTATAAAGTTCTGACCCGTTGGTATCTGACCCCAGCTAGAGTGGCCAAGTCAGTTGCCAACTACTCCCCAAACTGCTTTAGAGGTTGTAACTCTAATGGAGACATGTTCCATATCTGGTGGCTATGCCAAACTGTTATGAGACTATGGATCAGAATCTACCATTTAGTGTTCTCTGTCACAAATATAAATCTCAGAAAAAACCCTTGGGAGGCCCTACTCAACAAACGCATCTCCAACATTCCCAAACACACCCAGGCTCTTATATCATTCATATTTTTAGCAACCAAGCAAACTATAGCTTTGGCTTGGAAAAAATCAACCATAGACTTCTCCGCAGTTAAAACACGCCTCTCTTGGTACATGGTCAATGCAAAACGGTCAGCTATTCTTATGGACAAAGTGGGTAAATTTGAGAAAGTATGGCTACCTTGGGCGGAATATAGTAATCACACTGCCTTTGCCATACCTACGTTTTACTTAACTAACCCTGAACCATCTGACTCAGAATGATTTTCCGCAATTATCCCCCTTCCTCCCCTCCCCCCACTTTTTTCTCACCCCCCCCCCTTTCCTTACCCCCTCCTCCCTTTACCCCCCATTGTTGTTAGTATATAGGATTGCGTACTACTCGTTTACATGCATTTCTGCACATATTGTATTTACAGCTTTGTAACGATACTTTATTACTGCACCATATGTAAATTGCAAATTTTCAGTAAAAATTTATTGTTGGAAAAAAAGATTGTGCAGCAAAATATTAACCCTTTTGCGCCAATTTTTTCAGTTCTGACCAGTGTCACTTTATGAGGTCATAACTCTAAAACTCTTCAACGAATCCTGGTGATTCTGAAATTTTCTTGGGACATATTGTACTTTATGATAGTGGTAAAATTTCTCTGATAGAACTTGCGTTTATTTGTTAAAAAAAATGGAAATATAGCGAAAATTTTGAAAATTTCAAAATTTTCATTTTTATGCCCTTAAATCAGTCATATCACACAAAATAGTTAATAAATAATATTTCCCTCATGTCTACTTTAAATCAGCACAATTTTTGGAAAAAAATTTTGTTAGGAAGTTATAAGGGTTAAAAATTTACCAGCAATTTCTCATTTTTACAACAAAATTTACAAAACAATTTTTTTAGGGACCACCTCACATTTGATGTGACTTTGGGGGGTCAATGTAACAGAAAATACCCAAAAGTGACACCATTCTAAAAACTGCACCCATCAAGGTGCTCAAAACCACATTCAAGAAGTTTATTAACCCTTCAGGTGCTTCACAGGAATGAATGGAATGTGGAAGGTAAAAATAAACATTTACTTTTCTTTCACAAAAATTTTCTTTTAGACCTAATTTTTTTTTACTAACGCAAGAGTAACGTGACACAATTTTGGAAACTAGACCCCTTAGGGAACTTATCTGGATGTGTATTGAGCACCTTGAACCCAGAGGAGCATCACAGAAGCTTATAATGTAGAGCTGTGGAAAGAAGAAAAAAATAACATTTTTCACAAATCTTTTTAGCTCCATATTTTGCATTTTCATTAGGGTAACAGGAGAAATTGCTCCATACAATTTGTGGTACAATTTCTCCTGAGCACGCCGATACCCCATATGTGGGGGAATACTACTGTTTGGGCGCATGGCAGAGCTCAGAATGGAAGGAGCGCCATATTGGAGAGCAGATTTTGCTGGAATTTGTGGGTGACATGTCACATTGTCAGAGCCCATGAGGTGTCTAAACAGTGGAAACCCCCAACAAGTGACCCCATTTTGGATACTAAACCCCCCCAAGGAACTTATCTAGATGTGTGGTGGGCACTTTGAACCCTCAGGTGCTTCACAGAAGTTAATTACGTAGAGCCGTGAAAGTAAAAAATATTTTTTTGTGGAAAAAATATGATCTTTTCGCCCTCAATTTTTTTTTTTCAAAAGGGTAACAGGAGAAATTGGACCCACAAAAGTTGTTGTTCAATTTCCTTTGAGTATGCTGACATCCCATATGTGGGGGTAAACCACTGTTTTGGCACATGGCAGAGCTCAGAAGGGAAGGAGGGCCATATTGGAGAGCAGATTTTATGGAATTGTTTGTGGGTGACCTGTCACATTGTCAGTGCCCCTGAGGTGCCAGAACAGCATAAGCCCCCAAAAGTGACTGCATTTTACAAAATACTTCCCTGAATGAATTCTTCTAGTGGTGCAGTGAGCAAACTGACACCACAGCTGTTCCATAGAAAATTGTACCATTGGGCAGTGAAGAAAAAATAAAATTTTACCACTAAAATGTTGTTTTAACCCCAGATTTTACATTGGAAAATAGGTAGATAGGTAAATGGTCACTATACCCATAGATGAATTCTCAGAGGGGTGTCATTTCCAAAATGGGGTCACTTCAGGGGGGATTCTGCTGTTACGGCACTTTGGAGAGCCGCTAAGTAACAGAATTCCCCCTGAAGTGACCCCATTTTGGAAATGACACCCCTCTGGGAATTCATCTATGGATATAGTGACCATTTTCTCTACATGGTTGATTTCCAGAAACACGTAGTGGAAGTTTTAGAGCAAAAATTGCAAAAATGTCATTGTAGTGC
This sequence comes from Ranitomeya imitator, assembly GCF_032444005.1. Taxonomy (NCBI): domain Eukaryota; kingdom Metazoa; phylum Chordata; class Amphibia; order Anura; family Dendrobatidae; genus Ranitomeya; species Ranitomeya imitator. The sequence goes on from NC_091282.1 coordinate 16,599,973, forward strand.
CCAATATATTGTGCCCAGCTTGTGTCTCTGGAGACATCCCCCCACCTACCCCTGGAAATTATGTCAGCTCTACTCAGATGTCTGTCACTAAATAAACCAAATGCTTGAATGTCAAAACAGTGTAAAAACGTGGTTCTGTGTGGAAGATTGTAAATCAGTCATGGAGGCATAAGGCCGGCAATGATGGGCATTGTGGGCAATAATAGCAGGTATCATGCCTCATTCCTCTCTTGGAACATACACGACATCTTCTCTGGGGGCTCTTTCTTGTTTCAGTTGCTGGGATAAGTGCAATAAAATGTCGCTCAATGAGTCTTCTGACATCTTCAGATTCTAAAGGATTGGCGGGGATAATATTTTCAAAAACAAGAATTTCAATGAGGTACCAAGAGGTTGCAGTCCAATAAGCTTTATTGCAAAATCTTCATTAAAAGCATGGACAACCGAGAATAGAAAAATGGCATAAATAGCAGGGGTCCCAGACACAGGTTTACACGTTTCAGGGCCAAATATGCCCCTTAGTCATAACCTAGTGTTATACCAGTGAGTCAGGGTTTATATAAAACGCCCCATCACATGGTTCAGTTATTTCACATCCACAACATTAAAACTTTTACCAGTACAAAAATACAAACTTAAAACCAACAATATGCTGCTGTGATTATACACAGTCAAGAGGTTGGTGAACAATATTAACCCCTTTCTGACCTCGGACGGGATAGTACGTCTGTCAGAATCCCCACTTTGATGCGGGCTCCGGCGGTGAGGCATTCCGTCACTAAGACCAAAGGAGCACCACCTCCCTCCTGTGACCTCACTGGAACGCTGCACGCCCACCCACTGGAGCGCAGGACTCACTTCCGGAACGTCACATCCGGTCTAGCGAACACAGGATTACCGCACTATTTCACTGGCGGTTGCACGGAGCAGGACACGCATCCCTCACTCCTTTGACAAGCGGTGGACACCGCGTCAGGCCGAGGACACACAGCCAGCAAGGTTCCGGAACGTCACATCCGGTCTAGCGAACACAGGATTACCGCACTATTTCACTGGCGCTTGCACGTAGCAGGACACACATCCCTCACTCCTTTGACAAGCGGTGGACACCGCGTCAGGCCGAGGACACACAGCCAGCAAGGTAATGGACACCCGGACTCTCTCCCACAGCTATGTGATGTCTATATACAGGCACGATCTGAGGGGAATTTTCATGCTTAATTTTACAGCATCTTGCGATATTTCACCCCTCTCCACCTGACCGGAGGGTCATACTTACCATAACCACCCAAGGTAATCCTACCTAGTAGTGAGCACTACTCACCACCACCGACCTCTGAATAACAGCACGTGCACATATATACTTTATTATATCTACAGAGTAGATGGCTCACGTTAGACTCTGACCAAGCTGCGGCATTCTCACTCCTAAAATTGCAGTCGGTATGCTACCCATTTACTTATGAATGTGCTATATATGCTATATACATGTGAATACAGAATATTTCATGGCTCCCTATCGCGGAGTTGAGATTTCCATATTTAACATACGACCGCATTACTATTTGTGTATATACTTTTGTTTGGTTTTTCTCTGGTTTTCCTGTTTTTCTATTTTCTCCTTCGCCTCATTGGGGGACACAGGACTATGGGTGTATGCTTCTGCCGCCAGGAGGCTGACACTAAGTAAACATTAAAAAAAAAAGTTTAGCGCCTCCTCCATCGTATACACCCTGACACTGGCTACCAGAGAATCCAGTTCATGCTTAGTGTCTGAAGGAGGCACACTTCTGGGTCCCGGATCCTTTGGACCCTTTTTTCATCTCTACATCATATGGATTGAGAGGGGCGACGGACCCTTTTTTGAGGGGGTCCGTTCTCCCCAAACCAGCAACGGGCAAGCACGTGCAAGTATCCTCCACGTATCCTTTCCCAAGACGTGGGATTGCAAACCGGACTTGGCCCTGACCACCCTAAGATATTTAAGACCATAGGCTGTACAGGTGCCCACAGATGTCCGTGTGACCCCCCTGCTTTTTACACCTATGTTTTGGCAGCGGTGATAGCGGGGTGGTGGACGGTCCCTCTCCTTATCCCAGGGCAGAAAATGGAGCTAGGGTTCCTGCACCGTCATGTATTCTGCTCTCCCCCCGCTAGATTTTTAAAACCCACGCTGGTCCTCTTTTCACAGAGGGTTCAGCTTGCAAAAGAGGGGCTCCTGATGCAGCACAGATTACCTTTTAGGCAGGTTCGAGCATCCCGGCGCCGGGTTAATATGCGGCGCCGCAGTCCTCCAAAGTTCCGGTCGGCGCTGCTGTTCGTCCGACGCTTGTCAGCGCTGCAGCTGTCCAGTGCGGCTTTCCAGAGGCTCCAGGCTCTGGCCTACCATCCCGGATACACTTCCGGGTCAATCAGGCCCGCCTTCCGTCCTGGACAGACGGCGCTGTGAGGCTCCGCCCCCTCCGGCGCATCTTCTTCCGGTCCTCCCCCTCCTCTCCTCGCTGGGGCAAATCGAGGCCCCGGCTTCGGCCCCCTGAGGTCAAGTGAAGATAAAGGTGGCACATTTGTTCGTCTTTCTGTGTTCGGACTGTATGCGGGGGACACAGGACTGGGGTAAGTGCTTCTCCCTCCAGCCTGACAGCAGAAGCATTATTTTTTCCCAGTCTAAGGCCATGGGTAGAGCATTTACAGATCACTGTCTAGAGGGATCAAGTCTCACACGGTCCTATATACCGTTTGTGTAGCCTGTCGTTCTGCCTTCCCGCATGCCCAGAGCAATTGTCTCTGTGAGGCCTGTGACTCCGAACGCGCTCAGGAGCCCCCCTCTGCTAGTTCCCCTGCAATCTCCCCGGCGGGTACTCCTGCCTTTCTGGCAGAGACTGGGGTGGTTCCACCGGCATGGGTCACGTCATTATCGCAATCTATGGCGTCCCTAACTAAAGCGATCGAGTCCCTTCAGTCCCCGGCTGGAGTCAGGGACAGCAGTTCATCTGTCTTAGAGAGAGCCTCGGATTCTCAGGGGTCTCTGGCCTGCAGGGGCCGCGCTCACACTAGGCAGACGCAGGGGAAGCGAAATCTCACAGCGTCTCCCGGGCCATCAGGTGCATCAGCATCCTGGAGTTCAGTCTCGCGCTCTCCTTCCCTAGCAGAAAGCGGGGAACTCTGGTCAGAATATGATTCAGAGGTGTCCCTTAATTTAGAGACTCCTGGGTTTCAGGAGTCAGTAGATAGCCTGATTGAGGCTGTCAATCAGACCCTGGGAATAGAAGACGAACCCTGTTATGAACAGGTAATTCAGAACCACAATGGACCTTGAAGTTCAGAGCACACAAGGTGACCTGACATTTACCAAAAACATAGGACGAGCTCTGAGACGTGGAAACTCTGCTGACCGCAATCCCTAATCCTAACACACCACACTAGAGGTAGCCGTGAATTGCGCCTAACGCTCCCTATGCAACTCGGCACAGCCTGAGAAACTAGCCCTGAAGATAGAAAAATAAGCCTACCTTGCCTCAGAGAAATTCCCCAAAGGAAAAGGCAGCCCCCCACATATAATGACCGTGAGTAAAGAAGAAATACAAACACAGAGATGAAATAGATTTAGCAAAGTGAGGCCCGACTTACTGAATAGACTGAGGATAGGAAAGATAGCTTTGCGGTCAACACAAAAACCTACAAACAACCACGCAGAGGGGCAAAAAGACCCTCCGCACCGACTAACGGTACGGAGGTGCTCCCTCTGTGTCTCAGAGCTTCCAGCAAGCAAGAAAACCCAATATAGCAAGCTGGACAGAAAATATAGCAAACAAAAATAACACAAGCAGAACTTAGCTTATGCAGGATAGAGAGGCCACAGGAACGATCCAGGAGGAATCAAGACCAATACTAGAACATTGACTGGAGGCCAGGATCAAAGCACCAGGTGGAGTTAAATAGAGCAGCACCTAACGACTTAACCTCATCACCTGAGGAAGGAAACTCAGAAGCCGCAGTACCACTCTCATCCACCAAAGGAAGCTCATAGACAGAACCAGCCGCAGTACCACTCACGACCACAGGAGGGAGCCTGGCCACAGAATTCACAACAGAACCCGTCTTACCCTCGGATCACAAGGTTTCTTTTAAGCGGGCCAGACTCTCATAGTGTTTTCCTCTCACCCCGAGTTTGAGGACCTGGTTCAGCGAAACCGGGAGCACCCGGACAAACGTACCCTTTTTCTCCTGAGCTACGTAGTAAATAATAATAATATAATAATAATTTGTATTTATATAGCGCCAACATATTCCACAGCGCTTTACAGTTTAACAGTTTCAAACACAACTGTCATAAGTAACATTAACAATACAATAATTAAAGCGAAAAAAGACGACCCTGCTCATGAGAGCTTACAATCTACAATGAGATGCGGGAGATACAAAGCACAGGTTTGTAGTTACAATTATGTATTTACAATGATGGTCTAGCCATCTTCAGGGGGTGGGTGATAGATGGAGATAGTGAATGGGCTACGCACACACAAACATAAAATGACTTTGATTATTGAATGTGATAGGCCGCTCTGAACAAATGTGTTTTGAGCGAGCGCCTAAAGCTATGCAAATTGTGGATGGTCCTAATATCTTGGGGTAGAGCATTCCAGAGGATTGGCGCAGCGTGGGAGAAATCTTGGAGTCGGGAGTGGGAGGTACGGATTAGTGCAGAGGTTAGTCGAAGTCATTTGCAGAGCGCAGCGGTCAGTTAGGCCGATAGACAGAAATGAGGGAGGAGATGTAAGGGGGTGTCGCACTGTGGAGAGCTTTGTGGGTGAGAAAAAGTACTTTGAATTGTATCCTGTAATGCAGGGGTCCCCAACTCCAGTCCTCAAGGCCCACCAACATGTCATGTTTTCAGGATTTCCTGAGTCTTGCCCAGGTAATAATTGCATCACCTGTGCAATGCAAAGGAAATCCTGAAAACATGACCTGTTGGTGGGCCTTGAGGACTGGAGTTGGGGACCCCTGCTGTAATACAGTGGTCCCCAACTCCAGGCCTCGAGGGCCGCCAACAGTGCAGGATTTCAGGATTTCCTTAGTATTGCACAGGGGTTGGATTCCAACCCCTGTGCAATACTAAGGAAATCCTGAAAACCTGCACTGTTGCCGACCCTCGAGGCCTGGAGTTGGGGACCACTGCTGTAATGAATGGGCAGCCAGTGTAACGACTGGCGAAGAGCGGATGCGTCCAAGTAATGATTAGCCAGATGGACGACCCTGGCTGCTGCATTAAGGATGGACTGGAGAGGGGAAAGTCGAGTGAGGGGGAGGCCAATTAATAGAGCGTTACAGTAGTCCAGGCGGGAGTGGATCAGGGCGACAGTGAGGGTTTTTGTTGTTTCCATGGTGAGAAAAGGGCGGATTCTAGAGATGTTCTTTAGGTGTAAGCGGCAAGAGATTGTATATGGGAGATGAAGGAGAGATCTGAGTCAAACATAACACCCAGACAGCGTGCCTGCTATCGGGGTGTTATTATGGTTCCACCCACGGAGAGGGAAATGTCAGATTTAGGGAGGTTAGTAGATGGCGGGAGCAGAAGAAGTTCAGTTTTGGAGAGGTTGAGTTTCAGATAGAGAGCAGACATGATGTTGGAGACTGCAGACAGTCAGTGGCATTCTGTAGTACAGCCGGGGTAAGGTCAGGGGATGATGTGTATAGTTGTGTCATCAGCATAAAGATGGTACTGAAAGCCAAATCTGCGGAATGGTCTGTCCAATTGGGGCCGCGTGGCGGAATCTCCTTCGGTAGATCCGCCTGTGTCCCGCTTAGCCTCTAACACTCTGTTATCCCTTCCAAACGGCTGTTCTATTAAGGATCCCACGGATCGTCTTAGAGAAAGTTTGGCCCGTTCTGTTTTTGCATCTTCAAGTTCAGCCCTGTTTCCCTCTTTTGCGGCAACTTGGGTTGCTAAGGCTATGATGTCTTGGTCAGAATTTTTGACAAAGGCTCTTCAAGAGAGAGAATTGCCAGCAGAATTGACAGAAATGTCAAGTCAGATAACCCTTGCTGGGAGCTATCTGATTAATGCATTGTTAGATGCGGCAGACTGTGCTGCTTCTGCAACAGCAAATGCAATTGCCATTAGAAGGGCTCTCTGGTTAAGAACTTCACGGGCAGACTCTACCTCTAAAAAATCTCTTACAACCCTCCCGTATCAGGGGGGTCGCTTATTCGGAGAGAAGCTGGATCAGCTTATCTCTGATACCACAGGGGGGAAAAGCAATTTTCTCCCACAGCAGAGGACTAGACAGCCTTTTCGTCGCCAATTTCATGCTCGTTTCAAACCCTTTCGCAATACCAGATGGACACCAGCATCAGGTTCCGCTACGCAGGTTTGACCCAATCTGGACCGAGACAATTGGATCTCCTATAGAGCCAACCCGGGGGAAGAAAACGTTCCCAGCCGCCTAGATCCAGGGGGTCCATGTTTTAAAGGTTTTCAGCTAAGTGACTGGAGGCATCCTCGGATTGCTGCCAACAGAGTAGGCGGGCGCCTACTTTTGTTTCACCAGGCCTGGCTCCATTCAATTCACGACAAGTGGGTAGGAGAGCTCGTGCCCTCAGGGTACAAGATAGAGCTGGTTTGTCAACCCCCACACCAGTTCTTCCCATCCCGTCTTCCCAGGTTCGAGTCCCAGCGTCAAGCCCTTTTTGATTCTATAGAGTCCCTTCGTCTCCACAGGGTCATCAGTCCTGTTCCAAGGGAGGAGAGATTTCAGGGGTTCTATTCCAACCTATTTGTAGTACCCAAAAAGGACAGATCAGTAAGGCCCATTCTGGATCTAAAAAGCTTAAACAGGTTTGTCAAGATTCGTCACTTTCGGATGGAATCTCTCCGGTCAGTCATTGCGTCGATGGAAAAGGGGGAGTTCTTGGCTTCGATAGACATTCAGGATGCCTACCTGCATATTCCCATTTTTCCTTCCCATCAAAGATTTCTACGGTTTGCCATAAACAACTTACACTTCCAGTTCACGGCTTTACCCTTCGGGCTGGCCCCAGGGTGTTCACAAAGGTCATATCAACTGTGGTGTCCATTCTGCACTCCCGAGGCATAGTAGTCTTGCCATATTTAGACGACCTTCTCATCAAAGGGCCGACCTTTTGTGCCTGCGAGGAGAATGTCAGCATTTCTCTAGACACACTTTTCGTCTGGGTTGGCTAGTGAATTTAAAGAAATCATCCCTGGTACCATCCCGGAGAATCTCATTTCTAGGGATAATTTTCGACACCTCTCAAACCCTCTCGATCCTTCCCCAGGACAAGGTCCTAGCCCTTCGGCGAGAGGTGAGGATCCTTCGACAACCATACTTTCATGCAATCCGGTCCTGCATGAAGGTCTTAGGAAGGATGGTTGCAACAATAAAGGCAGTACCATTTGCACAGCTTCATCTTCAGCCTCTCCAGCATGCACTTTTAGCAGCATGGGACAAGAATCCATTCTCCCTCAAACTCAGGTTCCGGTTTTCTCCCCTGGTCAGGCAGGCTCTTTCATGGTGGTTAAACAGCTCGTCCCTACAAAAGGGGAAACCCTTTCCTTCAACTAATTGGCTAGTGGTTACAACGGTTGCCAGTCTCCTAGGTTGGGGAGAGTTGTTCTTTCAAAAATAAATACCAGCAAAGTTGAGTTTGACTCAATTCCTCTCTCCTATAAGTATTGTCCAGCCAAGAGAAAATAATATAAAATATAACTTTTAATCATATTCAAATAAAAAAACTACCCAAAACAAGAAAAATAATGATAAAGTTAAAATCTCAATATCAGTATTTATTGTCCATCCGGACCAACATCACATAGGGATATGGATACCTCCTCAGAGGTCCCTATTAAACATATACTCAATTCAGTTCTGATCAGATTAGATGCCTGATCATAAATTACTGGACCGAAAATTAAACCATCCCGACATCATACATGATGCTCCTATTGAGGGGATATCTTAACGGTCCCTATGTGGACTAATTAGCTTGGTTACATACTTCATTAATTATACTCAAAAAATATAAAGGAAAGATCTCACCCATCAGTAGTGCAGGCATCGATCATCCCCTCTTTGTTTCCAGGCAACCAAGCTACTTCAGAGGGAGTGGATCCAAAAAATGACCTAGTATGCCCTGTATAGGCTAGTATGGCCCTGATCCCAAAACTCCCGCCCTTACAAGGGCAGTCCACATCTGACCCTTATATAAAATAGCCCTATTTGTCCCTGTATGTCCCGACGCGTTTCGTCTCTGCCACGACTCCTCAGGGGACCTATATGCTCAAATAGGGTACTTGGCTACTGCGTAAAAGACTAGGGTTCCATTCTGGTAATCCACGGGCTTGCAATGGCAATTCGTCACGCCCACTTTGATTACCTTTATAAGCTATACACAGCATGAAAATCAGGTGTCTAATCAAAATGACTCACCCAGTCCAATACCGCCGCTTGTGCACGCCATTACTAACACTCCACGTGTCTTCTAACATGGCCGCTATACTTCCGGTTTACTAATGTGAGATCACCATTCACCATGGTAACGGTTGCGTCCTCACAGCGAGCCGCTCCATATCCGGTACACCGCCCGGAAGTAGACGCTGGAACGCAACTTGCGCTTCAGAACAATCTATTACAGCGGCCGCAAATAAACTAACCACAGGTCGCCGCGTATACGAATCGCTATGGAGACCTACCTACGTCATACGGTGACCATGCCACTCATGACAACACCCGGAAGTCTCATCTGGAACGCAACCTGCGCTCCACAATACCTATTAAAGCAACCACTATTTATGACAGCTTTTTGCATCATCACATTTAACTTATTCAAGAATAAAGAAAACATGTCGCGGCGGAATTGTTATGTTGATGCATCTAAATTATGTACTTATAAACCATACCATAATATTCTAAAGCTCCGCTTAAAGAATGGTAATAGAATCGGTGACACAAATTCAGAATAACGGGTATAAAGCCTCAGAAATGAAACAAATAGGTAGTCCAGATCTTAACAAGTATTGACAGTACAGAAACCAGAAAGAAACTAACAAGCAAACTCTCATTTATAGTATCCTAGATAAAACAACTGTAATTAAGCTGCTCATTAAGCCCCCTCGGAGCTACAGTATTCAAGTGGAAAATCCATCTTGTTTCTTTTTGCAAAATGATTTTATCCCAATTTCCTCCTCGTATTGGTCTCGCCACTTTCTCGATGCCCATAAATTTGATAGAATCTGTATTACCTCCTTGACAGATATTAACGTGTCGTGCGACCGGGGTATCTCTCCTATGCACCACATCTCCAATGTGCTCCCCTATCCTTCGTTTAAACTCCCTAATGGTTTTCCCGATATATTCTTTCCCACATACACAGGAGGCTTTGTAAATGATCCCCTTCGTACTACAATTGATGAATTCTCTCACCATGTACTCTTTCCCAGTAACATTACTGGTAAACCTGTCACCTGTGATGATGTGGGAACAGGCAACACAATGACCACATCTAAAGCAACCCTTTGTGTCACTGGATAACCACGTTTTAGATATAGGGCTTTTGAAATGACTCTTGACAAACCTATCTTTTAGTGATCGACCTCTTCTATAGGTGATTAACGGTCGCTCCATTAGTTGATTACCAATGTCCGGATCCATCAACAAAATGGACCAGTGTTTAGTTAAGATCTTACGCACTTCCTGTGCACCATTATCAAACGTGGTGATGAGTCTCATTTGTCCCTCATTGTCAACTCTACGAGCTGGCCTCAACAATTCAGACCTACTCTTGGTTTTAACCTCCTTATACGCTCGCTTCAGGACATCAGGAGGGTACCCCCTTTCCAGGAATTTACCACGCAGCTCTTTTGCCTGTAATTCAAAATCTTCTTCTGTAGTGCAGTTCCTGCGGATCCTAAGATACTGGCTTTTGGGTATCCCTCGTTTTAAATGAGTTGGATGGCTACTCTCCCATTTAAGTAATGCGTTGGTTGCTGTAGGTTTTTTATATGTACATGTAGTCACAGTGCCATCTTCCCCCTTCTTAATCAAAATATCCAGAAATGGTAGTGTTGACGAGTCCATGACTGATGTAAAATACAGACCTAGGTCATTTTGATTTAGGGTGTCCACAAATGATGTAAAATTTGTTGCAGAATCACCCCAAATTACCAGGACATCGTCAATGTAACGGGTCCACAATTCAATGGACCCGATACACTCCATTTCACTCCTCAACACGCAAGTCTCCTCCCACCAGCCCAGGAACAAATTTGCGTACGTGGGGGCACAAGGGCACCCCATCGCAGTGCCCCTGAGCTGGTGGTAGAATTTTTGATCAAAAAGGAAAAAATTGCGTGTCAGGCAAAACCGCATTAATTTCAGCACAAACTCATTGTGGCTGCGAAATTGACAACCCCTAGTCCGTAGGAAGTATTGAATGGCCTCAAGGCCCTTCTCATGGGGTATAGAGCTGTAGAGAGCCTCTACGTCCACACTACCCAATTGTACCCCAGGGTCCACAATTAAACCCTCCAATCTACGGAGCAAATCAGGCGTGTCCTGTACAAAAGATTGCAAAGATGACACAAATGGTTTAAGTACCCGGTCAAGGTAAATTCCCACATTTTGGGTAACATTATCTATGCCTGCCACTATGGGTCTCCCTTTTAAGGGGGACACCCCTTTATGTATTTTTGGCAGGCAATAGAATGTGGCCACAACCGTATTCTTGGGCATTAAAAAATCATATTCCACCTTATCTATAACTCCAGCAGCAATACCTTCGTCCAAGATAACCTTTAACTCAGCAATATATTCAGCCGTTGGATTATTAGTCAAGATCTCATAGCTATTACGATCACTTAAAAGAGACTCACACATATTGCGGTATTCTGTAACATCCAGGACAACCACATTGCCACCCTTATCCGAGGGCTTTATGACAATGTGGCTGTCCTGTTCAAGTTGTCGAATCACCGCCATCTCTGCCCTGGTACAATTGTACTTCTTAAATATATTTCCCTCTTGCAGTTGTTTAAGGTCCTGCACCACCAGATTCTCAAAGACATCGATTGCCGAGATATCACCCATCTGTGGGGGCATCTTCACACTCTTATTTTTAAGGTCCGTATAAGGACCCTTACCCACTGAATTAGGGTTTACCTCCCCGATGCTCTGCAACAATCTCACATCTGGTAAAAGATCCATAGGTATACCCATATCGCCACAAGTACGTGTGTCCTGTTTGTAAAAAAATTTTTTCCAACGTAACTTACGCAGGAACAGGTTGAGATCCTTTATTGCTCGAAACACATCAAAGTTACTACTTGGGACAAACGAAAGACCTTTCTTCAGGACCCCTATTGCCTCTTCACTAAGTACTTTTCCAGAGAGGTTGACTACTTGTATATTGCCTTGGGCTGGACCACCTATACTTGAGGTGTCTATATTAGCTAACGTTTTCTGAATGGGAATATATGTTCTAAAGGGGTCCGCTACTTTCGAATCTGCAATCGATTCCTTAGAGGATAGCTTTGGTCTAAAAAAGTACCTCCTTGCGAACTATCCACTCTCTCAAATCCTCCTCGATTACCACGGCCCCTACCCCTTCCTCTACCTCTTGATGATTTACTACGTCCCTCAGTATCTGAGAATTCTGTATCAGTAGATGATAGATCTGTTTCTAGTTCCAAATTATTGGCCCTCTGTCCAATGACCATATAAGCTTTATTGTCTTTGAAGTCTTGTGTATCTCTCAAATATTGGCGGTGTTTACGCTCTTTGAGATGATACTGGAACCGTTCAAGGTTCCCCTGTAGTTTACTCTCTTTTACAGAAAAATCTGCCTCAGTTGAGAATTTTTTAGTTACTTCAATCTGTTCTCTCAACTGTTCATTAAGTATACTGAGGGTTTTTTTCTCTTCCTCAAGAAGGAGTTGCATAAGTCGCAGGGAGCTACTTGTTGCTTCCTTTTCCCATTTAGCTATAAAATTAGGATTTTTATGTCTAGTCCCTGTGGAGATGTTAATCCTCAACCCTCGTGGGACAATACCTGCCTTCAAATAATTTTCCAGGCTCTGTACCTCCCACCACGATGTTATCTGGTCCCTATAAATTTTTGTTAATTCTTTAAATGCTGAATTATATGTTGGAAGATACTTTTTTTGTGTGAAAGTCTGCTCTGAAAATACCTCTCTAGCTTCAACAAGCCACTGGTCCGTATTTAAGCCTGTTGATAAAAAGCCTGCCATACCAAATGCACTAGTATAAATACCAGCAAAGTTGAGTTTGACTCAATTCCTCTCTCCTATAAGTATTGTCCAGCCAAGAGAAAATAATATAAAATATAACTTTTAATCATATTCAAATAAAAAAACTACCCAAAACAAGAAAAATAATGATAAAGTTAAAATCTCAATATCAATATTTATTGTCCATCCGGACCAACATCACATAGGGATATGGATACCTCCTCAGAGGTCCCTATTAAACATATACTCAATTCAGTTCTGATCAGATTAGATGCCTGATCATAAATTACTGGACCGAAAATTAAACCATCCCGACATCATACATGATGCTCCTATTGAGGGGATATCTTAACGGTCCCTATGTGGACTAATTAGCTTGGTTACATACTTCATTAATTATACTCAAAAAATATAAAGGAAAGATCTCACCCATCAGTAGTGCAGGCATCGATCATCCCCTCTTTGTTTCCAGGCAACCAAGCTACTTCAGAGGGAGTGGATCCAAAAAATGACCTAGTATGCCCTGTATAGGCTAGTATGGCCCTGATCCCAAAACTCCCGCCCTTACAAGGGCAGTCCACATCTGACCCTTATATAAAATAGCCCTATTTGTCCCTGTATGTCCCGACGCGTTTCGTCTCGGCCACGACTCCTCAGGGGACCTATATGCTCAAATAGGGTACTTGGCTACTGCGTAAAAGACTAGGGTTCCATTCTGGTAATCCACGGGCTTGCAATGGATTTGAAAGTAGCGGACCCCTTTAGAACATATATTCCCATTCAGAAAACGTTAGCTAATATAGACACCTCAAGTATAGGTGGTCCAGCCCAAGGCAATATACAAGTAGTCAACCTCTCTGGAAAAGTACTTAGTGAAGAGGCAATAGGGGTCCTGAAGAAAGGTCTTTCGTTTGTCCCAAGTAGTAACTTTGATGTGTTTCGAGCAATAAAGGATCTCAACCTGTTCCTGCGTAAGTTACGTTGGAAAAAATTTTTTTACAAACAGGACACACGTACTTGTGGCGATATGGGTATACCTATGGATCTTTTACCAGATGTGAGATTGTTGCAGAGCATCGGGGAGGTAAACCCTAATTCAGTGGGTAAGGGTCCTTATACGGACCTTAAAAATAAGAGTGTGAAGATGCCCCCACAGATGGGTGATATCTCGGCAATCGATGTCTTTGAGAATCTGGTGGTGCAGGACCTTAAACAACTGCAAGAGGGAAATATATTTAAGAAGTACAATTGTACCAGGGCAGAGATGGCAGTGATTCGACAACTTGAACAGGACAGCCACATTGTCATAAAGCCCTCGGATAAGGGTGGCAATGTGGTTGTCCTGGATGTTACAGAATACCGCAATATGTGTGAGTCTCTTTTAAGTGATCGTAATAGCTATGAGATCTTGACTAATAATCCAACGGCTGAATATATTGCTGAGTTAAAGGTTATCTTGGACGAAGGTATTGCTGCTGGAGTTATAGATAAGGTGGAATATGATTTTTTAATGCCCAAGAATACGGTTGTGGCCACATTCTATTGCCTGCCAAAAATACATAAAGGGGTGTCCCCCTTAAAAGGGAGACCCATAGTGGCAGGCATAGATAATGTTACCCAAAATGTGGGAATTTACCTTGACCGGGTACTTAAACCATTTGTGTCATCTTTGCAATCTTTTTTACAGGACACGCCTGATTTGCTCCGTAGATTGGAGGGTTTAATTGTGGACCCTGGGGTACAATTGGGTAGTGTGGACGTAGAGGCTCTCTACAGCTCTATACCCCATGAGAAGGGCCTTGAGGCCATTCAATACTTCCTACGGACTAGGGGTTGTCAATTTCGCAGCCACAATGAGTTTGTGCTGAAATTAATGCGGTTTTGCCTGACACGCAATTTTTTCCTTTTTGATCAAAAATTCTACCACCAGCTCAGGGGCACTGCGATGGGGTGCCCTTGTGCCCCCACGTACGCAAATTTGTTCCTGGGCTGGTGGGAGGAGACTTGCGTGTTGAGGAGTGAAATGGAGTGTATCGGGTCCATTGAATTGTGGACCCGTTACATTGACGATGTCCTGGTAATTTGGGGTGATTCTGCAACAAATTTTACATCATTTGTGGACACCCTAAATCAAAATGACCTAGGTCTGTATTTTACATCAGTCATGGACTCGTCAACACTACCATTTCTGGATATTTTGATTAAGAAGGGGGAAGATGGCACTGTGACTACATGTACATATAAAAAACCTACAGCAACCAACGCATTACTTAAATGGGAGAGTAGCCATCCAACTCATTTAAAACGAGGGATACCCAAAAGCCAGTATCTTAGGATCCGCAGGAACTGCACTACAGAAGAAGATTTTGAATTACAGGCAAAAGAGCTGCGTGGTAAATTCCTGGAAAGGGGGTACCCTCCTGATGTCCTGAAGCGAGCGTATAAGGAGGTTAAAACCAAGAGTAGGTCTGAATTGTTGAGGCCAGCTCGTAGAGTTGACAATGAGGGACAAATGAGACTCATCACCACGTTTGATAATGGTGCACAGGAAGTGCGTAAGATCTTAACTAAACACTGGTCCATTTTGTTGATGGATCCGGACATTGGTAATCAACTAATGGAGCGACCGTTAATCACCTATAGAAGAGGTCGATCACTAAAAGATAGGTTTGTCAAGAGTCATTTCAAAAGCCCTATATCTAAAACGTGGTTATCCAGTGACACAAAGGGTTGCTTTAGATGTGGTCATTGTGTTGCCTGTTCCCACATCATCACAGGTGACAGGTTTACCAGTAATGTTACTGGGAAAGAGTACATGGTGAGAGAATTCATCAATTGTAGTACGAAGGGGATCATTTACAAAGCCTCCTGTGTATGTGGGAAAGAATATATCGGGAAAACCATTAGGGAGTTTAAACGAAGGATAGGGGAGCACATTGGAGATGTGGTGCATAGGAGAGATACCCCGGTCGCACGACACGTTAATATCTGTCAAGGAGGTAATACAGATTCTATCAAATTTATGGGCATCGAGAAAGTGGCGAGACCAATACGAGGAGGAAATTGGGATAAAATCATTTTGCAAAAAGAAACAAGATGGATTTTCCACTTGAATACTGTAGCTCCGAGGGGGCTTAATGAGCAGCTTAATTACAGTTGTTTTATCTAGGATACTATAAATGAGAGTTTGCTTGTTAGTTTCTTTCTGGTTTCTGTACTGTCAATACTTGTTAAGATCTGGACTACCTATTTGTTTCATTTCTGAGGCTTTATACCCGTTATTCTGAATTTGTGTCACCGATTCTATTACCATTCTTTAAGCGGAGCTTTAGAATATTATGGTATGGTTTATAAGTACATAATTTAGATGCATCAACATAACAATTCCGCCGCGACATGTTTTCTTTATTCTTGAATAAGTTAAATGTGATGATGCAAAAAGCTGTCATAAATAGTGGTTGCTTTAATAGGTATTGTGGAGCGCAGGTTGCGTTCCAGATGAGACTTCCGGGTGTTGTCATGAGTGGCATGGTCACCGTATGACGTAGGTAGGTCTCCATAGCGATTCGTATACGCGGCGACCTGTGGTTAGTTTATTTGCGGCCGCTGTAATAGATTGTTCTGAAGCGCAAGTTGCGTTCCAGCGTCTACTTCCGGGCGGTGTACCGGATATGGAGCGGCTCGCTGTGAGGACGCAACCGTTACCATGGTGAATGGTGATCTCACATTAGTAAACCGGAAGTATAGCGGCCATGTTAGAAGACACGTGGAGTGTTAGTAATGGCGTGCACAAGCGGCGGTATTGGACTGGGTGAGTCATTTTGATTAGACACCTGATTTTCATGCTGTGTATAGCTTATAAAGGTAATCAAAGTGGGCGTGACGAATTGCCATTGCAAGCCCGTGGATTACCAGAATGGAACCCTAGTCTTTTACGCAGTAGCCAAGTACCCTATTTGAGCATATAGGTCCCCTGAGGAGTCGTGGCCGAGACGAAACGCGTCGGGACATACAGGGACAAATAGGGCTATTTTATATAAGGGTCAGATGTGGACTGCCCTTGTAAGGGCGGGAGTTTTGGGATCAGGGCCATACTAGCCTATACAGGGCATACTAGGTCATTTTTTGGATCCACTCCCTCTGAAGTAGCTTGGTTGCCTGGAAACAAAGAGGGGATGATCGATGCCTGCACTACTGATGGGTGAGATCTTTCCTTTATATTTTTTGAGTATAATTAATTAAGTATGTAACCAAGCTAATTAGTCCACATAGGGACCGTTAAGATATCCCCTCAATAGGAGCATCATGTATGATGTCGGGATGGTTTAATTTTCGGTCCAGTAATTTATGATCAGGCATCTAATCTGATCAGAACTGAATTGAGTATATGTTTAATAGGGACCTCTGAGGAGGTATCCATATCCCTATGTGATGTTGGTCCGGATGGACAATAAATATTGATATTGAGATTTTAACTTTATCATTATTTTTCTTGTTTTGGGTAGTTTTTTTATTTGAATATGATTAAAAGTTATATTTTATATTATTTTCTCTTGGCTGGACAATATGGAGAGTTGTTCTTTCACCACACTGCTCAGGGGCGTTGGTCCCCCCGGGAGTCAGCTCTTCCTATCAATCTCTTGGAGATTCGGGCAGTTCGACTGGCTCTACAGTGTTTCCATCATCTTCTGGCGGGTCGCCCTGTCCAGATTCAATCGGACAATGCCACAGCTGTGGAATACATAAATCATCAGGGGGGCACCCGCAGCAGGGCGGCCATGCAGGAAGTAAAGCAAATTCTGTACTGGGCCGAGAGGAATCACTCAGTGATTTCGTCAGTCCACATTTCGGGCGAGGAGAACTGGGCGGCGGACTTCCTCAGTCGGCAGGGCCTGGCTTCTGGGGAGTGGTCCCTCCATCACGAGGTATTTCAGCAAATATGCCATCAATGGGGGACTTCGGACGTGGATCTAATGGCGTCCGGGAGGAATGCCAAGGTACCCAGATTTGTCACCCGGTATCGAGATCCACAGACAATCGCCGTGGATGCGCTAGTTCTGACCTGGAACCAGTTTCATCTCCCATATCTGTATCCCCCTCTGGCACTATTCCCGAAAGTAATCAAGAAAATCAAGTCCGAGAGAGTGCCTGCTATTCTGGTCGCCCCGGATTGGCCGCGGCGGTCATGGTACGCAGACCTAGTACAGCTTCTCTCCGGAGCTCCGTGGCGGCTCCCCGACCATCCAGATCTTTTATTTCAAGGGCCGATTTACCACCAGAACTCAGGAGTCCTGCGTTTGACGGCCTGGCTGTTGAATCTTGGGTGTTAACTCAGGCCGGGTTCTCCCAAGAGGTGGCTGATACCATGATCAGTGCCTGAAAGACAGTTTCGGCTCGGATTTATTATCATACTTGGAGGGTTTTTATTTCGTGGTGCAGAGAGCGCGGGCTGCCTCCTGCTTTTTTCCGTTCCAAATATTCTTGCTTTTCTCCAGGCAGGCCTGGATTCAGGACTGGCTCCAAGTACTCTTAAAAGGCAGATTTCAGCCTTGTCGGTCCTTTTTCAGCACAGGATTGCTACTAACCTGCAAGTAAGGACATTTTTTTCAGGGAGTTGCTCATAAGGTCCCTCCTTATAACACTCCGTTGGAAGCTTGGGACCTTAATTTGATCTTAAGGGCTATACAGGAAGTTCCTTTCGAACCTCTTCAGGATATTTCCTTAACTTTCCTTTCCTGGAAGGTCGTTTTCTTAGTGGCCATAACTTCCATAAGGCGGGTATCAGAGCTGGCAGCCCTTTCCTGTCGTGCTCCTTTTTTACGGTTTCATCAGGCTAAGGTGGTGCTCAGACCATCGCCCTCCTTTTTGCTGAAGATTGTTTCCTCATTCCACATTAACGAGGATATAGTTCTTCCTTTTTGTCCGCCACCGACGCACCGTGTGGAAAAAGCTCTCCATACGTTGGACCTAGTGAGAGCGCTGAGGAGGTACATTTCTTGAACAGCTCCTTTTTCGACAGACGGATGCTCTGTTTGTTCTCCCAGAGGGTCGCAGGAAGGGATTCGCAGCCTCGAAATCTACCTTGGCCATGTGGATACGTTCAGCTATTCAGGAGGCCTACTGCGCCAAGGGCATGACGGTCCCGGCTGGAATCAAAGCTCATTCACTAGAGCTGTAGGGGCTTACTGGGTGATTCGGCACCAGGCCTCAACAGAACAGGTTTGCAGAGCTGCGACTTGGTCTAGTCTGCATACCTTTGCCAAGCATTACAATGTCCACTCCCAGATCTCTGCAGATGCAATTCTGGGCAGAAGGATTCTTCAGGCAGCAGTAACGCACTTATAACGACAGCTGCTTGGTTAATTATAACGGTGAGTTAATTCCAGGGTGTATATGACGGAGGAGGAGCTAAACTTTTTTTTTTTTTTTTTATGTTTACTTAGTGTCAGCCTCCTGGCGGCAGAAGCATACACCCACTGTCCTGTGTCCCCCAATGAGCGTCTCGGGAAAAGGATTTTACGGTGAATAACGCAAAAATCCCTATTTTTTCCCTTTCCCGCCCCCCTCCCCCCCTTTTCAGTTTTTCTTATTTTTCATGTTAACAGACAGCTTAGTCTGTACACCATGTCTGTAACATTTTGTGAACTGTGGTATGTCACGTTATCTGTACCTCTGAATTACTGTTCTCTTGATTATTGTAGCAAATGAGGAAGGTCTCCTAGACCAAAATTTTTTATTGGTACTACAATAAAAATACGGAGTTACTCACACTTAAGTTGAGTGCCAGGTTCTTTTGTGTATCTGTGAACTCGTAATGACCTGGAGAATCATAATAGCAGGTCAGTTTTAGCATTTAGTGAACCTAGCAAAAAAGCCAAACAAAAAACCAGTGTGGGATTGCAATTTTTTTTGCAACTTCACCGCACTTGAAATTTTTTTCCCGTTTTCTAGTACAAGATATGGTAAAACCAATTATGTCATTCAAAAGTACAACTTGTCCCGCAAAAAATAAGCCCTCACATGGCCAAATTGATGGAAAGATTAAAAAGTTATGACTGAGTGAGGGGAGCGAAAATCCGAGAAGCTGGAGCCATGAAGGGGTTAACAAAACAATATTCTATCTGTGCGCTGATTTGCATCGGTGGGACGTGCGGTCTCTATCATTAGGATAAAGTGGTTTCTTGGCTAAGAAGTTTTTGTTGCAGAGTTCCGCCCCTTCTGGGCTTGCTGACCCATTCCATTCTGAATAACTGGAAACCGCTCAAATCGCCACCGTGCTCCTGATAAAATGTCTGGAAACATTAGAGGGATTAGGTCTCTGGTCACTGGATCCCTGAGATGTTCACTGAGGCTGCCGGAGTTCTCGTGTTCTGCAGCCGATATAGGAGAGATCAGATACTGCAGGTAACCATGTACAGCGCCTTGCGAAAGTATTTGCCCCCCCTGGAACTTTTCAACCTTTTCCCACATATCATGCTACAAACATGAAGATACCAAATGTAAATTTTTGGTGAAGAATCAACAAGTGGAACACAATTGTGAAGTTGAAAGAAATGTATTGGTTATTTTAAATTTTTTTTGTAAATACAACAACTGAAAAGTGGGGCGTGCAATATTATTCGGGCGGAGTCCTGGGTTCAAACCCCACCAAGGACAACATCTGCAAAGAGTTTTTGTATGTTCTCTCCGTGTTTGCGTGGGTTTCCTCCGGGCACTCCGGTTTCCTCCCACATTCCAAAGACATACTGATAGGGAATTTAGATTGTGAGCCCCATCGGGGACAGTGATGATAATGTGTGCAAACTGTAAAGCGCTGCGGAATATGTTAGCGGTATCTAAAAATATAGATTAAAGATTATTATTATTCAGCCCGTTTACTTTCAGTGCAGCAAACTCACTCCAGAAGTTCATTGTGGATCTCTGAATGATCCAGTGTTGTCCTAAATGCCTAATGATGATAAATATAATCCACCTGTGTGTAATAAAGTCTCTGTATAAATGCACCTGCTCTGTGATAGTCTCAGGGTTCTGTTTGAAGCACAGAGAGCATTATGAAGATCAAGGAACACAACAGGCAGGTCTGTGATACTGTTGTGGAGAAGTTTAAAGCCGGATTTGGATGCAAAATGATTTCCAAAACTTTAAACATCCCAAGGAGCACTGTACAAGCGATCATATTGAAATGGAAGGAGTGTCATACCACTGCAGATCTACAAAGACCTGGTCGTCCCTCTAAACTTTCATCTCAAACAAGGAGAAGACTGATCAGAGATGCAGCCAAGAGGCCCATGATCACTCTGGATGAACTGCAGAGATCTACAGCTGAGGTGGGACAGTCTGTCCATAGGACAACAATCAGTTGTACACTGCACAAATCTGGCCTTTATGGAGGAGTGGCAAGAAGAAAGCCATTTCTCAAAGATATCCATAAAAAGTGACATTTAAAGTTTGCAACAAGCCACCTGGGAGACACACCAAACATGTGGAAGAAGGTGCTCTGGTCATATGAAACCAAAATCGAACTTTTTGGCAACAATGCTAAACGATATGTTTGACGTAAAAGCAACACAGCTCATCGTCCTGAACACACCATCCCCACTGTCAAACATGGTGGTGGCAGCATCATGGTTTGGGCCTGCTTTTCTTCAGCAAGGACAGGGAAGATGGTTAAAATTGATGGGAAGATGGATGGAGCCAAATACAGGACCATTCTTGTAGAAAACTGTTATGATCCGGTGACCTTGGAGCCGCATGAAACTTTCTCTGGAGTAGGTGGTAACTGTACTGACCGCAAATCCTGAACTAACACCGCAACTGGAAGTAGCCGTGGAGTGTGCCTAACAATCCCTAGACACCTCGACACAGCCGGAGGACTAAATACCCCTATAGATGGAAATAGGAATTCTACCTTGCCTTAGAGCAGAACCCCAAAGGATAGGCAGCCCCCCACGAATATTGACTGTGAGTAGGAGAGGAAAGACACACGCAGGCAGAAAACAAGATTTAGCAAAAGAGGCCACTCTAGCTAAATAGGAAAGGATAGGACCGAATACTAAGCGGTCAGTATTAAAACCCTTCCAAAAATATCCACAGCAGATGATACAAAAATTCCACCATCTAACTAAAGACGTGTAACGTATATCTGCAACTCCTGAGAATCCAACTAGACTGAGTAAATACTGACACAATCTAAGCTGGACAAGAAAAAACAAATGAATAGCACTGAATTATCAAGCACACAGCATGTGTGCCACAGAAACAAAACCAGACACTTATCTTTGCTGATTTGGCAGCTAGGCAGGAGGAACCAGACAGAGGTCCAACACCTTCCAAAAACCATGGACAAATGGCAAGGACTAACGAATCCTGCACACCTAAATACCCCAGTCAGAACTGCAATCAGCAGATACACCTGACCAGGACTGCAACCCAGGGACAACTGCATTACCACCTACAACCACCGGAGGGAGCCCAAGGGCAGAATTCACAACAGTACCCCCCCCCCCTTGAGGAGGGGTCACCGCACCCTCACCAGAGCCCCCAGGCCGATCAGGACGAGCCAGATGAAAGGCACGAACCAAATCAGCAGCATGGACATCAGAGGCAAAAACCCAATAATTATCCTCCTGGCCATAACCCTTCCATTTGACAAGGTACTGAAGCCTCTGCCTCGAAAAATGAGAATCCAAAATCTTCTCAACCACATACTCCAACTCCCCATCAACCAACACAGGGGCCGGAGGATCAACAGAGGGAACAACGGGCACCACATATTTCCGCAATAAAGATCTATAGAAGACATTATGGATAGCAAAAGAGGCCGGAAGCGCCAATCGAAAAGACACCGGATTAATAATCCCAGAAATCCTATAAGGACCAATAAACCGAGGCTTAAACTTAGGAAAAGAAATCTTCATAGGAACATGACGGGAAGACAACCAGACCAGATCCCCAACCCGAAGCCGGGAAGCAACACACCGACGACGGTTAGCAAAACGTTGCCTCCTCCTGAGACAACACCAAATTGTCCACCACATGAGTCCAAATCTGCTGCAACCTGTCAACCACAGAATCCACACCAGGACAGTCAGAAGGCTCAACCTGCCCAGAAGAAAAACGAGGATGAAAACCAAAATTACAAAAGAAAGGCGAAACCAAAGTAGCCGAACTAGCCCGATTATTAAGGGCAAACTCGGCCAATGGCAAGAAGGCCACCCAATCATCCTGATCAGCAGACACAAAGCATAAGGTCAAACTCGGCCAATGGCAAGAAGGCCACCCAATCATCCTGATCAGCAGACACAAAGCATCTCAAATAAGTCTCCAAAGTCTGATTAGTTCGCTCGGTCTGACTATTTGTCTGAGGATGAAATGCAGAAGAAAGACAAATCAATGCCCAGCCTAGCACAAAAGGCCCGCCAAAACCTAGAAACAAACTGGGAACCTCTGTCGGACACAATATTCTCCGGAATACCATGCAAACGAACCACATGCTGAAAAAACAACGGAACCAAATCTGAAGAGGAAGGCAATTTAGGCAAAGGCACCAAATGAACCATCTTAGAGAACCGGTCACAAACAACCCAGATAACCGACATCCTCTGGGAAACCGGAAAATCAGAAATAAAATCCTTAGAAATATGCGTCCAGGGCCTCTCGGGGACCGGTAATGGCAAAAGCAACCCACTAGCACGGGAACAACAAGGCTTGGCCCGCGCACAAGTCCCACAGGACTGCACAAAAGAACGCATATCACGTGACAAAGAAGGCCACCAAAAGGACCTACCAACCAAGTCTCTGGTACCAAAAATACCAGGATGACCAGCCAACACAGAACAGTGAACCTCAAATCACTCTACTAGTCCATCTGTCAGGAACAAACCGTTTCCCCACTGGACAGCGGTCAGGTCTATCTGCCTGAAATTCCTGAAGAACCCGTCATAAATCAGGGGAAATGGCAGAAAGGACCACCCCTTCTTTCAGAATGCTGACCGGTTCAAGGACCTCAGGAGAATCAGGCAAAAAACTCCTAAAGAGGGCATCAGCCTTAATATTCTTAGAAAACGGAAGATACGAAACCACGAAATCAAAACGGCTAAAAAACAAGGACCATCGAGCCTGTCTAGGATTCAGACGTTTGGCAGACTCGAAGTAAATCAGATTCTTATGATCGGTCAAGACCACAATACGGTGCTTAGCTCCCTCAAGCCAATGTCGCCACTCCTCAAACGCCCACTTCATAGCCAACAACTCCCAATTGCCGACATCATAATTGCGTTCAGCAGGCGAAAACTTACAGGAAAAGAAGGCACACGGTTTCATCAAGGAACCAACAGGATCCCTCTGAGACAAAACGGCCCCTGCCCTAATCTCAGAAGCGTCAATCTCAACCTGAAACGGAAGAGAAACATCCGGTTGGCGCAACACCGGAGCAGAAGTAAATCGGCGTTTAAGCTCCTGAAAGGCAGAGACAGCCGCAGAGGACAAATTCGCCACATCAGCGCCTTTCTTCGTCAAATCGGTCAAGGGTTTAACCACACTGGAAAAGTTAGCAATGAAACGGCGATAAAAATTTGCAAAACCCCAAAATTTCTGAAGGCTCTTCACGGATGTGGGCTGAATCCAATCATGAATGGCCTGAACCTTAACCGGATCCATCTCCATAGATGAGGGAGAAAAAATGAAGCTCAAAAAAGAAACCACCTGCACCCCAAAGAGACACTTAGACCCCTTCACAAACAAACAACCGAAAAGATAATGGACACCAGAGCTAAAAAGATAACAACTTTATTAAGAAAAAATATATTAAAATGTTACACGTAAATATTAAAAACACAAGTAAAGACATGCAATGGAAAGGAGGGAGGTGAACCTAGTTCCACGCAAGGTTACAACTATCCAATGAGGAGCAAATCAGCAATACTGAGTCAGAAAACCGTACATCTAAACATAGTAACATAGTAAGGCCGGAAAAAGACATTTGTCCATCCAGTTCAGCCTATATTCCATCATAATAAATACCCAGATCTACGTCCTTCTACAGAACCTAATAATTGTATGATACAATATTGTTCTGCTCCAGGAAGACATCCAGGCCTCTCTTGAACCCCTCGACTGAGTTCGCCATCACCACCTCCTCAGGCAAGCAATTCCAGATTCTCACTGCCCTAACAGTAAAGAATCCTCTTCTATGTTGGTGGAAAAACCTTCTCTCCTCCAGACGCAAAGAATGCCCCCTTGTGCCCGTCACCTTCCTTGGTATAAACAGATCCTCAGCGAGATATTTGTATTGTCCCCTTATATACTTATACATGGTTATTAGATCGCCCCTCAGTCGTCTTTTTTCTAGACTAAATAATCCTAATTTCGCTAATCTATCTGGGTATTGTAGTTCTCCCATCCCCTTTATTAATTTTGTTGCCCTCCTTTGTACTCTCTCTAGTTCCATTATATCCTTCCTGAGCACCGGTGCCCAAAACTGGACACAGTACTCCATGTGCGGTCTAACTAGGGATTTGTACAGAGGCAGTATAATGCTCTCATCATGTGTATCCAGACCTCTTTTAATGCACCCCATGATCCTGTTTGCCTTGGCAGCTGCTGCCTGGCACTGGCTGCTCCAGGTAAGTTTATCATTAACTAGGATCCCCAAGTCCTTCTCCCTGTCAGATTTACCCAGTGGTTTCCCGTTCAGTGTGTAATGGTGATATTGATTCCCTCTTCCCATGTGTATAACCTTACATTTATCATTGTTAAACCTCATCTGCCACCTTTCAGCCCAAGTTTCCAACTTATCCAGATCCATCTGTAGCAGAATACTATCTTCTCTTGTATTAACTGCTTTACATAGTTTTGTATCATCTGCAAATATCGATATTTTACTGTGTAAACCTTCTACCAGATCATTAATGAATATGTTGAAGAGAACAGGTCCCAATACTGACCCCTGCGGTACCCCACTGGTCACAGCGACCCAGTTAGAGACTATACCATTTATAACCACCCTCTGCTTTCTATCACTAAGCCAGTTACTAACCCATTTACACACATTTTCCCCCAGACCAAGCATTCTCATTTTGTGTACCAACCTCTTGTGCGGCACGGTATCAAACGCTTTGGAAAAATCGAGATATACCACGTCCAATGACTCACCGTGGTCCAGCCTATAGCTTACCTCTTCATAAAAACTGATTAGATTGGTTTGACAGGAGCATATAAATCAGCCCCCAGGTATAGCAAACATAAAAGCCCAAAACCAAATTGTAACACAGGATAGTGATGGAAGAAAGTGGGCAACTCTTATCCACGCACGGCAGCAGCAGGTTGGTATATGGTTTATGCTATACCGGATACTTTTGAACCCTCTCTCCCCTATAGCTACTTGGTAGGCATATGTTTCGGCACAGCCCTCTCTTTCTCTATACATGGGATTTCCCAGGACTATTTTCTTAGTATATCTGTATGGGTGTGCCAAGATAGGGTGAGATACCATTTTATACATGTATTTATATATTCGGTTCATAACGTCTAATCTACTACCTTTACCCCCCTGCTGTCTGCATATATAGATTTATCTTGGAGCTTTCTCCCTGGTGTAGTTGCCCACTTTCTTCCATCACTATAGTGTGTTACAATTTGGTTTTGGGCTTTTATGTTTGCTATACCTGGGGGCTGATTTATATGTTTAGATGTACGGTTTTCTGACTCAGTATTGCTGATTTGCTCCTCATAGGATAGTTGTAACCTTGCGTGGAACTAGGTTCACCTCCCTCCTTTCCATTGCATCTCTTTACTTGTGTTTTTAATATTTAAGTGTAACATTTTAATATATTTTTTCTTAATAAAGTTGTTATCTTTTTAGCTCTGGTGTCCATTATCTTTTCGGTTGTTTATTATATTTAATATGGCGGAGCATTTATGTTGGTTGCCCCCTGTATAGGTTTACCTTCACAAACAAAGCATTGTCACGAAGGATCTGAAATACCATCCTGACCTGTTCCACATGAGACTCCCAATCATCGGAAAAAATCAAAATATCGTGCAAATATACAATCAAGAATTTATCAAGATAATTCCGGAAGATATCATGCATGAAGGACTGAAAAACAGATGGAGCACTAGTGAGCCCGAATGGCATCACAAGGTATTCAAAATGACCTTCGGGCGTATTAAACGCAGTTTTCCATTCATCACCCTGCTTAATACGAACAAGATTATATGCCCCTCGAAGGTCAATCTTCGTAAACCAACTAGCCCCCTTAATCCTAGCAAACAAATCGGAAAGCAAAGGTAAGGGGTATTGAAACTTGACCGTGATCTTATTCAAGAGGCGATAATACAGGGTCTCAAGGAGCCATCCTTCTTAGCAACAAAAAAAATCCCGCTCCCAACATTGAAGAAGATGGCCGAATATGCCCTTTCTCCAAAGACTCCTTAACATAACTCCGCATGGCGGTATGTTCAGGCACAAACAGGTTGAAAAGTCGACCCTTAGGAAACTTACAGCCTGGAATCAAGTCAATGGCACAATCACAGTCCCTGTGCGGTGGAAGGGAACTGGACTTGGGCTCATCGAATACATGCTGAAAATCAGACAAAAACTCTGGAATTTCAGAAGAGGAAGAAGAGGAGATTGACATCAAAGGAACATCATTATGAACCCCCTGACAACCCCAACTAGTCACAGATATGGACTTCCAATCCAACACAGGATTATGTACCTGCAACCACGGAAAACCCAGCACGATAGCATCATGCAAATTATGCAACACCAGAAATCGACAATCTTCCTGATGGGCTGGCGCCATGCGCATGGTCACCTGTGTCCAAAACTGGGGCTTATTTTTAGCCAAAGGTGTAGTATCAATGCCCCTTAAATGAATAGGGTTCTGCAAAGGCTGCAAGGGAAAACCACAACGCCTGGCAAACTCAAAGTCCATTAAGTTCAAGGCGGCGCCTGAATCCACAAACGCCATGACAGAAAATGATGAAAATGAGCAGATCAAGGACACAGATAACAGAAATTTAGGTTGTACAGTACTGATGGTAAATGAACTAGCGATCCTCTTTGTCCACTTAGGGCAGACTGAAATGACATGAGAAGCATCGCCACAATAATAACACAACCTATTCTGACGTCTGAAACCTTGTCGTTCCGTTCTAGACAGAATCCTATCACACTGCATTGGCTCAGGAATCTGCTCTGAGGACAACGCCACAGCGCGCACAGTTCTGCGCTCCCGCAAGCGCCGGTCAATCTGAATGGCCAGAGACATAGAATCACTCAGACCGAAAGGCGTGGGAAACCCCACCATAACATCTTTAACGGATTCAGAAAGAGCCTTTCTGAAAATTGCCGCCAAAGCATCATCATTCCATTTAGTCAACACAGACCATTTTCTAAATTTCTGACAATACAATTCTGCCGCCTCTTGACCCTGAGACAGGGCCAACAAGGTCTTCTCCGCTTTATCCACAGAATTCGGTTCATCATATAATAATCCTAAAGCCTGAAAAAAGGAGTCTACATTAAGCAAAGCCGGATTCCCAGATTCCAGGGAAAATGCCCAATCCTGTGGAACGCCACGCAGCAGGGAGATGACTATTTTAACCTGCTGAATGAAATCACCAGAGGATCGAGGTCTCAGAGAAAAAAACAGTTTACAGTTTTTAAAACTCAAAAATTTGGACCTGTCACCAAAAAACAAATCAGGAGTAGGAATCTTCGGCTCTAAAACAGGAGTCTGAACAATATAATCAGAAATTCCCTGTACCCTAGCAGCAAGCTGGTCTACATGAGAAGCTAATTCCTGAACATCCATGCTAGCACAAGACTCCTCAGCCACGCAGAGAAAGAGGGAAGAGAAGACAAAGCAGACTGCAGGAAAAAAAATGGCTCAACACCTTTCTTCCCTTCTTCTGAGATGCATTTAACTCATTATTGGCCAGTTGTACTGTTATGATCCGGTGACCTTGGAGCCGCATGAAACTTTCTCTGGAGTAGGTGGTAACTGTACTAACCGCAAATCCTGAACTAACACCGCAACTAGAAGTAGCCGTGGGGTGTGTCTAACAAACCCTAGACACCTCGACACAGCCGGAGGACTAAATACCCCTATAGATGGAAATAGGAATTCTACCTTGCCTCAGGGCAGAACCCCAAAGGATAGGCAGCCCCCCACGAATATTGACTGTGAGTAGGAGAGGAAAGACACACGCAGGCAGAAAACAAGATTTAGCAAAAGAGGCCACTCTAGCTAAGTAGGAAAGGATAGGACAGAATACTAAGCGGTCAGTATTAAAACCCTTCCAAAAATATCCACAGCAGATAATACAAAAATTCCACCATCTAACTAAAGACGTGTAACGTATATCTGCAACTCCTGAGAATCCAACTAGACTGAGTAAATACTGACACAATCTAAGCTGGACAAGAAAAAACAAATGAATAGCACTGAATTATCAAGCACACAGCATGTGTGCCACAGAAACAAAACCAGACACTTATGTTTGCTGATTTGGCAGCTAGGCAGGAGGAACCAGACAGAGGTCCAACACCTCCCAAAAACCATGGACAACTGGCAAGGACTAATGAATCCTGCACACCTAAATACCCCAGTCAGAACTGCAATCAGCAGATACACCTGCATTACCACCTACAACCACCGGAGGGAGCCCAAAGGCAGAATTCACAACAGAAAACCTGTTGGAGTCTGCAAAAGACCTGAGACTGGGACCGAGATTTGTCTTCCAACAAGACAATGATCCCAAGCATAAAGCAAAATCTACAATGGAATGGTTCACAAATAAACGTATCCAGGTGTTAGAATGGCCAAGTCAAAGTCCAGACCTGAATCTAATCGAGAATCTGTGGAAAGAGCTGAAAACTGCTGTTCACAAATGATCTCCATTAAACCTCACTGAGCTCGAGCTGTTTGCCAAGGAAGAATGGGCAAGAATTTCAGTGTCTCGATGTACAAAACTGATAGACATAACCCAAGCGACTTGCAGCTGTAATCGCAGCAAAAGGTGGCGCAACAAAGAATTAAGTTAAAGGGGCCAAATAATATCGCACGCCCCACTTTTCAATTTTTGAATTTCCACAAAAATTTTAAATAACCAGTAAATTTTGTTCACCTTTACAATTGTGTCCCACTTGTTCCTGACTCCTCACCAACAATTTACATTTGGTATCTTTTTGTTTGAGTATGATATGTAGGAAAAGTTTGAAAAGTTCCAGGGAGCTGAATACTTTCGCAAAGCACTGTATATGACACATGTACTACTGCAAGTCATAAAGTCACCAAAAACCATTGTTTCAGGCCTCACTTAATAAATTGCTTGGTATTTCCTGCTTATTTACATGCGGCACATTTTCCCCCGCAGCTGAAGAAACCTTTAGTAGACATCCAGGTCGTTCTACCAGGACCATCCATTACCAGACTAGGGGTCAGCAGATTAGGAAGGGTGGGAGCTCTCCTTGTGGAGAATAAATCCCCTCCTGAAGAATACTCTCCAGAGCAGGATCGCTTCTGAGCATTGGTGAGTATTTATTGAGAATCATCTTTGGGTGTATTCTCTGCTATAGGTGGTGACAAATGTGGGTTTTTGATCCTCTTGTTTCTTTGTTCTTTTTTTATGCAATTTTACCAGGTCAGTTCTGGGTATTTTTTCACCAGTTTTTTTTTTTTTGCTTTTTCCAAAGCCCAATTCTGATGACCTTTCTCCATCGCCACACTGGGGGACACAGGACCGGGAGTGTATGCTGCTGCCACTAGGAGGCGGACACCAAGTAAATACAAATCGGGTTAGCTCCTCCTCTGCAGTATACACCGCCCACTGGCTCCAGATAATACCAGTTCTTCCTTAGTGTCCGTAGGAGGCACACGGTGTCTGATTTTTTTTTTTCCCAGACGTTTTATTTTTTCATTTTTATTTTTATCTTTGCGCAAGAGGACGAAAGGGGCGAAGGAACCCTTTTAACCCTCTCCCAACCTTTGACGCACCGAATGCGTGATGAAAACCTGTGCCATTCCGACCTGTGACGCAGCATATGCGCCATGGCCGGATTGGGCTCCTGCAGGCCGGGTGAAAGGGTTAACTGTAATTTCACTCAGCCTGCAGGGACAGGAGTTGTACTTTAGCCCGGGGGGGGGGGGGGGGGGGGGTGGTGTGTGGCTTAACACCCTTTCCCCCCCCCCCGTGGTTGCGATCGCTCTGATTGGCAGTTTCACTTTCAACAGCCAATCAGAGCGATTTGTAATATTTCACCT
The DNA here is from genome assembly GCF_032444005.1 of Ranitomeya imitator. Lineage (NCBI taxonomy): Eukaryota > Metazoa > Chordata > Amphibia > Anura > Dendrobatidae > Ranitomeya > Ranitomeya imitator. The sequence goes on from NC_091282.1 coordinate 16,630,507, forward strand.
AAAAAACTGGTGAAATATTACAATCCAGCCATGGCCGATGCTGCAATATCATCGGCCATGGCTGGAAACACTGATGTGCACCCACCCCACCCCACCGATCGCCCCCCCCCCACCGATCGCCCCCCCCCCAGCCCTCCGATCTGTGGTCCGCTCCCCTCCGTCCTGTGCTCCGCTCCCCCGTCCTCCTGTCTGCTCCCCCCGTCCTCCTATCCCACCCCCCGTGCTCCAATCCCACCTCCCTGCACTCCGATCCACCCCCCGAACTGCGATCCACCCCCCTCACTGCGATCCACCCCCCCATGCTCCGATCCACCTCCCCGTGCTCCCCCCGCCACCCCATCATACTTACCGAGCCTTCCAGGGTTCGTCTTCTTTCCTGGGCGCCGCCATCTTCCAAAATGGCGGGCACATGCGCAGTGCGCCCGACGAATCTGCCGGCCGGCAGATTCGTTTCAAGTGCATTTTGATCACTGTGATAAAACCTCACAGTGATCAAAATAAAAAAAATACTAAATGACCCCCAGCCCTTTGTCACCCCCATAGGTAGGGACAATAATAAAATAAAGAAAATTTTTTTTTCTTTCTTCCACTAAGGTTGGGATTAGAACTAGGGTTAGGGTTTCGGTATGTGCACACGTATTCTGGTCCTCTGCGGATTTTTCCGCAGCGGATTTGATAAATCCGCAGTGCTAAACCGCTGCGGATTTATCGCGGATTTACCGTGGTTTTTCTGCGCATTTCACTGCGGTTTTACAACTGCGGTTTACTATTGGAGCAGTTGTAAAACCGCTGCGGAATGTAAACCCCTGCGTTTCCGTGCAGTTTTTCCGCAGCATGTGTACAGCGATTTTTGTTTCCCATAGGTTTACATTAAACTGTAAACTCATGGGAAACTGCTGAGGATTCGCAGCGTTTTCCGCAGTTTGTGCACATACCTTTAGAATTAGGCTATGTGCACATGGTGCGGATTTGGCTGCGGATCCGCAGCGGATTCGCAGCAGAGTTCCATCAGGCTTACAGTACCATGTAAAACCTATGGAAAACCAAATCCGCTGTGCCCATGGTGCGGAAAATACAGCGCGGAAACGCTGCGTTGTATTTTCCGCAGCATGTCAATTCTTTGTGCGGATTCCGCAGCGTTTTACACCTGTTCCTCAATAGGAATCCGCAGGTGAAATCCGCACAAAAAACACTGGAAATCCGCTGTAAATCCACAGGTAAAACGCAGTGCTTTTTACCCACGGATTTTTCAAAAATGGTGTGGAAAAATCTCACACGAATCCGCAACGTGGGCACATAGCCTTAGGGTTAGGGTTGGAATTAGGGTTGTGGTTAGGGTTATGGCTACAGTTGGGATTAGGGTTAGGGGTGTATTGGGGTTCGTGTTGGAGGTAGAATTGAGGGGTTTCCACTGTTTAGGCACATCAGGGGTCTCCAAACGCAACATGGCGCCACCATTGATTCCAGCCAATCTTGTATTCAAAAAGTCAAATGGTCTTCCCTCACTTCCAAGCCCCGACGTGTGCCCAAACAGTGGTTTACCCCCACATATGGGGTACCAGCATACTCAGGATAAACTGCGCAACAATTATTGGGGTCCAATTTCTCCTGTTACCCTTGTGAAAATAAAAAATTGCTTGCTAAAACATTTTTGAGGAAAGAAAAATGATTTTTTATTTTCACGGCTCTGTGTTGTAAACGTCTGTGAAGCACTTGGGGGTTCAAAGTGCTCACCACATATCTAGATAAGTTCCTTGGGGGGGTCTAGTTTCGAAAATGGGGTCACTTGTGGGGGGTTTCTACTGTTTAGCCACATCAGGGGCTCTGCAAACGTAACGTGACGCCCGCAGAGCATTCCATCAAAGTCTGCATTTCAAAACATCACTACTTCCCTTCCAAATCCCGACGTGTGCCCAAACAGTGGTTTACCCCCACATATGGGGTATCAGCGTACTCAGGAGAAACTGGGCAACAACTTTTGGGGTCAAATTTCTCCTGTTACCCTTGGGAAAATAAAAAATTGCGGGCTAAAAATCATTTTTGAGGAAAGAATTTTTTTTTATTTTTTTTCATGGTTCTGCGTTATAAACTTCTGTGAAGCACTTTGGGGTTCAAAGTGCTCACCACACATCTAGATTAGTTCCTTTGGGGGTCTAGTTTCCAAAATGGGGTCATTTTTGGGGGGATCTGCAATGTTTAGGCACACAGGGGCTCTCCAAACGCGACATGGTGTCCGCTAATGATTGGTGCTAATTTTCCATTTAAAAAGCCAAATGGCGTGCCTTCCATTCCAAGCCCTGCCGTGCGCCAAAACATGGTTTACCCCCACATATGGGGTATCAGCGTACTCAGGACAAACTGGACAACAACATTTGGGGTCCAATTTCTCCTATTACCCTTGGCAAAATAGGAAATTCCAGGCTAAAAAATAATTTTTGAGGAAAGAAAAATTATTTTTTATTTTCATGGCTCTGCGTTATAAACTTCTGTGAAGCACCTGGGGGTTTAAAGTGCTCAATATGCATCTAGATAAGTTCCTTGGGGGGTCTAGTTTCCAAAATGGGGTCACTTGTGGGGGAGCTCTAATGTTTAGGCACACAGGGGCTCTACAAACGTGACATGGTGTCCGCTAACGATGGAGATAATTTTTCATTCAAAAGGTCAAATGGCGCTCCTTCCCTTCTGAACCTTACCATGTGCCCAAACAGTGGTTTACCCCCACATGTGAGGTATCGGTGTACTCAGGAGAAATTGCTCAACAAATTTTAGGATCCATTTTATCCTGTTGCCCATGTGAAAATGAAAAAATTGAGGCGAAAAAAAAAATTTTGTGAAAAAAAAAAAGTACTTTTTCATTTTTACGGATCAATTTGTGAAGCACCTGAGGGTTTAAAGTGCTCACTATGCATCTAGATAAGTTCCTTGGGGCATCTAGTTTCCAAAATGGGGTCACTTGTGGGGGAGCTCCAATTTTTAGGCACACGGGGGCTCTCCAAACACGACATGGTGTCCGCTAAAGAGTGCAGCCAATTTTTCATTCAAAAAGTCAAATGGCGCTCCTTCCCTTCCAAGCCCTGCCGTGTGCCCAAACAGTGGTTTACCCCCACATATGAGGTATCAGCGTACTCAGGACAAATTGGACAACAATTCGTGGTTCAGTTTCTCCTTTTACCATTGGGAAAATAAAAAAATTGTTGCTAAAAGATCATTTTTGTGACTAAAAAGTTAAATGTTCATTTTTTCCTTCCATGTTGCTTCTGCTGCTGTGAAGCACCTGAAGGGTTAATAAACTTCTTGAATGTGGTTTTGTGCACCTTGAGTGGTGCAGTTTTTAGAATGGTGTCACTTTTGGGTATTTTCAGCCATATAGACCCCTCAAACTGACTTCAAATGTGAGGTGGTCCCTAAAAAAAAAAATGGTTTTGTAAATTTCGTTGTAAAAATTAGAAATCGCTGGTCAAATTTTAACCCTTGTAACTTCCTAGCAAAAGAAAATTTTGTTTCCAAAATTGTGCTGATGTAAAGTAGACATGTGGGAAATGTTATTTATTAACTATTTTGTGTCACATAACTCTCTGGTTTAACAGAATAAAAATTAAAAATGTGAAAATTGGGAAATTTTAAAAATTTTCGCCAAATTTCCGTTTTTATCACAAATAAACGCAGAATTTATTGACCTAAATTTACCACTAACATGAAGCCCAATATGTCACGGTAAAACAATCTCAGAACCGCTAGGATCCGTTGAAGCGTTCCTGAGTTATTACCTCATAAAGGGACACTGGTCAGAATTGCAAAAAACGGCCAGGTCATTAAGGTCAAAATAGGCTGGGTCATGAAGGGGTTAAGGGGGCCGATCTCCCCCGAAACACCAACAGGCGAGCATGGCGAGTTTACTCCCCATACCCCTTCCTGCGACGTGGGATGTTCGGCCGTGAACTGGCCCTGTGAAATCCTAGGGGAGCGAACCCTTAGGATACACAGAGGCACTTTCCCTGAGCAGTCCGGCCGCCCTCCCTCTGCACCACCACTGTGGAACAGCGGTGCTGCATGGAGCTCCTCAGTCCCTCTCCACCCCCTCATCAAGAGGGGGGGAAAAAGGTTGACTGCACCTTCCCTCGTACCTCACCTGAAGAGGACCACAAGCGGTGAGTCTGATAGGGTGGGGGGGCTCCCAAGCCCACCGCGGGCTCGGCCGCATTTCGCGGCCGGGCATCGCTAATTTAGTCCCCGGCTTCAGCCTCAGCTAGGCCGCGTTCCGCTCATAGCGCGCGTCACTCGCGAGGCCCCGCCCACCGCTTCAGCGCTTCTCAACTCTCGGTGGCTATCTGGACAGAAGATAGAGCTCCCGGTGTCTCTCTGGAGCCTCAGAACGCCACCAAATCAAGGAGTACGTCCCTCTCCGGTCTCAGTGCGGCATCCGGACACAGGACCTAGGAAGGTGCGCTGCACACTTAACACAGGCCCTCCTACTCCTGCAAACAGTGCTCTGCTCACTAGCTGCACAGGTGCCCCACAGCCCTGCACGGAGGTTAACTGACAACATGTCTCTGCATAAACCCAAAAAGTCTGCAAAAACAGTGTTCTTCACTTCTTGCACCTCCTGTCAGGCTGCGCTACCAAGCGGGCATACTGCTCCGCTCTGTAATGCTTGTGACCCTAAATGCGCTCAGGAGCCCCCCGCCGCAAATGAGCTCGCGGTGACCAGTCCCCCTGAGTGGACTTTGTCACTTTCGCAATCTATGGCTTCTTTGACCAAAGCTATCCAACCTGGAGCCGGACCACTAATCCGCCTATTCAGGATGTTTCCCCTACGGCTGCGGAATCTTCAGCCTGCAGGGGCCGCTCTCATTCTAAGCACAAGCGGTCATCTAGGAAGCGCGTCCGTAGCTCGTCCCCCAGGCCCTCTGGTGCCTCGGCGTCCGTTAGCTCTGCTTCCCGCTCTCGCTCCCCAAGCACCTCTTCCGACCAGAACTCTGATCCTGAGTCTGATGGGCCTCTAGATCTGGAGTTGCCAGGTTATCAGAGCACTATAGATAGTCTCATCGAGGCTGTCAACCAGTCCCTTCAGGTTGATGAGGAACCGGCGACCATCAGTACGGATAATTCGGTGTCTTTCAAAAGGACCTAACGTACTCACAGGGTGTTCATCAATCACCCAGACATAGTCCAGGGACATAGGGAGCGTCCAGACAAACGCTTTCAGGGCCAGAAATCTCTGGAGTCCAAATACCCCTTTTCTCCTGATCTCCGCAAACAATGGACAGAACCCCTCCTGTGGATCCTCCTGTGTCATGTTTGTTTTCTAAAAACTGGGACAAGGCAACTATTTTCTCTAGTAGCCTTCCACGACAGCCACCAGGAGAAATGCCAACCAATTCTGTATTTAGGGAGGGACCACAGCTTGAAGAACCTTTCGGCCAAAAGCAAGATCCCGATTGGACCAGAAGTCCAATCTATAATGCTTAGTAAATGTGTGTAGAGAAGACCATGTTGCTGCCCTGCAAATCTGCTCTGTTGAAGCACCAGCCCTTTCAGCCCAAGAGACGGAAGTAGATCTGGTGGAATGAGCCTTTAGGTCCGCAGGAATAGCAATATTCTGAGTTAGGTATGCTTCAGAAATGGCCTTTTTTATCCAGTTGGCAATGGTACTCTTCGCTACCTTCTTGCCTTTGTTTCTGCCAGAAAGATGAACGAAGAGATTTTTGTCAATTCTAAACGATTTAGTATGTTCTAAGTAGTATAACACTATACGTCATACATCCAAGGTATGAAATCTGTGTTCTTCCGGATTTGAAGGATTGTGACAGAACGATGGGAGGACTATATCTTGTGATCGATGAAATTCTGACACTACCTTCGGTAGCAAACATGGATCTGGACGGAACACGATGGAGTCATCCCTTATGGTAAGATAAGGCTCTCTCACTGAAAGGGCTTGTATTTCCCCCACTCGTCTAGCAGTAGAAATTGCAACCAAGAAGGCCGTCTTGCAGGACAGAAGTTGCGAGGAACAAGATGATAATGGCTCAAATGGAGGAGCCGTAAGACCCTTTAGAACTATGTTTAAGTCCCATGATGGCACGAAAATTTGTTTTCTTGGACAATGTCTTGATGCTGCGACCATAAACCTCTTTATCCAACGATGACCCGCAAGGTCTTGATCGAAGACGGAGCTCAAGGCTGACACCTGAACTTTCAAGGTACTTTGCTTCAGGCCCAACTCTAATCCTTTTTGTAAAAAATCTAATATTTGTGAAATATTAGGATGAAAAGGGTCAGGTTTATGAGGATGACACCACGAGGAGAATCTATTCCAGATTTTGCCATATATGGCATTGGTAATAGGTTTTCTAGATTTCTGTAGAGTAGAGATTACTGACTCTGAAAGGCCCCTAGCTCTTAGTACCTGGGCTTCAATAGCCAGGCTGCCAGTTTGAACTTTTGTGGTTCCGGATGATAAAGGGGGCCCTGGCAGAGAAGATCTTCTGATGCTCGAAGAAAGACTGGACCGTCCACCTTCAGCTCTTCGATGAGGTGGTACCAGCTCCTCTTCGGCCATGCTGGAGCTACTAAGATAGCCTGGACCTGATCGTCCCGGATCTTCCGGAGGGTCTTCGCAAGTAACGGTATTGGAGGGAACACGTATGCCAGATGGAACCTCCAAGCATGAGCGAAGGCATCTACGCTCGTAGATCTGGGTATTTATTATAATGGAATATAGGCTGAACTGGATGGACAAATGTCTTTTTTCGGCCTTACTAACTTTGTTACTATGTTACTCCCTGAGACCTGTCCCTGGGGTTTAGGGAGAAGTAGTTCTCGACCTGTGCATTCTGGCAAGACGCTAGAAGGTCTATATCGGGAAGACCCCATCTGTCCGTCAACGTTCTGAAAACGTCCGCCTTCAGGCTCCATTCTGGATGCAAGTCGTGACAACTTAGGCGATCTGCATGAATGTTCACTGACCCCCTGAGGTGTATTGCTGAAAGTGAGAGGAGATGTTTCTCTGCCCAGCAAAATATTTTGTTTGATATTGGTCTTAATTGGTTGAACTTTGGACTTCCCTGGTGTTTTAGATGCGCAACAGTCGTCATATTGTCCGAGTAAATTCTGACATGCTGACCTATAATGAGACTGCTGGCTGCCAGAAGGGCCCTCTCCACTGCCAACAATTCTCTGGAGTTGGAGGAACTGGAGCTTTCTCTCTGATTCCAGTGACCCTGGAATGGGATTTGCGAGACCACTGCTCCCCAACCTTTTTGACTGGCATCTGTTGTCACCGTAATCAGCGGATCTTGCACCCAGTCTACTCCTTTCAGCAGGTTTGATTTGGATCGCCCACCAGGTTAACGAGGCCTTTACCTTCCCTGGAGTGTAAACTCTTCTGTCTAGGGAATTTGGACTCCCGTTCCAGTTCCCTAAGATGTGTGCCTGCAACATTCTGGAGTGGCTCTGAGCCCACTGGACTGATTGTATACAGGCCGTCATCGACCCCAGAAGAGACATCGCAGCCCGTAGAGTCAGAGAACGTTGTTTCCTGAAGTGTGAGACCTTGGAAATTAGATTTATCCGGTGTTCCCCTGGTAGGAAGGATTTTTGACCTTCTGAATCCAAGAGGACTCCGAGGAATTTCCTCACCTTTGATGGTGATAGCTGAGACTTTTTTAGATTTGGAATCCAACCCAAAAGCTGTAAGATGTTCAGGGTTTTGGAATTTCTCTGAGAACTTCGGCGGAAGGACCAATTATTAACAGGTCGTCAAAGTACGGTACTATAGCGATGTCTTGGCTCCTGATATGGGCTACTGCTTCCGCCATGACTCTGGAAAACACCCTTGGGGCCGAGGAGATCCCGAAGGGGAGAACATTGTATTGGAAATGTAAGATTTTTTTGGTT